>NC_090939.1:265705294-266330294 GCF_040938575.1 Ambystoma mexicanum | reverse complement strand
AACATACGTATATGTGTGGACATGCGCAGGCCGAATAAAGCCATTCTGCGGGAACGACACCAAGCCCCCACACATCACCGACATGGTGCATTTGTTAAATGGCGCCACTACATTCTCCAAACTAAATCTCAACAAGGGATATCATCAACTGGAACTAAGTAAAAACTCTAGGTACATCATCACTTTTGCCACTCATTTAGGATTATACAGGTATAAATGCCTCAGATTCGGAGTCTCATCGGCAGCTGAGATTTTTCAATCTGAAATTCATAACGTAATAAAACACATACCAAACTGCTTGAATTATAGCCACAGCATATTAGTGTTCGGACAAGACCAAGAGCAGCACGATAACAGACTCGCTCGAGTCTGCATGACTTTAGAGGAAGCCCACCTCACTTTAAACAAGGACAAATGCGAGTTCCTGAAGCAAACCCTCCAGTTATTTGGACACATAGAGGGTCATCACAAGTTTGGCGGTAACCCCTAAATGCAGCAGTAAGGCTATTACCGCCACATTTAAGGGTCCCCCAAATCACGGGTTTGGCAGGATTTACCCCCAGCTCTGTGCTGGTGGTAAATCTGCTGCGAATTTGTGGATTTTTGGTGCAATTACTGCTCAGTAATACCGCCGACAGTAGTCACGCTGAAAATTCCCCATTGGACCCAATGGGGAAGGGTGAATTCCCGTACCGCAAAACCTGTGATCCAGCGCTAATAGCACCGGACCCATTGGCGGTAGCACTATTAGGGAGGGCGGTATCCCAGAGGGAATACCACTGGGATATCGCCCAACTCGTGATGAGGCCCATTTTCTCTTCAGACGGTATGACACCAGACCCTGAAAAAGTTTCGGCGCTAAATAAAGCTGAGCCGGCCAAAAGTGTTTTGGATCTTCGCTCATTCCTCGGGTTTGCCAGCTACTGTACCCACTACATACAAGACTTTGCCTCCGTCAGCGAGCCCCTCAGAGCTGTCACAAAACAGAACATCGATTTTACATGGACAGAGGAGTGTCAGCAGGCATTTCAAGCGATCAAACAACACATATCGGACGCCAAAAACATGACTTACTTCAATTCAAAAAGGGATACAGAGCTAGTGGTAGACGCTAGCCCGGTTTGCCTAGGCGCCATCCTGACGCAGATTAACACTAAGGACAGCACCGCAAGGCACATCATATCCTATCCCAGCAGGAGCCTCTCGAAGACGGAACAGGCCTACTTGCAGGCAGAAAAGGAGGGACTAGCAGTGGTGTGGGCCTGTGAGCATTTCCACCTTTTTCTGTATGGACAACCGTTTACTGTAGTGACGGACCATCAGGCACTGCTGTTCCTCTTTGGGAAGCCAAGATGCCACTAAGAATAGCTAGATGGGCACTAAGACGGCAGGACTACAGTTTCAGCACAGACCAGGAAAGGAGCAGAACCCGGCAGATTTCCTGTCGCGTCACCCCTGCAAAGAACCTCAAAGCACTCGCTCCATCGCGGATCAATACCTCCACTAAATCGTAAAGGGCACCACGCCAAAAGGGCTGGACCCTCACCAAATTGCACAGGAGACAGAGAACAGCCAAGGATTGAAAGTCATCCTTCTATGCATCGAAACAGGACACTGGAAACAGGCTAAAGAGGCGGGGGATAACACCTGTGAGGAAACGAAGCAAGACATCACCTGTCTGATGGCCGTGAAGGAGGAACTAAGCAAGACAACTGAAGGACTCCTGCTGAAAGGAAACAAATTAGTAATTCCCCAAGCACTTTGCTGCAAAGTTCTAGACCTACCTCATGAAGGCCACAGAGGCATAGTATTGACAAAACGGGTGCTCAGGCAAAAGGTATGGTTTCCCCGTTTAGACACTCAGGTGGAAGACCACCTCCAGAACTGGCCCACCTGTGCAGTCATCAACCCCCCTCACAAGGCCAGAACCCCTGTGCATGACAGAACTACCGGAGAAAGCATGGGACGAAATTGCAGTAGATGAATACTCTCGCTTTCCGAATCTACAACTAGTGCCATCAACTTCTGCGTACCACACCATCCCTCTTGACAGGATGTTCGCCATCTATGGCATTCCACGCATCCTAAAATCAGACAACGTGCCTCCCTTCACGCGACAAGACTTCAAAACATTCTCTGAGTACATGGGTTTCATCCATCGCTGCATCACACCACTGTGGCCGCAAGCAAACGGGACAGTAGAGCTCTTCATGAGCAATGTCAAGAGGAATGTACAAATCGCTAGACTGACTGGGGAACCAGTGCAGAAACTACTATACCAACTACTACGAGATTATCGAAATACCCCGCTCAGCACCATGGGGAAGACACCCACAGAAGTTATGTTTGACCGGACATAAGAACCAGGTTGCCCCATATGACCAGCCCTGATGAACGCTACAAAGGAGACGCCAAAATGCGAGAACAAGACTCGAGACTCAAGGAACAAATGAAGAAGCAGGCTGACAGAGACAGGAGAGCTCAACAAAGCACCATGGAACCTGGAGGCGTTGTCATAGTACATCAACCACATGGAAGGAAAGCAGTGGCTGCAATCGATAAATAGCCTATAACGGTGATGCATGTAAAAGGCTCCCTCATCAAAGCTGAAGGTGCGACGAAAAGCATCACCCGAAATTCATCGCACTTCAGACAAGTGGCAGGCATCATTCCGGACACGCCCCCATTTCAGATGCCACTATCGCAGGGTGGGACTCATCCTATGAAGGAGATGGAGAAGACTCTTGCAATGAGCAAAACCCCCCGTGTCCAGAAGACAAAGAGGGTCCTCATCCCGTGAGGCTCACGAGCAGACCTCAGAGAGCTTGTAACCGACCTCAGCGATTGATTGAGGAGATGAACTAGAGACATCATTGTGTTTAGTGTCGGGGGGGTGATGTCGACACTCTGCAAGCGCTCCCCTGTCACGTGTGAAGGGTCAGGGAGTTGCGGGAAGGGTAGGGGCGGGAGGCGGGAGGCAGCTCGCAGTTCCTGATGAGAGCTGTATCTATATAGACGTGTTGTCTGCAACCTCTTGTATCCGTCTCCTCATTTCGCGACCTGCTGAGGGAGACCGTGTGGGCACCTAATGTGTGGAAACCTAGGGAGACTGTACAGATAAACCCTCCCTGGTGATCCCAGCCCGCAACAGTGTTTGCATGGGATCTGTGAGCCAAGAGCTGGCAGTGCGGGGAGGGTGACTTGTGTACGGGGCCTGAGAGCAAGAGAAAAAATGAAGGGGTTGGCGGTGCGCTCTGCATCGGAGCAAAGGATAAAAAAGAGTTGTTTTCATTCAACATGCTCTGTAATGGTTTCAGCAGCGCACACAACAAGAAAGTGCCCCAGTGCTTGAAATACAGTGAAGGACACCACCTGCAGCATGAACAGGCATCCATGCCCCTAACAGTACAGGTAGCAGCCCACATAAGGCCCCCCACGCTCTGCGACTCAAACTGGCAGGACACATCTGGGTTTGAAGGACAGGCACTGTAAACTTGTTCTTGGGCTGTGTTGGGAGGTAGCCCTCAGTCAACTTTGCTAGATGGAAGAGAGAACCCGTACGGTGGCCCATGCCCCGGCACAGCATTTATGAAGATGTTCCTGCCTGGGGGAGGGAAAAATGCCATCAGTGTCATGTCAACAACCCCTTCCTGGGGTGCGGGGGGAGAAGAGGGGCTGTTGCCACTCCAATAAGGTGATACTCCTGCCTGGGGGAGCAAAATAAGCGGCACAGCCCAGACGCCCTGCCATTAGTGTCTTGCTGCCTGCCCACCATCAAGGGACTAAGGCAAAGTGGCCCCCGGTGTCTCCGGGTGCGTCTGTACCAGCTCATGCGATGTGCTCTCAACTATCCTGGATTGATTTGTGCAAGTTTGAACTGGTTTCCTGCAGCCCCACTAATGCTCAAAAGGACTCGGTAAATATGTACTTTGATGCTGTGAGCCTGCATGTCATTGATGTGCTTAAAGTGGTCCCAGTAATTAGGTGTGTGTGGCGCTGTGCTCCTGCAGATTGTCAGCATGCTCAATAGGCTTCCAGTGACTGACCATGGTGCCCGTTGGTTGAAGTTTTCCCTTCTCCTCTGCTGAATAAAGTTCCCCTCAGAATGTGGTGGAACTGCCAACATGCCACCAGCAGTCCACCAACTCCAACTTTCACCCACAATATGTGTAAAGAGTGGTCAGTATATATTCTACTGTTTGTAACTGCATGAGTCCCAATGTATGTGGTTATTCTTTTATATTACGACTCCCAATTGGTCCAAGTATTGCTGTTTGGAACTTTTGATTTATTTGAATTCCAGGGATATTGTCTTTGTTTTATTTGTTATGGAAAAGGAGGAATATGTTGTTGCCCCTTTAAGGATAGGTCATGGCGATGTCATGACTGACTGTGAATAAAAGGAGCTTCCGCACGCACGTGCCTCAGAATGGCGGCAGACTCCATGAATGGCACGGTGTCCCTGTATCTCATTTGTTGGGCCTGCAGGCTGACACTGTGTGGCCACGGTGCTGCCGCTCTGCTGATCTGGGTGCTGCCAGATCAGCATGTCTAGCCTGGGAGCCCCTAGACCACTGTCCTTCTGTGTGATCACAGCACAGTTGCTAGCCCGGGAGCCCCCGGCAGCTGATGTCCGTGTTGTTTGAACACAGCACTCCTGGTGTTTGCTGGGTGCCCCCAGCACTGATCGGCCTGGCCTGTGTGACCACAGGACCAGCCCACAACACTCTGGTGTTACTGCTTACGCCCTGCCTTTAGGAGAACCTTAGTTCTCAGGTGGCTTGACAAAGGTAGCTGGGGATGTGGTTCCATAAGATTGGGCCTCCACCGAGAACCTTCTGCCTCCTCAACCAGCGTATATGGTGATTGGAATGACTTGGGGCAGCTGATCATCGCAGATACTTCCATAAAATGACATTTTTTGCCTTCATATACCTAGGGGCCCCAACCACATGCCAGACTGATTGCTATTTTACACGGTACACAGGCACCACAAGACTGCATACCCACACATTCACTCAGCTCATTCAGGGGAGAGGATCATACTCGCGCTCTGTATCACTCAGTACTGATATTGGGACAGGACTACGTGTCCCAGAATGAATTATGCCCCACTCATTACAAATATCACCACAAGCGTTAATTTAGCTTTACTCAGTATAGCTTCCAGCACACGGCTGATTGTCCATATCACCCTCGCCTCACCATGTGCAGATTCCAAAACAGCGCTGCATATCCCAGAATGCATTCTCTCACCCAGTGTAGAATACTGCAAAGCGGACCCTAGACCCCAGACTACATCAGACCTCAGCAGAGCGGCCCTCGCAGAGCCACCCACATCTGCCTGAAAGCACTTAGACAATGCATCCCAGAATGCACTACAGCTCACTTAATGAAAGTACCTCCACAAGCCCATTATTTACATCAGCTGGCCTCCCTCTGCAAGGATGTCTAAACAGTTCTACATGTCACAAGAGGCATCCTTCCTCACATAGTTCATGAAGCTACTTGTCAAAGGGTGCACATTACTCTACTCAGTATCAGACATCCAGAGGACTACATTTCTACACACGCACTCTTCCTCAGGAAGTTCAGATATTGCCTGAACACTACATGCCCCAGAAAGGACCTTGCATCACCAAATACAGATGTCCCCATAAGACTACCTTTCCAAACATACGCATCTAGCTCAGGTCAAAGATCTCCTCGGAAGGGCTGCACGTCCCAGAAGGCACTTTAACCCACTCCGATCGAATAAAAACTAATAAAGAAGACACTGGAAAAGAGAACAAACGCACGCGCGCGCACACACAGGCCCACAACGCGCGCTCTCTCTCTCTCTCTCTCTCCCTCTCTTTCTCTCTCTCTCACACACACGCTCTCTCTCTCTCACACACACTCTCTCTCTCACACGCTCTCTTTCTCTCTCTCTCTCTCTCCCTCTCTCTCACACGCTCTCTCTCTCTCTCTCTCTCTCACACACACGCTCTCTTTCTCTCTCTCTCTCCCTTCTCCTCCTCTCTAGAACACTTAAAGAGACACACACACACTCACACACGTGCTCTCTTTCTCTCTATCCCTCTCTCCCCCACCCTCTCCCTCCTCTCTCTCTAGCACACATAAAGACACATGCACACTTCGTTCAGATGGGCTATGGTGGCAGGCCATGCTGTGAAAAGCAAAAAAAACAAGGGGTGGGGGGGTCCTGGGAGTCCCTCTGCCAAACATTAGTCCTGGTTATGAAAGCCTTCCCCAGAGTCTTTAGCTCACTATCTTTAACAGAGGAGAAATATCCAAAGATCATCAGTCTTTGTCCTGCCCTGGGGCAGTCCAGCACCTGCAATGCTAGGCAATTCTCCTCTGAACAAGAGTACCAAAAGACACCCCAGACACGTGTTTTGCTCTGTTTGGACCTCATCAGTAGGGTGGATCTGTGCCTCTCTAAGACTAGTGAGCAAGTGGTGCACGTCTGGATTCCCCAAGTAACCTAGGGTGAGACCCAAAGCTACTTAAATTATGCAAAATAAAACAAGGGGGGGTCTTGGAAGTCCCTCTGCCAGACCTTAGTGCTGGTTACAAGAGGTCCAACCAGACAAAGACTGATATAGTTTTTTCTCCTCTGTGAAAGATAGTGAGCTAAAGACTCTGGCGAAGGCTTTCGTAACCAGGACTAATGTTTGGCAGAGAGACTCCCAGGACCCCCCTTGTTATTTGCATGCTGTGAAAAGGACATTTATGCATGTTTATGTACATATGTTACTGAGCACTTTTAGCAGTTCTTTGCAGAAATCAACACCCCATGATTTGACAATACTGTTCAAAAGGTCTCTGCAAAATGTGCTACGTCATTGAGGCAGTACAATCACCTCAGGAGAATCTCCTTTTTGCACAGGAACCTCCCGAGGACAGCACATTTCCTGTGCCCGGCTGTTGTTTAAAAAATAATGCACTATTGTAGCAGTAACCTCAGTTACCTTCAATTGAAAACATTGAACCTAAGCACCTGAAGGCAACGATTTCGCAAAGGAATGCCTGGATATTAACTCGGGTGTCCTTTGGACATTGATTCACGTGATCTCAGAGGCTCCTCCCCTTAGAAAGTCTGGTACTGGGCAGTGGTGTAAAACAAACTAAAGGGCACCCCTACTTAATGTCCTAAGCCTGTAGCTGAGAAAAACTGTCAGAGGCACCTGTGGGGTGCTTAAATGATAATGAGGACCTAAAGGAATGCAGTGAGGGGCTTAGGCGCTGAAGATTGTCACAGAACAAGCAGCCAGTGGGCAGCTGCAATACTAAACGCCCTCTGAAAAGCTATTAATCGATGTTTATCACTACAGCCTAATGTAGCCGAAACCAGAGTAAAAATGCAACCAGATGATAAGATAAGGGTGCTGCTGGATTCCACAAGGCCTGAGAGAGGTGACGGTCTGAGGGTGCCAGCAAAGGCACCCTTTAACGTTCATGCTGCAAAGCGCACATTTAATGTCCTGAATTTAAAAAGTGTTTTGTTTTCTCATAAGACGGGCAACATGGGGCCAGGTGCTCAGTGGCTGACTGAAGCTCGGGTGCCATTTCAAATGAAAACGTGTGAAGGCCCTGACGCTGTCCTTGCAGTCTTCATGCCAACCTGGAGGTCTCTTAGTTGTGGAGCCACTCCATGAGTCACAGGTGCTGCACGGGTACCCTACACCCGTGGTCATATGTCACAGGTGCTGAACGGGTAATTTACACCCGTGGTCGTGAGCCACAGGTGCTGCACGGTTACTCTGCACTCGTGGTGAGCCACAGACGCTGCATGGTTACTCTACACCCGTGGTCGTGAGTCACAGGCGCTGCATGGGTACTCTACACCCGTGGTTGTATGTCACAGGTGCTGAACGGGTACTCTACACCCATGGTCGTGAGCCACAGGCGCTGCACGGTTACTCTACACCCATGGTCGTGAGCCGCAGGTGCTGCACGGTTACTCTACACCCGTGGTCGTAAGCCACAGGTGCTGCACGGTTACTCTACACCCGTGGTGAGCCACAGGCGCTGCGCGGTTACTCTACACCCGTGGTCGTGAGCCACAGGCGCTGCATGGGTACTCTACACCTGTGGTCGTAAGTCACAGGTGCTGAACGGGGACTCTACACCCATGGTCGTAAGTCACAGGCGTTGCTCGGTTACTCTACACCCGTGGTCGTGAGCCACAGGCGATGCACGGTTACTCTACACCCGTGGTCGTGAGCCACAGGCACTGCATGGGTACTCTACACCCATGGTCGTACGTCACAGGTGCTGAACAGGGACTCTATACCCGTGGTCGTAAGTCACAGGTGCTGAAAGGGGACTCTACACCTGTGGGCGTAAGTAATAGGCACTGCACGGTTACTCTACACCCGTGGTCTTGAGCCACAGGCGCTGCATGGGTACTCTACACCCATGGTCGTAAGTCACAGGTGCTGAACAGGGACTCTATACCTGTGGCCATAAGCCACAGGTGCTGCACGGTTACTCTACACCCGTGGTCGTGAGCCACAGGTGCTGCACGGTTACTCTACACCCGTGGTGAGCCACAGGCGCTGCACGGTTACTCTACACCCGTGGTCGTGAGCCACAGGCACTGCATGGGTACTCTACACCCGTGGTCGTAAGTCACAGGTGCTGAACGGGGACTCTACACCCATGGTCATAAGTCACAGGCGTTGCACGGTTACTCTACACCCGTGGTCGTGAGCCACAGGCGATGCACGGTTACTCTACACCCATGGTCGTGAGCCACAGGCGCTGCATGGGTACTCTACACCCATGGTTGTACATCACAGGTGCTGAACAGGGACTCTATACCCGTGGTCGTAAGTCACAGGTGCTGAACGGGGACTCTACACCTGTGGCCGTAAGTCACAGGTGCTGAACAGGGACTCTAAACCTATGGTCGTAAGTCACAGGCGCTGCACGGTTACTCTACACCTGTGGTCGTGAGCCACAGGCACTGCACGGTTACTCTACACCATGGGTGCACAACATACGGCCCGCGGGCCAGTTGCGGCCCGCCATGCTCTTTTGTCCGCCCTCCATTAGGAAAGTCTTTGTTGTCTTCCGGGCCGGACAAAACACTGGCCCTCATTGGCTCAGCATACACACGCACCACGTCGCTCCTACGAGCCACGTAATGCGTGTGTGCTGCACCAATGGAGGGCCAGCACTACGGCTGGCGTGGTCCATAAGGCTTGATGCCGGAAGGCATTTCAGCCTTGGACCACGCCAGCCGTAGTACGATTCCAGCGTTCCAGCTTACCTGCCTTCCAGCACGTCTCCGGTAAGTGGTCTGTTTGTGTTTGTGTGTCGGGTCTGTTTTGCTGTATGTTTGTGTGTGTATGTTGAGATGCGGGGGTGGGGGGGTATCGGATGTGTATGAATGTTTGGATTTTAATGTTTTTTGTGTGTATGTTGAGATGCGGGGGTGGGGGGGTGTCGGATGTGTATGAATGTTTGGATTTTAATGTTTTTTGTGTGTATGTTGAGATGCAGGGGTGTCGGATGTGTATGAATGTTTGGATTTTAATGTTTTTTGTGTGTATGTTGAGATGCGGGGGTGGGGGGGTGTGTCGGATGTGTATGAATGTTTGTATTTGAATGTATTTTGTGTGTATGTTGAGATGCGGGGGTGTGTCGGATGTGTATGAATGTTTGTATTTGAATGTATTTTGTGTGTATGTTGAGATGCGGGGGTGGGGGAGTGTGTCGGATGTGTATGAATGTTTGTATTTGAATGTATTTTGTGTGTATGTTGAGATGCGGGGGTGGAGGGGTGTCGGATGTTTGTATTTGAATGTATTTTGTGTGTATGTTGAGATGCGGGGGTGGGGGTGTGTGTCGGATGTGTATGAATGTTTGTATTTGAATGTATTTTGTGTGTATGTTGAGATGCGGGGGTGGGGGGGGTGTCGGATGTTTGTATTTGAATGTATTTTGTGTATGTTGAGATGCGGGGGTGGGGGGGTGTCGGATGTGTATGAATGTTTTGATTTGAATGTTTTTTGTGTGCTGAGTTGGGGGGTGGGGGTTCGAGTCTGTATGGGTGCATGTTTGTGTGTGTGCTGAGTTGGGGGGTGGGGGTTCGGGTCTGTATGGGTGCTTGTTTGAGAGTGTGCTGATTTGGAGGGGTGGGGGTTCGGGTCTTTATGGGTGCATGTTTGTGTGTGTGCTGAGTTGGGGGTTTGGGTCTGTATGGGTGCATGTTTGTGTGTGTGCTGAGTTGGGGGGTGGGGGGTTCGGGTCTGTATGGGTGCATGTTTGTGTGTGTGCTGAGTTGGGGGTGGGGGGTTCGGGTCTGTATGGGTGCATGCTTGAGAGTGTGTGCTGAGTTGGGGGTGGGGGTTTGGAGTTGGGGGGGTGGAGGTTCGGGTCTTTATGGGCGCATGTTTGTGTGTGTGCTGAGTTGGGGGGTGGGGGGTTCGGGTCTGTATGGGTGCATGCTTGAGAGTGTGTGCTGAGTTTGGGGGTGGGGGGTTTGGAGTTTGGGGGTGGGGGGTTCGGGTCTTTATGGGTGCATGTTTGTGTGTGTGCTGAGTTGGGGGGTGGGGGTTCGGGTCTGTATGGGTGAATGTTTGTGTGTGTGCTGAGTTGGGGGGTGGGGAGTTCGGGTCGGTATGGGTGCATGCTTGAGAGTGTGTGTGCTGATTTGGGGGGTGGGGGGTTTGGAGTTGGGGGGGTGGGGGGTTCGGGTCTTTATGGGTGCATGTTTGTGTGTGTGCTGAGTTGGGGGGTGGGGGTTCGGGTCTGTATTGGTGCTGGTTTGTGTGTGCTGATTTGGGGGTGGGGATTTGGTTGGGGGTGAGGGGGCCATGGGGTGGGGGGTTTGGTTGGGGGTGAGGAGGCCATGGGGCATAGTGTTTGGTTGGGGGTGAGGGGGCCATGGGGCATAGTGTTTGGTTGGGGGTGAGGGACATGGGGCATAGTGTTTGGTTGGGGGTGAGGGGGCCATGGGGCATAGTGTTTGGTTGGGGGTGAGGGGGCCATAGGGCATTGTGTTTGGTTTGGGTGTAAGGGGGCCATGGGGCATAGTGTTTGGTTGGGGGTGAGGGACATGGGGCATTGTGTTTGGTTGGGTGTAAGGGGGCCATGGGGCATAGTGTTTGGTTGGGGGTGAGGGACATGGGGCATAGTGTTTGGTTGGGGGTGAGGGGGACATGGGGCATAGTGTTTGGTCTGGGGGTGAGGGGGACATGGGGCATAGTGTTTGGTTGGGGGTGAGGGGGACATGGGGCATAGTGTTTGGTTGGGGGTGAGGGACATGGGGCGTTGTGTTTGGTTGGGGGTGAGGGACATGGGGCATTGTGTTTGGTTGGGTGTAAGGGGGACATGAGGCATAGTGTTTGGTTGGGGGTGAGGGGGACATGGGGCATAGTGTTTGGTTGGGGGTGAGGGGGACATGGGGCATAGTGTTTGGTTGGGGGTGAGGGGGACATGGGGCATAGTGTTTCGTTGGGGGGGAGGGGGACATGGGGCATAGTGTTTGGTTGGGGGTGAGGGGGACATGGGGCATAGTGTTTGGTTGGGGGTGAGTGACATGGGGCATAGTGTTTGGTAGGGTGTAAGGGGGCCATGGGGCATATTGTTTGGTTGGGGGTGAGGGACATGGGGCATAGTGTTTGGTTGGGGGTGAGGGGGACATGGGGCATAGTGTTTGGTTGGGGTGAGGGGGACATGGGGCATAGTGTTTGGTTGGGGGTGAGGGGGACATGGGGCATAGTGTTTGGTTGGGGGTGAGGGGGACATGGGCATAGTGTTTGGTTGGGGGTAAGGGGGCCCTGGGGCATAGTGTTTGGTTGGGGGTAAGGGGGCCCTGGGGCATAGTGTTGCACTCCAAGAGTGAACCCAATAATAAAGCTAAAACAGGCACATTTAGGAGATGTTCATCTTTGGCTTTTTGAGGAAACCTGACTCAACGAAGGCCATACTCCTCTTGGGCAACCCAAATAGCAAACTGTAGCAGTCCAAAATAACGGCATGTCCAATCTAGGGTCAATAAAATATATATAAGTTAATTAAACAGGCGAGATACAATAACTAAATAGAAATAAATTATAACAATGGAAAATGTGTAGTACAAAATGTAAGTTTGAAATGCAAATAAAAATCGTTACCCCTCAAAAACATTCTTTTTTTTTTTTTAATTTTTATTGGTTTAAATTAAACCTTTAAAATATTTACTTAAAGTGACACAAAACCATACAGTACTCAATAACATCGTCTACCACCTCCTTCAACATCTCCCTCCCACATTGCCACACAGGTACATGACCATTATCCTTTTTTATGTCTTTAAACGCATGTGCAACCTTAGGCCAGCCATCTCAGGCTAGTTCATTTTTTGCATGTAATCTCTCCTCTATGACGGCAAGGAAGGAGATCAAAGGTAGGATTAATTTCATGTCAGAACCATTCCACATATGACTCCACCATTCGTCGGCACATACCGACTGGTGTGCACTATACCAGCCTCCCAAGTGGATTGATCGTATGTCCTTCAATATTGTGCAGAAAAGCACTAGATGTTTTATAGATTCTGGCTCCTTTCCACATAGCCGGCACGTCGTAGATAAATCCACGTTTCCCGCCCAATGATTGGTTCTGTCTTTTGTTTTCATTGCATTAAGGCGGAATAGCATGAATGATCTTCTTGCTTTCATGGATGGAAAGCGACTCAAGTATGGTTGAAGAATTCCGTAGCCTCTTGCTTCCCCCGGAGAGTTTTTCATCGCATGGGTTTCGTTGCGCTCATCACATGTATTTATCCAGTCAAGGCGCCATATTGATACCTTGGCAGCTGTTGGATTTGTGAGGAGGGTTTCTAACTTGATATTGTAGACCTTTAGCAGATCTTCGCATCGTTTTACCAATTGCGCGAGCAAGGCTGAACCTTTGGATGAAGCGTTGTTTAAAATCTCAAATTGGAGTATTCCCTCCTCTGCTCTTGATTTCCGATACAAGCTAAGTTGATTCCAACTTAACCTTGCATGTAATGAAGTTAGGGCTAGTTCGTATCTTAGACATGCCGTTGAAATGCCTGGAGGCAGGCTTAAGGACTTTGTCCAAAACATGTGTTCAAGCGAGGCCCAGTGGGTTGACGAGCATCCAAAGGCATTTTCTGCACCGTAGGACAGAATCGGAACCACTTTTTGTTCGTAGAAGTTCCGTAAAGGACGTATAGAAAAGTTCCCATATTTCCTATGTATCATCAGGCCTTGACATGCCAATTGGGCACATTTCCGTTTTGAATCTGCCACCCAGGGTTCATCACATATGCTTGAATTTAGAAGCATTCCGAGGTATTTTACGCTTTTTGAGATTTTCAGTTTTTCTTGGTTCAGCGACCACACCAGTCTTGGGCTTTTTTGAAGCCGAGTTGTTTTTAGGTTCTCAAAGATAAGTATTTCCGTCTTTGTGGTGTTAATCTTTAGGTTGTTCTGATGCACATATTTTTGGACGGCTTCTAGTTTACGCTGGAGTCCAATTGGCGTTAGATCTAAAATAACCAAATCATCAGCATATAGTAGCCAACTTATCTTTGATGCGTTGAGTTTCGGAGGAAAGGATCTGACAGACTGAATGGTATCCCCAATGTCAGAAATAAAGAGACTAAAGATTGCTGCTGCCAGAGGACACCCCTGCTTCACACCCTTGTATGTTTTTATTTGTGTTGAAAGCGACCCCGATTGATCTAACCGGACAAAAATTGACGTGTCGTTGTGTAGTTCTTTTATTGCCGCCAATAATCCCTCAGGACATCCCCACAATTCTAGCTTCTGCCACAATAGGTCACGGTCGATCCTGTCGAAAGCCATGGAGAAATCAACAAAAGCTAAGAACACTCTCGTATTCGTTCTAAGGGCCTCCATTTTCAAAAGATTTAGAATCAATAAGTTCAAGGAACATCCAACGGATTTTACAAAACCAGCCTGTCTTACATCAACTCTGTTTGCAGTCTTTGCCCATGTAATCAATTTTTTTTGGAGCAGCGATGCAAAGATTTTTCCCAGTACGTCAAGTAAGGCCACCGGACGGTAATTTGCAGGTGCTAATCGGTTGCCTTTCTTGAAGATGGGTATTATTATCCCTGATTTCCATGATGCAGGGATTTGTTTTTGGTCGTTGATTCGTCTGAATAGCTCAGCGCATATCGCTGTCCATAAGTCAGGAAACTGTTTAATCATCGCGTTTGACAGACCATCTGGTCCAGGCGCCCGAGAGTTTTTTGCTCTCATTATTATCTCGCGAATTTCCTGATCTGAAAATTGTAGGTCCCATGATGTTATGTTAGACATTGACTTAGAGGGTGGCAAGTCGTTATGATACAAAGCTGTAAAGTAGTTTACCCATTCTTTTTCAGGCACTGGGCATGTCTGCAGAGCAGCTTGCGGGGCTTCAAGGCCATTAATTGTGCGCCAGAAGTCTCTGCTATTTTTGTTTACAAGAGTCTTCATCATTGTTTCTGCATCGTTTTGCACTAATATGGCTCGATGACTTTTCATCCAGTTTTTGTAGGATTGCCTTGCAGATTTGTTTTTCGCCACAATTTCTCCAACTGGGCCATGATTATTTTTACGAATTTCGGCTCGCATTGCACGTTTTCGTTGTTTTATAAGTAGGTCAAAACTATGCTTGTTCTGAAATGACCCATTTTTCATACCAATGTATTTTGTTTTAAATTGCCACAGTATTGGAACGTAGTCAATGACCTTCTCTGTTGATGTAAATTGTTTATAAATCGCGAGGACCTCCCTGTCGACTAATTTTAACCGAATTCTGTTTGGTTCTACTAAGACCTTTGAGCTCCATTTTTCCCTCGTTTGTCTCTCCAATCTTGAAATGTAATTTTGAGCATTTCGTGGTCGCTGTGGGTCATTGGACATATTTGCATTGACTTTATTTTGTCATGCATATTGTTAGACACGAAAATATAGTCAATGGTGGAACTTTGGCCATCGCGCTGCCACGTTGGATTCGGAGGAATATCACCTGGCATACAGCCATTTAACATTGTGAGGCCTCTTACTTCCATTTCGTCATTCCATGTTTTTGCTAGATTAGATTTTAGAGAGGTCTGAGGTTTGAAGAAATCAATGTTCAGGTCCCCGCAAACTATTATGTCAGAGCCGCAGCCGGATTCTAATAGATTGTCAAGAATTTTCGTGACTTGGTCAATAAACTCATAGGATCCAGTGCGCTGATGGTTCCAATAGAGATTAATGATATGTATCACGTCGTTCTTCTTGTCGGCGGCCGCAGACTTGCTAATCTCAGCGGCCTGGATGTACGGCGTATGATTATCAGTTCTTAACAGCCGGTAACCAGACGAACGATTTATCATTGTCAAAAGGCCGGCTATCGGGCGACCTTTTTCAGGCTTAATGGCAAGATTCAATGCGCATTCAAAATTTGCTATTGTAGGTGATTCGCACATCCAGGTCTCTTGAAGACAAATCAAATGTAATTTACTAGCCCAGTTATTGAGCATCAAATGACCAAATCCGCGTGTGTTCCACGAAATAAACGTGAGATCTTGTTGCGATTCACACTTTGAACATTAGCTGGTTGCCTTCCTATTCAGTGCGCTCGCCATCCAGGTCCAATCTTCATTTAAGATAGGTCGCCGTGGATTGTTTGAGCGTACCAAACCTGGGGTCTCAATTAGATTCTCATTATTTATTGTAATTTTAATTCTTTCCATTGGGATGGATGAATCCTGTGTTCCAACTCTATAGTCTTGCAACTGGGAGCTGGATTGGATGTTTTTATAATCCATTTCGATCTTTGCCAGTTGTAAATGTTGTTTTGTGGGCGAAGATACACTCTTTCTCTTGTCCCACTCTGATCCGTAGTCGTTATTATCACGCTGAGCGAATTCCCCTTTATGGTCTTTATTTTCATCCTTATTTCCTCTTCTCACGCAGTCCGCCATTTTATAGGCGTCGAAGCCTAATGAATGCAGTTCTTCGTTTGCCTCTAGAATTACATTTGCGATTAAGGATGAGTTTAAATGTAAAATTACTCTGTCTGTTCGATGTTCATCTGGAAATTCGATTATTTTTATGTCTTTTGAATCAAGCGACCGAAGTTGTGGGACATGATGTAATAGTCTTAGCACATTAGAGCGATTCAAAATTAGATTTTCATATCCATGTAGGCGCTCCAACATTAGTTTAATCAGGGCCATGGAGTCAGTTGTTCGTGTACAAGACCTCTGTTGTCTCATGTTCGAATTTTGTCCCAGTGGTTCTAATAGCTGGGGGTCCACCTTCCGGTGCTTCGACGGTTTGAAAGTAGGAATCAGTGCCAGTGACGCTTCCTTGCTTTCTTCCAGTGCATTTATGTTTGCAAAGGTCAGACTTAGTTCATTGGGGCTCGTTGATTTTGCGTGGTTCCTCCTCCTTTGTCTGGCTCTTTTTTCTTGAAGTGTGACAAACTCCGGGCTCCTTGGTTCTTTCTTGTCATTTTTAATCTCAACGATGGGAGGTAATATCACGCACATTCGGCCCTGAGATTCGCTAAGTGTCTTTTCTAGGAGAACCTGGGGTTTTGGTTCTACACTCACTTTCTGTATTTCATTATCTGGAGTGGGCTTCTCTATGCTAACCTCTACTCTTGGGCTAGCTAAAGGTTCCTCAGGGATAATACCAGAGCTCGCTTCATCTGTAGCATTTTCCTCGTAGACCGATAGTTCCAGTAATTCGGCCTGTAGTCTCTCATCCTCATCATTTTGTACACTCACTTTCTTCATTGCCATTGCGTCATCTTCAACATGATACTCGCTCTCTGGGTCTTTTGCCTTTGTCGCCTCTTGATCAAGAAACACCGACTTGCCTTCTTTAATTGAGTCGGTTAGTTTTAGGCTTGAGGTAATCGCTTTATCAACTAAGTGGAGCATATTTATGTTTCGCAAAAACTTTCGTGCGCATTTTTGTTGTGTTTTTTTCCGAGCCGGCATGTTCTTTTGTTTTTTTGTATTTGGCGCATTTTTCGTTTTACCCCCTACACGACCTGGGCTCGCTTCTGTCTTTGAATTTCCAAAAATAGGGAACAAGCCCGATTGCTTTAATATCACAGACTGATCACTTTGCGGGTCAACAACCAAATCTATTGCATTCTGGCTCAAAGCGGAACAGGAGGCCATTTGGACGTCCCCCAATGCTGGGTTCATCGCATTTTGTGTCTGTCTAAACGTAGAATTGAACGAGAGGTCGAGTGAGTTTGTATAGCTGTCCGCGTTCCTGTTCGTCTTATTAGTAATATTTTGCAAATCCTCTTCCAACATAGTCTGATCAACCTCCGTCCTGTCCCCTTCGTTCATTGTGACGTTCGTCACGATCTGTGACGTTTCCGTTGTCGTCTTCAGGTGTAGAGAGGATTTGTGTAGAGACTCCAGTTGCGGGTGGAGGGAGGCATTCAATGCCGGATTTGGAATGTTTGCTTCATCGCAGGGGCTCACTACTTTAGGGATCCAACCTGCGTCTTTCTCTTGACAGGCTGCCCCCGGCGTCTCCCCTTTGTGGACAACATGAGATTTACGAAATAAAGACAAAGCTTCCCTCGCTACCTCAGCAAATAACTTCTTGTCAATCCTGTCATTTTGTTTAGATACGTTCATATCTTGTATGCCTGACAGCAACTGCTGGTTCATCTCATTTTGTTTAAGGCTGCCCAAGCCTTGCATTGCCTCCAATTGAACCAGTTTTGAGTTCATCAATGCTAACAGGGTTGACATATCCTTTACATTGTCGTTTAGTGATTCGTATAGTTTTGTGAACGGTGTAAGAGAAATTGCCATGGCAGCGGTTAATGTCGTTAATAGATCGTTTAGAGGGACATGGCCACATGTCACTCGATTCATGATTTCGTTTCTCTCAAGTGGTTTTGCTCTGTTGGTACTATAGCGTCTCCCCTCTCTTCTTATTTTAGGAAAGGGGCGTTCACCGATCGAAGAGTCTGAAGTTTCCTCCTCTTCTGATGAAACGTCTAAATGCGAGTTAGACCTGCTAATCTCATGTGTTATTTCCCGTTTTCGCTGTTCTACATGATCCTGTTTAGAGGCCCTCTTCTGTGAGATGGGCACATGTCTCTCCTGCGTCTGTATACACCTCATAGGGGATACTGCCTCTTGTGCTTTAAAGTTATTCGGTCTATCTTCTCCCCAAATGTCTTGATTAATAGCTGTGTCATACATACTTAGTTTTTTGGTTGACGCAATCGTTGTGGAAACATTTCTGGGTGTCAAAGATGGCTGTTTATCACAAATCCTAGTTTTATTTATGTTTATCAAATTTTACAGCACGGTAGAAACCAATTCTAACGAGTTTCTTTTCTCACATGGGGGATTAACATTTAACCCAGTCATGTTACTCTCACTGGGCTCCTTCTGAGCGCCACCATACATTTGCAAACCTATCGATGTTTCGTCTTTGTATGGACCATCTCCACAGCCCTTATTGTGATCAGGACTGTTAGATAGATCCGGGCAAGTGAATGAGACGTTGATGTTTTCTATAGCATTGGCATTAGGGAAGTCAAGCATCATTGTATGGACACTTACTTCTTTCATCTGCATCGAGCGCTCCCAGGGCGACTCTGCAGGCTTGGTATCATCGGCGTGATCGTCTTTTGGGAGAGCGCCCGCATTAGCACTCCCGCCCTCTTCCAGCCTCATCAAGGTGTAGCTTTCGACACAGCACGAACTGTGCGAAGTGTCTGTCTCTCCGCACCGCCTCCAGACGGCCGCGTCACCAGCGAGTGTCGGGGGTGCCTCCCCCTCAGTCAGCGACGTCGCGGAATCTCTCTGCGCAGGCTCCAACGCCGCAGGCTCCAACGCCGCAGACTCTCCCAAACGGCCATGTCTTACCACGCTCGGTAAGTGAGACACCGTCGCATCTGTATATGTGTGATCGATTAGATCTTCCTCATTTAGTATTTTGTCACGCACTACCAAAGCGTTGGTTTCCATCTCCATTGAAAGAGCAAGCACTGAGACCTTACAACTGCCAGTGGTAGCGCGAGATACATCTGAGTTTATATTAGGAACTGCAAAATTCAACTCTCCATCGTTCGGGGGCTGCGACTCTGCCTCTTGGCATGTATTAGTAAACACGCCATCGAAGGCTTCTGTTGTTAAGTCCACATAAGCTGGCGTATCTTGTTCATTAGACTCTACTAGATCGGTTGCAGAGCTACATGAAAAGTATTGACTTTGTTGTTTTTTCCTCGACCGTTTGGCATTTAACTCTTGTATTTCATCTGTGGATGCGGCCCTTTTTGATTGGGCTCTTGTTCTCGAGATTGTGAGTCTCGCTGTGAGGTTTGACGGATCCATTGCTTGTAGCGTTGAGTCCCTGATCACCTGTCGCCGCACGCCACAGCAAACAGCAGAAACCACAGCCCTTTCCACACAGGGCTTAGCGCCACAAGGGCGGAGAGGCGGCCTTAAGTGCCGAGTGGACTGGGTCAGGTGACTCAGCCAGCCAGGTGGTTAAAGGCACAGGCACACGCACCTCTCTTCCTTATTCTCCTTCCTCCTTCCTCCTTCCTCCACGCCACAGCAAACAGCAGAAACCACAGCCCTTTGCACACAACATTCTTTTTCCATGTGTTTAGTACAACTTGGGGGTTTAAAAAGCCTCCTGCCACGCCCCGCCTACTATAGCCCTCATGTAAGGTACTTTCGGCCCTCTGTCAAAATCAGTTGTGCACCCCTGCTCTACACCCATGGTGAGCCACAGGCGCTGCACGGTTACTCTACACCCGTGGTCGTGAGCCACAGGTGCTGAACGGGGACTCTACACCCGTGGTCGTGAGCCACAGGTGCTGCACGGTTACTCTACACCCGTGGTCATGAGCCACAGACGCTGCATGGTTACTCTACACCCGTGGTCGTGAGCCACAGGTGCTGCACAGTGACTCTACACCCGTGGTGAGCCACAGGCGCTGCACGGTTACTCTACACCCGTGGTCGTGAGCCACAGGCGCTGCATGGGTACTCTACACCCATGGTCGTACGTCACAGGTGCTGAACAGGGACTCTACACCTGTGGTCGTAAGTAACAGGCACTGCACGGTTACTCTACACCCGTGGTCGTGAGCCACAGGCACTGCATGGGTACTCTACACCCATGGTCGTAAGTCACAGGGGCTGAACAGGGACTCTATACCCGTGGTCGTAAGTCACAGGTGCTGAACAGGGACTCTACACCTGTGGTCGTAAGTAACAGGCACTGCACGGTTACTCTACACCCGTGGTCGTGAGCCACAGGCACTGCATGGGTACTCTACACCCATGGTCGTGAGCCACAGGCACTGCATGGGTACTCTACACCTGTGGTCGTAAGCCACAGGTGCTGCACGGTTACTCTACACCCGTGGTGAGCCACAGGCACTGCACGGTTACTCTACACCCTTGGTCGTGAGCCACAGGTGCTGCATGGTTACTCTACACCCATGGTGAGCCACAGGCGCTGCACGGTTACTCTACACCCATGGGCGTGAGTCACAGGCGCTGCATGGGTACTCTACACCCGTGGTCGTAAGTCACAGGTGCTGAACGGGGACTATACACCCATGGTCGTAAGTCACAGGCGTTGCTCGGTTACTCCACAGTCATGGTCGTGAGCCACAGGCGATGCACGGTTACTCTACACCCGTGGTCGTGAGCCACAGGCGCTGCATGGGTACTCTACACCCATGGTCGTACGTCACAGGTGCTAAACAGGGACTCTATGCCCGTGGTCGTAAGTCACAGGTGCTGAACGGGGACTCTACACCTGTGGTCGTAAGTAACAGGCACTGCACGGTTACTCTACACCCGTGGTCGTGAGCCACAGGCACTGCATGGGTACTCTACACCCATGGTCGTAAGTCACAGGTGCTGAACAGGGACTCTACACCTGTGGCTGTAAGTCACAGGTGCTGAACGGGGACTCTAAACCTATGGTCGTAAGTCACAGGCACTGCACGGTTACTCTACACCTGTGGTCGTGAGCCACAGGCACTGCACGGTTACTCTACACCCATGGTGAGCCACAGGTGCTGCACGGTTACTCTACACCCGTGGTCGTGAGCCACAGGTGCTGAACGGGGACTCTACACCCGTGGTCGTGAGTCACAGGTGCTGCACGGTTACTCTACACCCATGGTCGTGAGCCACAGGCGCTGCACAGTTACTCTACACCCGTGGTGAGCCACAGGTGTTGCATGGTTACTCTACACCCGTGGTCGTGAGCCACAGGCGCTGTCATTAGGGTGGCCAACTCTTTGATAGTATTTTGCTGGACACTTTCCCACAAGGCGGCGATGACATCACAATGTCATTCACGTTTGGCCCGCCCCTTTTTTAATTTGCATTTTTTTTAATGGCTCCTTTAGAGCCTGCAGGTCGAGCTGTAACGCTCTGACACCTCGCGTAATTGAAATGCAAATGGTTTGTCCTTGGGAGGTGATGGTCACGTTTTTTAACTGCAAACATGACCATCATGACCCATGAACAAACCATTAGCATTTGGATAAAGCCAGGTGTCGAGCGTTACAGCTCGAGCTGTAGGCTCTGGAGCCGGGGCTGCAGAGCCGCCGGGGAAAGAAAGTAGCAGGCGGCAGCGCCGTTCTGTTTAAATGCCCACTTCAGTTCGCAGAGTGGCTGTGATGGATGCAAGTTGTCCTGAAGAAAGTCGGGACAACCTGCGTCCCGCACAGCCACTCTGCAAACGGTGGGACAGAGTCCCTAATTGCGGGACAATCCCGCGAAAAGCGGGACAGTTGGCCACCCAAGGCGCTGAACGGGCACTCTACACCCGTGGTGAGCCACAGGTGCTGCACGGTTACTCTACACCCGTGGTCGTGAGCCACAGGCGCTAAACGGGCACTCTACACCCGTGGTCGTGAGCCACAGGTGCTGAACGGGGACTCTACACCCGTGGTCGTGAGCCACAGACGCTGCACAGTTACTCTACACCCGTGGTGAGCCACAGGTGATGCACGGTTACTCTACACCCGTGGTCGTGAGTCAGAGGTGAGCCACAGGCGCTGAACGGGTACTCTACACCCGTGGTCGTGAGTCACAGTAGCTGCGCGGGTATTCAATGGTACTCTCTCTACACGGTGGTACTTGGTAGCTTACATACTGCTTGAAAATGCAAAGCAACCACACCTGCACCACGCTTAATGGAGCATTAGACACGTGACCTGCCCTCTCATGGCTTTTTATTTCTGATTAAGGAAAACTGAGGCAGAGGCAGAGTGGGAGAGCAACACTCTGAGGTCCTTTTTAGTGGGTCTCCTTTGTGGCCCAGCATTGAGATAGGAGTTTCACCCAAGCATTGCCTGCCAGTCACTGTCGCGTGCTACTTCCTATGAACGGAGCACTTTAGAGGATGCGAAAAGCTCCTTCCTGTATTGAAGTACCGTCTACATGACTCCGTGAAAAACAGCGTTAAAATCTTTCGTGGCGTTTTCCTCTCTGTGGCTACCAGGAACCAGGTTACCGAAACTAGCACTGGCGCAAGTGCAGCTTTGCAGTTTTAGCACTAGGGTAAAGTTTACCCTTGGTCAAAAACCTGTTCTTTCAATGGATATTTTGCACCAGGGCACACTTTGCCCTATTAGTAACATTGTGCAAAATGACACTTGCACTGCTGCAAAGCCTCTGCTCCCAGAGGCGCAAAGTGCTCTTTTAGAATGGCTAATACATTTGTGTTGCATGTTTACTACGCAACCTTTGTGTTTGCAATTTTGAATAGGATGAGAGCAGCAGCTGTGGCTTGAGCGTTCCCAATTTTAGGAATGCTTTACCTATTTGCGCGATAAAGGATTGGGTTAGATTAGAATAAAGCCTTCACATCCTCTTTCGTCAATGTGAGGACAAGAACGCTGTGACAAAAAATATTCAAAGCGCTATCCAATGAGCTGTGCAGAAAGCACAGAGAGTGCAGCGGTTACTGCTGCAATGTGCATCTGTCCTTCAGGATTCAACGTTCAGGCCCTACCAAAACCTCGCGATGGGATGCTGTTTGTTTTCCTGACTACCAAAAAGCATGTCCCACTTATTCTACTACTGAGAGTATTTCATAAACTAAATCCAGTCCCAGAATATTTGAGGAAAGTGTTGGATGGTGGGTCGGGAAGGGGGAAATGACATTGTTCCCACTGACAACGTTTTGGTGAGCAGTATTATGAGTGGATCCTAAAATACACAAAAGAACCAAGTCACAAATTAGTAAAGAAACTAGTAAACCAGATAGGAAACATAATTAAAAGAATCGCGGGACAGATGAATACATATCTTAAACACATGTCTGCATTGGCACAGTATGGTTTATCTGTTCTCCCAGGATCCATCTTCCACCTCGTCTATCCACCTCGCCTATCACCTGCGTCATTTGGCCTCTGGACTGCACAATCCCTCTGCAACAAGTCTTCCTGCATCACTGACCACTTCGACTTTCACTTGGTGCTAGCATAGGAACCTGATCTCCCGCATGACTCTGCCACAGTAGCAGCACTCCACGCTTACTCTGGTATCTTTTCCCACTCTTCTTGACCCGTTGGGAAGAGTGGCTAGTGGGGTTCCTTATCAGTGAGGCCTTCACCACTGCCCCTCCTTCTCTGACATCACCTCTTCCTCTTTTGAATATGCTACCTTTCAACTTTTCCCTCCCACTCCTCTCACTGTTCTGGTTCTCTATCAACCCTTCAGTTCTCTCAACTCCTCCTTTGTTTCTGAACCTTCTCTTTGAGCAACTTCCTACCGACATCCCCACTGTCATCATGGAGAACTTAAGGTTCTTAAGTCTTCCAAAGCCACCCGTTATGAACTTGACTCCCTCCTATAGGACCACTCCACCCACTCTGGTGGAAACTCTCTTGTCTTTGTTTCTCCCTCGCTCTCCTCTTCTGACCTCTTCATTGACACCTATCCTCTGATCACTTAATTGTTCACTTTAACATCTCATACCCTCCAGCCTCTACTCTTCCTCTCACCCCTTCAGAGACCAAGAGGACATTTAAGCAGGACTCTCTTATTCCTTACCATGATGATGTGAGGACCTCTCTCCTCCCTCTCCTATCCATGTCTCTTCCATTGACCATGCTTTCTCTGACTTTCATCCTGCACTTATCACCTCCTTTTACTAACACTATCCTGCATACACATTAACACCATCACGTCCCTGTCCTCAGCCTTTGATCACCTCAAAAAGATCCAGACCCTCAAAACAAACATGTGTCATGACTTACGATGCTTGCCCAAATCACAGACGCCCACTCTACAAAGATTATGTTGCTGCCCTCAACTCTGCACTGCACTCTCCCAAATCCAGATGCCTCACAAACCTAATCTCCTACCTCACAATTGCCCTATAAACTTGTATGTACCCTGCACTTTTGCTCATACATTCCAAGCCAATATCTGTTGCCTCCTCCCTCTCTGCTAATGACTTTTCTCACTACTTTTCCTCTAAAACCTCTAAAATCAGGGACTTTCTCACAGCCAACCCCTCTCTCCCTCTCCTACTATACTTTTGTCCATCACATTTTCCTAAGCCCCTTCTACTCGCAACAACTCCCCCACCTCGCCTGTCGAATTATCACACCTTCACAGTGCCTACCCATCTTGTGCTACTATCAACCTGTTTGATCTTTAAAGTGTTAATAATTCAGCCCCAATCAACTGCAGTATCCCGCTGATCTCTTTAACCTCTCTCTCAGCTGGACTCTTCCCTGCCTCCTTCAAATATTGAACAACTTCTAGTATGTCCTACCTATTTTGAAGAAACCCTCTGCTGACCGAAACATCCCAGCAAACTATTGCCCAGTTTCCCTCCTACAACCTTATTTAAAGATCCTTGAGTGGCTGATCTTTAACTGGATTTCTGAGTACCTTGAGATCCACTTCAATCTGTCTTCCACATTAAACACTCCACTGCAATTGCACTCATTGATGCCTCCAACATTTCCTCTGATGCTCACCACTCCAAACTCTTTTCTATACACATTATTTATTTTGGACTTCTGCTCTTCTCCCACTAGCCCTCCCCTCTAGGAAGACTTATCTCATACTTTGGCTTTCACTATCACCTCTTTGCTGATCACACTCAAAGTTTCTTCTCCTTTCGCATTTTCACAGCAGCCATTTCGGAATGGATTACCAACTGTCTCACTGCAATCTGTCAATGGATGTGTCACGATGCCCGCTCCCGGGGAGCCGGCTCAGGCCCTGCGTCCCCGAAAGCGGACATCAAGTCCCCGGGGAAGGTCCCAGCAACCCCTTATAGGGGCCCTTTGGACAGCGTCCTGGCGCCTATGGCACCAGGCTCTTAGAAAACGTCAGTCCTGGCGCCATAGGCGCCAGGCTCATTATGAAAGTGTTTGGGTGCACTTACCTGATGCAGACCATGCTGCAGAACCCCGGCCTCCTTGAGGCCTGAAAGGAACTACTTTACCTGTGGGACTCATTTACCACCCGGGCGTGGTCGGGGAAGGATACATACCTGATTGGAGGAAGGACACATTCTAGGAACTTCTTCCAAAGCTATTTAAACCACACCCGATCAGCCACACGTGCTTCGCGTTGTTCTGCATCTAGCAGCTGGACGCTCACCGTGTCTGCTCCTGCATCTTGACTTCTGCCACACCTGCCAGCATCCTGAATCACCTGCAAAGGAAGGGAACAAGAGAACAGAAGAAGGAAAAGGCCTCACCTGCTAAATCTGCATCCCAGAGACATTTCGTCGACAATCCTGAAAAGGAAGACATTTATTTTTAAAAGCACATCGCATCGATCGCTGCAGCGCCGCATTCTACTCACTTTTACAGGGCGCCTCCATGTTCAGCAGCGACCATCCGGATTCGCAGTCGCGCCACCGCGCCTAGGGAGAAAAAGACAAGAACAAAGGTGAGAGAAAGAAGGGAAAAGGGAAGCTAAAACTCCACGTCAAGACTTACCTGTTGGGTCATTCCCTTTTCATTTCGGGTCCGCGCCGCATCCAGGCATTTTCGGACCCCAGCCCCTATGGGGAAAAAGACATCAGCGTTAATGAGTGAATGAAAAGACATTACCAAACCACTCATTAAAGATTTACCTGATTTCCACAAGGATTTCACCGCTCACCTCGGGTCGGTGCCTGTTCCCCGGCATTCCGTACCCCGGCCCCTATGGGGAAAAAGACACTAGCATTAGAACATTAATGCATGGACACAAGGGGAACCACTTATAGAAAAACTTACCTGGAAGCCAAGCAAGTTTGGTTCTCACCCATCCGAAAATCCAGTGACGTAACTGGATACCAACGCGCCCCTGCATCAGAAGCAGGATGGAGAGCTCGTCCTTCCAGACCCTAAGGTGAGACGCTACGGGGAAGCACAGAAGGGTTTTGAGGAGGGTGAAAGGGGTAAGAGGGAGGCCGATTGCATTACCCCGCAGACAGTTAACCCCCTATGCTCACCTACAGAAGGATACTTCTGCGAGTCAGACAAGCCAGATCTGTGGCCCGGTCCAGTCCGTCTTTCGAACCCTGCACATCACCTTAGACGAGGTCACAGCAGCGCGAACCAGGCCAGCACCCCCGTGGGAGTCAGGTGAGCGTTACAGAACGCGAAGCCTTCCTACAAATTCCCACCCAGGCGCTATGGAAACTTCTGAGACTGATCAGTTGGCCCAATTACTGGGGGAATTACGGGCCGAAGTACATGCCGCTCGTCAAGAGACTAATGCCCTCAAGAGGGAATTAATAATATCAAAGGAAAGAACTGATGACCTGGCCAGACAGCTTTTGCAAGGTCAAGCTGGACAAACTCCTCTACCCTGTTCCGGAGGGAACCCCGCTCCTGGGGTTCCCAGTAACCCTGTGCAGATTAATCTACCTGGAAACATGCCGCTGGCCCCACCTGAACGCTTTGCTGGGGACCCCAAACGATTCGCCGTATTCATGAATCAGTGTCGTTTGCACTTCCTATGCAGACCTGGGGCCTTCCCTAATGATCAGAACAAAGTAGCCTTTGTATTGTCATATCTCAGCGGCTGCGCTGCCGATTGGTCAGTTCCACTGGTTACTCAAGATGACCCGATTCTCCGTGATTTTCAAGGATTTCAAGCAAGCATGGAAAGGTTATTTGCTCGACACTCTCAGGGGCAGGCTCTGGATGACGAACTTCTATCCCTGCGACAGGGCAATCAGGACCTCCGATCCTATATTGCAACCTTTAATAGACTAATTGTGGAAACGGGATGGCCAGAGGATAAAAGAGTCACGTTATTTTATCGAGGTCTACGCGGAGAACTTAAAGATGTCTTGGCCCAAGTTGTAAATCCGCCCCAAGAATGCACAGAATATATAGACTTAGTGGTCCAATTGGATCACAGATGTCAAAACAGACAAACAGATCGGTCCAGGTTTGAGACCCGGGTGTTGGTTAAGACCCACGCTAACCCCAAGGGAGTTTATGTCTCTGAGCCTATGCAAATTGGAGGGGTTAAAGAACCCTTAGCTCAAAAGGAACGTGAAAGGAGGCGGCAGTTAAAATTATGTCTTTATTGTGGGAACTCTGGACACTTTCTACGAGATTGCCCGGCAAAACCGCCCCAAAAAGCGGTAGGAGCCGCTGATAAAAACCATGAAGACTCTGTTTCGGGAAACGACTCAGCCCGACAAGTGTAGGGGTCCGCTTGCCGAG
This sequence comes from Ambystoma mexicanum, assembly GCF_040938575.1. NCBI lineage: Eukaryota > Metazoa > Chordata > Amphibia > Caudata > Ambystomatidae > Ambystoma > Ambystoma mexicanum. The sequence goes on along the minus strand of NC_090939.1, from coordinate 266,302,601 downwards.
CTTGAAAACTAACTCTCAGACCTCGCATTTCATTGTGCCAATGGTTCTCGTAAATCCAGAAAAGCCTAAGCGGTTGCATGCAATAAAGGCATACATCGATAGTGGGGCTATTGGAAACTATGTGGATCGTGAATTGGCCTCTAGGATTAACCTCCCTCTCCGTCCTAAAACCAGCAAAGATGTCATCACCACAGTCGATGGAACTGAAATTGCCTCTGGACCAGTCACACATTCCACTACTGGGGTGACTCTTATTGGTCCTGACGGCCATCGGGAGGCAGTTGTGTTTGGTGTAATCAAGGCTCCACAGTTTCAGGTTATTCTTGGAATTCCTTGGTTAGAGACACATAATCCTCGAATTGATTGGCGAGCTAAGAGAATAACCTTCCCGGATTGTGCACAAACATGCTACCCAGAAAACCTGAAGATTAATCTAGCATCTGTAACCTCTGCCTCCATGCAATTACCTCTGGAAAACCAGGACTTTCAGGACGTCATCCAAAAGGAACAGGCCTACACGTTACCTCCTCACCGATCGTACGATTGCCAAATCGATCTGGTGCCCGGTGCACAACCCCCTTGTAGCAGGATTTATGCCCTTACCGAACCTGAGAACCTGCATTTGGGACAATATTTGGATCAATACTTCGCCAATGGTTTTATTCGCCCGTCAAAGTCCCCGGCATCCTCGGCTTTGTTCTTCGTGCCTAAAAAAGAAGGCGACCTTAGAACTTGTATCGATTACCGCGCATTGAACCAGATAACGGTTAAAAACCGTTATCCTCTGCCTCTGATTCCTGAACTCCTTGACCAGGTGAAGGACGCTTGCATATACATCAAGTTAGATCTCCGGGGGGCATATCATCTGGTGCAAGTAAAAGAAGGCGACGAATGGAAAACAGCCTTCCGTACAAAATATGGATTATTCGAATACCAGGTAATGCCTTTCGGGTTGTGCAATGCGCCTGCTGCCTTCCAATTCTTCATGAATGATGTCCTTCGGGAACTCATCGATGTTTGTGTTGTCGTCTATATCGATGACATTCTAGTGTACTCCTCTTCGGAATCTGATCACAGAAAACACGTTAGGGCAGTTCTGGAAAAACTGCGCCAACACAAACTATTTGCTAAACTGGAGAAATGTGTTTTCCATACCACAGAAGTTGAGTTTCTCGGTTTCATCCTGACACCCAAAGGAGTCCGAATGGACTCAAGAAAAGTGGATGCCATCCTCAAATGGCCATCACCTAGCTCTGTAAAAGGGGTTCAAAGCATGCTCGGCTTTGCCAATTTCTATCGCAGGTTTATCCCGGAATTTTCACGCATAGTACAACCCATTACTGCACTCTTGAGGAAAAATAAACGTTTTGAATGGTCTGAAGAAGCTGAGCAGGCCTTCCAGGATTTAAAAGATAAGTTTACCTCCGCACCTATATTGAAACACCCACGTCCAAATCTCCCGTATGTCGTCGAAACTGACGCATCCAGCCTAGCCATGGGAGCAGTTCTGTCTCAAAGAGATCCTGAAACCAACCAACTGCATCCCGTAGCATTTTGGCCCAGAAAATTCTCGGCACCAGAGATTAATTACGCAATCACTGACAAAGAACTGTTAGCCATAAAGTCCGCTTTTAAAGCCTGGCGGCATTACCTGCTTGGCGCTCGACATACCATCACAGTGATCACTGATCACCGGAATTTACAGTATTTGAAAACCGCCAAGGCTCAGTCATCACGGCAGCTCCGATGGGCTTTGTTTTTCGCTGAATTTGATTTCGTGATTACCTATCGACCTGGCTGCAAGAACGGCAAAGCAGACGCCTTATCCCGAATTGGAATGGGAGAATTTGATACAAACTCAGAACCAGTACCAATAATTCCCGAACAAAGAATTCTAGGCATGACTTTGTTACAGACGCTTGAAGACATTCAAATCAGAGTGAAACAACTCCTGGACCCTACAGTCCTACAGGATTGGATACAAAAGGGATCAGACTTTACCATAGATAATGGTTTACCTTATTACCAAGGACGCTTATTCCTGCCGCACAAGGATTTACACGAACTAGTTATTTCAGGTTATCATGATTCATTAATAAAGGGACACCCCGGTATTGCCAAGACAATGGAAAAGGTGAAACGACAATTCTGGTGGCCCTCTTGGCGAAAAGATGTTAAATCTTTTGTGATGTCCTGTGGTGTTTGCGCCCAAAATAAAGGTCAAAAGAAAAGACCAGCCGGTCTCCTTCAACCTCTAGACATACCGCCAGCACCCTGGCACACCCTATCAATGGATTTTATTACGGACTTGCCTCCTTGTTCGGGATACAATACCATTCTGGTAATTGTGGATTTGTTTTCCAAAATGGCCCACTTCATTCCTTTGAAAGGTTTACTTTCAGCTTCTGTCCTAGCCAAAGAATTCCTCGAAAATATTGTTCGGCTACATGGATTCCCATCTATACTAATCTCTGACCGGGGAAGCCAATTAATTTCCCACTTCTGGCGCAAATGTTGTCAAATGGCACAATTCGACATAAGATTATCGACCAGTCACCACCCTCAGACCGATGGTCAGACCGAGAGGACAAATCAGACCCTTGAGCAGTACTTACGGTGTATGTTACAGCAATCTGAAAGCAACTGGAAAGACATTCTTTGGATAGCCGAATACGCATATAATAATTCGGTACACTCTGGAACTGGCCATAGTCCTTTTTATACCTTGTTTGGACATCACCCTCGAACCTCAAACCTCGACTCACCTCAGAACCTCGGAGTGCCCGCAGTAGAACATCTGCATTCTACCATTACCAGAGCCTTCAAAGAGGCAACCACGCATTTACAACAAGCCAAGAGAAAATACAAGGAGAATGCTGACCTACATCGGAGTGAAGCACCTCCGTATCAGATTGGGGATCAAGTGTGGTTAGCTACCAGACATTTACCGCTCAAAGGGCCTCGAACGTTTAACCCAAAATATCTGGGACCTTATTCTATTACGGCAATAATGAACCCAGTAGCGGTTAAACTTGATTTACCAGCTAATATGCGAATTCACCCTGTTTTTCATGTGTCACTTCTGAAACCAGTGGTCCCCGGAACTCACTACTCAAACCTCCAGAACCTATTCAAATAGATGGGGAACCCGAATTCGAAGTGAAGAACATTTTAGATTAAAAAATGTTTAGGTCAAAACTTTTCTACCTAATTGATTGGAAGGGGTACGGACCTCAGGAGAGGTCGTGGGAACCCAGTGACCATGTGCATGCACCTCGATTAGTCAGGAAATTCCACCGACTCTTCCCAAACAAACCAAAACCCCCGGAGGAAACAACCTTGGGAGAGGCCTTGGGGGGGAGTGCTGTCACGATGCCCGCTCCCGGGGAGCCGGCTCAGGCCCTGCGTCCCCGAAAGCGGACATCAAGTCCCCGGGGAAGGTCCCAGCAACCTCTTATAGGGGCCCTTTGGACAGCGTCCTGGCGCCTATGGCGCCAGGCTCATAGAAAACGTCAGTCCTGGCGCCATAGGCGCCAGGCTCATTATGAAAGTGTTTGGGTGCATTTACCTGATGCAGACCATGCTGCAGAACCCCGGCCTCCTTGAGGCCTGAAAGGAACTACTTTACCTGTGGGACTCATTTACCACCCGGGCGTGGTTGGGGAAGGATACATACCTGATTGGAGGAAGGACACATTCTAGGAACTTCTTCCAAGGCTATTTAAACCACACCCGATCAGCCACACGTGCTTCGCGTTGTTCTGCATCTAGCAGCTGGACGCTCACCGTGTCTGCTCCTGCATCTTGACTTCTGCCACACCTGCCAGCATCCTGAATCACCTGCAAAGGAAGGGAACAAGAGAACAGAAGAAGGAAAAGGCCTCACCTGCTAAATCTGCATCCCAGAGACATTTCGCCGACAATCCTGAAAAGGAAGACATTTATTTTTAAAAGCACATCGCATCGATCGCTGCAGCGCCGCATTCTACTCACTTTTACAGGGCGCCTCCATGTTCAGCAGCGACCATTCGGATTCGCAGTCGCGCCCCCGCGCCTAGGGAGAAAAAGACAAGAACAAAGGTGAGAGAAAGAAGGGAAAAGGGAAGCTAAAACTCCATGTCAAGACTTACCTGTTGGGTCATTCCCTTTTCATTTCGGGTCCGCGCCGCATCCAGGCATTTTCGGACCCCAGCCCCTAAGGGGAAAAAGACATCAGCGTTAATGAGTGAATGAAAAGACATTACCAAAACACTCATTAAAGACTTACCTGATTTCCACAAGGATTTCACCGCTCACCTCGGGTCAGTGCCTGTTCCCCGGCATTCCGTACCCCGGCCCCTATGGGGAAAAAGACACTAGCATTAGAACATTAATGCATGGACACAAGGGGAACCACTTATAGAAAAACTTACCTGGAAGCCAAGCAAGTTTGGTTCTCACCCATCCGAAAATCCAGTGACGTAACTGGATACCAACGCGCCCCTGCATCAGAAGCAGGATGGAGAGCTCGTCCTTCCAGACCCTAAGGTGAGACGCTACGGGGAAGCACAGAAGGGTTTTGAGGAGGGTGAGAGGGGTAAGAGGGAGGCCGATTGCATTACCCCGCAGACAGTTAACCCCCTATTCTCACCTACAGAAGGATACTTCTGCGAGTCAGACAAGCCAGATCTGTGGCCCGGTCCAGTCCGTCTTCCGAACCCTGCGCATCACCTTAGACGAGGTCACAGCAGCGCGAACCAGGCCAGCGCCCCCGTGGGAGTCAGGTGAGCGTTACAGGATGGCTCTCTGCTTTCTCATGCTGAACTCTTCAAAAAGGAAGTCATATTTCATCCAGGTTCCAAAGTCCTTCCCTCCTGGCCTTCTTTCTAGCTCTCCCAAGGCTTGCAACATTGGTATCCTCGTTGATAGCGATTTCTGAGTGCGACAATTCATAACTACCACTGCCTTTTCTGCTCATATTAACTTTCTCAATGTTCTGAACATTTGTCAATTTCTTACTCACCACTCTATGAAATCTCTAATCTACACCATTGTGCTCAAGAAACCAGAATACTGCTCATTCCTACTCCTTGGCCTTTCCGCTCTACTTCTTCCTCCCTCTAGACAAAGTCCTCAACTTTGCTACTCCCACTCTGTATAACCTACCCAGATCCTCCTGTAATGGTTTATTGAGAGGCCACCCAAACCTTCACCCAAAACCTTGGTAAACTAAGTGCCATTAAATCGGCAGCCATCCCACACACAGTAGTATTCATATGCTATTTTTTATTAAATAGGCCAATATATATTCTTGAATATACTGTTGTAGACCCGGTTTTTCCTCAGAACCTTTTCCCACTAGTGACATCACATTTTCCTTGGGCAACTACGTGTCTAATTTTAATATGCCAAAGGACCCAATTGAATAATGAGGTTGTATTGTGTGGCTCAGAAGCAACCTCCTGTGCTCAGTTTCCTCCTAGTCTGGGACTCTCATGACAGACCTGCATTGAGGATTCTGTATTTATTTTTGTCTCCATGGCCTGAGTTGACTTTTTTGCTCTGTATTTCACCCCTTTCCTAACTGTGTGTGCTAAATGTCTGTAGGACACATGAAGAGACGGGTGGGGGGAAGCTAGAGGGATTCTGAGATTGATGCTGGTGAGTGGAGGGAGGAAAGTTGCGCTTTGACTAGGGTACCACCTGCTGAGAGGGCTGCAGCAAATTCTCTCTTACATGTGAACCCTTATGGTCCTTTAATTGAGGTAACACATCGTACAATGGATGGAATGCAGAATAACTCTTACACCAAATAATAAAACAGACTCAGGAAGTTGGCAAAAATGTCTCCTTCAACTGTTTTATTTTGAATTGTCTAAAACAGGGAGTTACAATGGTCATCAACGGATGTCGCAGAGCATAGTCTTTCGCACAGCATTTCATAAAAAAGCATTCTTACATAGCAAAAATGTGTCATACGTGACATCATACTACATGGCAAACAACAAAAACCTACGTGGGATTGTGGATGGCTTAATGGGAACACCTAAGTATACTTTCTATATAGGGACGGGTTGTGATTGGGTCTCTACACTCACGTGGACAACTTATGCCCACCCCTAGTGCAAGTCATCTTCAACAGTTATTAGATACATGGTACTTCATTGGCTCTCAAACTATAAGGCCCTTCGTTATATGGCCTTCTACAATTGCTTGGCACACTTGTACCCTTCTAGAAGATTCGATTCACTAACCGCACGCAAGCGGGTACCCCAGCTGTCAGTGGGTGGACTTGACCGTGTCTCCCAACCCAATTAGCCCTACATCTCCCATCGCTAATGCTCTCTGCCATTCAAATAGTCTTTGAACTTGTCATTGCAAAGTGTCACTGCTGCAGAGAATAAAAAGGGGGTATGGGTACTTCTTATCGCAGTTCTGGTCTGTGTGCCCCAACTCCTATTTCCATCCTTGGCTCACATGACGGGAGACCGTATTTCGGCCTGTTTATCAGCATTTAATGGTCTTGAATTAATATACTTGGCACCCATGGTGTTCTCTCTTTGCAACTTAACAAGGGATGCCTCAGCATCTCACGTTCACTGTTAACCATTTTAGGCTGTTTCAGCCTTTAATACCAAGCCAGACAGCCTTCCTTGGTTTTCTTTTGAGCATCAGTTTATTTCTTTGCTGTGACACACGCATAGCTATCAACCCTTCTTTCTCAGTGGGTTTGAGCTTACTAAAATTGTGACATCTAACATCCAGATTCTATATAATGGCGGCACTGCCTGCAGTCGATTTCACTATGTATAGCCAGCATTATGATTACTTAGTGTACTTGCGTTGCTGCATCTGTACAGTTATAAAACGACTTGCATTTTCTGCAGTGCTCTTCACATTTGCGATCTTCATTACACATATGTAAGTTTACACAATCCTTTACTTCGTCATCAGTTTCTATCAGGACTATGCATCCTCTTCTTCAGCCTCTCTTCTCAGTGCATCAAGGCTCACTTCTTATGACATCACCAGCTTCTCTTTCTCTAATTTTCAGATTCCTTCGGGGACTTCTTCCAGGAGATTGTCATTTCTCTGAGGATACATTAGATATGGTTTTCTTAATGGATACTTCGTCTCGAAGACTCTCTGTGGAATAGACACAGTTACTGGTATCAAACTTGGCATGACTTTTGGTTTCCAACACACATGTAGCAGAGGGGCAGGACTTCCTGTAGAGGCATTCGGCTGCTCCTATCCACCCCCCCCTCTGGTTGATCCATCAACCACACCTTCATCAATCTTGACATCAAGACATCCTCTTTTGAAGAAGTGCTTCTTTGGGGTCCAGGTCTTTAATACTCCCTTCAGGGATCCTGCTGATTTCATGTGTTCATCAACATTCCAAGTCATATATCTATATTGTCCATTCAGATTACAGTAGACACATCGGCCCACATACTTCTTATGATTCTTTGGATACAGGAACTAAGATGCTGGCCTCTATGTACTTTCTGATTTCTTCATCTGTCGTCTGTCAATTCCTTGGGTTTAAACCCTGATTCAACTTGAATCATGATCTTCATTCCTACGGTCTTCTTTGCCCATCTTCTTGCATTGTATGATTATTATCCTACTCATACAGAACTCGAACATGATCATCACCAAGATTGCTCCAAAAATTAGAAGATACTCGCCATCGATTGTGGAATCCATGAAAAGATATATGCAAACCAACTGTCATCTACAATATCTTCTGTCTCATCTTCCATCTTGTTGTGCAAGTTGGTCAGCAATGCTATGACCTCTGTCAAGGTCCCATTCTCGTCATCGTGGGAAGGTATGAGCGTGCAACATGATGGTCTGATTTTGGCACAAACTCCTCCTTCCATTGCAGTGATCAAGGACATATCTGTTCTGGAGAGTCATCAGTCTTATGGCTTTCAATTCTTCTCTGATAGCATTGAATCCCTTTATGGTAGTGTTGATCGTCTGCAGGCGCTCCCAGCAAGTGATTTGCAAACACTTTGCATTCGCCATTGTCTGGATCCCAGGCATAAAGATAGTCATGAAGATTGAAGCAGTTTTACTGAACAGCCTATGCTCATACAGAACAGCATCAAAGGCTTTGATTGATTTTGCTGAAAAATAGTTCTCCCTCCCTATTCGGTTGAGAAATTCAAGGGATCTTCTCCTTCTCAAATGGGCATGCGCCTTTGCAAATTCACCAATATTCAGGTCGCTTTGAGGAATCACTAACGCTGGAACATGAATGATCACTAAGGAGCACGTTCCTCTGCAATCTTTGTGCAGCTTCATGTAAGCTCTGGATCCACAAGCCCAATATCGATCCATCAGGACGGCTGTTCCTGCTCCCATTTTGGAGACATCAACTGTAGGTTTGCTGCCTATGTTAGTTCCCACATGCTTCTTTCCTTCTCTTCAGAAACACAATGTGGCATTTGTCAATGGGATTACCATCATTGGACCTGATGGCTCTTCTACCCATGTCAGCAGCTAAGCATGTTCGACCCATGACTTTAAGCACTCATCATTCACTTTTTGCACTTCTCGCACATATTCTGACTTCAATAGATGAGCTGCACAGGACATCAGTCCTTCTTCCCATCCTCTCTTGGTTTTCACTCGTCCATAGACTAGCGTCCGAGATCGTTCCCAGCATCTAGGCACCCAGGGTGTTTGTACTTTATCGGAACAGTCCATCCTCTTCATCTCTTTTATGACCATTTCATCCTGTCCTGCCCTAGGATACGTGAGCATCTTGCTTTTCCATGAAGGCTCCTTTTCCATCTGTGTGGTCTTGATATAATCATCTTGAAATGGATATGACCAACTTTGATCTCCATCGTAGAGTGGCCCAACTTCCTTGGAACTGTCCTCGAGTCATAAATGCAGCAAGGTGAACAAGAAATCTAGCATCATGTTCTGGAATTTCTCTTGCAATAAAAGTTTGGGAAGCATTCATGGCATAAGGTATGCACACGCGTAATAACTCTCTTTGGATGTTCTCTCTCCCACCTATTTCATGTGCTGGTACCACATGTTGTGACCCAAATGTGCTTTGCTATCTAGATAATTATTTATCCCATCATTGTCCTCTACACTTCTCCTTTATCTCCCCCTCAACCTGTCAGCAACCCATGGAAATAACTCTAAAGCAGCTCTGCTCTGGGGGATAACACAAAGGGTCTTAGTTCTTTGGTAATACAGAAATCTACATCAGTTCCTGGAGTGTGGAGGATCAAAGGAACTTCTGCTTTATTTGGATCAGAAAAATAATTTAAAAAATGAATCAGAAGAAACAGAAAGGCACAAAGCATTACTGTAAATATGTATATCATAAACCAACATATTAATCCCCACCACTTATGCCACTCTGGAATTGGTTGCTATTGCTCATTCTCCACCATCATGTTAGTTTCAGCATTCCACATGTTTGCTGTACTCAATTAAGGAAGGAAAAACACTTTTTTAATCAGGCAATTACGATAAGTCTGATAGTTGGAGGATTTCATCTACTATCGCTACAAGCAGCCTTCTTATCACAGGGCCATTCTTAGGATCATGTAAGAAAGTGTAAATGTCCACATCTCTTCTGACAAGGGCAGGATAAGCTCGAAGAATAAACACAAAGATAGCAAGTAGAAGTCTATGGGCATCTCTCTTGGTCAAAACCATAGAGCTAGTGAAACAGGTATGCAGTAAGAAATGATTCAGCGTACTGTTCACGTTTCCAGTTATCAAATCTGAATTCAAAATCCAGTTCAGTCATATTTGTGATACATCAACAACTTTCTAAAGTTTATTTTCAAATATTCCTGCGAATCAAGCAAAGAATTGCACTCCTGCAATAATATCTATGAAGAGTGGCCAAGGGGAGCCACAGTCCAAATGCAAATCTGCATTTATAATCAGCTAGTTGATCTATCGCCCTTCTTCTTTGTCATCGATCGATCCTGCTCACGCTGAAATTCTTCTTCTTGTCTTGCTTCTGAATCGATCGTTTGGGGTTCTGCAGTCTCTCCAATGTGTAGCTTGACGTCGTTAAGGTGAATCCAAACTTGTCTGCTTTGGACGTTTACTGCTGAGGGAATAACATTCTCAACTACAAAAGTACCATCGAACCTTGGCTCCTGCCACTTCCTAGTGAAGTTTTTGACCAGCACGGTATTGCCAGGAAATAGTTTAGTGCTGATAATAATTCTGAAGATCTGGTTGCTGAATGGTTATCATCTGTGTTCTGAGACCAACCCCCCCAGGCGCTTGAGTTTACCTGAAATGAAAGAGATACTAGTGGTCATACATGTCAAATATGCACATAACTCATTTCCTAACATTTCTGCTGTACTCTCGGCATCACTTCTACTCCTCGATGGAGGAGTCAGAGGAGTTCTCATTCGCCTTTCTGTCACTAGTTCATTGGGTGTGAGGTGGTTGTCCAAGCCAGGCTGATTCCTCAAGGCAAACAATGCTAAGGGCAGGCAATGCAGCCATCCCTTCTTCAGCGTTAACTTGAAATTGGCAATTCTCTCTTTAAGGAGGCTGTTGAGTCTCTCACATATGCTGTTTGCTTGCGGGTGATAAGCAGAAGAAAACTTGTGCTTAATGCTCAACAATAATCCTATTTGTTCAAATACTTAATTGATAAAATGTGGGCCATTATCAGATCTCAGATCTTCACACACACCCCATCTTGGGAAGACTTCACGTACTAAAAACTTCACTGCACAGGTGCAGTCAGCGTGTGTACATTGACCTGCTTAGATCCACCTGGGGAAGGTAGACATCACCACTATCCATTACACACCTGCAGCATATCAACATAATCATCATGTAAATGCTGAAAAGGACCATTCGGTTGAGGAATTACTCCTCTAATCGTTTGCAGTGTATGCCCAGCGGTAAACCTTTGAAATATGATGCAATTTACTACATAAAATGCAACGTGTTCTAACAAATATGGTACTAACCAGTCTTCTGCAATTGTTGCATCAAAACTTTCCCTAGTTTTTATTTTTTTTTATTTTTTTTATTAAGTTTTCAAAACCAAACAAAACACACATTACAACTGTTTCAATACGCAAAAAGCATCAGTAGACCATCTTAAGGACTTTCCCTAGTTACATGCACAGGGTAGTGCAGCTGTTCAAATGCAAACCTTAGTAATGCAACTGGCATCAACTGATTTTCAGTGCTGTCCGGTTGCCATAATGCTTCAGTGGGGGATAAAGAAAACATCCTTTGCTTCCATAATTCCTGCTCTTCCTGTAGTGCACTGCCTTGAATCTCCATGAATTGCATTCTCGGCAAATGATTAAATCCTTCTGTCACTATCATAATCATGACTACTTTCTCCTTTACATCTGGAGTATAAAAACGTGAAATGTCTGGTGAATATGCAACCCTTTTCGCTTCTGTGTCTGCGGCTTCATTCCTGCAAGAGATTAAATCTGTGTGCTTAGTATGAGTGCCACATTTAATGACCGCTATAGCTCCCGGGAGTTGTAGTGCGTTAACAGGCCTGTCCAATAAGGATGTGTGCTGCACTGGAGTGCCGTCTGTTCGGAGGTAGCGCCTCCTTTTCCAACGCGCTAGCCCTACATGTACGGTTGACCTCACGCAGGCAGAGTCACTGTACACCATCACTTCCTGGTCTTCATGATTCTTGAGCGTGACAATAAGGGCTACTAATTCTGCTGCTTGCACTGAAAAGTGAGACGGTAGTCTTGCACATGCTACAATCTCAAACTCGCCATTTGCTATGTGCATTATAACAGCTGCGCCAGAATGCCTTTCTCCACTAGTTTGATCAATTTCTGAAGAACCATCAAAAAGAGAATCTCCCCTTCTGACAATGCATTCTCTTTTAAACACGGTATAACATCATAAAACTCTACATAGTTAGCGCAGTCATGCGCATGCTTCCCTTCAGCTATTGGCTCAGCTACAAATGTGGCAGGATTCACTATATTACATCTGACAACTTTAATCGCTGGGTTTGAGATCATTACTTCATAAACAGAAACTCTCTGGGATGTCAATGTGCCTTTGGGTTTTTCTAAAATGGCAAACAGCATGTTCTACAAAAAGCAACATAGAACAGCCATTACAATACTTGCAGACTTGTCTATTGCGAACACGGCAGCTGCCAATGACTGTTCGCAAGGAAAGTGGACTTTCATAACTGGGTCGAGAATCCCACTATAATATGCTATATGTGCCCCAATGTAGTCCTCTGTGTAAACACTGCAGTCATGACTGTCCCATTTGTGTGTGAAAATCAGAAAAACTACCCAGCATAATGGGGAATTCCTAAAACAGGAGCTTTACAAATTGCCTTCTTTAACTCTTCAAACCCTTCCTCCATTTCCTCAGTCCATTCTATTTTCTCCTTGTTTTCCTGTGCTTTCTTCAGAGCCTGCAAAAGGCATCTGGTGTACGAACTATAGTCAAACACCCATGCTCTTACATAATTACATTTGAGTGAAGCATCACTTCCCATGCACTGGCCTCTGGTCTTGCACATTGCTATGTGACAGACAATGTGCTGTCTGCACATCTATTTCAACAGCTATGAACATTTTTGACTTCCCCATGCTGTAAGGTAGGAGTGCACAAACAAAGCATTCTTCCTCAGAATTTTGCCTTCCAACTTCTTTCATATGTTGGTACCATATGTTATCTCCCAAGTGTGCTGTGCTGTCCAGGGAGTCGTTTAATTCGTTGTTGTCTTCTTGTGTGTTTCTCCTGATTCTTAAGGTTTTTCTGTAGGATTGCCATATTCACATCCTTAACCGCATCCATATAGCTTCTTCTTGTTGGAGGATTTTCGGGTATCTCCATCCGAGTTCTCTGAATAGTAGAAAACGCTGTCATTCCTTCCTTATCTCTTTGCCTTTTCCTGGCTTTGGCTATCAACGGTCAAATTGATTCTGCTATCATCTCTTCACATGATAGTTTTGCAGGACTTGTACTTGTTCTTTTCATTGGATCTGGCGTGCCTGTCATTGCTGTCTCTGTTCGTTTAGTCTCTAACTCCTTTTGTTTCTTTAAAAGTTCAGCTTTCTCCATTTGTCTCTTGACTTCACTTGGCGTGGAACTTCTCATCATAGGTTTTTCAAACTTCTCCCATTCTTTGGACTGTGGTTCTGTAGTTATTGACACTAGACCAGGTGTATATGCACTCATCGTTTGCGTGTGTGTGTTTTTCATTAACACCTTCTCATGTTTGCTCTGCCGACCCTGTCTCCGGCAGTTCAATTTGTTTGTTACCACAAGTGTGTGTGTGTTATTGCTCATCACATCTATCTCAAGTTAATTCATTCCATCATCAGACATTCTAGGGACTGGAATGACTATGTGAGGCCTGGGTACCTTCATGGGTTTCATGCGTACATCATTAGGTGGGTGCACTGGAAACGGAACGCTTTGTGCACCAATGAAAAATGCAGTTCGAATCGTCAGTGACAATAAAACAATAATGAAGACTATGGGCCTTATTACACGGATGGCGGTAATGGTTAACGGTCACCGTTAATGGTAACGGTGACCGTTAACCATTACCGCCTTACTATGAGGTCCCTTAGCGGGTTAGTGCTTTAACGCTTGCTTTTTGCAGGCGTTAAAAACCAACCCGCTAAGGGACCTTGGTGCTAATTACGGCACCGCAAAATTGTGGTGCCATAATTAACACCTTCCCCATTCCCATTATGCCCTATGGGGCAAAAATTGGAATGGGGAAGGACAGTGGTGGAAGGGGGAATTATCGCCCCGCCAACCTTGGAATGGGGCGGTAATTCCCCCTTCCACCAAGGCGGTGCCGGTATTTTACCGGCATGGACCAAGGTACTAATAGCACCTTGGTCCATGTGCTAATACCGCCATCCGTGTAATGAGGCCCTATGCATAGGTAAATGATTCCTTTGTAGGCCAACTTACAACCCTTATTTCCGAGCCAATACGAGCGTCTTTTCTCATGAGGGAGGACAAGATTACTATTTTGGTTGCCCATCTCGATCATCTAAGGAAATAAAACGAACTCTTTAATGCATTCTAGGTAATGTCGTTATATCCGGGTTCTGCAGTTTCTGCTTGTACGTTGCAGATACTGGAACGATTGATCTCTTTGCCTGAATAATAGATTGTCTCTTGTCTCTGGAAACAGTTCTCTTTTCCATATACGAAAATGTCAAATAAGGTAATAAGTTCAGCAAGTCTCTAATTTGCATGTTCAAAATAAACAAGCTCCAAGTCAATGCCTCTTATTTGTCTCACTCTAGAAGACATGTCGTTTCGTTGTCAGCATAAACAGGAGTAAAGTTCTCTGGCAACACTTTCTCGATCTGTCCCTCGGCGGAAAGTTTACATTCTTCTGTGATTTTGATGAGCTTGAAGAGCAACCTGAATTATGATTCCGTTCAGGATTATACTCAACCGTTCTGCGTTTGCTGGATCTAAAAGAAATGTCAAGACATCAGTGTGTCTCCCGACAAGATCTGGACAGTCTTCATTTAAGCAAAAGAATAGCACGCTGACAAGCCTATTCGCTGCTTCTTCTGCTGGGGACATTTGTCTTGTCCTCGCTGTACTCCGGAGGAAAAAGGAACTGCTCGGCAATCACAATGAGCAGCCTCCTTATTGTCTTTTCGTTTTCAGGGCCCTGAAGAAAGTCGGTGATGTTAGTGAGCCTTCCCACTACTGACGGGTATGACCTCAGTAATAACTCAAAATAGACCAAAATGGCCTTAGTGATGTGACTACCACGTGACACCATAAGTGAGTCCAAATAAAGCTTCTGTGTTAAAAGAGATTGTCTTACAATTCGTGTGTCCTCGATCGAAATTTGGCATATCTTTTCTTATCAAAGCTTCAGTATGCCTCAGTCCAAAGTTCAAAGTCAACAGACTATGTTGTGGCTTATACATGTAATTTTCTTCTTCACCCTGTAACTAGGATGCACAGAGTGTCCGTGTTTATGTCCTTAACCTCTTATTTTTCTCAGAGGAAATGTCCAAAATTAAGCCACAACTTTGCACAAAAGTTCTTTGCCTTTGCTTTGCTGGTCATGCATCCTTCTTCCTCGTCATGGATCTTGTCTGCACATGCTGTGGTTCTTCCCCGTCGTCTGTAGTTTCTACGTGTTGGGGTGAGGGCAGAGGGTCTTCTCTGATGAATGGCTTGATGTCACCCAAAAAGATCCAGGCTTCTTCCCTGTAACTTGACTGCAGAGGGAGTGACGTCCTCCACTCTGAAGGGACCGTTGAACCTTGGCTCGTCCCACTTTTTTCTCATGTGGTTTCTCACCAGGGCCGTGTCCCAAGGGAACAGTTGTGGAACATGTAAACCCTGAACTTGGCCTGCTGTAGCAGTAGTATCCCCTTCTGTGTTCTGTGTTGCCCTGCAACCTTTTTATCGTTGCTGCAGCTGTCCTGAAATTACAGTAAGACAAGATGTCATGCAGTTCAAGTAATTTTGCATTTCTGATCATAACACTTCCCCTATTGGCTGAGCATCACATCTAGCTCTATCTTGGGGTGTTAGTGGCGTGTGCATCCTTCTGCCTGTTAGGATTTCATGCGGCGTGAGATGGTGGTCAGAATCAGGCTGGTTTCTGAGCGCATACAGTACCAGTGAAAGGCAGTGTAGCCATCCCTTCTTTAGAGTAAGCTTCAACTTGGCTATCCTTTTCGTTAATAAGCCGTTGAGCTTCTCGCATACTCCATTTCCTTGAGAATGATATACCGAAGAAAACTTGTGCTTTATACCAAGCAACAAGCGGATCTGTTCAAATACTGCATTAACAAAGTGAGGTCCTTTGTCTGACCTCATGACCTCACATATTCCCCATCTGAGAAATACCTCCCTCACCAGAAATTTGGCCGCACAGGTAGAGTCTGGGTGTGTACATGGACCTGCTTCTATCCATCTAGAGAATGGACACACCACAACAATTAGGTACCTGTACCCGTAACATACTTGAATCATATCGACATAATCGATATGCAAGTGCTGAAAAGATCCATTGGGCCTTGGAATGACTCCTCTAATTCCACGTAGTGTATCCCAGCCGTGAACTGTTGGCAGATTATACAGTACACCATAAAAAATGCAACGTGCTCTGCAAGTTCGGTATGAACCAGTCTTCTGCAATTGTCGCTGCTAGATTCTCTTTTGTCATGTGTGCTGGATAGTGTTACTGTTCCAGTGCTATTTTCAATAAGGCTATAGGCATCACCGGTTTACCAGTGCTGTCTTGTTGCCACAAGCTTTCAGAGGGGTTTAAAGAACACCTTTGCCGCTTCCAGAGGTTCTTTTCATTGGGTTTTCTCCATATTACTGTAACATTCAAGTTCACTTCGTGCAACAAACATTCTCTCATGCACATCAGTTATTTCCACATTCATTATCATTTCGTCTTTGGTCGCCACACGCTTGGCTTCTGTTTCTGCTGCTTGATTTCCTCGTGAAATCAAATCTGTACCTTTCAAGTGGCCACAGTGCCCACAGTGAGTTGTAGTGCCTTAATCAGCCTGTCCAATAAGGCTATGTGTTGCACTGGCGTGCCGTCCGCTCTGAGGTAGCCCCTCCTTTTCCAGCATGCTAGGCCTGCGTGCACTGTTGATGTCACATAGGTGGAGTCACTGTATGCCTTTACTTTCTGGTCTGCGTGATTCTCGAGTGCGAGTATCAACGTCAATAAATCTGCAGCTTGTGCTGAATAATGAGATGATAATCGTGCACTAATGAGCACTCGAAATTCTCCATTTGCCGTGTGCTTCATCACAGCAGTGCCTGTATATCTCTGGCCATCATTTTGATCAATTCTTGAAGAACCATCAACGAAGACGATTTCTCCTTTTGCCAATTAATTTTCTTTCACTCTGGGAATCTCATCATAAAATTCTTTATAGTTCACAAAGTCATGTATTAGCTCTCCTTCAGTGACTGCCTATAAACATAGCTGGGTTCACTATCTTACATGAATTTATTTGAATCGATGGATTTGATATGATCACTTCATAAGCAGAAGCTCTCTGAGATGTCAATGTGCCTTTTGGTTTCTGCAAGATAGCAAATAATGCATGCTCAACGAATAACGTCATTGAGCATCCCATCACAATGGTTGTAGCCTTCTTTATGGCGAACGCTGCAGCAGCTAAACTTTGTTTGCATGGGAAATGACCTCTCATTACTGGGTCCAAATTCCCACTGTAGTATGGAAGGGGCTTGTACCCCAATGTGGTTATCTGTGTGAGTACTGCCGTCATGACACTGCCATTTGTGTGTGAAAACAGGTAGAGTTCCTCTGCATAATTGGGAATCCCTAGAACTGGTGCCATGCAAATGGCCTTTTTTAGTTCCACAAATCCTTCTTCCATGGTTTGGGTCCATTCAATGTGCTTTCTTTCGGGCTTGTAACAAGGACTTGGTATAAGAGCTGTAGTCAAAGAACCATGCCCTGACATAATTGCATAATCCTAGAAAACTCTGCATTTGTTTAATCGTGTGTGTGGCTTGGCTGTATTTAATATGGCTTCAGCCCTTTCAGGGGTAACCTTTTTCCCCTCAAGCGATATATCAGCTGGCCTATGTACACCACTTCTTGCTGACAATACTGTAACTTCTCTTTGTCAACTTTATATCCTTTCTCAGCCAATACAGTCAGTAGCTGAATAGAATCATGTCTGCACGTTTCCTCTGTCATGCCGCAAATTAAGTTGTCATCCGCATATTGCAAGACAACACTCTCTAATGCAATATTGCTTAAGTCCATCTGCAGGACTCTGTTGAAAATTGAAGGAGACTCGCACTACCCCAGAGGAAACCTTGTACTTTTCAGACACATTTGTCTGAACGTGAATGATGTCAAATCTTATGAGTCTTTGTGCAATGGGATTGAGAAAAATGCATTTTTCAAATCAATCACCGTGAATTTTTCGCCTCAACAGGTATATTACATAGGATTGTGGATGGGTCAGGGACTAGAGGGAACTCAGCCTCTACAATATCATTTATCAGGCGCAGATCTTGGATTAAACTCCAAGACCCTCACTTTGATTTTTTAATCGGATAAACCGCGGTGTTGCATGATGACTCTGATGTCACTAAAATACCCTGCTCCATCATAGCAGATATTGGGGGTCATTACGAGGTTATAGGTAATGGAAAAACGATGCCAGTAAAGGATTACCAGCATCGGATACTGCTCCGGGCTATTCTGACCTAAGACCCTGGTATTAGAGGCACCGCTAATAACTTAATCCCTGAGCAGATCCACACCCTGGACCGTCTGGACCGGGACACTATACTCACTATTGTGTACATGATACACGACAACATTGTCATCCTCATTGAAATACGCACCGCCATCCCCCCTCTACTCAAGGTAGTGTCGGTGCTCCACTTCCTTGCCACAGGCACCTACCAGCACACAGTGGGGCACATGCATGGCATATCACAACCCTTATCTTCTCACATGCTGAACCAAGTACTGGATGCCCTCCTGAAGCACACAAGGGACTATATATCCCTACCAAGGACTCCCCAGAAAAGTTGGCTTCCATGCACTGGCAGGCATGCCAAATTGTATAGGTGCCCTCGACTGCACCCACGTGGAGTTGGTGGTCCCGCATGCCATGCAGGTGGTATACCGCAACCGCAAGCAATATCACTCCATCAATGTGCAGATGGTATATGACGCCAGCAAGATCATCACACATTGTTGGACCCAATATCCCGGATCAACTCATGACTCAATGGTCCTGTGGAACTCCACGCTACCACGCTACTGGAGCGACATGCAGGACGCAGGCCTGGCTGCTTGGTAAGTTGCATGACAGGCACATGGCAGTGAAATGGATGGATAGATGCACACACCACCATGGTGTCATTGTTGATGTGACAGCACAATGTGCACATCACAAAACACTGCCCTAAAGCATCCCTAACCGAACATGACAACCAAATCCCATAGCAATGAAGTCAGCTGGACACCTATCACAACATGGCAAACTTAAAAACACCCCACATCCCACAGCACGTCCACTACCCATCATCGTACCTCAGCCTCTGTAACATAATCCAGCAATATGCTGCGAATAATCACTGTCTAAATATGTCTTCAGCAAATCACTACACAGGACATGCATCCATAGGTGTGCACTGAACAAAATAACCAAGGAAATCCACAGCTTGTCACAGGGCCACCACCACTACAGAAGTGCAGCATGTCACCATCGTAATAATCTGTGCTCAATGCCGAATATTGCAGAGCCTACTTCCAACGCTGCCAGTTAGTAAATCATACAGAACACAACACATCACTAATTTCACACAAACACAGCAGTATGCATCACAATGCATGAGCAACATCAAGGCATTGTACACCGTGCATCATCTTGGAGATGCAACCCACACCATAAGTCCATGGCATAGAAAACATTGAGGACATTAAAATTGTGTGCATACAACCAGAGACATGTGCATGTGACCAACGATAATCTGCAGGCATGTGTGACTAGTACAGCTGTCCATCATGATTCGACTGACATATACCTTTTATTGCCTCTCCTGTAGGTGATAGTGGCTATCCCTTGAAGCTGTGGCTCCTCACCCCTGTCCGAAACCCACAGAACAGGCACAAGGAGGACTACAATCATTCCCATACCCGTACCCGTGTGGTCATCGAGCAGACCTTTGGCCCGTTGAAGGCACGGTTTCGCTGCCTTAGCCGGTAGGGTGGGGCACTCCACTACAGCCATGAGAAGGTGGCCAAGATCATCATGGCATGTGTCATGCTGCACAACATGTGTATCCGACGGAATGTGCCCGTGTCCCCTGACATTGAACTGCAACCACCTGGTGATGATGAAGGGGATGACGAAGATGTGGGTGCACATCATCGCCGTGCTGATGCACAGCAATGACGTGCTGTGCGTCAGTCAGTGATTGTACAATATTTCTGACACACATGGGTGCAGAGGCTGACATGAAAGTCGGACAGAGGGCACTGGGTGTGGGAGTACATGAACAATATGCACTGTATATCAATAAATGACACATAGGCAATAAGGAATGTCCACTCAAGGTTGTTGTTTTTTTAACACAACGGGTGTATTTTAACAGTCCAAAAAAAATTAAAGTGCTGAAACCCTCCACCCCACACATCCTCACCACCTTCCCCCTGCCCCACAACTCCCCCACACACCCTCACCCCTCTCCACCTCCCCCACAACTCCCCCCACACATGGTGTCCAAGCAATTGTCTATTGCCTTCATCAGGCTAACCCGTCTACATCCTGCCACTCCCTGCACCAGGTGGCGCCATGGCTGAGCGGCGCAGGGTGCGTGCCGATCTGCGTAGGGGGCTGGATTGCGTGGAGCTTGAGGAAGATGGGGTGGCCGCCTGCTCCATTCTGAGGGCTTGATGCTCAGCCTCCATTGAATCAGCAATGTGGGTGAGGACCTGCCTCAGGGCAGACACCTCCTCACACAATCTATTTGTGCTTTCCACGATGATCTACCTCAGGGAGGCAGTGTTGTCGCACCCCTCCTGCCTTGCTTGGACACTGTCTGTGATGAGCTGTCTCACAAGGGCAGTGAGTTCCTCCTGCCACTTCGCAGCGTGTCCTGCCTGCTGCACCCCCGCCAGTACACCAGTGGAGGTGGAGGGTGCATGTGTTACATGGGCAACTGCATTTGGGTCCTCTATGGGACTCATGATCCCTTGTATGGACTCACCCCCAGACTGCTCAGGGGTGGTGTTGCGGTATGAGTCGACAGGTGTGAGCTGGGGGGATGGGGCCGGACTTGGTGTAGCAGGTAGGTTGGAGGGGTCGTCCACAACAGGCACACACACCTGTCCCTGCACGTCGTCATCTGTGAGGGGTTGCTGTAGCTGCTGCATCCCCAACAGAGCTGTCCTCTGCAGATTGTGGCCCTCCCACTCTCTCCTCTGCAGGGGCCACAGGTGTTGTGGGTACTGTGGTAATGGGCCTTGGTGGCACCAGTGCCGTGGCATCAAGGGCTGGTTTGGTTTTTGGTTCCTTTCGTAGCTTGTGTGGGTCTTTGGAAGTGGAAGGCATGTTTCCTTCATCCCTGGGCCTCTTCCGGGGTGTATTCGCCTGGGGCGGTGAGTCCCGGTCCTCGCTGTCAGGGTCTGAGCCTGTGGGGGACGAAGAGTGGGATGGCATGAGTGATGGTTTGACAAGCACCATGCAAACATTAGTATTATTGCTCATCTACACATTAGAGGGGAATAGGCAGTGGAGTTTTGATGATCAAGTTGCTTGCTATATGGGTGGATCATGCAGGCATCCATCAGGGTCACTCATGTTGGGGCGGGCGTATGCTATGTGACATGCATTTCTGTTGTGGCCTGTGTGCAGTGTGACTTATGCCTTTTTCATATTTGTGTGGTGTCTGTTAGGTATGGCATTGCCATGCTGCAGGCATGTGCATGTGTCTGTGCTGCAGACGACAACTAGGCTGGGAATGTGTATGTATTGGGCCATGCCTTGCTTCTTTAGACAGACAAATTGGTGGACTGTCATCAGACTTTGCATTACAGTGTTTTCTTGGGCTACTCACCTCCCTCCGCCGAAGATGTGGCGCCACACTCCATATCGCCCATGCCTTCGATGGCCTCTATGCCAATCGTGCTGGCACAGATCTCCTCTCACCGGCTCAGCTTTATTGGTGAGCTTGCTCCTCCACCAGTAGCCATGGCCTGGCTCCTGTTTGTGGACAGGATGTTCCTGGCTCGCAGGCACAGGTCATCCCATCTCTTACGGACGTACTTTGTGGTGCGGGGGGTGTTGCCTACCGTGCTGACCCTTTGGGTGACTAGTTCCCAAATTTCCTTCTTCTTGAGGACTGCCTCCCTCTTGAGGCTGTTTGCAAATACGACATCGGCATTGTCAGCCAGGGTCTCAGCCAACATGGTGAGCTCATCCTCGTTAAAGCGCGGGACCAAATTGTATAGGTGCCCTCGACTGCACCCACGTGGAGTTGGTGGTCCCGCATGCCATGCAGGTGGTATACCGCAACCGCAAGCAATATCACTCCATCAATGTGCAGATGGTATATGACGCCAGCAAGATCATCACACATTGTTGGACCCAATATCCCGGATCAACTCATGACTCAATGGTCCTGTGGAACTCCACGCTACCACGCTACTGGAGCGACATGCAGGACGCAGGCCTGGCTGCTTGGTAAGTTGCATGACAGGCACATGGCAGTGAAATGGATGGATAGATGCACACACCACCATGGTGTCATTGTTGATGTGACAGCACAATGTGCACATCACAAAACACTGCCCTAAAGCATCCCTAACCGAACATGACAACCAAATCCCATAGCAATGAAGTCAGCTGGACACCTATCACAACATGGCAAACTTAAAAACACCCCACATCCCACAGCACGTCCACTACCCATCATCGTACCTCAGCCTCTGTAACATAATCCAGCAATATGCTGCGAATAATCACTGTCTAAATATGTCTTCAGCAAATCACTACACAGGACATGCATCCATAGGTGTGCACTGAACAAAATAACCAAGGAAATCCACAGCTTGTCACAGGGCCACCACCACTACAGAAGTGCAGCATGTCACCATCGTAATAATCTGTGCTCAATGCCGAATATTGCAGAGCCTACTTCCAACGCTGCCAGTTAGTAAATCATACAGAACACAACACATCACTAATTTCACACAAACACAGCAGTATGCATCACAATGCATGAGCAACATCAAGGCATTGTACACCGTGCATCATCTTGGAGATGCAACCCACACCATAAGTCCATGGCATAGAAAACATTGAGGACATTAAAATTGTGTGCATACAACCAGAGACATGTGCATGTGACCAACGATAATCTGCAGGCATGTGTGACTAGTACAGCTGTCCATCATGATTCGACTGACATATACCTTTTATTGCCTCTCCTGTAGGTGATAGTGGCTATCCCTTGAAGCTGTGGCTCCTCACCCCTGTCTGAAACCCACAGAACAGGCACAAGGAGGACTACAATCATTCCCATACCCGTACCCGTGTGGTCATCGAGCAGACCTTTGGCCCGTTGAAGGCACGGTTTCGCTGCCTTAGCCGGTAGGGTGGGGCACTCCACTACAGCCATGAGAAGGTGGCCAAGATCATCATGGCATGTGTCATGCTGCACAACATGTGTATCCGACGGAATGTGCCCGTGCCCCCTGACATTGAACTGCAACCACCTGGTGATGATGAAGGGGATGACGAAGATGTGGGTGCACATCATCGCCGTGCTGATGCACAGCAATGACGTGCTGTGCATCAGTCAGTGATTGTACAATATTTCTGACACACATGGGTGCAGAGGCTGACATGAAAGTCGGACAGAGGGCACTGGGTGTGGGAGTACATGTACAATATGCACTGTATATCAATAAATGACACATAGGCAATAAGGAATGTCCACTCAAGGTTGTTGTTTTTTTAACACAACGGGTGTATTTTAACAGTCCAAAAAAAATTAAAGTGCTGAAACCCTCCACCCCACACATCCTCACCACCTTCCCCCTGCCCCACAACTCCCCCACACACCCTCACCCCTCTCCACCTCCCCCACAACTCCCCCCACACATGGTGTCCAAGCAATTGTCTATTGCCTTCATCAGGCTAACCCGTCTACATCCTGCCACTCCCTGCACCAGGTGGCGCCATGGCTGAGCGGCGCAGGGTGCGTGCCGATCTGCGTAGGGGGCTGGATTGCGTGGAGCTTGAGGAAGATGGGGTGGCCGCCTGCTCCATTCTGAGGGCTTGATGCTCAGCCTCCATTGAATCAGCAATGTGGGTGAGGACCTGCCTCAGGGCAGACACCTCCTCACACAATCTATTTGTGCTTTCCACGATGATCTACCTCAGGGAGGCAGTGTTGTCGCACCCCTCCTGCCTTGCTTGGACACTGTCTGTGATGAGCTGTCTCACAAGGGCAGTGAGTTCCTCCTGCCACTTCGCAGCGTGTCCTGCCTGCTGCACCCCCGCCAGTACACCAGTGGAGGTGGAGGGTGCATGTGTTACATGGGCAACTGCATTTGGGTCCTCTATGGGACTCATGATCCCTTGTATGGACTCACCCCCAGACTGCTCCGGGGTGGTGTTGCGGTATGAGTCGACAGGTGTGAGCTGGGGGGATGGGGCCGGACTTGGTGTAGCAGGTAGGTTGGAGGGGTCGTCCACAACAGGCACACACACCTGTCCCTGCACGTCGTCATCTGTGAGGGGTTGCTGTAGCTGCTGCATCCCCAACAGAGCTGTCCTCTGCAGATTGTGGCCCTTCCACTGTCTCCTCTGCAGGGGCCACAGGTGTTGTGGGTACTGTGGTAATGGGCCTTGGTGGCACCAGTGCCGTGGCATCAAGGGCTGGTTTGGTTTTTGGTTCCTTTCGTGGCTTGTGTGGGTCTTTGGAAGTGGAAGGCATGTTTCCTTCATCCCTGGGCCTCTTCCGGGGTGTATTCGCCTAGGGCGGTGAGTCCCGGTCCTCGCTGTCAGGGTCTGAGCCTGTGGGGGACGAAGAGTGGGATGGCATGAGTGATGGTTTGACAAGCACCATGCAAACATTAGTATTATTGCTCATCTACACATTAGAGGGGAATAGGCAGTGGAGTTTTGATGATCAAGTTGCTTGCTATATGGGTGGATCATGCAGGCATCCATCAGGGTCACTCATGTTGGGGCGGGCGTATGCTATGTGACATGCATTTCTGTTGTGGCCTGTGTGCAGTGTGACTTATGCCTTTTTCATATTTGTGTGGTGTCTGTTAGGTATGGCATTGCCATGCTGCAGGCATGTGCATGTGTCTGTGCTGCAGACGACAACTAGGCTGGGAATGTGTATGTATTGGGCCATGCCTTGCTTCTTTAGACAGACAAATTGGTGGACTGTCATCAGACTTTGCATTACAGTGTTTTCTTGGGCTACTCACCTCCCTCCGCCGATGATGTGGCGCCACACTCCATATCGCCCATGCCTTCGATGGCCTCTATGCCAATCGTGCTGGCACAGATCTCCTCTCACCGGCTCAGCTTTATTGGTGAGCTTGCTCCTCCACCAGTAGCCATGGCCTGGCTCCTGTTTGTGGACAGGATGTTCCTGGCTCGCAGGCGCAGGTCATCCCATCTCTTACGGATGTACTTTGTGGTGCGGGGGGTGTTGCCTACCGTGCTGACCCTTTGGGTGACTAGTTCCCAAATTTCCTTCTTCTTGAGGACTGCCTCCCTCTTGAGGCTGTTTGCAAATACGACATCGGCATTGTCAGCCAGGGTCTCAGCCAACATGGTGAGCTCATCCTCGTTAAAGCGCTCCTTGCGCTGGCGGGCGGCACCTTTTTTGACTGCCTTGGGCATTATATAGTTGTTGGAGGTTGATCTACATACTCAGCAATATGTTCCAGGCCCTGGGTGCTGAGGATAGCAATGGATTGTGTTTTTAAAGATGGCCGCCATGCTCTTTCCCGTTCCTGTGCGATGATGCTACTTCCGGTTCCGCTTATTTACGGGCACCGCTAATAGTGTTCCATTTTTGGGACTTTAGCGGCATGCTGGTAATGTCGTTGCCGGCATGGCGCAAAGCTTGTGCCCACGAACTCGTAATAGCCCTCTAATAGCAGACTCTTTACTACATGGACACGGTATTTGCTCCATGCCAGTATGGACAGTTACTTACCTCCAAACTCGTAGTGAGGCCCATTGTCTTGAACATCCCTTCATCTGCTTCCCTAGACATGGGATATTGTCGTGCTTATGGTAAAATTGCTCCTGGTTTCAATTTAATCTTTACTTCTCCGACACATTTCAACAAGCCTACGTCATACGGGCCTGTAGTCCACACTGCAACAAGCACTTTTGCCATGTCGTCGTCAAAATATTCAGGACGTTTTTATGCCAGCATCATTCTCTGGGGCACTTCTCTTTTGATAACTTTTACAGAATAAATGAGATTAACCTCAACTGTCGTTTCCTCTACACATGTTTGCTCTTCAAACAGATCATCACCAGTGACGTCAGTCAATCTGTACCCTTCCTCAATAGCGATTACTGTGCACCATTGTCTGCCTTTGTCATCACAACCGTCGATCAATGCCATTTTTCCGCGCGCTATGGCTGTGTGTATTGCCAAGGGAAACACCTGTCCCTTTTCCTCATGCATAGGTATTCTTGGCCTAAATAGAAACTCATCTGGGGTTCTCATTGGTTTGTCTGGTAGCCATGACATTAATATGCGCAC
This sequence comes from Ambystoma mexicanum, assembly GCF_040938575.1. Taxonomy (NCBI): domain Eukaryota; kingdom Metazoa; phylum Chordata; class Amphibia; order Caudata; family Ambystomatidae; genus Ambystoma; species Ambystoma mexicanum. The sequence goes on along the minus strand of NC_090939.1, from coordinate 266,276,324 downwards.
TCCATACGAATATTTCTGGTTGCAATGGAACAGCTCTCACAGCCGTTTGTCCTGCGTATTCTCTAATCATTTTGCAGATGTTCAAATAATGCATTCCTGGAGTTGAACATACTATGCCCTTCTCCGTGAACGAGATTGTCATGTTTAACTTCGTCATTAGGTCTCGTCCCAAAATATTTGCTCGGGGTTTGCCTCGAATACACCAGTGGCACATTGATGTCACATTCTCCTATGGAAACTGGAAGTTCGTTTGTAAAAGGAACACAACTTTTTGCTCCTGTGAAGCCCTGAGTATTTATGGCATTGCCGGACAAAGAAAGCTTGCCTTCACGTATACGCGAGCGTGTTGCACCTGTGTCAACTAAGAAAGAATACTCTTTATCCCCTATAAGAACATCTACCCTTGGTTCCTCGTGAGGGTTTGGTGTCACTGATAGGATAGAACACACCAGGTTTCCCAGTGAACTGTCCTAATCCATATATAACTTTGTCCCATGCTGAGTGAATGGACTTCCTCCATCACTAGTGTTATTTCTCGTTCCAGAATTCTGTACCTGTCCTGTAAAATTTGTCGTAGTCTGAGGTTGCAAGCTTTTCTGTGCTCCCGGCGCTTGCTGTTGAACCATGTGATTTTGTGCAACTCCATTTCCACCCTGCTGTAAAAACACAGGTGGATTCACCATCCCTACTCTTGTTCCTTGGTCGTTTTGCACCATGCCTTGACTTCTGCACGTGCGTGCTAGATGCCCTGTCACCCCACACTTCCAACATATTAGCGGTGGTCTGATTATTTGCCCATTTGACATATCCTGATTGACATTTTGCATGTTTTGAAAACCTCCCGGATTACCTTGGAGACCTCCCTGATTGCTCTGGAAACCTCTTCCTCGAAAGCCTCTGCGGTTATTGCCTTGATCAACCTGCCTTTGACTTATTGACCTGATGTATGTTCGATCCATCTGTGCTAGTTATCATTACCACTTCAATGGCATATTTTGACAATTTCTTCTGCACTCATTTTGCCCCTTCAGCTTTTCGTGCAGTCTCTTTTTTTGCGATTTTTGTCTTGCAGCAGCCTGCAATCGTGAGCTATGGTCAACTGTATTTCAGACCACGGTTTGGCCTTATTTCCTACCAATTTCTTGAGCTGCTGTACCTGATCTGGCAGCCCTTGGCATAATATATGGTAAAACACGGGTATGGATTTCCCCCAAGATTCGCAAGTTTCCAGCACCCATGTGTCCTGGAAATTCTGGATGTAAAGCAAAGGATCCTCTGACACCTTCATTTTACGTGTCATTATAGCTCTCATGTCTGAAGTATCCGGGTATAGCAATCGTAATGCTTTCCCATACCGCGGCTCTGTAATTGTTAAACGGAGCTCCATCATGCGCGATATTAACTGTAGTTACGCCAGGGTAACCTGCCCCTGTCCACACATCGTCAACTCTATCACCAAGTATGGCGATTAAAAGACCCTTAATATCCCCGATAGCTAACGTGTTTCCTCCCGTCATTTTTTCTAGCTCATTTATCCATTTTCCGGCTCCCGATGTTAACAATGGAAGCTTATTTTTAGATTTTCTAGATCCATGTGTGGCCAGGGTATATACTGTGGCCTCGTTCCTCCTTTTTTGAGCAACGGGAATTGTAACACATGGCACTCCTTTTCCTCTATCATCATTTTACTATTCACTGCAGGGATAATATTCCTGCATCGTCGTCTACCTGGCAATGTCCTTAGTCTGCTCACATAGGGTGGTGGAGACACCCCTCTCTTACCGTAATATACTCCTTCATGTCGGTCTGATTGTGTGGCTGACTCTGATGTCTTTGGTGCAGACCCACTAAAATCTGACCATCTTATTCCCTTTCCTTTAGAGAAGCATTTTTCGCGTCTTCTCTCATCTTCTCTTTCCTCACATTCCTCACTTCCTGTATCTGATATTGTCTGTGCCCAACTCGTGCAACTTCTCACATCTTCCTCATTCCTGTCTAGCGTCAACCTATCTAGGGACAACTCTCTATTTCTATTACTTCGGGAGGATTCCTCAGTGTCGTACAACTGAGTGCTCTCAAGATGCTCGTCATCTCCTTTCCTTTGGGGTACCTGTTCTAGCCCCATTTCATCATATATACTATCGATCGTCTCTCCGATGCTTCCAGTCATCTTCCATATTTGCCCTAGACGTGCCTAGCTCTAAATCATACTCAGGAAAGAATTCTTCTATGTCTTCCCAGTCTACTACTGGATGAGGTTTTTTAATCTCCCTTTTCAGATATTCAAGATCCTGCGATCTCTGTCTTCGCTTGCGGTCTATGTCGTCATCGAACTCTCTGCGCTTCCTCGCTTCCTCTCTGACCCTATCTTCTTCCTGTTTCCTCGCATCTCTTCATTCATTTGCCCTTCATATTTCCTCATCCCTTTGTCTTTTTATTCTCTTCTCCTGTGTCTTTTGTTCTTCTCCTTCTATTCTCCTTTGTTCCTGCCTGTCCTGATCATTAGCTGTTCTTTGCTTATGATCACGTTTTCTTTCTTGCTCCTCACGATATAACTGCTCTCGTTTCTATCTTTTTTCTTAGTTCCTTTATCTCTCAATCGTTTTCCTTTTCCTTCTCCGTCCTTTTTGAATCGTCTGACTCTCCCTTTTGTCTCACATCCTCAATGCCTTTACCATCGAGTTTCAATAAAATCTGACCTCCCATCCATTTGTTTTGTGTGAATGCCATCTCATCCGTTCTGTCCTCATCTCCTTTCCATCTCTTTCCCTCTCAACTCATATCTAGAGATGTACTTGCTTGTGCTTGATCTCCTTTTTCTTTTTCGCGTCTCTCCTTGTCCCTCTGGACTCTGGAGGTGATATCTTTGTCTCTGTCTTTCTCTGGGCTTTCGTCACTACTTTGCGTAGGTGACTCATATGACGGGTTGCTTTATCCCATGGCTGCTTTAAGCTCCCTCTGTGCGTATGTTAAGTATCCAATCTTACGGTGGCTCCTCCTCCTTTTCCTCTGGGTACTTCTTCCAGAGCTCTAAACTAGCTAGGCATTTATCTAGCTTTTTGACAGTATACGTGCAAATATGTCGTCATGTGTTGCAGGACCGTTTTAGATAGTGACCCGCCTTGGGGCCATGGCACAAGCATTTTGTGGGTGGTTCCTTTAACCCATTCTGCACTGTACTTCTTCAGTTTAGGTGCATGTTTTGGCAACTGTTTGCACAAGTGTACTAACGGTGTAACGTCTTCCATGTTTAACCTGTTAATCTTATCTTTATATAACACTTTATTGTGCTTTACGTTTCTCAAACAAAATCAACAATATGAGCGAGCACCAATCGTTGCAAGCTCCAACCCCGTTTTTTCACAAAAGAATGTACTTTTACTTTTTCAAACAACAACCATCAATTCATGCCATACAACATACTGTCTATTCAATCGTGCAATTTTCATGCTATTTCTCCCAAAAAATGTTCTTACCTCGTGACGTCAAAAAAAGAAAAAACACAAGACAGATATGACAGACTAGACAGATTCCGGCCGGCTACATAAATCTCATGCCATCTGCTTTCTCAGATGCATTTCTGCCCCTGTTTATTATTCCGACATGGAATGTAAGCCCATTTCTTTCAGATTTGCCTTTAATCGATTCTGGTCTCCTATATCGCCATATTCATTCAGGACTTTAAATGCAGGATTCTTCTAGTGCTATATTAAAACCTACGTATCTGGGCGTATACTTCTTGCTCGGGTATCCTCCCGGTATCTCTTTCTATTGTCGGGTATCCTCCCGGTATCTCTCTCTCTTCTTGGGTATCCTCCCGCTATCCTTCTCTATTTCTTGGCCACCCTCGAGTCAATATTTTCCCCTTATATATATATATTCTATTCTTATTCTGACGATAGTTTTGTCCCACCTCCCTCTGTTACCTTCCCTTATTTGTTGTAAGGCATGCAACTTTTTGCCAAAGTATTCTGTCTTTTTTCACTCACCGCTCGCATTTTGTTCCTCTCTGGATGCTCGGGATCACCGCGTCTGATTAGCTGCTCGTAGAAGTGGGAAGGAGTTTATGGGGGAAAGCACAGGTTCCTTTAGACCTAACCTGCAGGGTTTTCACTTAGACTATCCACTATCCACGGGGAGCCTCTCGTTCTACTTAGCCGGATTGCAAAGGACTTGTGATATTGCCTAGGACCCAGAGTTACTTATGTCGAAGGCCAGTGGGTGTCTTATCTAATCGATTCTACTCGAACCATCAATCTCTGCAACCAAGTGTGAAGAAGGGACCCCAGCTGGCCCATAGGACTGGGGGTTTCCAAACAGCACTTTAAGATGAGTAGCAGCACCCTTGAGATGGATGGGGATGCAGATTCGTACTCTTGCACCAAATCAATAATGACAACTCTATGGCAAAGGGAGTCTGTTAAATGACAAGTACAAAAAATGGGGAGTTCAATGAATATCAGCAATCGCTCGATCTTTCTTCTTGCTTCAACTCCAATTAATTTCAGAAAAAACATAACATTTATACCAGAAACTCTTCATCACAATTTAGCATGCAACTTGATTGGTTCTAGGAAGGTAACTTAAATATAGGTACTATATCTGTATATGGTAACGGGGAAATGGATTGGATAAACACTGTCAGGTGGGGCAACTAAGTCCTCCCTTCAAAATGACTCCTGTAAACGTCACTACAAGTACGACGTCTCATTGGTTCTACTAACTATAGGACCCTAGATTACACGGCCCACTATGATTGGGTTGGCATCAACCCCACTTTTCAACTTGCTCTTAGCAGCGTGCAGAATAGCCGGCCAGGTGCAGGGAGTTCGTCTGCACCCCAGCTTCCCTCCAATTATTGTTACAATCAATCATCACCTCAGTGGTCATGTGTCAATTATTTCTTTGTGGCTGGCTGCTTCTTGGTCTGGGAAAGTTAAGGTGTCTGGACATGGCAAAGGTCCATGCGTAGGTGTGAAAGTCTCATCCCTTCTGCTTGCTCGGTCACGTGATTCAGACACTGAAATCGGCCTTTCCTTCATGCAATTTGGTACATTTGATTTAATTCTGCCAGTCATCTTCCATCTGTGGCTTATCTTGACCTTTCTGAACAGGAAGGTTCTTCTTCCCATTAATTGTATCCACTGTTGGTCTATTTCAGCCGATGCACCTTGGCTTCTTGGCATGGTTACCTTCATCTGAGTTCCTCTCTGTCTTTAATTCTCGATTTGCTTGCTGCGAAGCTCTCCTCTTGAGACCTTTAGTAACCTTTGGTTGATTCTGCTCTTGTGCGTAGTGGAAGTATACTTATATAAAGTGCTTTCTTAATGTAGAAATGTACATGTGGCGCTTGCCGCAATCTATCTTACTACTAAGCATAAGCAAGCCTCACGATTTCTGTGCTTCTTGCAGTTACTTTGCATATGTACACGTTTAAACTAACTGAATATCTTCATTGTGCTTATGGCATAAGTTTCTGACAGCTTGCCACCAATTGTTTCACTTTAGGCTTTAGGATGTCTCTTATCCATGGTGTTTCGTCTCGATTGTCATCATTCTGAGGTCGTTATATCTTCTATATATGAGTCAGTCCGGGTTCTTATGACTTCATCATTCGTCTTCCTTCAGTATCTTCTCAGCTTCTTCGGGTATTGCATTCTGATGATCGTCATTCTGTCTCACTTGTTGATATGGTTTTCTCAATGGGTACCTTACTGTCCAGGTTTTCTTAGGTGTCGGTACATCAATAGGTGCTGTTATTCTGATAGGTACTGGACAGAGCCCCACTGCGGCTCTCTGCTTATTTATTTGCTCATCATACGTCACATATTTTGGCGTGAATGTTCCGGGTACTTCAAAATGGGCGACAGGAGTGCGAATCATGCTTGGTACCTCCTCTTCACTTGCATGATGATTCTGACAGTATCAGAATACCTTGTTCCATCAGTGCTGAAATAGTCTTGAAAATGCCCTTGTCAGTCTCTCAAGGCATTGGGTACAGTCTTGCTCGAGGTAAAATCACTCCTGGTTTCAGTTTTATTTTGACCTCCCCTATTCCCTTCAATAGGCATACGTCATAAGGGCATGTAGTCCATAAAGCGCTTGGCACTTTTTCCAAGTCTTCATCAGAAAATGCTGATCGCTGCTGCACTATTTGAATTTGCTGTAGGGTCCCCCTATTCTCTATTCTGATCCAATATGAAATGCTCATAAAGAACACCACTTCAACATCTGATGCATTGTCTCTATACATGTCATCGTCAGTGACGACAGTCAATTTACACCCTTCTCCAATGGCAATCACTGTTCCCCACGGTCTACCCTCATCATCCGTTCCTTCGAGCATTGCCATCTCCCCTCGTACTATGGTTGCATCTAACTCTAGATCCACACACCCACTTCGTCCATGGGAATCTGTGGTCTAAACAAGAATTTGTCAGGTATCCTCATAGTTCTTCCCACTAAGCCAGGTAGCCATGTTAACGGAATCCTCACCCCATAAAGGAAAACTTCTGACTCTACCGGTACGCCTCGTACAGCCACTTGCCCTGTGAATGCCAGTATAAATTCGCCCACATTCATGTAATGTATTCTAGGAGTGGAACACACTATGCCTTCATCAGTCAAAGAAATCGTCATGTTAAGCTTTGTCATTAAGTCTCTTTCCAAAATGTTAACTGGTGTCTGCAACAGTGGAACAGACATGTCACATTCTCTTATAGAGACTGGTAATTCATTAGTAAAAGGAACTCGACTTCTCGTTCCAGAGAACCCTTGAGCATTCATGGCAATTCCCGACATTAGATATTTTCCCTCTCGTATACTTGAGCGTGTACCTTAAGTGCCTACTAGAAACGAAATAGATTTACCTCCTATCGTCACATCGACCCTTGATTCCTCTTTGGGGACCGTAGTCACTGATAGTACAGAACACATCAAGTCACATTGTGAGCTGTCCTATTGTGGATACATGCATACCCCTGTGCCCGTGAAAGGATTTCCTCCCACCACAGTAACACCCCCTATTCTAGGTGTCAATAATTGTCCAGTGTTTGCATTCTGCTGTATCTGCATGGGGGTGTGCTGTGCCTGCCCTTGCAGTGGATTCAATTGTGATTGCTTGCTGTGGTTGCTGTGCCTGTTGCATTTGCGGCGCTTGTGCCTGGTACACTGTTTGATCTTGGGTGAACCCTTCCTTAGTTTATGAGCTATATGCTGGGGGATAAGCTGTTCCCCCTCTTGAAAGTTGGCCATTCTGTACATACCCTTGGCTCCTGCATGTGCATTCAATGTGTCCTGTCATCCCTCAAGTCCAACATATAGGAGGAGCCCGTCTGACTAGTCCCCCTTGGTTGAATCCTCCTTGTGCATTCTGATTCTGATTCTGCGCATTCTGAAACCCACCTTGATTATTTTGGAATCCACCCCTTCCTCCATATCCCATGCCTTTACCTCGTGGTACAAATCCATTACCTCCTTGCTCCATCGGGCGCTGATTATTAGTCTGCCATGTACCCACTGCTTGCTGCATTCCCAATCCTTCTCTGCTTGTCAATACTGCCCTTTCTATGGCATATTATTAACATTTCTTCTGAACTATCTTGCCATCAGCAAGTTTTCTAGCCTCGTCTTTTTTCTTATTTTTCTCCTGCAACAGCTGACAATGATGCTCTATAGTCGACTGTATTTCAGGCCACGGCTTTGCTTCCATCCCCATTAATTTCTTGAGTTGCCTCTGTACCTACTCGGGTAGCCCTTGACATAAAATGTGATGAAATACTGCCACTGTTTTTCCCCATGGGTCACACGTTTTAAGAGTCCAGCGCTCTTGACTGTCTGAATGTAAGCAAGAGGATCCTCATCTTCTTTCATCTTACATGTCATAATTGCACCCATGTCGGATCTGTCAGGATACTGCACCCTGAGAGCCCTCCAGACATCTGCTCACCAAATATAAAAAGGTGCTCCATCGTGCACTGTGTTCTGTGCTGTCATACTTTAATAGCCTACTCTCTTCCAAATTTCATCAGCTCTTTTGCCAAGAATAGCTGCTAAGAGACCCCCAATGTCCCCTATTGCCAAGGTATTCCCTCCTGTCATTTTTTCTAATTCATAAATTCATTTTCTTGCACCCACTGTTAACCTGGGGAGTTTGCACCTTAAATTATCCTTATCCATCCGTGGCCATGGAATATACTGTGGTATCGCTCCTCATTTTTCCAATAAGGAAAACTGCGTAAATCCTGACCCGCAATGGCTCCCATCGTCTGCCTATCCATAGTGGGGACAATAGTCCCTGACCGTCTCCTACCCGGTAGTGACCTTAACCTGCTTACATATGGCAGTGATTCTCCCTTCTCGCTATACAAATGTCCTTTGGGATGCTCCGGATATGCTATAGGGTCTGGTGTCCTATCCCTAGGTTGCTCTAGATCAGACCATCTTACTTCCTTGTCTGCTTGCAGGTTATCCTCAGAGGCACATGCACCTCCTCTCTCTTCCCCTCGGAAGGATTCCCTTTCCTCATCTGACATATCTAGTCCCCATCTAGTGTGACTCTCGTCCCCTTCACAAGGTTAGGCTGCTTAAAGATAAGGCTCTAGGCTCAAGGCTACCTGATTTACCCCTTCCCTTAATTCTTGATAGGACTTATCGATCCTATCTCTGATGCTCCCTACATCGAAGTTCTCTTCTAAGGCTCCTCTAGATGGTCCTGATGTTGCTTCCTGTAACGGGAGGAACTCCTCTATACCGCCCCCATTGTATTGCTGGACTTGGTTCCATTAACTCCTTTTGAATGCAGTAAATATTGCACTCCCTCTGTCTTCTCTTTCGTTCTAATTCTTCATCTAATTCTCTTTGTTTTCTCACTTCCCATCTAACTCTTTCCTCTTCCTGTCTTATATCTTCTCTCCTTTCCCTTGCTTTCCTTTCTTCCTCTTCTTTTTGTCTCTGTTTTCTTTTGTCCCTTAATTTCTGCGCTTCCTCCTCTTGTCTTTTCCTTTCTTGTCTATCCCGTTCTTCTATTGCTCTCTCTGTTATCATACTTTCTTTGCTCCTCTGCCCTTTCTTTTCTCCTTTGTTGCTATTCCTGATACATCTGTTCTCGCTGCTGTCTGCTCTTTCTTTTGCATTCGTCTTCCTTTAATCTCTTTTCTCGTTCCCTGTCTTTTCTATCTTGTTTGTCCTTGTCTTCCTTTTGCCTAACTTGCTCGATGCTTTTTCCATCTAGCTTGAGTAATACTGCCCTCCCATCCATTGGTTCTGGGGAGCACAGCATGTGCAGCTTGTGGTGGAAGTGTCATACCCTGTGGCCTACCAAGGGCAGGCAAGCCAGGGTGTGCCACTGTGGGATTGCTTTGAGCTATGGATGGGTGGGGACCTGTCGAGCTTTCAAGGAGCATAAAGGATTTGTGAGCGCACCCAATCCTGGTTGTGGTGTATGGAGTGGACATTACAATTTGTTGAGCAGACTACAAGACCACCAGTGAAATAGCTTCCAGGGGTGGTGTGGTGTGCTGACTGGTGACAGAAGAGTACAGCGACTGAACAGTGGATGGTTTTACATTTATCCTACTCCGCCCATGGTGCTTGACCAGCCAGACTACAATTCTATTAGATCCATGATGACAGTCATTGGAAAGGGATGGTGCCTGGTAGAGAACTGTGGAGCAGGCACCTTATTCTATTGACTAACACAGTGAGACTCTTATTTATTTATTTTACAATGCTTATAAAGCGCTTTTATCCAAAGTGCTGTACACGATAAATCGACGGTACAATCAGGTGAACATACAGGGAGAACAATGAAAATAAACTCAGAATCTCAGGTGAAGGAAATATTTAGGAGGAGACAGACTGCAGCAAGTACATTTTAGCCATTTCTTAAAGAGATTGATAGTAGGACAAACCGAAACGTAGAGAGGAAGGGCATTCCAGAGTCTAGCAGCTGAAATGAATGGAAACAGGAAGGTGCACAGAGATGAGGGCAAGTGCATGAATGCTCTTGAAGACGAGGCATAGAAATTGAAAATCAAACCGTTGTTTGACTGAGAGCCAGTGAAGATGTGATACATACGATGAAATGTTAGAAGACAGAGGAAGACGAAAAATAAGTCTTACAGCAGAGTGTGAGATAGAGTGCACTGACAGGATAGTGTAGTTAGCAAGGAACAGCAATAATTAAGGCGGGAAAGAACGATAGTTTGTAAAAGTGTTTTTGTGGAAGCAAAAGTCAGAAGGGGGTGACTTTTCCTAATTGTAAAGCGATAGAAGTGACAAGATCAGATGACAGAAGCAATTTGAAGCTGAAGAGAAAGAGTAGAAAATGATGAACCCAAGATTATGTGCTTGTTGACTGAGAGCAAGCTGGAGGGGGGGAAGGGAGAAATAGACAAGGGAGGAGGATGAAAGGCAGGAAAAAACAAGATGTCTGTCTTTTTTTAATTAAGACAAAGGAAATGACTTCACCACAGAGAGACAGGAAGAAAGTTGTTGATGGAAATCTGGGTATCATCAGCATAAAGGTGCATCTGAAAACCGTTATTGAGAATTAAAGTAGTCAAAGTATATGCATAGAGAGAAAATAGGAGACAGCAGAGATCAGAACCCTGAGGGACTCCGAAAGGGAGAGGGTGTGACTGAGAGATGGAGCCCTTGCAGGAAACAACAATGGAATGATCGGATAGATAAGAACGAAACTAGTGGAGGACAATATCAGAAAACTATAAGGAAGATAGGGTGCAAAGAAGAGTAGAACAATCCACAGTGCCGAAGGCAACACTAAGGTCAAGTAGGACAAGATTAGAAGACTGCTAAAGTGGCAGACCTGAAGAATAGAATTTAAAACACAAAGGAGAGTGGTTTCTGTGGAAAACCCAGGGTGGAAACCAGACTAGTGGGCGGGAAGAAGATTGAATGAAGCTACATGAGAGCTAAGCTTCAGATGGACAATTAGCTTTAATAATATTGGAAGGTAGGGAAGAAGACAAATGGGGCTAACATCTGTAAATTCAGTAGAACCTAAAGAAGATTTTTAAAGAAGCAGAAGAACAGTGGTGGCTTTGACTGCAGATGGGAAATAGCCAGAGCATAAAGAAGAGTTGAAGAGAGAAGATAAGGCAGGAACTAAGGCAGGGAGCACATGGCTGGCAAGTGGGGCAGGCAACGGATCCAATGGAGCATTGGTAGGATGAGACTGAGAGCTAAGGGTGAGAAGATGGGCCTCAGAAATATGGCTCAAGGTCAAAGAAGGAGCATCAGGACTGAAGGGGAGAGACCCATGGAAGTGTCAGGAATGGAGATGCAGGGTTAGAGAGTGTCCAGTCTTCCCTATTTTGGAAAGAAAAAAGTTGGTGAAATTGCAAATCGTGACTGTTGGTGCTGGTGTGTTTTTAGGGTTGCAAGTTCACCCCAGGCTGTGAATTGATAACCCTGGGAATATTATCACAGTGTCCTCTGCACTCTCCAAGATGGAGTTCTAAGCGTGTCTACTCAGCTTCTCAAGACTGATATCAACTCCCTTGTTATTCATATCTGCTTTGGGGCTGTTTCCTGATGCTGTCTTGCATTCTTAGCTTCTGGTGGGTGGGTGGGGATGACAAAACTATGCAAAAGTAACACCAGGAGCCACCTAGGCTTACAACAGTTTGCTTACCACCACAAACAGGCCGATACAGTAAACATGGCAGTGGGCACTGCAACAGTAGAGCCTGTGGGAGACACAGTGACACTGCAAGAAGTCCAATCAGAACTTAATAATACTCACCCTAATTTAACTGCGCTGATTAAAGGAGTGGTGCCATCCCGAATGACTGGTTGTACGCGGGAGGCAGAGAGTCGAGTTAATAAGGTTTTAAATGATATACTCAAGCCCACCACATCCATCAAGATGACGCAACAGGATCTTAAACTGTTAAAGGACAAGGTGGAAGACTCAGAGGGCAGATCGTGTCACAATAAGGTGCAAATGATAGGCCTTATAGAGGGGGAGAAAGCAGCCCGATGGAATCTTACATTGAACAACTAATACAACAGGTCCTCCCAGGAGTGACCCTGCAGCACAGTTCATACGGCTCACCTTGGAACGGGCCATTGCTATTTGGGTCCACGCCCTAACCCTGGGCACCACGGCAGCCAGTGATTGTCAGAGTCTTAAACTATCAGTCTAGCAATGGCATTCCAAGGGTAGCCCATGAAACCGGTGAAGTCAGATTTGAGAACCCCACATTGTTTCTTCCCTGATTTCAGTCCAAGGGTCCAGAGAGCAAGGCAACAATTTGAGACTGTGAAGGAACTACTGACAGACCAAATGTTCTCCTATTTTATACTATTCTCATCCAAGGTTTGTATCTTCCTGATGGGCAAAGCATCTGTATTCACTGAACATGAAGTTGAGGGCCTGGTGGTGAGCTAGAATAGAACGAGTGGGCTCACAGTTGTACTCTACTGGTGGAAGGATCTTTGCTGGCATGTTACACACATCTCTGCATCCAGCACAGTAACACCTTGAGCTATCTTACTGGGATGGGCAAATGCATTGAATTATTTTCTTTTGATTTCGTTTTTACATTTTAATATTTTTATTTTGGTAGATTGCTAATATTATTTAGCAAACCTTTTTAATTACATATTTCTTGCTTTCATATCAGGTTCAAAATTTAACTGTGAGTGTTCGACAACCCCTTTAGTCACACAGGCCACATCGCCTATACAGGTTTTTTAATTACAATCCGCTTCCCAATATTATTTTTGTGTCTGTTTAGCCTCTACCCTTAATTCCTTATCCTATGTGAACACTGTGGGCATGGGACCCCCATCTCAACATCTCGATAATAGAAAATGCTAGGGTGAGACTGGGCCTGAAATGGATGCCAGAAAGTTAGTGCTCTTGTTTTTCTGCAGCCACTGCACTAACAAGAATGCATCACACATTTAGTTTGCCAGATGTCTGTAGCATGTGGCTCGCTTTTTGTTTGGACTATGACTCCCAAAATCCCTCACCATTGACTGTATTAGCTAGGGCAAATGTGAGTTGTCCAAAACATGAGGCGTGCCAAAGTTGGCAGACTCCTGCATATCCTTTGCAAGTGATGTGAATATGTGCTGCATGTGTGAATGCAAACAGTTAAAATCAAAGAGAGTTTAAAAAGCTGCGAGGATGTCATAGAATCTCAATTCCACAGTTGATAGTTAGAGATTTGTTGAAAGTGGTGCTTAGGAAGATTTTATTTGAAACATGTCAGCGCATGCACAGTGGTACTTTTTTCTTCTGGGCATTGAGCCAAGGGCACCTACAAGTAATTTTGTAAAAAATGCAAATTACATGTAGGCGACCGCCAACATTTGCACTTGCATGCAAAGCTCATCAATTACCAAGTGGAGTGTAAACGTGAAGGGAAAATCAAGTTGAAAAGTCCTTTCCTCTACATTTACTCTCTTCTCTGTGGAAAATTAAAACACTGCCTGGAAATGATGCTTTGCAAGTGGTGTTTATTTAGTGCACGGTACTCTATAGTTATGTGCATCACAAATATTCACATTACATAATGGATTCTTATTGAATCTGCCTGCTATTTGCCAGGTGGAAATGCGAGGCATATTCAATAGGAAACCTTTGGTTTTACGCAGGCATAAAACCCGGTGCTTGTCCAAAAGGGAGGAGGAAAGCAAATCGGAGAGTGCAATGGGTTATTTATAACGCTCTTAATACCTACAGGTTTCTAAGCGCGACCAGAGGAACGACCCTGTGTTGCTCCACGTGGTCTTGTTTCCAAGACGAGCGTGTTTTCCTGAGCTATCCTCCCAAGACAGAGACAAACTCTGCTTTGCTCCCCTTATACATCTTAGAAAGGCCTGAAAAGAGGGTAGGGGTTTACATGAAGCGTAAAAGCCTCAATTTAAAGCACCTTCTTATCGAAAATGACCCCATTCAATTTAAAAGAGGCGCAATAGTGAGGCCATCCTTTTTCCAAACATTACCTTTTCATATCCCTGCAACATATTTCATAAGTGATACCTTAGAATTCCAGAGATACGGCAACAGCGATTGTAATGAGTAACATTGTAGCAGAGAAAACCAGGAAGCAGCTCTTGTGCAAGTGAACAAAGACTGACAGGCCGATTCATGGAATAATTAGCGCGGCGCAAGTGGGCAAAAACGTGCGAATCGCAGTGGAATAGCGAAAATCGCAGTGCAAGTGCGAAAATCGCACGAAAAGCAGCGCACGTCGATTCATGGAAGGCCGTGCACGAGAAAACCAGCGGATGTGCGATAAAAAAGTGCGCGGCGCACGTTGGCGCACAGGCCAACAAACAGCGTGCGCCAGGTCACAGCGAAAATCGCACAGGCCACAGCGAAATTCGCACATAGCGCGGCGCACACAACAAAAGTAGGCGGAACACGGGCGTAACACTCGGAATGGGGAACAACTTGCAAAAACGTGGGCGTCACGTGGGAAGCACAGGGCACAAGTGCGCAGAACGCCCACACGCTCGCCTACAACACGTATTCATGGAATAGAATAGGGCAAAAAAGCGCACGCTCAAACCAGCGCACAGGCACAAACACGACCGCCACAAGAAAGCAGGCGGTAGCGTCTCTGCGGCTGTAAGAAATGTGCGCCAAAAGGTGCGCCAACAAATAGCACCCATATACTGCCATGATGAATGTCCTATACTGTGGCCCTCCAGGACAAATGACGTGCAAAGGGGTACCCACAAACACGGACACGCTGACAAAAAATACGTGTGCGTGTATACCGGGGTGCGCGGGAAGTCTCACACGCGATTTGGCCGGGTACGTGGATTTCAGGGGTGCGCGGGAAGGTCCACACGCGATTCCATCAGGGTAGGTGTATTTCAGGGGTGCGCGGGAAGTCCCACACGTGATTACAGCAGGGTACGTGTATTTCAGGGGTGCGCGGGAACTTCCACACGCGAATAGCCTGGGCGCGTGTATTTCAGGGGTGCGCGGGAAGTTCCACACGCGAATAGCCTGGGCGCGTGTATTTCAGGGGTGCGCGGGAATTTCCACACGCGAATAGCCTGGGCGCGTGTATTTCAGGGGTTCGCGGGAAGTTCCACACGCGAATAGCCTGGGCGCGTGTATTTCAGGGGTGCGCGGGAATTTCCACACGCGAATAGCCTGGGCGCGTGTATTTCAGGGGTGCGCGGGAATTTCCACACGCGAATAGCCTGGGCGCGTGTATTTCAGGGGTGCGCGGGAAGTTCCACACGCGAATAGCCTGGGCGCGTGTATTTCAGGGGTGCGCGGGAATTTCCACACGCGAATAGCCTGGGCGCGTGTATTTCAGGGGTGCGCTGGAATTTCCACACGCGAATAGCCTGGGCGCGTGTATTTCAGGGGTGCGCGGGAAGTTCCACACGCGAATAGCCTGGGCGCGTGTATTTCAGGGGTGCGCGGGAATTTCCACACGCGAATAGCCTGGGCGCGTGTATTTCAGGGGTGCGCGGGAAGTCCCACACGCGATTACAGCAGGGTACGTGTATTTCAGGGGTGCGCGGGAATTTCCACACGCGAATAGCCTGGGCGCGTGTATTTCAGGGGTGCGCGGGAATTATCACACGCGATTTGGCTTGGTACGTGTATTACAGGGGTGCGTGGGAAGTTACACACGCGATTAGGCTGGGTGGGTCCTCACAGGTGTTCCCTGTACACCCTCCACGGCCCCTGCAGGCAGCCCACAAAACAGGGGACTAGCCTGCACACCTGCTCATGTCCCCTAACACCCCCACCCCCCACCATCCAGGGGCACCCTCCACCAGGCCCCCACTCATGTCTCCCACCCCTCCACCCCCCAGCAGTGCAGGGTCAGCCTCCACCAGGCCCCCACCCATGTCTCCCACCACCCCCACCCCCCAGCAGTGCAGGGTCAGCCTCCACCAGGCCCCCACCCATGTCTCCCACCACCCCCACCCCCCACCATCCAGGGGCAGCCTCCACCAGGCCCCCACCCATGTCTCCCACCACCCCCACCCCCCACCATCCAGGGGCAACCTCCACCAGGCCCCCACTCATGTCTCCCACCACCCCCACCCCCCACCATCCAGGGGCAGCCTCCACCAGGCCCCCACTCATGTCTCCCACCACCCCCACCCCCCACCATCCAGGGGCAGCCTCCACCAGGCCCCCACCCATGTCTCCCACCACCCCCACCCCCCACCATCCAGGGGCAACCTCCACCAGGCCCCCACTCATGTCTCCCACCACCCCCACCCCCCACCATCCAGGGGCAGCCTCCACCAGGCCCCCACTCATGTCTCCCACCACCCCCACCCCCCAGCAGTGCAGGGGCAACCTCCACCAGGCACCCACACATGTCCCCCTGGCCCCAGGTCCTGACGATACACAATCATGGCAGTAATGGGCAGCATACCCAGCACAAACACCCAGGCAAGGATAGCATCCACCCACATAGTGAATGCAATTACATGATACAACCCCAATGGCAACAATGTAAATGGACACATGCCCGACACACACACATACACAATGGGTGCAAGTGAATGTCAAAACACATATCATGACATGTATGAAACCAATGAGAAAATAACACAAGTGAAAGTAAAAATAAAAAATGTATTATAGATAAAAAATAAGTAAACAAATCAAACATACAACTATGTGGATAAGCAAATTAATGGTCCATGTCCGAGAACAAAAGTCATAATCAAAAAAACAAAGGAATAAAAAAAAATTGTCGTCCAAAGCAATATCATGTAGTATGAAAAAATATGAAAAACCATTTCCTCATGGTGAACACAATAAGAAATGAAAAAGAAGTATGTACAAAAAGCAAACTATATACAGGAATGTTCCAGGGTCCATGAGCCCAACACCATAAATGAAACCTACTACTACCTAATCTAAAAAATATATACAAAAAAGTTGCCATTGTCCGAGCGGTCCAAAATAATAAAACAAAATAAAGGAAACCTAACACTAACTAACTAAATAACTATATACAAAGGCAGCGGGCAAGTCCTGCGGCTCACTTGGTGATGTTGCTGGCCAGGGCATCATCGAACTCCATGTCGATGTCCTGGAGGCGGGACTCTGTCCTGGCCCCGAGGTCTCGCAGGGATAACCCCATGTTCAGCTCAAACTCCCTGCGAGCTTCCTCGAGGCACTCAGCCCGCCTCAATGCCCGACGCATGGAGAACTCCGCCCTGACCATGGCGAGCCGCTCCTCTTCCGCCCGCTGCCGCTCCGCACCTATCCGCTGGACCAACTCCTCCCACACGGAAGACACCACCATCCCAGGGTTGCCCTGCCCTCCGGCCGATGGCTGCCCCTCTGATCTTGATGGCCCCGAGCCATTATGCCTCCCACGTCGAGCCCGCTGCTGCCTCCGACGCCACTGCCTCTGCCAGCACGACGGCATCCAGGCTGATGGAAACCACCGACGCCGTCGTGCACGTGCCCTGCCTGATGATGCTGTCACATCTTCCATCTGCTGGGGTCCAGTTGCAGTGTTGTCCACCCCTGCTGGACCTCCGACTCCCAACTGTGGCAGGGATGGGATCCCCACCGAGCTGGCTGCATTGGTCGGGGCAGGTCCACAGGGGGCCCTGGTGGCATCTGGCCCGGAAGACGGCAAGGAGAACGACTGGTGGATAGCCTGCACAGAGGAGGAGAGGGCCGCCACATTGGCCAACACATGCAGGAAACCCCCGAACATGGCCGATCCCAATTGGGCCACGTCGGCACGGTGCACTTCGTGATGACGTGTGTGCTCCTCCCGGGAAGCACGCACGGCATCACGAATCACAGCCGTGCGCATCGCGACCCCAATCAGGACCTTCTCCACACGGCCATGGGTTTCCACGTCCGCAGGTGGAGGGGAGTCAGGTGACATGGACATCCCCACTACCTGCGGACGGGCCTGGGACGGGGCATCCCTGCTGGTGCATGGTGGTGCACTCACAGGGTCAGGGACAGCGACATGCACAGGCCCCTCCATGGTGACCTGTGTTGCCTCCTGCCCCTGGCCCTGGACTGCACCACTTGCACCAGCAGGGATGCCCCCACCAGGCCCCATGTGTGCCCCAGTGGCGGCCTCCTCCTCCTCTGTGCAAACCACCAACCTGGATGGCTCCTCACCGTCTCCCGCCGTAGCAGGCCCCTGTGGGGGCTCACCCACCCCTTCCGCTGCAGCCGTGGGTGCATCCCCGCCGCCTTGCTCCACAGCGCCGTCTCCGCCCTCTTCTTCACTAGCCGCTGCGTAGAGGGAGACAAAGAACACAAGCATCAGGGTACTGCACAATGGTCCCCTAGACAGGAAGCAATAGCAGATGAGCACCACTGTCAAAGTACACTTCCATCATGTCCCTCCACAACACATGGGTCAGTCCAGGCAAAACACACACAGTAACAGGCATGCTGCATGCCATGGATATTTCCATGCATGTCCAATGGACTCTTAAAACATTCAATGATATGCAACTCACATGCATCATGGCTCATGCATATCACATGCACACACTTCACCTCAGTCACATCCATCTGGCCCCAAACACACCAAACACAGCCAAAACAAGGGTAAGTTGGCTGCTTCACTGAATCTGTGCATTGTCACACACATGTGTCATGCATCCATGGCATGCACAAGTCACAGACACGCAGGTCAGGCACACAGACATGGCTACCATATATGTACCTGGCATCGGCACCCATCCCTCACCCCCACCCATGTCCAGGTACAGAGACTGGCATGCTCTCATGTTCAAAATCTGCATAGGGCTCCCCATGCCGCATTTGGACACATGCAACAACCACGTGGGTCACACATCACTGGTCGCACATGCATTACCATGATGTCCCTGCACACATACATGCATACATGGCCTATGGCACACATACAGGCAAGTATCATAGAACCAGCACACCGCAACATGCCCTGTCTCACACAGTAATGCTTGGACACTTACCGCTCAACTCCAGACGGGCCTCCCTCTCAAGGATCTGGGCGTGGAGCGCTGGGCGTACGCGTTCCAGGACCCTCTTCTGGATGGAACTCATGTGGCCCCGGCCCCCCTCCACGAGGCGCCGGGCCTTCACAAGGGTCCTGGACCTCAAGTCCTCCCAGCGCTTCTTGATCTTCTGGACGTTGCGGGTTGCCACCCCCTCCGCGTTGATGGCAACCACACAGTCGGCCCAGATCCTCTCCCGTCCTTCCTTGCTGGCGCGGGACGATCCAAAGAGGGCATCATACTGCCCCAGGACATGCTCCACCAGGACACCAACTTCGGTGGCAGTGAAGCTGGTGCCCCTCTGCCCCTCTGGCCTGGGGTTGCCACTGGTGCCAGATGTGGAAGTGCCCGACATGGCAACCCCAGAGGCAGGTGTGGGTGGGCAACTGGGTCCTGGGGCTGGGCTGTGGAGCGATGTAATCCCAGTTGGGAGTCTTCAGTTCCAGCAGGGGTGGACACAGCAACTGGACCCCTGCAGATGGCTGATGTGCAGGCACCAAATGGCAGGGCACGGTGGCAGCAGGCAGGCAGGCAGGCAGGCAGCAGCAGATGGCACGTGGGAGGCTGCTCGGGGCACTGGGGGGCAGTAACTCGGCCTTCTGGGCAGGAGCGTGGTCTTCCGTGTGTTTTCGGGTGGCCAGCTTGATACGGAGTGATTTGGCACGTGAAAATCCTGCACGTCAGCGTGAAATTCGAGGAAAGGCCCTTAGCGTGTAAGCGCGTCAGCACGCATACGCGATTCTATTGGACCAGAGTCCCTCAGCGCGTAAGCGTGTCTGTGACGTGACCCGCACGGGTGTTCCCCACTCAGCACGTGATGACGGAGCACACGTGAAAATACTGCACGTCCGAGTGTCATCGCGTGTCATTGGACAAAAGTGCGCTTACACGCGATTGGCCTATGTACGTGTATTTCAGGGGTGCGCGGGCACTTACACACGCAAGTACGTCAGCGCACCTGTATCCCGTGGTGCGTGGGAATTTCCACACGCTATTGGACTGGGAACTAGATTCCAGGGGTGTGCGGGTCACACGCTCGCCTAGTACACGCGCAAAGCATTAATTTGCGCACTTATCAAATGACAAGCCAGATGCCAGGATGAACATACCGTTCCTAGCAGCAGTGGCAGTGGGCTACCAAAGGAGGAGGAGGAGAGTCAGGGCCAGAATATTCACACCCAGAACCAGCCTGTTCGGGATGCCTGATGACCAGGTGTATGGAAGGTACAGGTTTCCACCACACATAATACTGGACCTGGTGAGTGAGTGGGAGGATGACCTCACATCACCCACCCTGTGCTCCCAAGCACTCAGCCCCCTGGAGAAGGTCCTCAATGTACTGCACTTCTTAGCCACTGGATCATTTCAGCGGACAAGTGCCATAGTGGGTGGGGTGTCACAGGCCACCCAGTCACGCTGCCTACACCAGGTCTTGGACATCATCACTGCACGCCCATCAGTCCGCAGGCACATATACCTGCCCAGAACACCTGCAGAAAGGCATGCTGCGGCCCAGGATTTTTACGGTGTGGCACGATTCCCCAAAGTGCTAGGTGCCATTGACTGCACCCATGTGGCTCTACGTCCCCCCAGGGCATCTGAGCACATCTATAGGAACCGCAAGCACTGGCATTCCATCAACGTGCAGGTAGTATGTAATGCCAAGGGAATCATCACCTCAGTATATGCCAACTATCCCGGGTCCACCCACGACAGCTTCATTTACCGAATGTCCACCCTATGCCGGGACATAGATGCTGGGCGGCATGGCGATACATGGCTGCTTGGTGAGTATGTATGCCACTGCACATGCATGCATGTTGGATACTGAGCAAGGTCACAACCCCACCAATGATACCAATCACCACCTCCACAGGGGGCAGTGCCTACCCTCTCAGCCCCCACATGATGACGCCAATTCGGAACCCCACCACGCCACCCCAGGTAAGATATAACACAGCCCACATTACAACCCGGGGCATAGTGGAGCGCACATTCGGAGTGCTAAAGTCACGCTTTCGCTCCCTTGACCGTTCTGGCGGGCAGCTGTTATACGCTCCCCCAGTAGTGTGCAGGGTCATAGTGGCAGCATGTGTCCTGCACAACGTTGCAACACGCCGGGGCCTGCCCGTGGACATGGTGGTGGCCCCACATCCCCAACCACATGCACAGCCGCTGCGCATGGGAGGGGAAAGGGCACGGGGGGAGGCAGCCCGTACACAGCTAGTGGCTAATTACTTCACATAGTATTCACTCCCCTGTGGAGTGCACACTGCCCTGGCACATTCCATCTGACAGTCAATGATGACTCAACCTGACACTGATCCTGAATGTCTGAAGATTCAACCGTGAAAAGCATATCAGCCTGAGATTGTTCACCTGGAAGTGTTACAATGTGTGCATCCCTACCCACACACAACACCAATGCAGTTTTGTGAAGAAACACATTCAAGCAGCCAAAATTAATACCCACTTGCTAAATGCAACAAGAGGACAGTGCCATGTCACCCAACCCATCCCCAGCACCGCCACACAACACACCGTGCCATGTCATGCTATGTGCAGGTAAACAAAGTAATCCCCACAACATGACAAGTGTTGCAATGTACAGTGTCCCCAATTGAAACTTCCTACACCTGAAATGCTCACTGTAATGCAGGACCAACAACAAACTTGAGCAGGTACTACCATTAACATGACTTCAGTAATGTGATAAATCAGTTGTCTCACCACCTGGATATGCCTGCACTCCCACCACTTCCAACTGAACAGTGTTGGTGCCATGTAGAGTTGTAGGTGCACTGCTGCCAGCAAGGACCCCATCTCCAGACTAGAGGGCCTTGTGTAGACATGAGGAAGGGACCTGCAAATTGGGAGGCAGACACAGATGATGAGTTACACATCAATGCAACATGCAGTGTACAACACAACAGCAATATGCACTAGGAATGTATACACAGTATTGACTAGACTACCCACACATGTAGTGGGAGTCCAATGTCACCATGTACTTCAATGTCACTTGGGCACACCCTTTGCAAGCCCATGGAAACGGGAAGCAGGAGGGGTGTGTGTGACTCAAACCCAGGCATCTGAACCTAATACATGACAAGCCTGCATGTGCCCAGCCACAATGCAGCGTATGCCCACAGGAACCACGGAAGCCAACAAATTGTCCCAAAAAAATTGGGAAAAATATAAAAAAATAAATAAAAATAAAAATAAAAAAAAATTCAAAAATGGCCATTAAAGGGCCCGGGGGGGTTGGGGAGGCCACCCAGGAGGTCCGAGGTCAGGGTGCACACCAGAAACCACCTGTGTGGATCCTGGGAAAATAAAACACCTCCATGGGCTCATGGCCCACACGGCTACCCTATTGTGGGAGTATCACTGCTGTCGCTATTATCACCCTGTGCAGCTGCATCCGGAGGTGGTTGCACTATGGGAGGCAGCCCACGCAAGGCCCTACTCTGTTCCTCCATGGCTGCAAGCATGCGGGTGTGGTAGGTCTGGTTCTGGAGGATGAGGGTGCGGAGGTCCCCATGCAACAACTCACGGGATGCCCGGACCTCCGCCCTCGTTGCTTGCATCTCAGCTGAGAGCGTACGGGTGAGACGCTCCAGCTGCTGTTCTGTCCTTTGGTGTGTTGAAGCCTCAAGCTCAACTAGAGTCGTCCTGAGTTGATGTAGCTCCTGCCTCAGGGCTTCCCTGTGGCCCTGGGACTCTATGGAGATGGCCTCCTGCAGAGTCGCCAGTGCCGCCCGCCTGTCCCTGTTGGACGCCAACATGTCCTCCCTGTGTGACTGGCAGATGGAGTCGGTTGCCTGCTCTAGTCGCTCCATCAGCCTTTCAGGGGGGACAATGGAAGTGGCCACCCTATCCATGGCCTGAGCCATCATCTCGGATGATGCTGCCTGTTGGGTAGCCATACCGTAAATGGATTGCTCCCATGCGGTATTGCCAGGTGGCGTACGGCCACCACGTCGGCGGGCACCACACCTGTCTGGGGCAAGGCGGACTGCGCCTTGCTGTGCCGGCACTGCCTGAGGCTGCAGGACTGCATTCCCCCTCTGATCTGCTGGCCCAGGAACAGGATCAGATGTCGCGGAGTGTGACCCTGCATCCGTAACCACCAAAGGCCTAGCTGCCAACACTGACATCCCCATTGAGGGTTCTGACCCTGGTGCAGGTGGGTGGGACAGAACAGATTCCCTCCCTGGAACACTCACCTGCGACGGCACGTAGGTCTCATCATCCGAGTCAACAGCTGAGTACAGCTCGGGGGAGGTGCAGCCAGAGACACCCCTTGAGAGCACAACCTGTAGCACTTGTGGATTTTCACCCACCAGCACACCACGTCCCTCACTGGTGGTTGGTCGGCCCTCGGACCCCTCCTGGCTCTGCACCATCTCCACAACCCCAGCAGTATCAGGTGCGTCTTCCCCTGCAATGACATAATAACAAAGAAATGGAAACCCGCATTAGCACCAAGGCACACAATGAGGGCTGAGAAGCAAGAGAACCGGTACTTGATTGACACATGTCCCACATGACTAAGACCCTCCCATGCATGCACCCTCACTGCGTATGAAGGGCAGGCAAATGGCACACACTCATTACACAAAGATGGAAGATGAACACATTTTCTGCATGCTGCCTGGCAGTGGCATCACACATTGCCCTGTGATTGCCAGGTGACACACACATGCCATCACACAGATGGCATGTGCCATTGCTTTTGAGTGTAGATGGAGAGGAGGGCAGCACTTATTCATTCTGTCCAGTTCCCACATGCAATAGCTTTTCTAATTGAAACAGGTCTGCTTTATCACCTGGAGCTGCCAGTCCAATATGGTCCAATTGCACAGGGACATGTGTGAACATATGATATCCAGGTAACAAAGTCACTCCACTTTACCATGGCCATGCCAGACATGTGACTAGAGGACTGAGGAATGCCTAGTATAAGTGGTGGAATGCATACAATCTGTCTGATTGAACATAGGAAAATAAGCAACAATGTTGTGGCAA
Source organism: Ambystoma mexicanum (assembly GCF_040938575.1). Taxonomy (NCBI): domain Eukaryota; kingdom Metazoa; phylum Chordata; class Amphibia; order Caudata; family Ambystomatidae; genus Ambystoma; species Ambystoma mexicanum. The sequence continues at coordinate 266,252,300 of NC_090939.1, read as the reverse complement.
GGTGACACTTCAAGGGCAACTGGGGTGCTGTTGGGCTAGATGTCTACTGTTGGCAGAAGGGATACTGCAATGGCCAATTGCAGCTGTGCAGGATGTATTGCATGAAGCACATGGCTGACACATTCGACTCAGGTGCACACACTCTCACCTGGCACACCAACAGATGCCCTCACACACACACCATGCACATGGATGACACACACATGCATGTGCACTCACCGGACAATGCCTCGTAATCAGGCAGATCTCCCACGCCTTGGATCTGTTCCTCCGTGACATAGGTCCCAGCGACTGACTCATGTGGAGTGAGTTCCATGTCTTCTACTGGAGACCCACCTCCAGTCACTAGAGTTGCGGCATGACTTGAGGCCAGCTTCTTCTTTGCCCTGCGCTTTAGGTCATTCCAGCGCTTGTAGCAATCATTGGCTGTGCGCCTCACGATTCCAAGGGCACTTACGATGTCCGCAACGGTCTGCCAGTGTGCCTGGCGTTGTGCAGGTGTGGTCTTTGATCCTGCAACAATGACCATCTCGTTATCATGTCCGGACACATACTCGACAAGTGCATTCAGTTCGTCATCCGTGAAGCTGGGCTTCCTCGACGGACCGGACTGTGTAGCCGTGTCTGGGGCATCAGCCTGTTCCGGACGAGCACTCTTCCTCTTCCGCTTGGAAGGTGGTGGTGATCCTGAGTGTCCTGCGCCGCTCTGGACACTAGGGGCAGGAGCCCTGGTGGGCTCTGTATCAGGTGTGTGGGATTGCACACTCAGCATGGGAGTTGGTGCAGGCATTGGCTCAAGTGTAATGGTGTCATGGGGAATGTCAGCAGAATGGACTAGGACGGACACTGTCCTGGCTGGGTGTGTGAGAGCTGGGGTGGATGGAGCCGCAGCTGCCCCTGCAGCCTCTCCGCCCTGCCTACTTGGGGCAGCAGATGACCTTGCTGCCCCAGATCCACGTGGCATGATGGCATCAACGTGCACCAGCGCACGTGTGGTAGCCCTGCTGACCTGGAAGTCAGCCATGGAGTCAGCCAGGTGTGGTGCCACAATGGGCTGGTCCAACAAGGGCTGAGCATGGATGGTGTCAGCCACATCAGCCTCAACGGGAGGGGGGAGGGGGGGGGATAATGGGTGCCCTTGACTGGTCCTCCGCACATGGGGGGACAGGCTCACCCTGCAAGTTACGACCACGTCCCCTACCGGATCCACCACGGCCACCACTTGTGGCTCTTCCACCTTTGCCACCCTTACGGAATCCTCGCCTCCCAGCCATGGCACTGATATTAATGTGCGTATGGGAGTGGCTGTAGACTATAGTCCTGGGCAATTGGGGGTCAAAGGGGTTGGGTACCAGATGGTAATTGTACCCTAGTGCTCTAGCAAGGCTGATTGTAACCCCTGGGGAAAGATGACGGGTCACGCAACGCACAGGAGGCCCAAAAAAGGGAGATGATGTGCACGCAACCCCTCCTAGACCACGTGTGCAGAAAGAAAAACCTGCACTACGCTGTGGCACCCAGTAACACAAGAATGAACGTATGCGTGTCACACGCAGCCTAGAATGACCTCTGAAGGGGTAGGCTACACACGGGGCAAGCACAGAAGTTAGATACGTGCGTGACTCACCGTCTGCCAGGTAAAAGAGCGTGAAAAGTGAGCGCGTTTGGTTGGCAACACCCCCGCCAAAAGAAGATATGTACACTGTCTGAGGAGACAGGACAACAGTAGAAGGGGACACTGTTTGAGGGAACAGGCCCAGGTAAACCAGTACGAGAGAAAAAAGAGAAAAAGCTGTCAGAGGTAACAGGGAGTACGAACTGGAAACGCCGTGAATCGTGTGTGAAACGACAAGAAGTACAGAATTCACCCACTCGCTCTCCACGAAAAGCACGTACAAGGAAATGGTGTTCTACACGTACCTTATATACAGGCCCACACGTACAGCGTCACTTACGCGGCGTGTACGTGCTAGGCCCATTTTCACCAATCACACGCTTTGTCACTTCTGCGTGTAGATCCATTTTCACCAATCACACACTTTGTCACTTCTGCGTGTAGATCCATATTCACCAATCACACGCTTTGTCACTTCTGCGTGTAGGTCCATTTTAACCATTTACACGCTTTGTGACTTCTGCGTGTAGGTCTATTTTCTCCAATCACACGCTTTGACACTCGGACGTGTCACGCAACATTTTCCTGCACGTGCACGTGACTTCATGGACGCGCATATGCTGTTGATGGGTTTACGCGCTAAGGGCCTTTCTTCGATTCACACGCAGACGTGTGGGATTTTCACGTGCAAAATCACTCCCTATCATGCTGTCCACGCGTTCACACACGAAAGACCACGCTCCTGCCCAGGAGGCCAAATTACTGCCCCCCAGAGCCCTGAGCACGCTCCCACCTGCCATCTGCTGCTGCCTGACTGCCTGCTGGCCACGTGCCCTGCCATTTGCTGCCTGCACATAAGCCAGGGGTGCTGTTGCTGTGACCACCCCTGCTGGAACCAAAGGCTCCCGACTGTCACCCCACAGCCCAGCACCAGGACCCAGTTGCCCACCCACTCCTGCCTCTGGGGTTGCCATGTCGGGCACTACGACATCTGGCACCAGTGGCAACCCCCGGCCAAGGAGGCAGAGGGGCACCAGCTTCAGTGCCAGGGAAGTTGTTGTCCTGGTGGAGCATGTCGTGGGGCAGTATGATGCCCTCTTCGGAAGGTTGCGCGCCGATGGACGTCGTGACTGCCATCAACGCGGAGGAGGTGGCAGTCCGCGACTACTAATGTGTCAGGAAGCGCTGGGAGGACTTCAGGTCCAGCACCCTCAACAAGGCCCGGCGCCTCATGATGGCAGCAGATGCTAAGGGGCGGGCGGGGCCACTTGTCGGAAGATCAGATGAGGGTCCTGGAACGCATATCCCCTGCGCTCCACATCCATGTCCTTGAGAAGCAGACCCGTCTGGAGTCGAGCGGTAAGTGTACATGCATACTGATAGTAAGTTGTGCGTGTGGTGGTGTGCCATGAGTGTGCAGGTTGAACATGTATTTTTATGTGGCCAAGTAGGGGGGGTGTACAGGGCTGTGAGGGTGACACATGCGAGGGGTCTCATGTGTGACACATGGATGGTGCTTGTGTGTGTGGGCTTGCATGGCACAGGATGTGGAGGAATGATTGTCAGGTGTGACATGGATGTCGATGGAGACACTGCGACAGTTGGCGGAGGTGTACACATGCATGCAGGTTTGGTGTTGTGTGTGCATGTGTAGTGTACTCCCTATGTTGCATGTGATGTGTGGATGACCTTTGGCTGTACATGCTGTTGTATGTGAATGGATGGTGCTGGCTGTTGCATCATGGCTGTGGTATGGCTCATGTGTGCAAGTTGAAATGACATGTGTGTTGGGGATTGTGATGCCATGTCTGAGGTTTACCTATGCCACTCATGTATAACTGTCATGTGTGTATGAGTCCATTTTACAGTGCCCTGATGCCTGTGTTTTCTTTCTCCCTGTCTGCACCGTCAACTGATGAAGAGGACGGAGCAGGTGCTGTGGAGCACAGCGGCAGGGGTCGCACCACCAGCCGGAGACGCAAGGGCCAGATCCCCTCCCAAGTTGTGATCTCGTCGGGGAGTGAGGAGTCTGGTGCCGCGTCCCAGGCCGCAGCTGGCAAGGGGAGGTCCAAGAGGCGGAGGTCGGAGTTGGACTCCTCAGCAGCAGAAGAGGCAGCTGGGACCCCACAGGGCCCAACGAGGGAAGATGGCACGGAGTCATCCAGGTTGGTGGGGTGTATGGTGGTGGGTGCCCCTGCACTGCTGGGGGGTGGGGTGGTGTGAGACATGGGTGCGGGCCTGGTGGAGGCTGCCCCTGCACTGCTGGGGGGTGGGGGGGTGGGAGACATGGGTGGGGGCCTGGTGGAGGCTGACCGTGCACTGCTGGGGGGTGGGGGGGGTGGGAGACATGGGTGGGGGCCTGGTGGAGGCTGCCCCTGCACTGCTGGGGGGTGGGGGGGTGGGAGACATGGGTGGGGGCCTGGTGGAGGCTGCCCCTGCACTGCTGGGGGGTGGGGTGGTGGGAGACATGGGTGCGGGCCTGGTGGTGGGTGCCCCTGGATGGTGGGGGTGGGGGTGGTGGGAGACATGGGTGGGGGCCTGGTGGAGGCTGCCCCTGGATGGTGGGGGGTGGGGGTGGTGGGAGACATGGGTGGGGGCCTGGTGGAGGCTGACCCTGCACTGCTGGGGGGTGGGGGTGGTGGGAGACATGGGTGGGGGCCTGGTGGAGGCTGACCCTGCACTGCTGGGGGGTGGGGTGGTGGGAGACATGGGTGGGGGCCTGGTGGAGGCTGCCCCTGCACTGCTGGGGGGTGGGGTGGTGGGAGACATGGGTGCGGGCCTGGTGGAGGCTGCCCCTGCACTGCTGGGGGTGGGGTGGTGGGAGACATGGGTGCGGGCCTGGTGGTGGGTGCCCCTGGTGGCTGGGGGGTGGGGGTGGTGGGAGACATGAGTGGGGGCCTGGTGGTGGGTGCCCCTGGTGGCTGGGGGGTGGGGGTGATAGGGGACATGGGTGGGGGCCTGGTGGAGGGTGCCCCTGCACTGCTGGGGGGTGGGGGTGCAGGGGGACATGAGCAGGTGTGCAGGGTAGTCCCCTGTGGTGTGGGCGGCCTGCAGGGGCCGTGGAGGGTGTACAGGGTACACCTGTGAGGACCCACCCAGCCTAATCGCGTGTTTAACTTCCCACGCACCCCTGTAATACACGTACCCAGCCAAATTGCGTGTGATAATTCCCGCGCACCCCTGTAATACACGTACCTGGCCAAATCGCGTGTGATTATTCCCGTGCACCCCTGTAAAACACGTACCCAGCCAAATCGCGTGTAAAACTTCCCGTATACCCCTGTAATACACGTGCCCAGCCAAATCGCGTGTGGTAATTGCCGCGTACCCCTGTAATACACGTGCCCTGGCTAATCGCATGTAAAACTTCACGCGTACCCCTGTAATACACGTACCCTGGCCAATCGCGTGTTGAACTTCCCGCGTACCCCTGTAATACACGTACCCTGGCTAATCGCGTGTAAAACTTCCCGCGTACCCCTGATATGAACGTTACCCGCTTTGCGTTCCTTGTTTGGCAGCCCTGTAAACTGGTCCAAGGTTAGCGCAGCCCTTTGCGATGATTTTGCGATTTTGATGGCTTTTCCTTGCGCGAGGGCGTTCTTGGGGGCGTTACTGGCGCTGCTGCAGGGTCGCTGCGATACTCTGCGCCACGGCTGGTTTGGGAGCCTAGAATCCATGAATACGCTGTGCGCGGAAATCGGTTTTAGCGCACGTGCCTGGCGCAGACAATCGCACGCGGACACTCTGCGCCAGACGCTTGCGACACTTTTCTGCGAAATTCTATGAATTACCCTGTATATTGAAAGCTAGGAGAAGGGCTAAACGTATCTTTTCTTCTGCAAAATATGAGCAAATAGCGTTTTTTGTAGACCCTATTTTTTATTTGCCCTTAATTAATCTTTTATAACGCGGTAATAATACAGTAGACCATTTGGAGCATGGGACCATTCAAACCTGTCTTGCTCTGCTTTGTCTTGCTTCCAAAACAAACACGTTGCCCCTGAGCTATCCTCCCAGACCATTGAAGCCTTCATTAACTTGGAAGCAATACATCTAAACTAAATACACATAACCATCTTCATACGTACATCAAACTTTCAAATACAAGAAGACTATTCTGCCAGCTTCCTGCCGGTGGTCACCACCATGCGTCCAGTGATATTTCAAAAAGTCGCCCAATTACAGGAATACAAAATACACCAGTGCGAACGGTATTGAATTTCCTGAAATACCACCTGCGGCATTTCAGAATACTGACTTGAAAAACTTTGCAATTTTCTTCTACATTTCCATGTTCATTTTGAGGGTTGAAATGAATGGTCTGATTTACAAAAGCGTTTTTCAATCTGAAAACCCATTGCGAAACAATTTGTAAATCAGACCCCAATTGTGTACACTAGTGGTAAATGCACTAATGTTGATTTTTTTTTTATATTTGTGTTTGGTTTAATTGCAAAAAAAAACCTTTACAAAAATTGAAAAATTTAAAAAGTAACAACATATGATATACAGAAACTTATTAGACAGTAATTATAACAACAATTAAACAGAAAAAAAACCTTTTTTCAAAACAATAGCAAAGACATAAAAAGATAAATCCGAACTTTGAAACATACTCTCATTATTTTCATTTTAAAACATCAAAAATTTAAAAAACACAGATGGTTATCTTTTCAAAGAGAATACATTCCCAAGAAACAAAAAATACCAAACACCGACTGCATTACAAACCCTTAGGAAAGTTAAAAACAGTACAAGTACAAAAGTTATTAATTTAGTACATGATAGAAATTCATATAGTTTTGATTCAATCATTGCAAGAAGATCGATCAACTTAAGAGTGAGACACAAGCTAGTGCCTCCCATGCATCGTTTCCAAAGAGATTCCATGGTGACAAATGTCTGACTCTGGGGACTCAACTCAAAAATACGGGATCGAGATATTGCAAAATGTGAGCAATCTATTACTAAATGTTTGAGTATTTCTTTTGCCTCCACAGAGGCGCAGAAGCAACAACAATCTGAACCATTAGTTCCATTCAATCGATTCCAATGTTTTGTTTTTGTAATTGTGGGTAGCTGATTTAGTCGAAAGCGAAGGAATGTTTTTCTTCCCACAAAAGAGGGGAATTGGATTAAGTAATTTGGTCGATCACCCCATTTCCTACGAAACATGTTATATTCTGAGTATGAAGAGTAGCTACCCATCGCATCAGACATGATAGACCAATGGAATATTTCATATTTCTTCTTCTGTGTAGGAAGGAGCATAGCCATAGTCTTAGGAGTTTCATTGATTGATTCAAGAATAGACTTCAGTTTATCGGTAGATTTTTTCAGTGAGCGAATACAAGGATTATCCAGAATTTTATTGAGCTCAACGAATAAAGTATTTTTGGGTGGGTCAAACATTTTTATGTCTTTTTTTATATTTCTCCAGTTTCTTTTTACAGACAGCGGAAGTGAATTAATTCCATGACATATGATAACATTCAGGATGGATTGGGCTAAGCCCAGTACGGTCTTCCACAATCTACCCTGGAGTGCATCAAAGAAAGTGTCTATATCATAGGCACATATGTCAAGAGGATATAAAAGTATCGGTTCTACTTTCAGTAAGTAGAATTGAGCAAGGGGCAGTAATGAAAATAAACAGTATTTGTGATAAATGATTTTCAATTGAGAGGAAAGCAATTTAATTTTGTTATTAAGATAGGTTTTCCACATGCATATAGAATACGTGTCAGTCAGAGGGTAACCTAAATAGCAAATAGTAGATGAATAAGTGAGAGCAATCCCATGTAGGGACCAAGAATATTTATTTACCTTGCAACGCCCATGAGCAAAAGTTAGTATGAATGATTTCGCAGGATTAACTGTAAGGTTGTGCGCCGATGCAAATTCGTCAAACAGATCGAGTTTTTTTTGCAGACCAAAAGGTGTTCGGTCGAAAAATAACAGATCATCTGTGAAACCAATCCAGTCCAACTTGATGGATCCCAATTTAGCGGGGAAAACAACTTGATCTTACCAAAGCAGGTCTATACCATGCAAGTAAAGATTAAAGAGGACAGCCGCCATGTTACAGCCCTGCTTGACTCCTATTTCAGTAGTAATTGCGTTGGTTAACACGCCATTACGATTAAGACGTATGCGATATGTGATATGTTGATCTAAAAGAGCAATCAAAGCAACCAGAGTGTAGGAGATACCCAGATGTAACATTTTGGCCCAAAGAATTCCGCGAATCACGCTATCGAAAGCGGCTGTCAGATCCAAGCTAGCCATATACACTGGCCCCATGTGAGAATTAGATGTCTGTGCTTGGAGATGTGCTAAGATAGTGGCATTGAGTGGACAACCAAGGTGTTTACGAAAGCCCACCTGCTAGATGACAAAAGAGCATGTTGATCAATGAAGGCTTGTAGCTCCCGTAGAAGCAATAACGAGAAAATCTTAGAAGAAGCATCAGTGAGAGCTATTGGGCGATAATTACTTGGGAGATCAGGAGGGCCTTTCTTGTAGATAGGGACGATGTGGGCCGAGCACCAAGATGGTGGAATGTTGCCTGTCTGGAGAATCAGATCGAATTGAATCTTCAGAAGATGTGCCCAAAAGGAAGGATCAGATTTATAAATGCATGGAGGTAGCCCATTGGGGCCGGGAGCCTTAGAGTTATTTAATTTTCCAATGGCATCAGTTATGTCATTGATGGTCCATCTCGAGAGCATATTGGGTGCTATTTTAGGTTGATTACCTTTAAGAAAGGCAAAACGAACAGGCATCTGATATTTCTGCTTAATATAGCTCATCCAGACATCTGCAGGAATTAAAGATTGAATATCAGGCGTCTGGCCTGATTTTATAGAGTGCAAAGTCGGCCACACTTGTCTAGTGTCATGCTTGAGCAAATGATAGAATATTTTTTGATTGTCAGCAATATACAGAGAAGTTTTCAGCCTTTTGATTTTGTTTTTGTTAGTCTGCTTGATTTTCCTTATTTGTAACAGGGTTGATTTGGAAAAAGGATCAAATCTTATTATCTCTTTGATTATGCGATTTTTTTTCTTTCTTTAAGTTGGCAAGTGTAGAATTGTATGAGTGTGCATGGCTCGGAATCAGGGAAACTTCAAACTGATTTTCTAGGGCCAGTTTGGTTAGATGAGAATGAATGCGACTCATGTTATTAGCTTCAATTTTTAACAGTGGAAGAGGACTTCCATCTAAGCAAGTGACAATTTTACGGTCAGCAGCAATCTTTTTCAAAAATCTTTGACAGTATTTAAAGCTCCAACAAACAGACAGAAGCTGCCTATCAGGTTCAAGTAGGGTTAAACATGGATTTGCAGAGAAACGGGCAAATGGCAGACATACAACCAATTTAATAGTCATGTGATCCCCTAAATCTGGATTAAGAATAGTGACAGGAGCAATGTGTGGATATAGACAAGAAGATATAAAGAAAAAATCAATCAACGATTTTTATTTGCCCCTGTGCCAAGTGTAGTGTAAGGATTCAGAATAGATGGGGGTGGTTGGATGTCCCAATCTAGGAAAAAGTCTAATCATATTTGCCCATTTCTTGTAGAAAGAATGGAATGAGGTGGTGTCAAAAATTTTGAACATTGCAGAGCATCATAACAAAAGGCATTAAAGTCGCCGCCAACAATTATTTTAACCAAAGGGTTGGCTGCAATGGCAGATTCTAATACAAAGTTCACTTCATCTAAGATAGAAACAACAGTGGAGGATAACCTATTCTAATAAATGCAAATCAGCAAAACAACAGTAGCAGGATTTTCATCTTGGATAAGTTCAACAGCCAAGAGTCCGTGAGATTGACTAATCAACTTGGAAACACATTTGCATACAGTATTTATCAAGATGGCCAACCCAAGTCGTCCCAGCAGACCATGCAAAGCCTCAAGATAAAAGGGTAGAAACATCACAGATTGTAATTCCGGTTCAGGAGTTTGTTAACGACTGCCCTTGGACCGTCCCTCCAGTGGCCGACTGCATTTCCTTTCAGAAAATTCCTAACGAAGCAGTTGTAGTCAATTCGGCCGATGAAGGGACGGTCTACCCTTTTATCTTGGGTTACCGCTTTATTAGCCAAGATAGCATTAGGTGTAGATTTGATCTTTTTATCCTTTTGTTTTTGAAATTTTGCTGGATCTTTGGAAGAATCATCATTACAAGTATCACTCTGTCAGTTTTCTTTAGAGCCAGCATAGGGTAAAACTTAGATAGCATCGATTGCTTGGGAACATGCATGGCATCGTCAACGAGAGGCAAAAGGGTAGAAGATACTTCTTCTTTAGGAATATCCAGCACCTGTTGCTTTTTTTTAAGTGAAAGCTTTTGCTCCTCTTTGCGATATTTCAAACAGGGTTTTCTAGATCTACAATCAAATTCTCAGCCATTCGAGGTAAGGGGTTCAGAAAGATTAAGCACTGCTTTGGACTCTGCATTTAATTGGTTCAAGTCAATGGTACCATCACCGCCAGATAAATTGCATATCTCTTTGATATTCGAATTATGTCGATCAAGTTTAAGAGAGGCTTGATTTTTGGACTTTTTTCAGTTTTTTGCTTCAATCTTTTATCTGTAGCCTTGTGTTTTTCTACTCTAGCCAGTGCTCTTTTTTGTTTTCTAGTAAGAACAACCAAAGGTGTCGTACTAGAACAACTAGCAACAACGGGCTCATCGCTGGGTGTTTTCAGCTCAATATCAGCATTAGATAAATCAATTACATCTCTGAGAGCCGAGGGGCTGTCTGGAGATAAGGTTTTGGGAGGATCATGAAGAGAAGGAACATCAACATTGTTTGGGACAGATAAAGCCATGGATCTACTGTGGACCTCTTTAATCGTGGTTAGCAATTCCGCAATATTTGCCGCATTTAGAGCTACCAATTGCGGGAGCGTTGGATCAAGGACTATTGGATCCTGTGGCATGAGTTTCGGACTATCTGAAACAGCCTCCGCAAAGGTATTTGTCTGAGTAGATTTATTGCTAGATGGCAATATCGTCGCTTGGTTCTGGGTTAGAGTAGAAATAGCATTACAGGTGAAGAGCAGCCCTTCTATTTTACTTAATTTAGCAGTCAATTCAGTGGTCTGTATTTGGAGATAACTAACTTCCTCATGCGTTTGTTCGTGACCCTTATCTAACAGATTCAATATGCGAGTAATAATTGGAAAAGCCTCAGGATTGAATGGCAGGTCACTAGAGGGCAGAGCTTTCGATGCATCCATGTCATCGGTGGTACGACCCAATGTAGCAAGTTGTGGTAATGGAGAGCATTCGTGAGAATTGATGGCTTGAGATTGTTGAATATCTGACTTTTCAGAAATGGGAGAACTGTTATGTTGCACAGGGAAAGTCATCATAGAGGGTATACTGGGGGTAAATATATTCCCAATTTTACACTCATCTCTTTGGGTAGTATAATGGGTGGGAACAGAATATGAGTAATTTGGCGCATTGTTGAAAAGAAATACATTTTTAATGCCATATTTTCTTTGTTTGACGGGCGTGGAAGGTTCATGAGACAGTCTACTGTGTCTGCCCAGTTCTGATTCTATTGCAGGGGAAATAATTGAAAAATCAGCAAGATGGTGATTAAAACATCCTATTCCCATTTTTTTTTATTGCATCTCTCACAAGGCTATCTTCCATGTTGGCACTATCATCCATCCATCCTCTTGGTGAGATAGAATTAGCCTTTTTGATGGTTAGAGAGCCCAAAACAGGGGCTTGTTTGGACAAGTCATTATACATTACAATTGGCTTTGACGTGACTGTGAGAGGTGAGTATTCTTGGGGTGTAATTGAAAGCCCAGTAACTCTAGGTTGAGACTCAAGGCAAGAAAGGGGGCCCAGCGGCTGAATTTGTGATTCGCCGGAGCCCTTCCGAGTTGGAACAGTTTCGGAAAGGGTAGGAAGGGCAGAAAATGGCAAGGGGGCATCAGTCGGCCCCAAAGCATGGAGATTGTTGGTGTTAACAACGCTGGGTTCCCAAGTTGCAAGATCAACACTACTTGCATTTGCCATATCCTGAGTGCAGGGGTTACCAACAATCGGGGAGATGGCTGGAATACACTCGGTGGGCTCCATAATGGGTAAGTCAGTCGGTAAACAACACTCAGCTTTTGTCAAAGCAGTGTTATTGAGCTTGCGCCCACTACGTAACCCATTAACCATTACTTAAGAAGAAGAAAATATAAGCCAATATACTTGTGTATAGTCACAGAAATAAAAAAAAGAGAAGAAGGAAGAAAAGGAAAAAAAAGGGAAAAAAAACTTTTTTTTTAACTTTAAAGGAATTCAAACACGCCCATCAAGTCCCCCAGCCTAACAGCCCAACAGCCGCTTACGATTCCACTTCCGATGCGCGCGCGTGATGCATGTGCATCAGGCTAGATATAGGAAGTGGAATCTGGCCAATGGTGCAAAGGCAGGAGGTGGCAGGCGGGACCTGGGGGTGGAGCTGACTGTAAGAAGAGAAGGGAAAAGAAAAAAAAACAAAACGGTTAGGCTCTGCGAGTTATTGGAATGGAGCGTATATAAACAATCCAATGAGCCGTGGCGAAGCCACGGTTCAGTGAGTTCAGAGGAATGCAATAACGAATTGAGCACAAAGTCAGTAATCCAATTACTTGAGGGGAGTCCAGAGAGGATTTCCAAACGGCGTTGTGTTGCGCACAGTGTCAAACTTCCTCTTTCAGACGGCATTTGTCCTTAGGCAGAGAAAGGGAGGCAGAGGTGGAGTATCAGGCAGCTGCAGCCCAACAGCCACTTACGATTCCACTTCCGATGCGCGAGTACGATGTGTGTGCATCAGGCTAGATGCAGGAAGTGGAATCTGGCCAGTGGCGCGAAGGCAGGAGGTGGGAGGCGGGACCTGGGGGCAGAGCTGATTGAGGGGAGTCCAGAGAGGATTTCCAAACGGCGTTGTGTTGCGCACAGTGTCAAACTTCCTTTTTTGCCTAGTCGCAAAAATGTGGAACTCCCTCCCGAGAGAAATACGAAACATGAAGGAACATCTAAAATTCAGAAACTCCTAAAAACGTGGCTCTTCAACTCAGAACCGGATGAAAACGAATGAGCAACACCCACACCCCATGGAATGAACACACATATCGCAAGACAGAGGACTAGACCATACCACAAGTGCAAGGAGATGGAGAGACTTCCGATTAGGAGGGCCCTACCCTAGGCTTACAAGAAAGATGGGAGCGTCCTAGGTTGAACCACAGACAGGGAGCATAAGAGTTGAAGGGGAAAGAGTGCTGACCGAACAGATAAACCACGGGGCCAGGTCAGCTCAAGGGCACAGGGATGAGTTGCCCCCCCAGCACACCACAATAAGCAACACTGCCAGGGACGCATAGCACAGGTGGCCAAAGCAGATGAGGTACGAAGGTGCACCCCCACTAACCAACCAACTAAAAAACTCATCCTTCTGCCTGGACCTCTCAAACTCTTAACAAAACACAGCCTTAACTATATTGCACAACAAACAGCATGCACTTCACTACACCACAACAATGAAACAAACCAAACATAGCCTCGAACAACAGCACATGACAACTCCCAACCGAAAAAATCACACCTACGCTCAGTGAACAGTGAAAACCGAACTGAAGTTTTCAACAGTACATCACAGCTCTCTTGCACTTTTCACGCTCATTCCTACTAATTTACCATACCTTCTTGCTTTTCAGATTCGCCAGAGCACTCGGGTACCACTCCGGTGGTGATGGTGCGTGGTATAATAACATAACCTCTGCGTAGCCATCATCACAAAATGGCGTCTTCATGATTTCCTTCTTTACAACTGCTGCCTGCCACGCTCTGTCTGAACACTGGGCAGCTGCACTCGTTGTGTGGACTCTCTCTCTCCAGTTTCCAACGAGTTGCTAGAGATACAGTTTCAGAGACGCAATACGTTGCCTGCGATTTCTGAACTTGGATGAATAGATGGATGAATGTGAAAAACACTGAAATATTGCGCTTTTCCATGCACTGCACAACATTGGTCTAGGAGATCCGTTCAAACCTGTTATAATTGCATTGCCTGAAGGGGATTGCATTGTGAATTGAGTTCCGGGATTGGCACACACAGAGCCTGGTCTGAGGGTAAGGGACTCTAGGTGGATGTATCACATTCGGCAAAAGGTACACACATCCACAACCTTTATAAATCTCACTCTCTTTTGTATTGGGAACCACTGGCACTGTGAACAGATATCCTTAAAACACTATCATGCAGATAAATGTAGAGAGCCATGGTTGGAGAGATTGGAGTGTCATGAAGGCCGCGTATTGGAAGCGCTTGGGATCTATTTTCCACCTCTCCTAGGGAAGGCCAGAGAGAGTTTAGGCGTGGTGCAACTCACTGCTCATTGCCAAGGCCAGGAGCTTGCTTGGACTCCACGGTATCAGGTTGTTGCAGGTTTCGGTTCTGCAGTATTGACTAGAAACAAGGCAGAAGTCAGCTCTGTAAAAGGAAGATGTGTGTTTAAATGGATGAACTCGCACAAAGAACAGGCAGACAGCAATACGGGGAGAGGAAGGAAACGATGGCCACCAAAGTGGCAGACAGGGAGAGTAACATAAGAAAAAGAGAAACATTTCCGGAGAAATTCATACAAATAACAAGAATCCAATCACTGTAAATCACACTCAAGCTAGGCCCGTGCGTTACACAATAAAAGAAAAAAAGAAAAAGAAAAAAATGAATAAGTGTAACATCACAATGCAATAAAAAAAACAGGGTAAATATTCCAAGCTATCCAGGATTACAGAAACAAACTACAAAGTTTATTTTAAAAAAAGCAAACAAAGGGCTTCAAGGCGGCAGTGCTCTGGAGATGCCCCCTCTTATCAAAGAATCGAGCATGTTTTTACACGGGCCTCATATACAACTCCAGACATTTTGAGGCACAGTGTGTGATACGGTTCCAGACAACAGGCCGTGTTTCTTGTTTCCTGGAAAGATGCCATTTGCTAATGATTCAGAAGCTGCAGGTGGACTTGGGTTTGCATTCGACAAACACTGGAGTGGAAACGGCCCATCATACAATGGCTCGACTGAGTGGGAAAATGCGACCTTTGCAACCGCGGCGTAAAGACAAAAGAGGAGGAAATCTTCTTCCAAGATACGCTTTAGGTTGTCTGGTGTCGTTTTGAGTCCATGGGAAATAAGACTTTTCATTGACTGGGGGATTATTACCATAATAAAGAAAGTGTTCCTGGGACACTACCCAGTAAATGGCAGATACATACTATTGATAACTTCTTTTGCATTCCCTACGCAAAATCATCGGGGTTTTGCTATCTAAAGCTCCATTGTGCCATATGATGTAGGCCAGTTTTCTGTTTCTGAAGAAGGTGTGCCATTAAAAAGAACAGAAGACTTGTGATGGCCTGGGAATGGGATTGCTGGTGCTCGAGGAGGGCCTGAGAAGGCAACATCTTACTTATCTTTGATGTTGGTTTTGCTACAGATTTTTTGCTTCATAGAATTGATTCCTTAGAACATTTGGCATAAGTCCTTTATTTGCAGGATATATTTATGCTTTGGACATTACCTGTCTCTTTGCGGGAATCTCACTTAGCTTGTACTGGGAAACTTCAACCAATTCGATATCAGTGATCTTATAGACTCTCTCCTATTCAGCAGCCGTCATTTGTAACGTATAGCCTCGGATCTCGTTACGTAATCCGCCAAAATGACACGAACGATTCCACGGAGGGAGGAGGATACGCAGAAACAGTTCACGCGCTGATTCCTTTTACACTCATTATAATAAACAATCCAACACCTGCACTGGAGACGTGCCAAGTAAATTGTATTCGCTCTCCCCTCTTGCTTCTCCACTCTTTTTGACTGCTTACTCTCTGTTCTATCCTCCTCTCTGTCCCTTACTTTCTTCTCTGCGCTTACTCTATCAGATTTGTCCATGGACCTAGTATGATAGCAAACTCATCTGTCTCCTTTCTCCTCCCCTTACTTGTTCTCCCCCTCCAGCACTATCTAAAATGTCGTCATGCCTAGTACGGTAGTCGCTTGTTTTGTTCCTCCCCTACCTTTCTGCACCCCTCTCCCTCACCTCTTGTTTTTCTCCGGCTCTACGAGAAATGTCGTCAGGCCTAGTACGGTAGTCGCCTGTCTGTTTCCATTTCCTTTCCACTCTCCCCCTCCCTTCCTTATCTATGTCTTAGCTCTTGCACTATCTGAAATGTTATCAGGCCGAGTTCGATAGTTAACTTCACATCCTTACTGTTCATGGCCTGTAAGAATGTCATTGTATTTTCCCTTGTTCCCTTCCTTGCCTTGAAGCACTTTGAAACACATTGTATATAGGCGCTATATGAACTATGATATCATATCATATCAAACTACCATATCATAAAGGACGAACATAGAGGCACTGAAAATGTCTGTGTGCATTGCAATGCTAGCTATGAATGTTGTGATGCCATTGCAAGGGTATAAATGGTCTTTGCCAAAGTAAAACAAGAATTGGAATGCCAACAGCTTGGGCTTTTGTGTTGGCAAATGCATAATACCTATACACGAGACAAAACGGTTGCCTTTGCTAATGCTTGGGCATGCATAGTGGCTGAAAGCAGACCTGGCTTAGACATTTGTATTACACCAGCAGCATGTTTAAAGCTCCAATGAAGCCGTTAACTGTCCGAAGACCGCTTTGACAAAACACTGGCATGCACTTCAAGTGCAAAGTTTGATGGTAAGGCTTGATTAGCAAGCTGAAAGAGTTCCCAAGAGAAGGTGTTTTGGGCGTGGAGGGTCACGAACTGGGTGGGAAAGGCCATAGGGATTAGCATGGCCATGGGCCGTCAATGGGTGGGCAAATAACCATACAACACCTTCAAGGTTGTTGTGCCTCCTCATTTGCCATTTTGCCCTATCTGTACTCTAGTTCGATAGTTCCGGCTTGTTGGCGGCTCTGCCCCTACGAGCCCAAACTAATATTGTATAGCACCATTGGCCAGAGTATGACCTGCAGAAAATCATGCTCGTCAGGATATGCATTGGGCACAGAAGCCTTTAGCTCTTGCGGTGAAGGTTTTCAAACGTCACCATCACAGAGGCGGCCAAATTGCCAACCCTATCCAGCCTGTCAATGCATCTATCAAGGAATTCACTGGCAGAATGCAAACAGAACACAGGCTGCAGGCGCAATGAGCGACCAAAACACCCTCATCTAATTATTCGGAAACAGAAGAAGCAGCAGGATACACATCTATTAAAAACACCAGTGGCTGGAACTGAGGTACCCCAGGCCATGCTTGCGACTTAACCCAATCAGGGCTGCTGAGGGACGCAGGCTTCACACAATCACTGTCTGGTGCAGTGAAGACAGTGCCCCCCCCCCCCCATCCATGGTGAAAACAAACCGTATTCTAAAAATAGTAAAGCTCTGCAACCAGTTACCACTAGAATTAGGGGTTCCAAAAAGATGAACGCATTTAAAACAGGTGTGCATGTAAGAAGAAAAGGCACCCGTTTCCCTGGTGTGCTCAGCGGGGTAAGGCTCTGGGGCGGAACAGCGTCGGGGAATCCAAGCCGATGTGTGGCAGAGGAGTGTGTGGCGAGGATTTAAGGCAGCTCACACTCCTCGTGAGCGCAGGTCTCGCGAGAAGGAGCTTAGTCGGCGCAGACTTCCGCTGCAAAGGTGACGAAGTGAAGAACATGGATGACATCAGGAACAATAGACATAATGAAACAGGGGTCTTCGACCACTAATACTTCGGAAGCGCTCATGTCGACGCCATAAGGGGCACTGAAAACCACACACTCAAGAGCGCTGATACAGGGATTTCGGGAGCTCTCAAACTCACAACTTGAGGTGCACGGAAGATGATGAAATGAGGAGCTCTGAGGCTTTTTCTGTATTGGACTCAGTGGGCAAAGCCAGAACAAGAGCAAGACAGGGCAAGGGAGGCTAGCTAGAAGCCATGGGCATGGAAAAGCATGGATGTAAGCAGACCCTACAGGAGAGAAGAGAGCCAAGGGGCTATTTCAAGTGGTGCGATCTGTGCGCCGCCGTGACAGTATACAGCCATAGACAGATTCGATGGCACAGGGCAGCGATGAATACACGCCATGGGGATTATTTTTTAGAAATTTGCAAATTGCATGGATGGGACTGCCTGTGCTTGAACTGACATGCACTAGTCCTTTCCCTGCAATTTTGCTCATTTGAACTACGAAATGCAAAAAAAAAGGGCGTTGAACGCGATGGAAACAGGTTATCACACTTTTTTTTGTACACTTCCTAGGGCAAAAAAGTGTAAATACCTCTTGTAATTTACTCTTGCAGCGGGTACTTACAATAGATTTCTATAGAATCCGCCTGCTTTCAGGTATTCAATGGCTTTCTGTGAGCATTAAAATGACACGCGGGCGGGAAAGCATTTGGGTCCGCCAGATGGAGTGTAGTGGGCAGGCAAATATGGGCACATTGTTTGATACCCTAGTTCTAAATGTCAAAACGACAAAAATGTGCCGCAGTGTTTATACCGGTGCGACACCTGGCATACACCTTTCACTACAGGTCCTTACACCTGTTTAACATTGCCAGGACTTGCAAAAGGATTGCCTATGCACGTTTGAGTATCCTCAAAAGGGGCGCTTGTTTTTAGCTTCCACTATTACATGATGCTGTAAGCATTGCCTGAAAGCCAAATCTACTTGCGTGGAAAGAGAAGATAGGATAGAGTTGCGATGTCAGGAGGGTTACAATGTGTGTTGCTTGGTGTTTAGCCACCTTTCGACAGCCTCTGACCATGCTGGTCCTAATGGCCATTTCCACCCACTCCCTTCACCTCCCCACTCAAACAACCCCTCTAGGGTCTATTTGAGCTAGCTCTATGCTTTTAAGGGGATGACAATGTTATTTCTAATCACTCTCTGAAAGATAATGGGCCTCATTACAGGTTTGATGGTATTTTGGCAGTACATCTGCCGAAATACCACCAAACAGATTTACTGTTAGCGCTAATTGGTCTGGCGGAATTATCGCCGGATTACAACGGGCGATAGGCAGTGTTAGTCCCCATTGTTTCGAGTACATAGGACTCCATGGGGATTTCGGTGGAATTACCGCTGGTGGCTGGTGGTGATTTTTTTGCAGTAAGGCAGAGGGATTATCTCCAGGATTCTGCTGGAGGCTTTTCCTCCACCCTACCTCTAAACCTGTTGCACAGTGATGCGGTAATGTGACATTAATGCAGTGACAACTTTGTTACCACTGCCTTACCACCGTTTTTGCCCCCCAGAACACGTAATGACCATCTCCCAGTAATGATAATAATAATACTTATACAAGCATGGCAAAAACAAAGTGTTGGCTCTTGTAATGACATTAGACAGGATTTTGCCGGGAACTGCCACAATATGCCCTGACACTAGTACAATTTACTTGCTGCTGCCACCATATAGCAAGGGAGTACTGGCATTGCAGTACCTTGCAAATGCCTACCCCATGTCTAAACAAAAGCTGATGAAAATGTCAATGAATGTTTGTTGTTTTGATCTAGCGCCTAGATGCCAAAAGGAGAAAGTTCAGTACCCTTGGACAGCTCGGGGCACGCAGTCAAAGATTATCTGGATACTTCCAGTCTGAGCCGTATAGAGAAGGAAGACAGCAAATGTCCTGCCTTGCCAGGTGAAAGCACTTTACTGGTGATCTAGTCCTTCTTGGCCCTGCAGAACCCTGTGACTGCGTCGGGACATGAATCTATTGCGAATCTCCAATCCATCCAGACCCCAGACCAGGTCTTCTGCTTGGCTCATGGAGTTACTGCAGCCATTTTGGGAAATAGAGAGTCACAGACAATCCGAAATTCAGCACAGACATTGCAGATAAACAGAGTCTGTTCCCTTCAGCCACACTCAATGACCACCACATGTCCGGCTGAAAGATGCCCTGAGAAACCAGACATGGAATAGTATTGCCAAAGAATTGTGTGTGACAGGAGGCCAAGATCCCAGAAGAAGACAATGTGTGGTCCAAGGCTGTGGGAGTCCAACTATGAAACACAAGAGGTCCCATATGATGGGACTGCAAAGAAAGCGTCTAGTAGGAGGGAAAAGCAGGCAAAAACCTCAAAGGGGCGAAAAGAGAAATGTTCACGGAGAGGCGGGTCATGGGCTCGAAGACGGTTGAAAAAACACAACACCTCGAACTCGAACTGCTTCTAGGTAAGGAACGATATTTCAGAAATTCTCTTGTACTGTGCCTCCCCCTTAACGCTACTTCCAGTTTAACGAGAACCTGCAATCCACTCTTGGAGGAGTCCTGCGTGGATGTGCAGAACCCCAGAGGGGTCTATCCTTGGACTGTGCTGTCTGCTAAGCATATGGGCACAACGGGGTGTGTGTCTCAGACACCTTTGACTTCGTATTGCAGGTAAGCACGCTCAGGAACTCAGGACATCCAGCTGGCCCATGCATTGCTGCTACTATAACCTTATAGGCCAACGGAGGGGGTGGTTATTGCGCGACCATGACACGCCACCAAGTTAGGGCCAGAGGCTAAGTCCAGGGCCATAAGTTGGGGAACAGTCATTATCCCAAGCGATAATCACTCCTCCCAAGCGCAATAAGGCTTTTAATACATGGTGATAGTAGCAATACATGTTTTGGAGTTTTTGTGCTGAAGTACAAATGGTGCTTTCAGAGTCATTAAAGTAAACAGAAAAATTGAGTTAGTGAATTAAATGTGGTTTAATTTTGTAGTAATTAAACAACATGGTTGTCTTCATATGTTAAGTATTTTAATTGTAACTTGATTGAACTGCAACAGTCTTAACATGAGCATGCATTAGGTGTCATGTAAAAGTAAATGGTATTTCCTTAAGAAAGCAAACGCATTTCCAATGTTTTACCTGTCTCTTTCATGTGTTAAATAGCATTTGGTAGCAAAATAAAAAAAAAATAAAAAGGTCCTGCCAGAGAGGAAGTGTCTTTTTGAAATAAATCTTGCCTGCAAATTGCATTGTTGTTTCCCTGTCTGCTTCTGAAGAGGAGTGTTCAGAATTCAGTCAATAGCAGTGGTTATTGACTGCACTCTAACCATTGTGATTGACTGAGAGGAGACCAATAACGATGTGCATGTGATAATGCAGATTACTGACCAGACTGAGAAGATTCAAGGCTCTGAGTTACTTCTTAGTGGCACATTTATTAGTCAGGTACAGCCCAAGGGCTTAGTTACATGGCAGCTGTCAGTCTACTGAATGCCAATCCTTGAAGGCATTATAGATTCAAGGTAATTTACTGAAAGGTCTGTGTGCTGCTATTATTTGAGTGAGCTTCAATAATCAATAATGTTTGCTTTGCAAGAAGTATCTTGGGATGATCTGGGCCCCAACACCTAAGTATCCTCCTGGGTCCTGTTGAATGCTTTGCGCCCTGCTATTATTTGAGTTACCCTAAGTTAGTAATCAATAGTCCTTGAATTGCATAACACAGCCTGCGAGTATCTGGGCCCCAATACCTTCAGGCAGTTTGCTTCCAGTCAGTGTAATTACCCTGGTTGGACGTCCTGTCTGGTTTTGAAGGGGGAGCCGTCATCTATTCCATGTCTTGAGCCTTGGCGAATACAGGAAAAAGAAAAACATGTTTTTGGAAAAAGTAGAAGCTATCCTGTCTCCTGCTGTTCTCTGTTAGGTTTTGCCTTTCCCCCCTCTATTTTGAGCTGAAGAAGGAACAGGCTTTGTGCATTTCTTTCCAAGATATCGATATGCTCAGTGTAAAAGACAAGCCTGTGGTTACATGTTCATCCCGCATTTGTGCGAGAAAGGGTTTGGCGCCGTGTTCGTCCAGTTTTAAAAGCAAAATCCACGTTTTGATACCTTTTATTGGACTAACAAAATATTATGCTGAGATGGTAGTTCCATAAGCTTTTGAAGTACTAGAGGCCACTTAAACGTACGGTGGTCACAAGACAAATGAGCAGCAAAAAGAAAACACATGCAGAACTGGACATCACTTTTACATGAGAAAAAAAGGCAAGGGATCCTCCCACTTCAAACTCCATAGGCTGCAGGAAAACAATATCCCAGGAAATCAGTCTTGCAAGACCCCTTTATCTAAAAGGCCATGAACTCTAAATGAAACAGACATAAAACACTGGGAGGCAGCTTTCCTGAGTAAGAAGTTACATGTCAAGCAAATCTTTTGCACGTATGTAACATGTCCAAACGTTTAAATGTGTACTGTCCAATGAGTGGAACCCAGCATTAAAAAACAGTAATGTTTTTTAAGAGAAGAGAAATTCCAAAATGTTGGATTCAAATGCACACAGGATGAGAAGAAAAGAATATGATTGTTCACACCTTCTCTGCACAGTAAGGGTTTACACATGTACAGTGGTATGCATTCTAAAATGTTATAAGTAGACTCTTGTTTTTCCATGTGTAAAATGAGAGGGCATGTGTGCCAGGATTAGTTGCAGGCACACATTGTTATTTTAAACTGTAAGATTATAGCATTATTGACATTTGATGCAACAAGAACATATTAATAGTTTATATCTGTTGAGGTGCTTTTACATTGTTTACATCAAAGCAGTCTGGTTCTGTTCGATTTTTACAGATGGCAGCTCTGAGAAAACTGAAACACAGATAAACTCTTCCACTAAATTATTACTCTATGAATGCAAGATACTAGTTATGGTACTTTTATTAAGCGAGGCGCATTTTAATACAATTGTAAATGTTGTCAAGAGAATTCATTTTGTCTGAGAAAGGTTCCTTCAGCAAGTTAATATGAAGCTATAATATTGATCATAAATAGGACCTTTGTGCTCAGAGAGGAGAGTCAAGTGGCCCCTTTTTGGCATCCTCCGGCAGTGGGTCCTGGTTCATGTAATGGAGCGTTGGCACCCTTCTTCTGCTGCTGTTGATCGGTGTCTATGGCCTCCTGTGAGGAAGGCGATTTGGAACCTGAGTCTATTCCATACATCTCAGGATGACATTTCAGGATGACTGCTGTGAGAAATCTGAGGGTAGTCACACTCCTTGGATCCTCTGCATAGGTGGCCAGGGAAAGACCATCGCTATTGTGGGGCAAGATAGGATCACCTGGGTGGAGGATCCTTGGGGTCTGGGAGTGGGGTGCCCTTTGGCGAGACATGGCATCTCCCTTCACCTATTGACAACCAACCCAGCCTTTCCCTAACCTTCATGGGCTGTTATAAACCAGTTCCCGCCATTTCTTCACAGTTGACACTTG
Organism: Ambystoma mexicanum; assembly: GCF_040938575.1. NCBI lineage: Eukaryota > Metazoa > Chordata > Amphibia > Caudata > Ambystomatidae > Ambystoma > Ambystoma mexicanum. The sequence continues at coordinate 266,229,405 of NC_090939.1, read as the reverse complement.
ACAGTACTGGGACAAAGAAGAGGCAGCTAAGAGCATTGAAGACCATGCCCTTTTACCATTCTGGTACTGGGACGAAGAAGATGTCTGCTAAGAGCTGCAAGGGTAAGGCATGTCCCATTAATTGTGGTCAGGCAGGGCTAATTGAACACTCACACCTGCAGCTTGTCAAGGTGCTGCAGGTGTATAAAAGGAGCTCAACAGAGCAGCAGACAGAGGAGAGAGAAGACGGGAAAGACGGGAAAAGCAGCATGGAGGCTGAAGCAACTAGCAGAGAAAGTTCCAGGAGTGAGATGCAGAGATGCTTGGGACTGTGGAGAAAGGTGGTTCAAGGAAGCATGGTCTTGGACTCCCTAGAGTGGAGGGAATGAATTGAGGGAAGTCTTGTGGGAAGGATGTCTCATTCCCTTATGTCATGATCTCTGCTTCCAAAAGGTCAGGACTTACCCAACTCCCTTGGAAGCAGACCCATAACCCAGGTTCCGAGTGCCAACCAGTCCCAATTGGGACCTTTTGGACCCTGTCCTGGCGCCAGTGGCACCAGGCTCATAAATATGCCCAGTCCCAGCGCTGGAAGCGCCGGGCTCATAATGCTTGGGTGGACTTACCTGCAGCAGACCATGCTGCTTACTTACCTGCCAGTTGAGCCTCTAATCCTCTTCTGTTTGGGACTACTTTTCCTGTTGGGTGGGGCAGGAGCCACTCCCTAGGTTCAGAACACTGGAACTCTTCTGGAAAGCAGGAACTCTTTTCTTACCTAGGCGAGGCTGTGGAAGGAGACATCTAAGCACTACAGGAGGCTATTTAAACCACACCCGATGGATGAATCTTGCTTTGCGTTATTCTGCATCCTCTGCAGCAGAACGCTCATCGTGTCTTCTGCATCTGATCCTGGGTCTAAGGGAAAAAGGCTTACCATCCTGAATCCTGTCTTCAGCAACACCTATAAAGACAAGAAAGAACAGGTTAGCACTACGGTCTTCAGTGACAGCGCTTCTCTTACCTGGTCCATCGGCTGTCACCAACGCCTCGCGCTGCATTCCGGCATCTGAAAGACAAAGGCTTACCTACTCTTCGCGTGCTCCGGAGGTCTTCGCACTGCATTCCGGCATCTGAAAGACAAAGGCTTACCTACTCTTCGCGTGCTCCGGAGGTCTTCGCACTGCATTCCGGCATCTGAAAGACAAAAGCTTACCAACTCTTCGCACGCTCCGGAGGCCTTCGGCGCTGCATCCCGCATCTGAAAGACAAAAGAAGGTGCGCTTAAAGACATTGGGTAACTTTATTACTCACGTGCCATTACTCCTTCCCACGCCGAACCCAGTGGGTATTCCGGCACCCTTCAGCAGCTCAGAACTTGTACCTGCAAGATAAAAGGACAGTTAGTGCGCATCGTGAAGCAGGCAACAAGCGCTTACTTACGTGCTTCCAGGCGCTTCTATTCCTCACACGGGTTCCATCCTCAACTCACTTCAGCCCGTCATCCGCCATCGCCGGAACCCTGCAAAACAAGAGACATCATTACAAAAGACTTTTAAAGACATTGGAAATACTCGGAACTTACCGTTCGTGCAGTAAACGACAGACAGCAGTCCTCTGAGGTCAAGAGGCCTGCACCCTTATCCAGTGAAGAAACTGGTTACGGCACCCTGCCCCGAGGCAGATGGAGAGCTCGGCGTTCACTTACCTAAGGTGAGAGCGTTAACCTTTGGGGTTCTACAGGAGAAGAGAAAGGGAAGAAGAGAGAGACACCCAATAACCCCAGTTCATTAATCCCATATTTTCTATCCGCAGACATCTTACTCTTCGAGTCAGACATACAGTGCACAGAGGTCCAGCCCAAAGAGCCAACCGTGTGTTACACATCACCTTTGAAGATACGGTATTCACCCAGTCAAGACCGGCGCCTCTGCGGGAATCAGGTGAGCGTTACAGAACGCAAAGCCTACCGCAAAACTCCCGCCCAGGCGCTATGGAAACCTCGGATACCGACCAGCTAGCCCAGTTACTTGGGGAACTAAGAGCAGAAGTGCATGCAGCCCGTCAGGAAACGAACGCTCTAAGAAGGGAACTGATTATTTCCAAGGAGCGAACAGACGATCTCGCTAGACAATTGCTACAGTCACAAGCCGGACAGACCCCATTACCCGCATCAGGGGCAAATCTTCCTTCAACATCCTCTATGAATCCAGTGCAAATCAACCTACCTGGGAATGTACCTCTGGCTCCGCCCGAACGATTTTCTGGTGACCCAAAGAGGTTTGCAGTATTTATTAATCAGTGCCGGTTGCATTTCTTATGCCGGCCAGCAGCCTTTCCAACTGATCAAGCTAAAGTAGCTTTCGTGCTTTCGTACCTTAGTGGCAATGCGGCAGACTGGTCGATCCCTCTAGTTAATCAAGATGATCCGGTTCTCCATGATTTTCAAGCTTTTCAGCTCAGTATGGAAAAACTGTTCGCAAGACATTCACAGGGGCAGGCCTTGGACAATGAGCTTCTTTCGTTGCGACAGGGTAATCAAGACCTTTTGGCTTATATTGCGTCTTTCAACAGACTGATAGTGGAAACTCAATGGCCTTAGGACAAAAGGATTACGCTGTTTTATAGAGGTCTACGTGGAGAGCTCAAAGATGTGTTAGCCCAAGTAGTGAATCCGCCGCAAGACTGTTCGGACTATATAGACTTAGTCGTTCAAATAGATCACAGACTGCAGAACAGGAAGGCCGATCGTTCCAAGTTTGATGCTCGAGTATTTTCCAAACCACCAACTCCTTCCAAAGGAGTAGACTCCGGGGAACCCATGCAAATAGGGGGCCTGAAAGGACCACTAACACAAAAGGAGCGAGAAAGGAGAAAACAGTTGCAATTATGCCTCTATTGCGGAAACTCAGGGCACTTTCTTCGAGACTGTCCGGTGAAACCAGCCAAGAAGGCAGTAGGAGCTGCAGTTACCAAGGTCACAAACTCTGAGCAGGGAAACGACCTCGCCCGACAAGAATAGAGGTCCTCTTGCTGAGCGTTAAAACCAGTTCCGTGACCTCGCATTTCGTGATACCTATGGTCCTCATTAGCCCTGATCATCCGGATCGATTACATGCGATTGAAGCTTACGTCGACAGCGGTGCCATCGGCAATTATGTGGATCATGAAATGGTTTTGAGGATGAATCTAACTCTTTGTCCCAAGGCTGTAAAGGACGTCATTACTACGGTGGATGGTACGGAGATAGCCTCCGGACCAGTAACGCATACCACTCAAGAAGTGACGCTAGTAAGTCAAGATGGACACCATGAGAAGATCGTGTTCGATGTGATCAAGGCCCCTCAGTTCCAGATTATTCTAGGAATACCTTGGTTAGAGAAACACAATCCTCAGATCGATTGGCGAGCAAGAACGGTTCAGTTTCCAGAATGTGTCTCTACTTGTCACCCTCCACCTGGTGTTGCACTGGCAGCAATTTCTTCGGAGACTCCCCAGTTACCTCCCGAATACCTAGAATTCCAAGATGTTTTCCGGAAGGATCAGGCTAACTCTCTACCTCCTCATAGGTCTTATGACTGCCAGATAGACCTGATACCTGGATCTACTCCTCCTTGTAGTAGAATTTATGCCCTCACCGAGCCTGAGAACCTTCACCTCCGACAATACCTGGATCAATACCTAGCGAATGGGTTTATTCGTCCTTCCAAGTCCCCTGCTTCTTCAGCTTTGTTCTTCGTTCCAAAAAAAGAAGGGGACCTTAGAACTTGTATAGATTATCGCGCCCTGAACCAGATCACCGTTAAGAATAGATATCCGTTACCTTTGATCCCTGAACTCCTGGACCAAGACAGAAAAGCATGCATATATACAAAGCTGGATCTTAGAGGAGCCTACCACTTGGTACGAGTAAAAGAGGGCGATGAATGGAAGACGGCCTTCCGCACCAAGTATGGGCTATTTGAATATCAGGTCATGCCCTTCGGACTTTGCAATGCCCCGGCCGCCTTCCAATATTTTATGAACGATGTCCTCAGAGAGCTCATAGATGTGTGTGTTGTTGTTTACATTGACGACATCCTCGTTTATTCTTCATCGGAATGTGAACATCGGAAACACGTGAAAATGGTCCTCGAGAGATTGCGTCAACACAAACTTTTCGCCAAGTTGGAAAAATGTGTTTTCAACGTGACTGAAGTTGAGTTCTTGGGATTCATATTATCACCTAGCGGAGTGCGTATGGATTCAAAGAAGGTCGATGCAATTCTCAAATGGCCATCACCATCCTCCGTAAAAGGTGTTCAAAGCATGTTAGGCTTCGCTAACTTTTACCGCAGGTTTATCCCCGAATTCTCTCGAATAGTCCAGCCCATCACCGCCTTGTTAAAGAAAAACAAACGTTTTGAATGGTCTACCGAGGCGGAGCAAGCTTTCCAGAATTTGAAGACTAAATTTATCTCTGCACCAATTTTAAAACATCCTCGCCCCGAACTCCCCTACATCGTTGAAACTGATGCTTCGAGCCTTGCCATGGGGGCAGTTCTATCACAAAAGGACCCAGTAACCAATCAGTTGCATCCCGTGGCATTTTGGTCCCGCAAATTCTCGCCTCCTGAAATCAATTACACTATTACTGATAAGGAACTTCTGGCTATCAAGTCTGCCGTTAAGGCTTGGCGGCATTATCTTCTTGGGGCCCGACACACCGTTACTGTGATTACGGATCACTGAAACCTGCAATATTTGAAAACCGCAAAAGCCCAATCCTCTAGACAACTCCGTTGGGCACTATTCTTTGCCGAGTTTGACTTCATAATTACCTATCGACCTGGTACAAAAAACGGTAAAGCTGATGCCCTTTCTCGGATGGGAGTGGAAGAACACTTGATCAACCCTAAACCTGTACCTATCATTCCCGAACAAAGAATTCTGGGTGTAGTCGCCACACAATCCGTAGAGGAAGTTAAGGATAAAGCCAGGCAACTTGTAACTCCAGCAGACATACAGAATTGGCATCTGCAGGGAAAGGACTTTGCAGTGAAGGACAACTTATTGTATTTCCAAGAACGATTATACCTGCCCAGCACAGATTTACAGAAAAAGGTAATCTCTTGTTATCACGATTCCTTAATGGAAGGACATCCCGGTATGGCCAAAACCTCAGAAAAGATCAAGCGCTACTTCTGGTGGCCGTCTTGGAAAAAATATATCAGAGACTTTATAATGTCCTGTGGAGTATGCGCCCAAAACAAGAGTCAAAAGGAAAAACCAGCCGGCCTCTTACGCCCTATTGACATCCCACCTCACCCTTGGCATACGCTTTCTATGGACTTCATCACCGATCTACCTCCATGCTCCGGATACAATACGATCCTAGTAATCGTGGACTTATTCTCCAAGATGGCGCATTTCATTCCACTCAAAGGCTTGCCAACAGCAACAACTCTGGCCCGAGGATTTCTCGAAAACATCGTCCGACTGCACGGTTTTCCTTCAGTTCTAATTTCGGATCGAGGTAGTCAATTTATTTCTCATTTTTGGCGAAGTTGCTGTCGGTCGGCTCAAATTGATGTGAGACTATCGACCAGTCACCACCCTCAAACCGACGGACAAACCGAGAGGACCAATCAAACTCTGGAACAGTATTTACGCTGCATGCTGCAACACACTGAAAAAACTTGGAAAGATATCCTTTGGATAGCCGAATATGCCTACAATAACTCTGTCCCCTCGGGAACTGGGAAAACCCCGTTTTTTCTTCTATACGGCAGTCACCCTCGAACCTCGGAGTTGGATCCACTCCAAGATCTTGGAACACCAGCAGTAGACTACCTGCATTCTACAATCACCCAAGCCATTAAGGAAGCCGTTTCTCACCTTCAAAGGGCTAAGGAACAATACAAGAAAGGAGCAGATCAACATCGGAAGGAAGCCCCCCAATATCAAGTAGGAGATCAAGTCTGGTTATCCACCAAATATCTACCTCTAAAAGGACCACGCACATTCAACCCAAGATACCTTGGTCCCTATTCCATCACTACCATAGTAAACCCAGTAGCGGTCAAGTTGGACTTGCCCCCTCACATGAAGATACATCCGGTCTTCCACGTCTCTCTATTAAAACCCGTGCAACCTCAAACCCGACTAACTAAATCTCCAAAACCTATCCTAGTTGATGGAGAACTCGAGTTTGAAGTCAAAAGCATCCTGGACTTCAAGATCTCCAAATCTAAACTATTTTACCTAATTGACTGGAAAGGCTACGGCCTCCAAGAAAGATCCTGGGAACCTGCAGAATATGTCCACGCTCCTCGTCTAATCAAAAGATTTCATCGAACATTCCCTGACAAGCCCAAACCCCCGGAGAAGCCCGGTTTGGGAGGGGCCTTGAGGGGGGGTGCTGTCATGATCTCTGCTTCCAAAAGGTCAGGACTTACCCAACTCCCTTGGAAGCAGACCCATAACCCAGGTTCCGAGTGCCAACCAGTCCCAATTGGGACCTTTTGGACCCTGTCCTGGCGCCAGTGGCACCAGGCTCATAAATATGCCCAGTCCCAGCGCTGGAAGCGCCGGGCTCATAATGCTTGGGTGGACTTACCTGCAGCAGACCATGCTGCTTACTTACCTGCCAGTTGAGCCTCTAATCCTCTTCTGTTTGGGACTACTTTTCCTGTTGGGTGGGGCAGGAGCCACTCCCTAGGTTCAGAACACTGGAACTCTTCTGGAAAGCAGGAACTCTTTTCTTACCTAGGCGAGGCTGTGGAAGGAGACATCTAAGCACTACAGGAGGCTATTTAAACCACACCCGATGGATGAATCTTGCTTTGCGTTATTCTGCATCCTCTGCAGCAGAACGCTCATCGTGTCTTCTGCATCTGATCCTGGGCCTAAGGGAAAAAGGCTTACCATCCTGAATCCAGTCTTCAGCAACACCTATAAAGACAAGAAAGAACAGGTTAGCACTACGGTCTTCAGTGACAGCGCTTCTCTTACCTGGTCCATCGGCTGTCACCAACGCCTTGCGCTGCATTCCGGCATCTGAAAGACAAAGGCTTACCTACTCTTCGCGTGCTCCGGAGGTCTTCGCACTGCATTCCGGCATCTGAAAGACAAAGGCTTACCTACTCTTCGCGTGCTCCGGAGGTCTTCGCACTGCATTCCGGCATCTGAAAGACAAAAGCTTACCAACTCTTCGCACGCTCCGGAGGCCTTCGGCGCTGCATCCCGCATCTGAAAGACAAAAGAAGGTGCGCTTAAAGACATTGGGTAACTTTATTACTCACGTGCCATTACTCCTTCCCACGCCGAACCCAGTGGGTATTCCGGCACCCTTCAGCAGCTCCGAACTTGTACCTGCAAGATAAAAGGACAGTTAGTGCGCATCGTGAAGCAGGCAACAAGCGCTTACTTACGTACTTCCAGGCGCTTCTATTCCTCACACGGGTTCCATCCTCAACTCACTTCAGCCCGTCATCCGCCATCGCCGGAACCCTGCAAAACAAGAGACATCATTACAAAAGACTTTTAAAGACATTGGAAATACTCGGAACTTACCGTTCGTGCAGTAAACGACGGACAGCAGTCCTCTGAGGTCAAGAGTCCTGCACCCTTATCCAGTGAAGAAACTGGTTACGGCACCCTGCCCCGAGGCAGATGGAGAGCTCGGCGTTCACTTACCTAAGGTGAGAGCGTTAACCTTTGGGGTTCTACAGGAGAAGAGAAAGGGAAGAAGAGAGAGACACCCAATAACCCCAGTTCATTAATCCCATATTTTCTATCCGCAGACATCTTACTCTTCGAGTCAGACATACAGTGCACAGAGGTCCAGCCCAAAGAGCCAACCGTGTGTTACACATCACCTTTGAAGATACGGTATTCACCCAGTCAAGACCGGCGCCTCTGCGGGAATCAGGTGAGCGTTACACTTATGCTCGCGTTGCAGGTTCCCCTGTGTGGAGATGCCCACACAGGAGAGCCTGAGGGGCAGAAGGTGGGAGCCTGGCCTTGGAAGTCGGAGAGCGTGTGCTCCAAGCTGCAGTGAGAACTGTCAAAGTGATCAGTGGGTTTCTCGTGGATGGGAAACCTGGTGCACGAGTTTCTGAACTTTGTTAACAAGGAATACCTTGTATCAGAGTGGCCGCATGTCTCAAGCAAGCATGTTTTAGAAAGTCTCCAGTCTTTCACATTTTCAACTACTGAATCGCCAGGAATACTTTGTATCAGAGTGGTCACATGTGGCATGCAACATGTTTTCAAAGGTGTCCGAACACTGGGCAATCCATTTAAAGTGCAATTATGAAATATTAAACATTTAAAGGGGAACAAACAAACATTAAACATTTCAAACGGAACAAACATTGAACATTCAAAGCATAACGAATAAACACTTAACAGCAGAATAACTCTTGAATAACAGACAATGTAAAAAGGGTGAAATCCACAATTATCGAATACCAAACTGAAATAAAACTTTGCAAACAGATTGAAAACATTTTTGAAGCTTAAGAGGGAACGGGACCCTAAATTCAAGCAAACCATTATCTGCTGAGTTCCAATGTGAATATAACTTTAAAGAACAAGCCAACTACTACATGTTCTGTTCCAAATTGAAAATAACTTTGAAGAATAAGCAAATAAAAACTGAAATATGTTCTATAATGGAACTTTAAACTTAAACAACAGAAAGTCATATGATTTCCAACATGTGTGGAAGCTACAGGGGCATCTACAAAAGTTATTATGTTTTGTAATCTATTTTTGTAGCACCTTTTGTCTAGTCCTTAATTTTTGTATGTCACTTTTATCAAACAGAAATTCAAGTAAAAACTCTTAGAAGTATCAAACCACATGGAGGATTCCATTCGTTCTATTCTGTCACATATACACAACACAGAACCTCAGCATGGCACAGAAACCGCCCTTGTTGACCTCAAAAGCCAGATCGATGAACTGAAAGACAAAGGAAAGATTGCCACCCTACTTCTACTGGACCTCTCAGCGGCTTTTGATCTGGTGGACCATACAATACTTTGCGACCACCTATCATCAGCAGCTCATTTCTCCAGCTCTGCAGTCTCCAGGATACAATCTTTCCTCGCAAACAGAACAATGCGTGTGTTCTCACCCTCGGCAGCTGTGGATCCTATCCCCATCACCTGCGGAGTCCCTCAAGGATCCTGCGTCTCACCCACTTTGTACAACATTTTTACAAAGCCACTATTTGACAAACAGCACCTACACAAACTATGCTGATGACACCCAGATACTCCTACCCCTATCAGGAACCTATGATATAGACGTTGCGCGGATTAATGAAGTCTACATCATCATTCAGGCATGGATGGCCACACATGGCCTCTGCCTGAATGATGATAAGACAGAGTTACCCCTAGTTGGCTCACCTAACAACCTTCTCAAACTAAGTCCTAACTATACAAGCATCCTCATCGATGGGAATAGCATACTCGTAGCCAAACATGTAAAAACATTAGGTTTTTACCTCGATGCCCAGTCAAATTTAACTAAACAGGTAAACATGACCTCATCCGCCACTGCCTACACAGGTAAGCTGATCAGAGCCTGCAGACCATAACTATCACCCACCAGTTGCCTTACATTGGCGAGAGCGCTCATACAATCCAAACTGGATTACTGCAACAGCCTCTACCTAGGTGCCAATAAAGCCATTTTAAATAAATTGCAGATCATGCAAAACAATGCGCTTAGAGCAGCGTTAAATATCCCCAAAAGAGAGCACATATCAGAAACTAGAAAGCAATAGAAGTGGCTCTCTATACACGATAAAATTGATCTAAAAACTATCTGCCTCACTCACAAAGCGCTCAACTATCAAGCCCCTCCCTATCTCACTGACAAGTTCACATGGAAAGTGTTTAATAGAATCACCAGATCCTCCAACATACCATGTCTGGCGGTGTCTAGATATAATTTAAAAAGAGCCGGTGGCACTAGCTTCCCGGTACTAGCTGCCCAGCTATGGAACACTCTCCCTCAGAATATTCAATCTATCCAAACATTTGACAAATTTAGATGCCATGTTATCACATGGATACTCAACAAAACATAAATGCCACAGCCATTTGGTACCACTGAACGTAAGTTGGGACTGCATAATTGGTATATATTTTGCCTTATGTTATGACTGTATAATATGTATAACATGTATATATCTCCCATTGTAATCTTACCCTGACTGTATAAACTGCACCTCTTCTCTCATGTATAAAATTGTCTATACTATGCCATGTAACGATTACTGTCTTACCAGCGCCCAGTTACCTTTGGGTCAGGTGCGCGATATAAATAAAATAAACAAACAAACAAACAAACAATAACATATTTCCAGGTTTTCAACAGTTTCTCGAGTGTCACTTCCCATTATGCAGATCAGTGTCGACCTACGCCAGGGACAAAGATATGAAATAAAAGTATGATGGTGAAAACATAATAACAATATTTTCATCATTTGGCGTGGCCCTGATACTGATTTACAGATGTTTATGACAGGATCCATGCATGTAATTACATTTGTGTCATTTGCCTTAGTGTAAATGTCATATATAAAGTCACAGAAACAGATGCTCTACTGTAGTGTCAATTTCTCCATTCAGTTCATGCTGTAACTAGGTATCTTCTTAGTTCTCATGCAACTCTGACACGCTTGGTTTTATACTCTTGGGCTTTTCAAAAGCTGCACTGCAAAAATAACTCTGAATAAACGAAGACTACTAAACATGAAGAGGCAACATTAACTTACTCAAAATATCTAAGGCAGAAAGGAAAAAAGCAAAGATATCGCAACTTTAATATGTAATAAAAACAATCGTAAAATAGATCACAAGAAACCAAAAACGAATCCAAGCTGTGATCACTATAGTTTAGAGAAGGAGAAGAGGGTTGCAACGGTGCGTGGGGGTGATGAGGTAGGTCCCACCATTTTGAACGTGTACCTTCAGGACTGGAAATAGGTAAGTGCGAGTAACAGGGTGATGGATTTAGCTGGGGTGGTATGATGGGTTCCTCTGCCCCTCCTAAATAAACAAAGAATGAAAACACATTTTCAAATAAATACATACATTTGCACCGAATTTGCTTTTTTTAATAGAAAAAAGTTAAATACTACATTTAGTTATTTTTGTGATTTTCATTTGAAATGTCTTTATTTTGACTATTTATAGTACTTTCATTCGGAAATAGGTTATTTTAACTCCTCATGTTTTCCCTATAAAGTTTTAGTCCGGGATATTACCTCTTTAAAAAACACCTAACGGGCAACTAATGGGTGACAGCTCTATTGATGAGCCCGCAAGTTTCTACAATATCTCCAGCAAAATTCCTAAAAAGTAACCGCCCGAGAAGAAATACATTTGTGGGCGATGCCCCACATTTTGGGTATGCCTTTTAAGCACCTATGCACATAATTGTAGCTTAATAAGCAGAGCATCTTACTCAGGGAATAATGTCCAGTTTATGCAGATATTATTGCTAAATTCCCATAACTCAACTCTACACAGAGGTCTGTATCCCTTTTTTTCAAAAGACTTACATCTGACTAGTAGACCTCCATCCTGTACATGTTCCTGTAATGTGGTGGGGATTTTCAAGAATTGATTGCGCTAGACCATTTTCAGTACCACTTGGCACACCTAAAGGGCTTGCAAAATGTTGGCCTAAATGTACTGTTGCACATACTGTGATAGCATATGAGGAGACATAGCCATCTATTGCGCTAGTGAGCATTTGATCACAAACTCTTCTGTGATTGGTTGGCTCCCTTTCTGTGTCACTATTTCCTCCCACTTTCTTTGTAAGACATGTCCATCAATATACACCACCATGGTGTCCTCCAGTGGCCAGATAAAAGAAACATTGCTCCAGTGCAATATCAATTTTGTATATAAATGCAAAATGATTATTATTATTATTACTAGGGCAACGTTTGCCCTGGGGCAAAACAACTATTCTTTTAATGCAATTTTGCAAAGGACAAATGTCGCCTTCGTGCTAATATTGAATGGTATTAGCACTAAGGCAAACTTTGCCCGGGTACAGAAAGGATATAAACTTCAGTTATTGGGAGACAACTTCAAGTTGTTCCCGAAGTCTGTGGATGGTCTCCAGTGATGGACAGCACCTTCTACTGCTCTGGGGAGCAGAAGAACCCTGGGAAAAACATCATCAATGTAGAAATGAAGACAGTGAAGAAACAAAGAGGTCTGCTGTGGGATGTTTTTACCCATGCATCCAAGCCTTACAATAAAACTGTGCAGTACTGGCATGGAAAACATCATGATGGCCAGAACTCCCCAGAGAGTGCACAGGGAAAACATGAAGAATAGGCTGCCACCCATTTTTGCCTATGTTGTGAGCACAGGAGGGCACTGCCTAAAACCACCAGTGGGCTACACACACGGTAGCCTGAAACCATTGGGAATGGCAATGCTGATTGCCAAAAAAGCAACTCAGAACTGTGGGGAATTCATTTTCTTAATCCCAAAAATGGTTGCATTACCAGTACTCACTACTATCAGAAAGCCGGCGTTTTAAAACCACCAGACTTTTGTGTAAAACTGAACAAATGAAACAAAACCAGACCAAGGAAAGACTCGCTAAGAGGTGGATACAATGTAAAACTATATTCTGAAATGACTTGAAGGAAGTAATTATTTAATGTATATGTAAAAATTGTCAGTTTGATTTGAATGTAGAAAACATGGAACAAAAAGTGACATTTAGCTGAAACCTGGCTTAATGAAACTGGATTCTGCCTGACAACTACCCGCGACAGGAGTTGAAACCTGTTCAGCCACTCCCCTTGCCAAAAGGAGTTGTCACCTCTCTGATTAGATTAGGGGTGGAGCAGCTGGGGACTACAGGGAGTTGAACAAAGGCCTGTCCTGGACTCAGGCAAATGTTATATTGGGGGCGTCGTAAAAGTGGCTTCCTCTTAGGGGAAACTGGGAGGGGCAGTGCCTCTGCTAGCAGCTGAGCTTGGGGGAAGTGGATAAACCAGTTATTCCACCCTGTGATGTGGGAAGCCACACCCCTTTTTTGACCAGAGCATAATTTGAAAAAGATAGATAACCCATAGTGCGGACTTTTCAGAACTATATAAGTAATATCATTATTTTTGTGATTTTTCTGTGAACATTTTGAGAGGCGTTAGGACCCTGTGGTGTATTCTGGGGGGTTGCTAGCGGAAAATAGGGTCTCACTCCAAATGTCTGCATGTTAAAAATCTGATACTTCATCAATTAATGTCCATACTCCTTGTGCACATGTGTGTAATTTTGGGTAAATGTCCTATATTGCAAAACCAGTTAAAAAGCGCAAAATGTTGTCATTTTTGAATGCAAGCCCCCAGGAAGATCAGAGGCGGACAAGCATGGACCATAAGGAATATATAATGTGCACATGTAATTTCAACAAATTGTATATCTGGGAAGGATGTATTTGAATCAAATATAGATTTGTGGGCAAACTGACCAGGGGAGGATCCTCTGACCCATAAACAGACTTCATCATGCTGACAATCCATTTCCTTCCCCCAATCATGGGAGAGGGGAGAATTGGGCCAATGACAAGTAGAGAGGGGCAGGCTTAGCTAGGCCCAGGCACACACCCATTTTCAAAACACATAAAAAGAGACTGCTGGGACAGGTAGAGAGATTCAATTCCATTTACTGCAGAGCATGCTGACCGACGACTTCACATCCAGAGATCCAACACTTAGACTTCCAAGCTAAACAGAGACTACAGAACTTTGAACCAAGAAGGCCCACTGCAAGCAAAAGTATTCGTCAGCAGGCCTCAAAATCATTTGCAAACTCTTCCACAGCCGGGCGAGCTGTCTGAATTCTTTTGCCAAGAACTCTTGCCAGTACCCAGAAAGCAGTGTGACACCCAGAATCCACTTGATCCGGACCGGAAAGCAGAGCAGTATCCAGAACCAGAGGCCGCTGAATCCAGAGAGGCTAGACCAGCAGAGCAGAGCTGACCCAGACCACTGTGAGCAGAACCAGTGACCCAGATCACTGTGAAGTGCCGAGACCAGAACCGGAGTCCAGTCCAAAACCTCACCAGATCCGTGGCGAGGCCCATTCCTGCACAAAATAGTTAAAATAATCTAATCCAAACTATTTTAACCTAAGTAGAACTGCCTCCTAGAAATCGTGTCATCTCTCATTTTTAAAGCTGCACAACTGTCACCTGTCAATTCTGCAGCTGCAAGCTGTCACCTGTCATTTTGAGTTTACTTTAAATCCGAAAAACGACCTTTACAAAATCGTTCATATCTCTGGAACCGTTTGTCCTAGGAACTTGGTCTAACTTTCCTCTGAAAGCTTAGATTCTCAGCCTTCCAATGAACATAGAATCGACTTGCTTATACTTTTGCCGTAATCACGATTCACGCACTCGCCAATTTTGCTGCGATTTGATAGCAGTTTTTTGCTTTCCTCTGCTAAAAATGTGTTTGCCTCTTAATAACCATCCCTGAATCATTGCTAAAGTGAGCCTGAGCTCATCCCAAGTATCTCTCACTCACCCTGAACCTCCTAAAGGGAATTAAAAGCATTTTCAGCATATTTCTCACTTCATTGCCACCACATTCAAAGCACTTGGGCCTGTGTTTTAAAACTCATACCGGTTTTCTCTAAACTTGCTGGGGGGGAACTGAATTTTGTATTGTATTTGATTGCATTCCTATGAACCGTGTGCTCCTCTTTCCATCTACTTCCATTTCTTACATTGCATAGGGGAGGGGGTGAATTGCCAGAGAAAAAGTGATTATCTTATCTTTTGTTAAAATCATCTCAAGTATTTCTGTACTGCATTTTATTCCTCATTGCTTTTCCCTTGAAATTATAAAAGTATTTTTGCTACCTGATCCATCCTATACTAACTCCTCATTGATTATAAAGAAGTGTGCTAGTGTCAGATTACCCATTGTTGATTAACATTATATTTATGAGGGCGATATTGATTATTAATTTCTTATAAAAGCATGGTATCTATATTTTGTTTTATTTCTCAAATAAACCTTTTAAACTTGCAAAACAGAACTACTTCTTGGCTCAGTGGGTTCAGGGGGAGTCTAAGAGAGGGGTGTTATATAGGGGTAGTCATCCAGAACTCATGAACTGGACATAAAGATATATCAATAAGGGTTTCCATTCAGTATCCCAGACTAGGCATTGACTTAGCTGTAGTGTTGAATTGAATCCTCTTACACTGCAGCTGCTGCTTTCTGTTGACACAACAGTATTGTCTGGTGATATTGAAGGCTCCTAGGAATCCGTCAGCACCTGATCAGTAATGATCTCATGCACTCAAGAGATTGAGACACAATCTGTCCTGGTGCAGCTTTTAGGATTTTATGATCCAAGCTAAAAATGCACATTCCAGTTGCAGTTTCGGGCACAAGGAGTCAACGAGGAAGAGTTTCCAGTTTGATCTTGTAATGACCATATACCCACCTACTTAATAATCGTGGTCCACAAGTGCTGAGTGTGACAGAGTAGAAGGGGTTTTTCAGGTTTTTAAGACTTTGTAGTACTTTGGAAAATTCTGAAATGTAAATGTTGACGTCAGCTTTGTTTTCATGGCCCTATTGACTTGATTGGAGTCTCTCAGTTTCTTAACCCAATATCAACTAATGATGCTTCCACTTGAAATAAGTACTCACTAACCTAAAGAGCAAGCAAGGAAGAGAGACATAAGCACACCTCAGAGTTGATGGTTAGCCACAGCAACACATCAACTACAGCCACCTTGATGTCTGTTAACAAGGCTGGGAGCAGCAACAGCTGCATCAGTACCACCCGCACTGGTCACATTTCTTCATATAGTAAAGATTTCATAGAGTAGCCAAACAACAACACCCAACTGAGGGCCCCGCGCCTGCTCCCCCAGCCACCATAAGCAGCATGACCAAAGATAGCATCACAACAACCACCATAAGCCCCTTTGCTGCATCATTTATCGCTTGCAGTAGCAGCACAGTTTCACCAAAACCTATTGTATGACATCCACCAACCCCAATAAATGCTGCAGTATTGGCAACCTAGTCTACATTCCCTGTGGTTCTTTGGGATGTGGAGCTGGAGGAGAGTTTCATTAAGTGGGTACCCTTAATGCATTGCGGGCCAACAGCATGGGTGTGCACCAATAGTGCCATTTGTGTACGACCTTCAAGGGGACAGGGATACTAAGCACAGTTGTCCACTGCCAGCATCTGCTATCTGCACTGGCCACAGAGCATTAGCCCGCTGTAGGCAGAAGATATTCTGTAGATATAAGTTCTACAGTCACGGGACTAACAGGCTATGCTGTACGTAAACGTCATATGGCTACTCAGAATCATGCAGAGGTTTCAAGTAACACATGTATTGGTTTATAGTAATAACTACACACATGATCATATCATAGGCTCTGAGAACGAAACACGAGCCGCGTGTTGGCTTCCTAAATGTTTACTTTCAATTACTAACCCATTCCTGGTTATATGGACATCAAAATTACTTGAAACCTCTTTCAAGTTCTGAGTAACCATATAATGGTTACTTGACAGCACAAGCCACTAAGTTTATTTTGTCCATTCTTTACCATATGGACATTGGGTTGCACGTCCATAACAAGATCACACAGCTGTTTTTGATTGCATTTCCATTAATATATGCACATGTACATGCACATGAGGCATTTTCACCCAGACAAGTTCTGGCTCATGGTTACTCATTATGTAGCACTCAAGATGTTCTCGACTATAACTCGCCTGACCATTCACCACTGACTGTGCTCGCTAAGGATCATGGCAGTTGAAGTTTATAAAATCTTGTCAAGACTGAAGTAGAACCCCTCTGTTAAGAAAGGAAGAAGGCAATGAATATGGCAAGGGAAATGTGCACGGAATCACACAGTGAACAACTTTGAATCTAACAATGTGCATACAATACCCAAGACTCGTGTATACTAAAACCCAGGAGTGCAAATAGAGTGAAACAATAATACCAATATATGAAAAGGGATGTGGGGTAAGCACTTAGTACCTCCTTATGACTGAAAGGAAAGTCAGCAAACTCCTTACCCACTATGCTATTACAGATACTGACAGCGCTAAGCCCACGTAGAGGGCAAGCAAGGACAGGATCTGTGAGCTGACACTCTGGATGATACTGAATAAGGAACTTAGAAACAGTACTCACGAGGACCGGAAAGACCACTTGAATGTCAGTAAACCCACGAACCCAGGTGATCAAACAGGGACCCTGAAGGCTATAACAGCAATGGGTGGAGGAAACTAAATACATAAGACCCTAGTCAAGGGGCAAGTAGGAATAGTGATTATAGAATAGTGAGGGAAACAAAGGGCATTCACACTGGGACTAGTTACAACAGCACCCCACACCTAATAATCAATGGGAAATAAATGCAGAAGTGCAATGGAAAACATGGAATGGATCCTAATAGAAAGTAAGGATCAGGAGCAGGGAAAATGATATCACAAAAGGAAACCTTTCCCACCCATCCAAGGAGAAAAGGCAGGAAGCTAAATCTATAAAGGGAAAGACTAATGCATCAAGTTTTTCAGTAGCTAAGGACAGCTTCAAAGAAACAGAGAACACAGGCAAATTGGGCAGCATCAAAGGGTAAAGCACAGAGAAAGGCTGCCTGCAGACAGAGGAAGACAGAAAGGGAAATCCAGAAAGCAGAAATCAATTAAGCACATGAATTCGAAATCCAGGGCAGAGGGACAAGAAACAGGAACTAGGAACCAGGCACAAAAACTAGGAACCAAGAACAAGGGACCAGTCACAACAGGAACACTGCAACAATGACCAGCGCTGGACTGAAGTAAACTGAGGCTTTTAAAGCTGCTTAACGAGCACACCCCTCAGGTGTGCCGCCTGCTGCACCTGCAGCCACAGGTGTTGCCTATCCTCCACCCAACCTTGTCCTGCAAGGGAGGAGGTGAAGCAGTAAGCCAGGCATTCTGGGAAGCATAGTCATTAGATTAAAGTAGCATGCTGGCTGCCAAAAACCTGGAATGGATCCGGAAGGGAAGTAACTTGGAAAATAAGGTTTTAGCGCTCCCAATTCATCACAACACTGTAGCATAAGGTTCGGAGGAAATGTCCAGTAGGGAATAAACCCCAAAATATGCCCCCAAGTGACGGGAGCGGGAGCAAAGGGAGCGAGCCGTGACACTATACCCCCTCCCACGGCCGACTCCAGGCGGCCGTCACCCGCACAAAACATCTTCCTTCCATGACAGGAGCGCTTTGTCTTTGGAGGTGGCACTGACGGAAACGATGACCCGCGGGCAAAAGCAGAGGGACTGGAATGAATAGAATCAGGCCGCAGTCTAGAAGAGCCATAGGTAGGTTTTCGGTGAGGAAGAGACTCATGGGTCGAAGAAAGGCATGAAGGACTTGCAGGACCCGAAGCAGAGTTGGAAGGTCCAGGAAGCTCAGTCACTGGGAGCGAGCACTCATACATCATTGAGGAGGGAGGCAGGCTGGTGCAACATGCTTTAGACAATGGTAGATGCTCCGGTAGCCTCCCTGCCGAGAGCAGACACACAGGAGGTGAGAAAATAGCAGGACTCAGGAAATGTTCATGCTCAGAAAAAGAAGGTGGCGGCCGAGGTAGAGGTTCGGATCTTCTCCCATCATCCATCTGGGTAAAGGCCTGTGGTTGAGGGTGACCAAGGTTCGACTGCATCTGTTCCACGCCTTGGGGGCCTGGAAGTCCAATGGGTTGTACGAGGCTGGCACTCCTGGTGTCAGTCATGTAGCCACCTTGTTGCACGTGGGATACAACCGCAGGGACGTTTTGGATACCGATAGGAGTGATAGACTCAGTACTTGGCACATCAGGCACACTCGCAGCAGGAGCAATAACAGGCACATCTTGAACTGCAGCAGTCATACCCTTCCTTTGGCTACTAGCACCTGACTGGTGCTGCAGCTGGGGGGCCGTGCCCGTCCCCTCCCTTAGGCTCATGTGGGATCCGGCAACAAGAAAGCTGTCAAGCGGCTGATCCAAACCAGCCCCCAAATGCGAACCGTCCAGCCCGCTATCCTGGTCGGCTACTTGTTCGGTGACTGGGCCATGGCGGATGGTATCCGTCTCCCTCTCGTAACACTCCAGGCAAGTCCAACGGCCTCGCATGTAAGGCCCACCCGAGTCGTGATCCAGCTTGATGTTTCTGAAGAGAGAGCTGGCAGAAGTCTCAGACTCAGATGTTGCATATTCGGGAGGCGCTGATGCTACAGTCAAGCAGTTGGGAGAATAAACTTGTGTAAGAGGCAGGCATTCTGGTGATCCCCCTGAAGCATAAGAAGGGCAGGCTTGACGTTCATCCGTAATAAATGGTTGGGATTCAGGAGGTAACTCTGAAGTAGAAGAATATGCAACATGATCTGACAGAGTAGACAGGTGCACCTCTGATATTGGCAGCGAGGCTGAGCAGGATACAGGTCTCTCATGAACTGAAGCCAAACTAGCAGTAGGCTCTGGAACTGAAGACATGCACCCAGGATGTGCTACCGGAGGCTCCATGGCAGAAGGATAATCCGCTGGATGAGTCACTGTAGCCGAAAACAGGCATGCCAGAGGAAATTCTGAGGCTGAGGGCATGCAAGCTGGAGCCGTCTCGTTAGCTGAAGACAAACTTATCAAGGTCTTTGGCTCTTACCACGTACATGGTGAAGGCTCTTGAGTGACTGGCAGACATAGCAATTGTTCATTGATTGAAGACACATGTGTCAACGATGACTGCAGAGCCGTGGACTGGATAATCGAAGAGTCAATGGTTGTAGGAGGACAGACTGAAGTCCCAGAAGTCGACAGACACATTTGTGGCTCAGGAATGTAAAGCACCTTTAGGGCGGTTGACTCCTTGGCACCAGTAACCAAAGACTGAGCTGTACCCATGCCATCCCTCTCCTTAGTGGATGACACAGAGTCTCTTCCTTTGTAGAAGTCAAAATCAACCAGAGGAATCACCATAGTAAAGTCTCTGTTAATCAGGATTTCGTCAAATGTCCATTCCTCTGTCTTAGCTTCAGAAAGTGGCATATTAACAATCAACAGTTCAGGAATCACATGCCGGGTCTTTGGTTCAGTATACTGTGGAAAGAGTCCATCAAAACAAGAATTCTGTACTGTCTTTGACTGTTCGTTGTTACAAAAATTGGCAGAAGGAGGAGCGAACACAGAGGTAGCATCGTTTTCCACATCAGCTTGAATGTCTACTTCAGTCTCAGCAGCTAGATCAAGGGCAGAACCTAAGCCTACAGAAGTGACTGATTCTGTGTATGCCACCATTGTGGATTGTGTTTGGAAATCAGAAGCATGTATGTGTTCAAGCTCAGAATTATGACAAACTGCTACACATGAAATCTAAGGTAAAGGAGTGGCTTGTAAATCTTCAGCTAACAGCAATTCCTGACAAACGGTAGAACAATTGTCAGAACCTGTGCCCTGAATAAGTGCTGTGCTAGAAAAAGGACTTTCACTCCCAATAGATTTTTCATATTGACAAGTATCATGACCTACAAAAATCTCAGCACTCAGGGACTGAACAGTATTCACTTCATCAACGGATAAAGTTTGAGGTGTATTCAGAAAAGACTGTAAGGTCTTATTCTCCTCTTGTAAAGTAATGTATTCTTGTTTTAACTCCTCAAGTTCAGCTTTTAGCATGCCCCGCCTTAACTGTACATCCCTATCAGTAGGCACAGGGGAAGGCATGGTGGCATCAGGGCTGGATCCTGCCCTAGCTATCCGGATGTGCACTGATTGTACATTGTCATTTACTGCTTGCAGGTTTTGTGATCTATACTCTCTCTTACCGACTTGGTCTGTGTTTCCCTTAAGCAGACTATTGACATCAGACCTCTTGGCATTAGGGACTACAGTAAGTACTTGTGCAGAGGAGTAAGCTGTAGACTGAGGGCTGAAAACAGAAGATATGCAAGGAACCCCTCCATTCTTTATGTTTGAATCATGAAAGTGTTCAATCTGAGATAAAGCACAACCGGAATCATGGGGTTCAACAACAGAGGTACTCGTGTGTAATAAATCTAGCAGTGTGTTGTTTTCCGCTGCTAAGGCTTGTGCGGACATAGAATCTGGATCAAAATTAAAGACAGAACTAGGATCAGGCAATATACGATGGGCCATCCTGTGGGAGAAATACTTTTCACGTAAATACCCATTCGTGACAAGGAGTTCATTTAAGTCAGGATCAGTGATTTGATTGTCACAGGTAAACGTAAGGGAAGCTTTCTGTACAAACTTGTTAGTGGTCTTGCTGCCTTTCTTTCTTAAACTGGCCATATTCAAACGGGAATAACGGCTGGTCATTCTGTTAAGAAAGGAAGAAGGCAATGAATATGGCAAGGGAAATGTGCACGGAATCACACAGTGAACAACTTTGAATCTAACAACGTGCATACAATACCCAAGACTCGTGTATACTAAAACCCAGGAGTGCAAATAGAGTGAAACAATAATACCAATATATGAAAAGGGATGTGGGGTAAGCACTTAGTACCTCCATATGACTGAAAGGAAAGTCAGCAAACTCCTTACCCACTATGCTATTACAGATACTGACAGCGCTAAGCCCACGTAGAGGGCAAGCAAGGACAGGATCTGTGAGCTGACACTCTGGATGATACTGAATAAGGAACTTAGAAACAGTACTCACGAGGACCGGAAAGACCACTTGAATGTCAGTAAACCCACGAACCCAGTTGATCAAACAGGGACCCTGAAGGCTATAACAGCAATGGGTGGAGGAAACTAAATACATAAGACCCTAGTCAAGGGGCAAGTAGGAATAGTGATTATAGAATAGTGAGGAAAACAAAGGGCATTCACACTGGGACTAGTTACAACAGCACCCCACACCTAATAATCAATGGGAAATAAATGCAGAAGTGCAATGGAAAACATGGAATGGATCCCAATAGAAAGTAAGGATCAGGAGCAGGGAAAATGATATCACAAAAGGAAACCTTTCCCACCCATCCAAGGAGAAAAGGCAGGAAGCTAAATCTATAAAGGGAAAGACTAATGCATCAAGCTTTTCAGTAGCTAAGGACAGCTTCAAAGAAACAGAGAACACAGGCAAATTGGGCAGCATCAAAGGGTAAAGCACAGAGAAAGGCTGCCTGCAGACAGAGGAAGACAGAAAGGGAAATCCAGAAAGCAGAAATCAATTAAGCACATAAATTCGAAATCCAGGGCAGAGGGACAAGAAACAGGAACTAGGAACCAGGCACAAAAACTAGGAACCAAGAACAAGGGACCAGTCACAACAGGAACACTGCAACAATGACCAGCGCTGGACTGAGGTAAACTGAGGCTTTTAAAGCTGCTTAACGAGCACACCCCTCAGGTGTGCCGCCTGCTGCACCTGCAGCCACAGGTGTTGCCTATCCTCCACCCAACCTTGTCCTGCAAGGGAGGAGGTGAAACAGTGAGCCAGGCATTCTGGGAAGCATAGTCATTAGATTAAAGTAGCATGCTGGCTGCCAAAAACCTGGAATGGATCCGGAAGGGAAGTAACTTGGAAAATAAGGTTTTAGCGCTCCCAATTCATCACAACACTGTAGCATAAGGTTCGGAGGAAATTTCCAGTAGGGAATAAACCCCAAAACATGCCCCCAAGTGACGGGAACGGGAGCGGGAGCGAAGGGAGCGAGCCGTGACACCCTCCCACGGATCCGGGGGTGTAGGGTTGGTAGGCCTATCCAACGGAAGGCAAAATTCAGTCCTGACCCTGAGAATCAAAGCAGTTTAGAGTGCCCCAATTCCTGCCCCCATTGTGCCAGCTTGTATTTTAGCAGTCCACATACAGCTCCTGCCATACCTCCTAAATCAGATGCGTTCCAGTCTTTTCTGCTTTCTCCTAGTGAGAACTATTCTGAATGAAGAAACAATGACCAGTCCAGCCAGAACCTGTGTCTAGTGATCCATGTCAGCCCTGAGAAAGCTGCAACCTGCCCACCATCGAGCAGCTGCCCAGACTCTGGAAACAGACTGATGGCAAGGGAAAAGAGAGAGAGAGCAAAATAGCAACACTGGCCATGCACGGTAGTCAGGGAGACTGTGCTGTGCTGAGAGAACCAGGTGGCATGCCGCAAGCACTGCCAACAGACCCCCTAGACCACCAGAGACTATCCCGAGGGACTCAAACCATCATAACATCAGGACTTACCTGTGGGTCAAAAGGAACAAAGCCCCATACTACAGTCGGAGCCTGTGGGAAACCAGGACACTGGGCCTGAATTTGTCTGGAAAAACCAAAGGAGGAACCTATGAAAATCGGACCTATTCACCCAAGATCAAGCTTCCCTATTGGGCCAGAACCAACTGAATGGACAGGAGCATACCCAGAGCTTGACTACCTCACCAATCTGTTTCCAGAGGAGGAGCTAGACCCTGAAACCTAGGGTATGTGAACCATGGCAGGAAGTTGACTTTGGATTTTCCTGAGCGTTGCCCGTGGACTTTTAGCGTAGATGGCTTTTCTGGGGGGTGACCGGGCCCCAGAACACTCACATACTCTGTGTCCTTGTACCACGGTAGAAAGCGATCATCAATTCTATCTTCCTGTTTTAATCCAGGGTCTCCCAGTGAAAGCCCTCCTAAACTCGGGGAGCAAGAAAACTGTGGTCAAGTCCTCTATGATTGCATTAGATGATCTGTATCTGGAAATCGGACACAAATCATATGTGTCCATGGAGACATAGATCTGTACCGCCAAGCAATACTCACCCAT
This sequence comes from Ambystoma mexicanum, assembly GCF_040938575.1. NCBI lineage: Eukaryota > Metazoa > Chordata > Amphibia > Caudata > Ambystomatidae > Ambystoma > Ambystoma mexicanum. Next base: position 266,205,611 of record NC_090939.1, on the reverse strand, counting down.
TAAGTGATATATATATATATTCAATAAAAAAAACTTTGTTAAGGGGACGTTATGGTTAAGTTGCACTACTAAAAACCTGTGAAATTCACTAAATAAACTCCAGAAACGTGACATTATGGTTCAAAGTAAAACTGAAAAACCCCTGAAATTCGCCAGTTATGGTAGGCTAAGCAACCATACCTGCCCGCACCACTGTGCACTGCTAACACTAACACCCAGGACATGAAAGATGGCATCACAAATGTCATTGATGACATCACTGATGATATCACATGTGCAGCCCCTTTGTTTTTGTTCACTGCCATATATATATAATTCAGTAAAAAAAACTTTGTTAAAGGGACGTTATGGTTCAAAGTAAAACCGAAAAACCCTTGACATTCGCTAGTTATGGTAAGCTAAGCAACCATAACTCGCGCCACCTACGTGCATTGCTAAGACTAACACCCAGGACATCAAAGATGACATCACAAATGTCATTGATGACATCACTGATGACATCACATGTCTGGCTCCCTCTTTTTTCCTTTAGTGATATATCTTAGCCAGTAATACTTAGGAACATAAAAATAGAAAAGTACTACATTTGTACACTTACACTTCAAATATGTTCTTACAGTAATTAATTTGGGGTTCACTCTTAGCATATGAAACATATACATAGGGAGAATATGCACTTGAAAGATACCAATGCTTTCTGTGTGTGAAGACAATTACATAACAATTTCTGGTTATAATCTGGGCCGCCGCGGGCCAGATTACAAAACAAAATCCTTTTTCAAGATGGCCACCATCGAAAAGAAAGGCGGTTGTTCCATACATAGCCCCTCTTCGCTTTCCATGACAGCAAGGAAAAAGCAACAGTATGTACCGTGACGCAGAACCTGTAAATAAACATACAGCGACGTATAACGTGGTACTTTACATTTCGAAATGATACACATGATTTTAAAAGAAAACGGTAACATTTTAGAATTTAGAAAGTACTTTTATTTAACAAACAACTGTCAGAGATCAACAGACTAATTCAATTTCCAAATAATTTGTAGCAATGACTCTAAGGCCGACATTGAAAATGTTCACGGAGAGACACATGCAGTTAATTTCGCATACACAAAGTATGCGTTTCTGTTAAAGCACCCGCTTTGTTCGCACAGGTATTTCCAACACAGCGGCATCACCGTTGCCTTACACCACCATAAATGATGGTATGTCACTCCTTGTCGCTAGTTCAGCGTAGGGACAGAGCGGCCTGGCCTGTCATCCCATAAAATTATAATGGACAGGCACCCGGTCACCAGCAGTTGCATCTGGTGTGGAAAGAAGCCATCACTCGGCATCTGGAAACCATGGCATGCACAGTACGGCAAAATGTAGCTATGCGGAAAACGTAAGAGAAAATCTGTGTCAATACCAAACCTTTACGAAAAAATACCAAAACAGACACAAAGATTTTGGAAAGTACTACACAAATGTAAGTGGCCAAACATGACATTTTAAAGAAATATTTGAGTTGACCATGGGGACATATAATGACACCCTACAAACGCAGATAAACATCACTCGCCGTAAGGGTTAAAAAAAGGACAACTACACAGTGAGATGGTTATTCAGTTATGAAGGTAGCATGAATGGACAAGCAAGAAAAAATTACATGTCGTAATGTTACACAACACCAAAAAAAGTGCAAACTGATACACAAAGCTATGTGGGCAAGCATAACATTTGAAAGAAAAAGAAGTAACGGTCACCAACGGTGACTCTAGTCATAGCCTGCAAACGCGAACAATGTACACTCTCTGTTATTGGAGGAAAATTACAACTGCGTAAAAATATAATACTTCAGTTACATTGTCACAATTAGTGTACAGTCGTCAAAATTAAACTTACAACATCTTCACAGCCTCCATTATTTTTGCCAAAGTCAGACAGCAAAGTGTTTGCAACAAAGAATATTCGTGAACTGATATTTCATGTTCCTTACAAGTGTTTTAAAAATATAACCTTATCAAAAGTATTTTTTTTCCAAGCTTTCATTCCTTGCATAGCTTTTAAAGTTTCCCTTTCGCTCAAGGTCAAAAATCAATAGCCCCTTATGAATTGACTTGGATGCGTGGGCCTACTGAGCTCGCAACCAAAAAAGCAAATCAACTGACCTTCACTCAGAAGGCAAATACATTCTCACTTTGCAACTACATATGAATCTCCTATCATGAGAACCGCTACTCCCATACAGTGCGTAAACCCCTGTTTCCATCAAACACTCCAGGTGGCCGCCTCAGATTTCAAAACATAGGACGCCAGTCCAACTTCAATATTAATCTGAAAACATTGTAACACAGATGCAGGCATTTGTCACTGTGCATTGAGCACCAACTTCCACTTTACCGTATGAATTTGGTGGCAAGAAAACACCACTTTTTCAATTTTCCGCGGCCACATTCCATTCCAACCTAAGTAAAGCTCACCTTCGGAAACAGTATTTCATAACTGTAACAAGTGCATTAGTGTCTTGTTTTCTATGTGTTACCGGCGATGTCCGTGTACACCAAAACATGAACAAAATATGGCGCAGGCCGCGAAGAAATCTAACGCACTTCACGCTGTTCCACAACCAATCAGTGAAAACACCACATGCCCGCGGACATGACGCTACAGATTAGCCAATCGATTTCTTGTCCGCGGAGCGAACAGGGAAGTGTGACCGCGGAGCGGACATAAGTATCACTAATTTTTCCAGACCTACTTTTTCATCGTTTTAAGGAAAAGTACTGGACGGATTTTCACCAAATTTACAAAAGCATGCTTTCGGGACCAAGGCACTGCTCCTGCCACAAATTTGATGAAAATCCGGCCAGCGGTTTCGGCTGTAGGCGTGCGCAAAGTTTTTTCCCCATTCTGTCTCTGGGAAAAAAAGACATTTTGGGACCCCTCCTATAACTTTGCCCCCCCTGGACCAAACTTCACCAAACTTTGCAGAAAAACTCAGAGTGGGCCATATACTTATTTTGCAAAGTCTGGTGAGGATTCGTCCAGGGAGAGCGAAGTTATATGCCGCCCAAAAAGTGTTCTTCCTATGGAAACAGCAATTTAACTATAACTACACGGCCACTAGCGTGTCCGTGTAATAATATATATGAAACATTATAACTGTAGCATGTACTCAATTTGTACCCAGGGCTCTAGGCCCTGCCCACACCTACCAGATACATAATCGAATGTATGGGTGTGATGTATGAATGTGATATCCTGCAGTGCTTGTGGGCAGGGTCTACACTCTTGGGTGTATGGCCTACAGCCTGCAGCCATGCACCCAAAAGTCTATGTCCTGCCCACAACCACCACACTATATAAAACCAATGTTGGCTTATACCTTTAGAGCTTATAAGTTTGTTCTTGGGTGCATGGCCTTTGGCCGTGCATCCAAGACTGCAGGCCCTCCCCACAACCACCTGAGTGATGTGCGGTAGTACGGGTGTATCTATAGGTGTGGTATGCTTCACTGGTTGTGGACAGAGGCTAGAATCATAGCTGTATGTCCATAGATATTACAATGTATGGGTGTGCAGTGGCTTGTACCTCCAGTGCGTATAACTTTGTAGACTCTACACACTCCCCACAACCATCTGCTCGATAAGCAATACTACAGGTGTATCCATTGATTTGACATGCTGCAGTGGTTGTGGCCAGGGCCTACAGTCTTGAGGCCCTGGCCACAACCACTGCAGCATGTCACACCCATGGCGGCGTACAAATGAATAGCACACCCATAGAAAAAAAATAATTTAATTACGGCATGTACTCAATTTCAATGTTCGATAACACCACGCGTGTCCTTAGAACAGTTTCAAGTTGCCTGCGCACAGCACGGACTGAAATACTACCCTTATGAGACCCCTCATTTTCTGCACTTACAAACATCCTGAACAAGGCGGGCATAGGGAATACATCATTAACACCTACCGCCTGAACAAATACAGTTTTTCACCCATCTCTTACAGTCTGAACTTCCCCAAGCACTCTGGCACAGCAAAATAGTTTTCAAAATAGCATGTTGCTGCTGGTCGCCGCTGCGCTGTCGGCATATCCAAGATGTTGGGCGCATCCAAACAATCTGATGCAGAACACGGCTCACTGCACCCAATAGGCAGAGATGTCGCGTGTCCGCGGTCATGACGCCAGCCCCTTAGCCAATCGGTATCTTGTCCGCGGAGCGAACAGGGAAGTGTGACCGCGGAGCGGACATAGATATAACTTATTTTTTTAGACCTACTTTTTGGTTGTTTTAAAGAAAAGTACTGCACGGATTGTCACCAAATTTACAAAAGCATGCTTTCGGGACCAAGCCCCTGCCCCTGCCGCACATTTGGTGAAAATCCGTCCAGCGGTTTGGCCTGTAGCCGTGCACAGGGTTTTTCCCCCATTCAGTCTATGGGGAAAAAAGACGTTTTGGGACCCCCCTACAACTTTCCCCCCCCTAGACAAATCCTCACCAGACTTTGCTAAAATATTCAGAGTGGCCCATATACTTCTTTTGCAAAGTTTGGTGAGGATTCGTCCAGGGGGAGCAGAGTTATAGTCCGCCCAAAAAGTGCTCTTCCTATGGAAACAGCAACTTAACCATAACTACACAGCCACTACCGTGGCCGTGTAATATACATATATTTATCGATCACTGTGCTGATAATAGACATGCCTGGGCTACCTGAAGAGTTTCTACTCAATATTGTCTACCCGCTCTTTTACCAGTGTGTTAGGGAAGCTAGCTCAGGATTCGAGACAATCTATTCCATGGAGGGGAGATAAGCGATTTAGCGGACAGGGAGAGGAGGGAATTAAGGGAAAGGGTGGAGGTCTGTGACAAGGCAAGTACTCTTCCTACCGTGGTGTTTTTCATTCAGGATGGCATCAAAGCAGGTGTTGCATTACCTGGATGATTTCCTGTACATAGGAAAGGCAGAGGTTGAGGGTGAATGTACGTATTTGATGTATTTGATAGGTGGGTTTGTGGGGTTATTGGAAGCATTTGGGGTCTTGCTAGCACTGGGTCGGCAATGAATTTGATGTTTTTGGGCATTGTGTTGAATTCATTGGAGATGTTCTCCAGGTTACCACATGATACCGTAAAGACATTTGAGCATCTATTTTGGGAAGCGTTGTGGGTGCAGAAGGTGGGGTTGAGGAAACTACAGAGGTCGTTGGGCCACCTACATTTGCTTGTAAGGGGATTGTGCTTGGCAGAACCTTTTGCAAGAATTTAGCAAAGGCTTTTGCTGGTGCAATTTATCTACACATTTGGGTAATTCTCTAAGGACCTTTTATGAGTGACCTAAGAGTATGGCTTACATGTGTGATGGGTTTTAATGAACTATCCATATGTTTGGGGCATGCAGGTCTTTTCTGGTGGGTGCAGGGTCACTTTGCTTGCATGGGAGCAGACAATTGTGTGCAGAACAGAGGCAGGAAAAAGGGCTCAGTACTGCTTTCTTGGATTTTTTCATTTAGTAGTGGCTTTGATGTTGTGGGGAAGAGACATAGCGGACAAGAAAGGGACTTTCAACATAGACAACAAAGGACTGTTGGAGGTAGTGAATAGGGGAATAGGACGAAATGTCTTGAAAAAAATTACCGACCCCACCAAAAGACCTAAAACACACACCACGAAAAGTTCTAACTAGCAAATGTTCTAACTTTTCCTGGTATGTGTTTAGGTGTTTTGGTGGGGTCGGTGTGAAAAACATTTTTTTTAAAAGGCTGCGGGGGGTTGGTGGGGTGTCCCCCGCAACACCCCGCTCACTACAGTGAGCATGGGTTGCGGGGGACACCCCCCACAACTATCCCGATTGAACAAAACAAAAATAACCGACATGGGAATGCGGGGGTGTACCCCGAAACATCCCGCTCACTATACTACACAGCAAAGTCAGCGGTGGTTGTGGGGGACACCCCTGCATTTTCGCATGGGAAATTTACAAACATTTTGTATTCATGCATTTCCTATGTGAACATTTCCGTTGCAGCAAAATCAGCCACGGAAAAATCACGTAGATCCGTGAATAGGCAGTCGGCTAGAGAAAAGAAGGTGCTGAAGTTGCTGCAGGTGTTTATATTGGGATGCATGCAACACAATATTGTTTCTAAATCAAGGCATGTTGTTTTAGAATCAAGAGTAGCATTGATCACATTCCCGTTTTCTTCGGGCTTCGAGAAACTGGAGCTTTGTTGCCTATCTGTGTTACTGAATCGTAGATTGAATCTTGGACTGGTTTGGCTCTGATTCGACACTGTCTTTATCCTTGTATTACAGAATCCTTGTCTGCCTATTGGAATTGGAAAGTCTTGGTCCTGGTATTGTTCCTTCTCTGCCTGTGTGAGAATCCTGCCTTTGGGGAGGAAGGATAGCTCAGGGGCAACACGCTTGACTTGGAAACAAGACAACGCAGTGCAACACAAGTTCAAATCCCGATCCAGTGCTTGGAAACTACTCTCTGGTATTAAGCGCGCTAGAAAATAACAATTATAATAATTATCCTGGACTTTTGCATTTATCAAATCCTGAACCCCTCTGGAAAATTCTGATCCCTTCATTTGGACACAGCCCGAATGCAGAACTTTCTTCTACTAGATGAACGCTCTTCTGCATAGAGAATTGAATGCCATCATTGCGCCCTCTTGCCATACAGGAAGGCCTTTTCTCTCGTGTTTTTTTGCTACCTGCTGTCGATGAGGCGGTTGCTCCTTGGCCTGTGGACGCTAAACCACAAGGGAGGAAAACCAGAAAGGTTTCCAATTTCTGTTGTCCCTTTTTGAAGATAGTAAGTATTTTTGGTGGGCTCGGGTCCTGCCTACTCAGATATTTGAATGAGCAGTGTGCATAACAGTGTTACACTTGTTCTTGTTTCCTTTTCAGCCTGGGAGCGAGCTGTGTGGGGTTCCTCCCCCCTTTTCACCTGATTGATATGCCATCAAGAATTTGTTATCATGTTCTAGCAGTTGGATCTGGAGGAAAGTCCTGCTGCCTTCCTGGGTAATAGTTCCATGTTTTTACCTTCAGTTGTTATGGAGGGCTGGTCAAGGCAGAGGGGCAAGGCATGGGGAATAAGGGAGTCTGTGTTGGTCTGGGGGGGGAGAAGGCATTGTGTAAGACTTTCTTTATGAAGATGTTGTTTGGAGGATTTAGGGTGTTTCAGCTAGTAGAGCATAATGGCAGTCAAGGGTTTGTTAATGCAGGATGTCAAGGTGAGTAAAGATTGCCTTGACATTTTTGATTGTGAAATCAAACGCAGACCAAAGAGGAAAGTGGGCATGGGTGCTGCCTCGAAAGTCAGGAGAAGAGGGAACTATGTGCAGTAAATGGTAACTGATGGGTTCGGGGACAGATTTCTAGGCATGTGGGAGAGAAGGAGTGTTTTGGCTGGCAGGTATTAGCTATATTGATAAGAGGGCTAAAGATGCTGGTTGTGGATGGTAGGGGTTGTAGCACACACCATTTGATATTGGGGTGGCATCTGAGGACAAAGACTAGGCATGCAGGAGAAAGAGTTGCAAAGCTGGGGAGTTGGAAGTCAGAACAACATAAGATCTCCTTTAGGCCTCTGTGAGGATGAGGAGCGGGAAGGCATGGAGAACATGAGCGGGTGGGATCTGCTGGTATGGCACTGACTGCTTTTCTATCTTCCAGAAGATGGATTTGAGGGTATCATACTACCGAAGTGTGTATTTGCAGTCCTTCTTTGATGAAGTACCAGGACAGCAGGTGGGTAGTATGGAGCACGGGTGCGCTGAACTACAAGGATGTATTGGTTAAATTGAGGAGCGACATAGGGAGTCAGCGCTGATAGTTAAATATTCGGAGGGAATTATTTAGTTAAGGATCAGAGTGTGACACTGATTTAAAAAAAAAGATCAGGAGGGACATGATAAGTATTACTGTTGTGTGACACACGATGGATGCGGGGTAACAGCTCGTGCCACACCGGTAGGATACAGAGCTAATCCTCACATGCAGGTCTGCATGTGAAACTATGTTTTTCATTGAAGTAAAGCAGGTTATAAAGAGGTGGACCCCAAGGGAAAGCTACTATTGTTTTCCCCAGCCGTCTTCAGATGGAACCACCGTACACCACATTCCAGTGCGTTGTGTGGTTCCATCGGAATGTCCAACCATGCCAGGAATGTGGGATAGGAGAAAGCGAAGGGAACAGAAAGAATAACGTATGGAGACAGATGGGGTGAGGTTGTAGTGTAGTGAAGGGCTGAGGCAGCCAAGGAACTCAGTACATAGAGTAGCTCCCAGCACAACTAAAGTGTACTGGGCCAAGCTGCGGCTGTGGAGGGTATGCTGTGGGGCAGTGAGTGGGGTGTCTGTGTATAAGGCAAGGGGCAGCACAGTAGAGAGGTGAGGCAGGTTTAGATTTGTGAATCTGTCACTATGTGCAGGGGGATGGGGTACACCTCATGATGCTGGTTGATGAGTACTAGCGTCTAGAGTTGGGACTATCGCAGAGGAGTCCATGGTGAAGTTCGAGAAATAGGGTGGATGGGGCAGAAATAACACCTTTGGGGATGGGTTTTGTGAGTGCGAGGTGCAGAGGAATTTTGGTTAGTGGTTGTGCATGCTAATGTTTTTGGGGTTGTGGTAGTGTCAAGGGGGGCTTGGTTAATTCTCTTTGGATGGACAGGCTAGTGCGGGGTTACAATGGGTGTAGGTGTGGTAGGAGTAGGCGTCAGAGCCTCTCCCCAAATGATTTCTGTGAATGGAGTAGGAATTAAGAAAACCTGGACAGAGAATGTGGGAGGATTGCAAGAGGGAAAGATTGAAGGGAGGGTTCAGGGGTTAATGTGACTTGTTCTGTTAAACGTTGTGGGCGTTATTCTGTAAAGCATCCATCTCGCCCAAAGGCTGCAGGGACAGACATTAGAAACAGTGATGCTGGTATGCAAGTAGGTAACTAAGAAAGCAGGAGAGGCAGCCTATCAGCGGGAACGGCTACTCAACACAGTAAAGGACAGAGGGCAGAGGAAAATGGTGGCTGAGTCAGTGAACGAGGGGATAGATGCAGAGAACTGTTAGTGAACAAAGGGATAAGGTTACGTAGCAGCAAGGCTAATGGCAGACAGTGATCAGCAGGGGACAGAAGACGAAGGGATTTGGCCCAATCAGGCAAGTGGGAAAGGAGCAATAGGAGTAGAGAAATGTATGTTAATGTTAATGTTAATGTTAATGTTAATGTTAAAGGTCATTTGTACCGCGCACTATCACCACCGGAGTGGTCCCCTGGCGCTCTGGCGGCTCTGAAAGAGGGGGGGGATGGTGGGTTAGTGGGTGGAGGCTGGAAAAGTGCAAGATTGCAGTGATGTGCTGTTGGCAGCCTCAGCCCGGTGGTTCCGTCGGCTGGGCCTGGGGTGTATGCGGCCGGTAGTCGTCGTGTGCTGATGTGCGAGTCTATGTGTTTTTTTGTTTTGTTGTTGCAGTGTAGTGAAGTTCGTGCGGTTTGCTGCGCTAGAGGTTTGTGGTTGTGTTTGGTTTGGAGTTTGAGAGGTGTATGCAGAGAAGGAAATTGTTAATGGTATTCGTTAGTCATCTCTATCCTGGACTGAAACCGGTTGGGCTCGTGTAATCTTACCCGACGGGATGCTTGTACACCCTGAGCCTCAGGAGGTACATGCCCGATTTTCCATTCGAGGCCGTTTCAGGATCTGGCTGTCCCCTCCGCCCGCTCCCTTAATAACCTTGCATGCTCCTCCCCCCCTCCACATGACTAGCGCCGCTGCTATTGTCCATACACCCGGTTGTGTGGTGATTGGTGGTATCTTGTCTGTTCCACAGCCTCGTGGGACCTAGTTGTGGCTGTGAGGGTGGTGGGGGATGGTAAGGGTTGGCTGGAGTAGTTGTATCCGTTTCTCTGGGTCTCGCGGGTGGACCCCTGTGTCCAGCGTCAGCCCTGCTGGTGCCCAGGGTACTTCTGTCGGTTCTAGCGGTTTGTCACTGTCCTTTTTTGATGATTCGTTTGTCTTATTGTTGTTTCGGTTTTAGTCTCCGGTGTTGAAGAGGTAGGTTTTTAGTAATTTTCTGAATTTAAGGTGGTCTTTGGTGTTCCTTATCAATTTTGGGATGTTGTTCCAGGTTTTCGCGGCTAAGTGGTAGAAAAAAGGGCCACTGATCTGAGCAAAGAAGGGAAAAGTGTTAGCGGGCGGAGATCTGAGGGGTCTGCAAAGAGATGGAGACAAAGATATCAAAACACAGAGGAGGTCAGCCAAAAGAAAAAACAGACCCTACAAACTCAGGGGTAGAACTAGATGCAGAGAAGGAACTTGGTGCTAAAGAAGAGCCCAAAAATACAAGTTTGGTTTACATACATGGGCATCAAAAAACAGCTGGCGCACATTTAACAGTGGCAGCAACGTTTGTAGAAATGTTGCATGGTGCAAGGGAGGGTTCAAAGGAAGAATAGATGGTGCTGATGAGTAGGACCAGGGAGCACAAGATAATTGAGAACTTGATGTCCGCATTTTTGATATTCACAAGTGTATTCTGCGAGTGCTGTCCAGAAAGGCCCATAACCTCCATGCATGACCACACCCTTGGCGACAGCACTTATGACAAGTGGGTTGCCAAAAGCACATGGCCATTACTAAGTGGAAACCGTTCACGGGGGCTATGGGAGCAAGGATTAAAGGCCAGCAGGATAAAACAGTTCCTACTGGTTATGCGATATGTGTAATTGTATAAGGGTGGTATATAAAGTGTCTGCAGTGCTCAGGTTGGCAACATATCCCACAGCATTCAAGCCAAACGAGGACAGGTGCATCCTTCACCCAGGGCAGGAGAGACGAAGAGGACCCTGGGAAGTGTACCTTCTCTGGTTATTCTAGAGTTCCACACACCAAGTCTTTCTCCTTCCTTTTCATACCTCAGCGTCATAGATGCCAGATTCAGAGCTGTATACTCGGGAAGGGCCATTATAGATAAGGCATTAAATAATGTGCCTTGTCACTGCCGTCATACGCCCAGTATTGCCACCACAACATAGAGGCCATTATCTCTGAGCCAAGTGCCTCCCAAAACAACATCACACACATGCACCCCTGCACATATAGTCAACGGTATCCAGTCCTTTTACCGAGTAATTTTCACCACAGATTTTTTTACCGCGCCTTTTCACTGCATTTGTCCCCCACAAATGTAGTTGGTTGGTTTAGGTGAGGAAATGTTTTAGACTGAGCGGTGGGGATTGCTGGAAAAAACAATTAAAAATGGGTTGGTAAAAAAGCACATGGAACCGCAGTCAACACACAAACAACATTTATCCAGGCGTTTATACACACAGAGACAGGCACCTATCCCAAACAGCATTAAGTCATACTACACATTCTTGCACCCAGACACAACCTCCTTTCCACACTAGCACACCCACCCATGTGAGCAAAGACGCACGTGCAGGCGCTGATAGACACGAGAGCACGTGCAAATCATCGTACACAGTACAGTTGACCAAAAAATGCATTAAGCCAAGAGAAAAGGTGAAAGGGCGAAACAATTTAAATCAAAATCCCCCACCTCATTAAGTAGAAAATGTTTTAATAAGAAGATCACTGAAAAAATATCTAATTAAATTGACCTATTTACAATTTCGACATAGAACCATATATAATCTACACAGATGAGGCACATGCATGTGCACAAACATGGCCGACAGGTGATCAATCCCATGATACAGGCCTCATTCTACAGGGGTTTGTGGGCCGGGGGCCGGGTGCCGTGCTAGCCGGGGGTGGGGAACAGTGTTTCAAGAAGATGAGGCAGAAGGACACAGTGGCTAGAGGAAATGGCCAGTGGAGACAGGTTTGGGGGCCAGAGATTCACCAACCAGGGGAAGGCAAGGCGGCGTAGCCATCAAGTCCCGAGCGCTGCACTCGAGCGTACCAGAGGGGAGCATTAAGGGTGTGTACTGCCAGCTATATTGCATCTAGGGGGGAGAGCTTTGCCTACCATTGCCAGATGGGCCAGTGCCCTGTTTATAGTCCCCCTCCCAGGATTAGCATTCCCAGATGGAACCCACTTTTTCCCTCATGTCATGTGGAGGAATACACTTGAACACAGTCTAATGGAATGAAGTGCTTAGACCTACCACTTTCTTCATCCCACATGAATTATCAGCATGAGATGCCCAGTGGTGACTTACCCCGCCAATCAACCAAAACTAAAAATAAGTGGATGCCCTAGCCAGAACACGTACAAGTGCCCATGTTCTGCCTGTCACGGTGGAGTTCAGTCTACTAAGAAAGGCATTCTCACCCTTGCTCAAGTGGTCTGAAGATTTCTGGTGGGGCCGGAATAAAGATTCTCATCTAAAACCATGGAACAGAAACTATCTCTCGGGTCCTCTAAACCAGAAGTAGTAACCAGCAGTAACCAGCAGATAGGCCTTTAAATAGAAATAGGTCTGCAGTGAGCCACCCAGCTGGAGGGCACCCACACGGCATGGACTTTCTGATCTGCAAGGATTGGCTTGTTCCAAAGAAACAAAGGTTCAAGCAACAATAAAAAAAAGCAAAGGAGTGTGGAAGGTGGCAATGCAGAGGAAGAACTTGGTACGGCAGGGCATCTGGAGGAAACCAAAAGTTTACTCAAGTCACAGGCACACTGAAACGTGCTGACTGTATTTATATGTGTGTGTGGGCAGTTCAGATCCCGCCTCCCAGACACATTAAACCATGTTACTGTAACAAAGTGTAGCCCAGAGATGATACTGAGACTGGTGTAGGAACAGAAACCATATTTACTAAAGTTCCAGTCCCTGGTACAGGTTACAATTACACCTAAAGGGACATCAGGTGAGTATCTAGGGGACAGCATCCACCGGCACCCTCTCTCTCAGTCCCCCCATCTTCAACTGACACTCTCAGAATGCACAGATAGAACATTCACTCACCCAGCACTCCATGTCAGTCACTCCTATCATTCCATGCAGACAGAGCAGGTTGTAAGGGAACGGCAAATTACAACACATCTTCCCCATTTAATGACACATGACAACGTCCCAAGGAAGAAAGAGACATACATACAAACACACACAAGGCTAAAACATTTACATCCCTCAAACTTCCGATACTAATACCTTCCAACAACACTACTCAAACCCTACCACTCTCTTCACAATTCGTATAAAGTAGGACAATCTGCTCAACCAATCAATGCCCCTCCCCTTTTCTACTAAGAGGAAAGGCACCAAACAACTTAAGAAAGGACACCACTGCAAATCTCTCAGACAACATCAAGCTTCCACCCCCAAAACCACATCACTCAGGCAAATCCATGCCCTACACATGAGTCAAGTGTACCCCAGCGCACACAGAGAATACTCTCCCAACACAAACATACACACTCAACATTTCCATGTGGCAAACCTCACCACTATGCAGACAACAGGGGAACTACACCCCACTGGCCAAACCACAACAGGTGTCCAACACTCCAAACACACCTGGGTGTACAACAGCACTTGATAACGCACCCCAAGCACACCAGACATTCTACCAAACTCATAGCACATCCAAAAAGCACGCCGGGTGTCTAACGCCCAAAAACAACACACCAACCCCTGCACCCATATGACAAAATACCACGACTCCAGAGGTACTGATCCAAACCGCCAAGCATAGCGCGCAACCTGCCCATCACCAAACAACAGTGAGCAAGTTCCACGAACATTGTAAATTTAAAATGCCCATATAGTGGAGAAAAAGAAAAGTTAGACAGCACAATAATTCAAACACACATGCATTGACCAAGTGCAATTATACAACATAACTTGCCAATGCTCTAATCTCACAGAGGCCACGACGTCCACAAACTCATCCAAACTCATACCTCCGACACAATGCTCCAAAGCAGCACTTATGTCCACACCCTAAATATGACACTGGCAACACAACACACCAAACAGAATGTGACATAGTCACCATAGAACATCAACAGTGCAACTTTGACCTTTGCGCAAAACAGGCCTCACACCACGACCAAGCTCTAATTAAATTATTGGGCTAACTACCGGCCTCTCGTTACCATTCAACACCCCGTGCCCCATGAACACTAGCAAGGCAAAAATAGGCTAAATAAAAGCTTCCACACGTCCTCCCTTAGTCACACTGTGACTCTCAACGAGCCAACCCTCCCAAAGTACCTGTGACCTTCACGCCCAAACAACACCGCCGGCCCAAGTCCTGAACTGGAATCCTGTCCTTCTTTACTCCTTGCCCCTGCGCACTCTCCTCGAACACAACCAACGGCTCACGGCACCGTCGGGGCATCCTGTTCTCCATTCAGGACACCCAGGACAGCAACATACCGTCGCTGCAATACTAGCCACGAGCCCCACTTGAAAAGAGCACCTCATAAGGTGGGCACGTTGCTCTTCTTCCTTAGCAACGGATGCATTTATCTCTGTCACATACAAAGCAATGAACATCCTGCCGCAGCTGCCCTCACTGCCCCAACAGGCACTTTACTCACTGGGCAGGCACTTTACTCCCTCAGCTGCCAGGGATGCCCTCTCGCTGGCCTGGCTGCTCTTTGCAGACCCAGACCTCCAACACATATCCTCACAGCAACGAAAACTGCACTCTGGCCACAGAGCCCACATCTACTTGGCTGCCCCTTGCAGATCAGCTTCCTGCCGCTCTGAAGCCGCAACAATCTTCTTGCAAACCTGCAGCTCACTCTCCAGCTCTGCTGCCTCTCAAAGCAGTGGATTGTCTGCCCATCGCAGACCAGGCTGGCGCTTGGCCTGGCTCGGCCTCTCAGATCAATGGAGCCTACCAGGTCCCACTGCCCCCAGCAGCACACTTTCCAATTCGAGAGAGGGTCTTCTCTGGGTTTGGGGGGCAGGGATGTCCTTTTTTTTCCTTGTTGTCCCTTCCTTCTGCTGTCCTCCAGCACAGCTCACACATGATCTCTTAGCTGGACAATATTGTCATAGCTCTCAACTCACATGCTTTTGGCGGGTGTCACCCGCCTTGTAAACAGCTGACTCACCCGCCAAGCCTCCTGCACGCCCATTCATTTCAATGGGCCTTTCACCCGCCAAAAATAAATTCGGGTCTTTTCACCCGCCTTTGTGACACAAATGGTTGAGAGCTATGGTATTGTAACGAAGTGTTGGCCAGAGATGACGCTGCGACTGGTGTAGGAACAGGAGCCATCTTTACTAAAGTTCCAGTCTCAGGTACAGGTTACAATTACACATATAGGGACATCAGGTGAGTATCTAAGGGACAGCATCCACCAGCACTCTCTCTCTCAGTCACCCCATCTTCCACTGACATTCTCAGAACACACAGATAGAACTTTCACTCACTCAGCACTCCATGTCAGTCACTCCTATCATGCTATGGAGACAAGGTAGGTTGCAATGGAAAAACAAGTTACAACACATGCTCAGTGTTAGAGCCATTACAGACAGGAAGTAATCCACATATGGACGCAGGCGTGCACATTAAATGAAGAAATGACGACTTTCAAAGTCAATGGGCCTCATTACACGGATGGCGGTAGGGATTTACCGGTACCGGTAAAATACCGGTAAATCCCTACCGCCTTACTACGAGGTCCCTTAGCGGGTTGGTGCTTTAACGCCTGCTTTTTGCAGGCGTTAAAAACCAACCCGCTAAGAGACCTCGGAGCTAATTACGGCACCGCAAAATTGCGGTGCCATAATTAGCGCCTTCCCCATTCCCATAGAGCCCTATGGGGCAGAAATGGGAATGGGGAAGGGCAATGGCGGAAGGGGGATTTACCGCCCCTCCAACCTTGGAATGGGGCGGTAAATCCCCTTTCCGCCAAGGCGGTGCCGGTATTTTACCGGCATGAGCCATGGCGCTAATAGCGCCATGGCTCACCGCCTACCGTGTAGTGAGGCCCAATGCCTTAATTTACATGACGACGTAACTGAGGAATAATAGCACTGGTGACATGGAGGGCACAGCACATGTAAGAATGGAAGGGCACCATGAGCGGCAGGAGAAGGTTCCTGTCAGCAGGACACTGCTTCACCCTGCCAGTGGGGCGCGCTGTGGTGTAAATTCTGCGATGGGACGGCAGGGGTCCTATGATGGAAAACCTGGTGCTCCCGCACTATCCCAGCATGCACTGTGCCGTATGAACACATGGCAGATGCATCCCACCCACACTCATCTCCACCGGGTAGACACAGTGGAACGTAAGCAAAATTATCTAGAGCTATTTGGTTTCAAACGTGGCATTTGGGATCGACCCACTTCAAGGGCCTTGTGAGGCTGGGTGAGGCGGCAGTGCAGCAAGAAACGTAAAAGAATAGTACAATCAGAGGAATAGTCAGAAGCTTGGGAGTAAACAAGTGAAGATCTTTATCACGGCCGGCTCAAGCATTTAGGCGTTGCCAGGCATCCACAGGCAAAGTTCCTTTTCTGGCACCACCACTGCATTACAATGGGTACAGATCTGGTCTTTTTGAAGCCAAAATGGCGGCCCCATTGTGGCCCTCTGCTGGTGACTCCCTACCATAGCGCGGGTTCTCCCCACAGCAGGACACAGATGAAGTATCCTTTGCAAATGTGAAGTTTATATTTGAATAAACAGCTATCCATGCACATTTATTTTTAGTCTGCAGCTAATATTCCTTGAAAGCCTTTGCGAAACACTTAATGAACGCATATTCTAAGAGTGGGTATTTTTTCCTTTGACTTTCCTATCAAAACAGGTTTTACCAAATTGTATGTGCATCTTCTAGTAAATTACACTTTTCAGCAATTGGTTTACAGAGTATTGGAGCATAACCAATAATCTGATGTCCCACAAACAGAAATGCCGGTGGTGGCGGGGATCTGGCGTGTTTGGAGGTTGCCAGGTTTAGAAAGAAAGGGACCCCACCACTTGCGTTTTCTAGAGATTCGGTTCATCTCCGAATCCAACTTCCAGTGGAACTCAGAACCTCTATTTTCCCCCCTTCGTGCCCTTTTAAAATCTTGGCTTTGGTCTATTTCTTTTAACGCACGTGTCCTTGTCAGTGCCTAAGTCACGGTTATTGGGTTTCCAGGTTGTTAGAATTTGGTTGAGCCTTTCATTAATGAACTGTGATTTTGTTATTAATGTGTTTGTTTATTAGGTTTCACAAACCAGCACACAGAAGGGCACATACTACTAACATCACTAACTAATCCTGCTAAAAACATGCGGATATCCTGCATACTCACCGTCAAACACCAAACAAAACACACGCATACCTCTACCGCAGCAGAGCCCTAAAACCACCACAAAAGGCACACACTCAGCAACACCCAACTAAACACAACACACTACAGAAAACGCAACCAATTACACACAAATCGAAGCCACACACACTCACACAACAAACACCACCTGACCCGTACCAAACACAAACAAACCCAGCACGCAGTGACCGGTTTTTCTGATCTGAAGCTGCCAACAGCACATCAATGCTTTCTAGCGCCTTCTCTCTATATCCCTTTAACTAAGCCCTCCCAGACCCCCTTCCTTTTCAGATCCGCGAGAGTGCCAGGAGACCATGAACATGGCAGCGTTGCACCGTAGAAATTACAATAACAAAACAAAGTGAACATGGGAACAAAAGAAAACATTTCATCACCAGCAGATTGGGCGGGCCAATGATCCAAAGACAGGAACACATTGTCCTGGCTCCTTTCTGTCCCTAAACCCAATATTTCAGTGCAATACAAAGAAGCAATAATACTGCAACACGAGAAATAGAATTGTTTATCATAGCCAAATTGTTTTGGATTTTAATTGTGTATTTTATTTGGTGTGTGTTTATGAACATTGTGAATTTTTGAACAGCGTTCTGTCGCACTTTGATGCGTTCCGTGTGCGCTAAATAAGAACTTTTAATCAAATAAGCAGCAACGTGAGAAAATAAATATCATCCCAAAGCCTTGATTGCACTATTTGAAATTAAAGAAATGAGTGAATCACAACAGGCCACGCAGTCACACAACAGATAAGGAATGGACTGTTCATTTGGTTGCGCTGTCTGTTTATGAACCCTGTTAGGGTTTGACTGTATATTTTTTGATGTTTGTGTGTCTGCGGGCCTCATGTAGTTTACGTGATTTCATAGAGAGCCCTGTTACAACTTCGGCTGTAGGGTTTGCACTATATATAAACTTTTAAACAAGCAAATTAAACAGAGGGAAAAGTGTATATCACCCAAGGCCTCAATTGTCCTATTTTGAGATTTAGAAAAAGTGCTCTGATAACAACATGGTATATTATTTCAAGTCACAGTTAATGCCGTCGTCGCAGCGTTCAGTGCGATGATCCAGCTTTAAAGTGTCCCTCCAGAGATAAATAACTTCCTAAAACCTTCCAGGATTTCCATAAAATATGCCGGCTGTGAACTCCGCCGTTCTACTTAGATGCTTTATTAGTGAAAACAATTTAACATACTGCAGCTTTGGAAAATCAAACTGTTTTCTTTTGACTTAATAGAGTGCCTAATTGCCTTACAGACGACTTCCGCACGCTAATTGGTGACTGTTGGTGGCTAAATTAATTACAAACCGAAATATTGCAACAAGTTGGAGCCCGCAGGTGCAGCGCACAATTAAAAATTAAATCTCTCTTTTGTTCGTTCGTGTAATAATCGATGCCACCGGGCGCTTAAAAAACAAATTGCTTTCAAAAGAGGCTTCTTCTGTGCATTTTTACTTTTTTTAAAAAGTTTAGAATGATTTCACATGTTTTGGGGGGTTAGGCCCCATTTCAGCATTCATTTTCTAGAGCTGTGTTCAAGCAAAGGCTGGGCAAACTCATTTTTGCTATTTCATTCGCTTCGCAAACACTTTTAAGGCTGGCCAATTTGTAGGTACAAATCTGCGGCTTTTGGGAACAGGAGACCCCCAAATCCACATGCACACAACCAGTAACTGTTTGTATGCCAAGCTGTTTGTAAGCCTGATTTGACAGAATCCAGCTATTCACTCCTTTGTCAACTGCCAACCTTAAACCGTTAACCTGCCTGGGTCTTGGGGTGTGGGAGTGCTAAATCCCCTTTACTACAACTGTATAATGAACAGACTGTTTCATTAGCAGGACAATCCCCTCCGCAAACCCAGCCCAAACAACTTATTTCACAATTTGCGAATGGAATTGAATTTGGGTATGGGGATTTGGGGGGAAGGAGGAGGTAGCTTCCAGGGAGGGAGTATGGGCGCTGGAGTAGGTGAGACACACAATATACTGAGGGATCAGTGTATTAGGACAAGTGCCCCAGTCAATTTCATCAGCCGGCCGCAGGCCTGAGTCGGGCAAGGCCGGCCGCATGCAGATCAGCGGATTAGGCGCCCGCAACATCAGGTCAAGTGCTTGGAGGGGAGCTGATAAACACCCCAAACCCGGGAACAGCTTTTTCTTTCTGCCTGCCCCACTCGTGAAGTGCCAGCCCCAGCCCGGTGAATGGCACGGCAGCGTACGCGGGGGGCCTTCTCTCTCAGCAGATACTCCATTTGAAGCCTGTTTCAGGCTGGATCTGGAATAAATTTGCCCCGTGCGACGCGGCACAAAAAACATTTTCTTTTCTTAACATCTCAACTCTAGCCTTTGTTTCAAGGTGTGTGAACTAGAAAAAAATGCATGCTGAGAAAATCTGCATTTCAGCTCATGCTGGTTGGAGCTAATGCAAATTGGGCTGTTTTTTTGGATAACTTCCAATCAAATATTTGGTGAATTGGTTCGTATCCTGTAGCTCAGATGCAGCTGTAACTTTACGCGCGTGTAATCGCATTACACTTTCAAAGTATTATTTGTAGACGGAACTATCCAAAGAAGACAGGCCAGAATCCCCTAACGAGTAAAAAAAATGTATTTAATCATTTATGTTGTTGCATTTACTCATGTCTGCATGTATTTCTTATTTTTTTTTCTATTTAGAGACATGAAACTGCTTTTAAATACAAGTCCACATCTTCGACAATGACGGACCCCAGGTCTACAATGAAATGGCGGCCATGTTTTCCTGTTGAAATTGAATAGTGTTCTATAGGATACACGAGACAGCCTTTCTCAATCACGGCACACACCCGTTGACCCCAACAACTACAGCTTAGATAAGGCTAACTTCATGGAAAAAGGCACGTTGAAGACACATTTGCGAGAGGAACTTGTATTCCGGTAAATGGACCTACAACGCCGGACCGCTCGCCCTCTCCAGCAAGTCCGCGAGCCTGGACCACACACGCATTTTCTCCTGCCACACCGTGCGAGGCCCCTGCTGTCGCCAGCCCTTCATCAATGCTGAATGTTCGCCGCTGCCTGGTCTGAATGCGGGGGGGGGGGGAGGCGCCTGTGCCCTGATGTGTCCCCTATCTGTGAGCCTCTTGTACACTCCTCCTTACTAAACAAATCAGGGACCCTTCAGGCACGGCTGGTGTGCCTCCATTCTGTGCCCTCGATCACCACCACTTCCTCTGTCAAGTGTATACCTGTGTAATATATGACGCAATTCATAGTTACTGGAAAGCATATAATGTATATCAGTGGTAAAAGTGTACTTCGATCACTGAATGTACTATAGTAAAATACTGGAGTTATATCGCTTTAGTAGTTATGCACTTGAATGCTGCCCTTACTGATGGCCTACCCCCTGTCTTCTCTTGTATGGCCTCCGGGTTTCCCTCTGGCACGCTGCTCTTCTTTTCCTCGTGTTCTGAGTGTTTATGGGGATTGGGGAGAAGTGACAGAGGTCGTGGACTTCACGCTGCTGATGTTCCAGTTTAGGGTCCTAATTATCGCTGCTCTTTATGTATGTAACTCCTCCCCTTGTTAAGGAAGCTTTTCCCCAAGCTGCCTTACTTGGCACTTACTTACTCTCAATCTTACTATGGGGAAATTGTTGTTCCTTGCGTCATGTACATGTTTGATTCTCTGTGCATCTGAATCCTGCTGCCCTGTCTCCCTGTTCTCTTCTAGTTAGTAATCCAGTAGACTGGAAGCTTGCACTTGTGATGCTACTGTCACCGCAGCCCTTACCAAGGCCCATCACCCACCTCATTTGCCTACTGCCAGGGGATACACTGCCACCTTTTATCCCTCAAAGAGCAGACTTTTCCTTACATTTATGCATTGCAGGGGGTGGAAAATGGTTTGTTGTGCCATCTGTCCTGCAATGCTCTCCCTGGCCCCCATGCTGTATGGATATGGGGTGCTAAGAGTAAATTATTTGGGGCGTCCCATTCATTCTAACAAAATACTCACTAAAGATGGCCACCATGGATCAGCGAAGACACCGGAAGGATCAGTAGGAGCAGCGGCGACGGGCACCACTGCTGCCGCCACGGTAATCAGGTACTTGGGGCTGGGGTGGGGGGATTAAAATTAAGAAGAGGTGCATGAGGGGAAGATGGCGGGGCAAGGGAAGCAGCCATCAGGTTGCTCGAAATGTGGGGTTTGATCAGTAGTGATGGGAAAAACTCCCAGGTATGCCAGAGGGCCACTAGGAGTTCACAGACTCTCGGAAGGCCCAACACCTTCCACTGGAGGAACGTAAGACTCAGTCAAATGGCAAGTTCAAACTGTGGTTTATTACAGCAAAAACAACACGGATCAGTACAAAGACAGAAGAAATCTGTGGACGTCTCAACATCTCCTGGCTCGCAGGCCAGTTGTGACCTAAAATTTCGTCAGAGTGATGTCACAACCTGAGCCCCTCTCCAGAAAACTTATCAGCCTACTGAATTGGTTGTCAGGAGCCTAATATCCTATACAATGACCTATATGTGTTATTCTACTGGGTCTCGCATGCAGGTGGCTGGCCTGGTCCATCCCGAAGTTACTATCTCTAACAATGCTGCATTGTGGGGTTCTTACCATTGGTTCTTGCCCATTGCTACCCATCCGTAGGATACTGAACTATGGTTGGCTAGAGCTGACGTCTCCAGGCCTGGGATACGCAAAGATTCTCGGCTCTTGGTGTACCTTCTCAAGGTAATAAGAACGACTATGTGTCTGCATTCTAACTTGTGTGTACCACCTTAGTCTATGAGAGTGCTTGTTCATCTTGTGCAACACTTGCCTCACATTGCAGCATCTTTGTTGCAAGCTTCTGTCTGGCGGCGTGAGATCAGCTCCCTTTCCCAGCGCTGGTTGCTGTCCATTGTCTGAGTCGGCCGAGTCACGTGGTCGGAGACCATGATATGGACCTCCTCCAGCTCTGAATTATGAAGAATTATTCGCTTTTATTGCAGCTGGTGTTACTGTCATCAGTATCTGGTGGCCTTGGCTCTGGGTCCTGTCTCACATGTTTGCTCTTATCCAGCATGAATTCAACTCTGCCTAGCTCTGGCTGAGAGGATTGTGGCCAACTGTAATTTTCCTAAACCATTATGCGGTCCCTGCAGTGTCCATGCTATTCTATATTCCCCATACTTTAGTCACACTTGATTCTATCAGGTCCCATAGGGGCTCCTGCAGTTCCATAAGGTTATTTGCATGTAAGCATCTGCAAGCTTTACTAAGGAACTCTTCTTGCGGTTTCTCCATTGCTGAGTTTGGCTAATGGTAAAATAATGAAGTAATGACAGTATGTATATGTAACTGTCCTCTAGCTATCGAACTGTACGCTTGTGTTCCTCATGTATTCGAGTGCGTGTTTTGTGTCTCAATGTGCGGATGGCACGTGTGATTCATGTGTAACGCTGCTAAGTCATGGTGCCTCTAATGAGGACAATGACTTGGATTCTTGACGCTTTAATCAATACTGTCAATTGAGGTCTCTTTAGTTGCAGCCTGGGTCTCCTCATCCACTCTGGGGTAGACTTGTATTGCACCTGGTCTGTTGGGCTTGCTGAGAGGGTAACTCTTGACATACTTGTCTATCAATGGAGCACTAGGAATTGGTCCGAAATAGTATGGGGGTTCACAGTATCTCCTGGCCTTCTTCAGTGTCATATATCTTATAGGAGGGGCAGGGGGGGCGATTTCCCCATCCCTCTTCAATAGATTCAACTTGTGATCCGAGCAACCTGATTCGTTGCTCTCCCCGCCCTGGGTGCTAATGAGGATTATATCCTGAATGAAAGATTTAATCACATGATCTCATGCTATGTCGAAATTGAGAGGGTAACCATCCTTTATAGTGGTACCACCCCATACTTCTAGGGTCAACTAGTCTCAGATTCTAAGGGAAGCTTTCTACTTGCTGAGGTGTGCTTGGAGGGCCTTGGGAAATGCCTGAACTCTGACTTCCGGGAGAGGGGAATTCATAGAAATAGTGTCTGGTAAGTTGAACGAATTCTCAGGCATGCACATCATTTTCACGGGTGATTGTCTCTGCAGGCCCCTTGCACGATACAACTGGGAATGCTTCTGTGACAGACAATAGAGCAACATTTTAAATACACTTTCAATGTAAATAACCCATGTTTTCTAAATAACTCTGCATCAACGTGCTACACTTTTTACTCTTGTCCTCATGGCAATTATGGTGGATTGATTACTTTTTTGTTTCGCGCAGCTCCCTGGATATGGCATTGGGCACTGGAATAGGTAGGAATGTGTTTCAGACCATGGCCGTATATACTTGGACCTTAACGGTTTGATGGCTAGTCCAATCTTAAACCTTAAAGGTTCACGATCTGATATCAGCTTATTGGCTTGTGCAGAGTTTCTGAAATCTATAGAGGAAAGCATCCAATGCTTTATAAATGAAAGCTGTATAGAGGATTACTTTGTGGGCCCATTATTAGTATTTCATCTAAATTATGCAAGCAACATAAGTGCAAGCAAGAGGAACTAGAATGTTTCCTGGGAGCCCTGGAGTTGAAATGTGCAGATGACCCTACAAAGGCCAGCTGTTCACCAAGATCTCAGACGAAAGGTACATTATTTGCTCCACCAAGAGGCAGAAAGGAGCGTCTTTTGTTTGAGGCAGGCTTATTTGGAATTTGGGCAAAAGGTGGTTAGACTTCTGGTTAATCACCTAAAGAGATTAGTGGAGAAGAGGACAGTTGGCTATATTATTGGTAGTTTTGGAATGCCAGTTTCTTCTAACAATGGCATTGTAGCATTTCAGGACTACTATTCTTTCTACTGTGTATTCCGCTGATGCTGAACCAGATGATCCGGCATTGGTGTTAGGCAGAATCACCTGCAGTACCCTTTGGGAACACTACAGGCAATTATGACTACAAGTGCAAGCACAATTTTACCTTTGGTAATAGCCTGTACTACACAATAAAGTGGTAGCGATGGCTGAGCAGCCAGATTTATCTCAAGAGTTTACGCGAGCAGTAGAACAAGTTACACAAAGGACCCACAAATACAGTGATTCAAATATACACTTACTCAAGGTTTCTTGGTAATGTTAATGTTAATGTTAAAGGATATTTGTACTGCACACTATCACCATCAGAGTGGTCCCCTGGCTCTCTGGCGGTTCTGAAAAAAACGGAGGAGTGACGGAGAGTTAGTGGGGATGAGCTGGAGAAGTGCAAGAGAGCAGTGATGTGCTGTTGGTAGCCTCAGCCCGGAATTCCGTTGGCTGGGCTTGGGGTGTTATACTGTTGTAAGACGTTGTGTGCTGTTGTGCTGGTCTATGTGTGCTTTGTTTTGTTGTTGCATTGTAGTGAAGTTTGTGCGGATTGTTGTGTTGTAAGTTTGTGGTTGTGTTTGGTTAGAATTTGAGAGGTGAAGGCAGAGGGTGAAGTTGTTAGTGGGTTGGTTAATTGGCTGTCTACGCAGCCTCTGTTTCCACAGGCAGGCATGCGTTTGTGCGTCCTTTGCAGTCTAGCCCAGAAAGCAATCCCAATCTTGTAGGTGGGCAGCATTGGTAAGCCTGGGTTTACTTCCTCCATGTGCTGAGGCCTGATTGGCATTCATCATCTTATTCGGTTGCTCATCCATGTTACCGCTCCTACCCCCTTTTTTATGTCGCAATGCTAACGCTTGCGCTTATGTCCAGGGGCGGCATCTGCCATCATTCACAACTCTCTTTGGTCCATGCCCCTGCCAATATCCACAGCTTAATTAGTGTGGCAAGTACTAATGTTCACCCAACTTTATACAGGTATGATTTACAGTAGCATTTATTGAGTGGGTGAAGGTTGTTCGCTGGGAGTAGGCTAGGGACGCTGGATTTTGTCCTTATGGGTGTCGTTTGTGTCCTAGTAGAGATAGTGTTGTCTCTCTTGTTGTAGTAAGAGTTTCTTTATTCAGTTCTAGATATATACATTTATTTACTCAGTCAGTTAGAAAACATTACACTAGCATAAGCAGCTCAATATTACACACTAATAAACCACAAAAATACAACTGGTAAGTAAATGAACAAGTTTTGCAAAATGGCACTTCCAATACTTAATAAAGGGGTAAAAAGACAAGGTTATAAGAATAGACAGCCCAAATACATTCATAGGCAGGGCAAAGGGTTTCAGTTAAATACAACCAGCAATTCTTTTCAATAGGCCTGGGCCAATGTCAATGGTTCAGAGTCTTTTGTATAGGATAACACAGTTCTGGTAGATAACGGTTAAGTCTTTGCCACGGAGATTAGAAGAATTTGACTAGGTGAAATGTTTGATGAATGTTAAGGGAAGGACAAGCCTTTGTAGTTGAGGAAAGTTTCACGCACTTTCTCGATGGCCGAAAAGATTTCCGGACCGTGTTTCCACAGTACCTTGTAAATGAAGAAGAGCTGTAGCTGAGGCAGTTTTTCCTGGTAGTTCGAGCAGATCTTGCTGTTCCTGAGCTGCAGTCGTGGGGACAAGGAGGAGGACGTCGGGAGGTTCCTGCACTGCCCAGGGATGAGGTCAAAAGCTTTAGCAAGACGTTGGTTTAAGGTGTGAGTGCCTTAAAGTCCACAAGCTAGTTTCCTTCCCTCTGGCTATCCGGTTTTCAACAGTACTCTGATGACAATTCGACCAGATGGGGACGGTGTCCTGGTTGTTCCCACAAAACTCAAGGGAAGAAGTTCACCTTGAAGGGCTTCTCTGTCAATGGAGTTTCAGGCAATTCGGCCCTGCAGCAAGGCTTCACCGGTCATCCAGGAGTGGCAGCAGTCCTCTTCCTTCAGCTCGTCTTCGGTTCTTTCGTTCGAGTGGTCGACTCTGCTTTCCAAGTCCCAGAGACCTGCTTTTAAACAGTTTTCCCACATTCATTCCAGCCTGGCTGTCACTTACACAGCAGGGTGGCTGTCCTTGCCGGTCAGCCAGCCGGCCAATCATGCCAGAGTGCATTCAGGTCTCCTAGAAGACTAAGCACATGGAGTTTCGGGCACCTCCCTCACATCCTGTCCACCCCAGACACCCTGGCACCAGAGGAGGGCTTCAGCACTGAAGCCCACCAAAGGCCAACAAATAAAGGGACCAAACCTGGTTTGGTGCGCAGAGATGAACACAAGAAGGACCTTTCCTAAAAGAAATGGCAAAAAAAGATGACCAGAGTCTGTTTTTACAGATCGGTCTTGGGCGCCATATTGAAAAACATGGCTGACCCGATTTTTAGCTACCGCTGTTAGGGGTCGTGAAAAGCATGGAAGTTTGATCTAAACCACTGCCACCAGCCATTTAAAGTAGGAAAGGGTAACATTTTACTGTTACATGAGTGTTTTGACTCAGGTGAAGCTAAGCAACACCTCTAGCACTGTATAGGAAGATAGGGTGTGCTGGGTCAGTAAATTTAAAGAGACTAGTAAAGTCAATTTTACTTTACATGCTCTGGGAGATGGTAGTCAGTCCCAGAGAAGGTGTTTAAACCTTGGGAAGTCTGAAAGACAACCTTGTGCCACTGCACTGAAGGGGGTGTGTGACACACAGAAAAAGATAATGCATATGGAGTTGTTATAAAACTCCATGACCAAAGAACACAAAGTAAAACACACTTCAAAATACATGGAAGAGTGGGGAAAAAAGGCTCTCACTCTTCCCAGATAAAAAAATCAAATCCTAGAAATCCACCAAAGTTGCTGGGGGTCTCAAATGTAAGCGACATTAGCACATATTGAGAATTCTCCCTAACAATGGGCAGACTTTTAGTAGACTGTAGACATTTCTGGCTTCAGCGCTGAAGAGAGGGCATCTTTTGACACCAGAATATCACTATAGGAATTCAAGCCTCCAAACTGATGAGACGTAACAAATACCTTGTATAGACGCATTAATACTAGAATTATATATCATATTAAACTACTATTCGCACTTCTTGAAAAACTCTTAAATCAGATCTATAGACAAGGCCAACTTCTGTGCTCAATGTCCAAATTGGTCATTATGATGATTCCTAAACCACACAAGCCATGCACCTCTTGTGTGCATTTTCAGCCAATACTCTTTCTGAAACCAGATGCCAAACCCCTAGCCAAAATGTTCTCTATACAATTAGATCCCTAATGCTGTCCTTGCTTCATTCCAACCAAGTTGGTTTTGCTAAAGGTCGCAAAGGTTATGATAACATTTGCAAATTGTTAGACATTATCCACCCCCTTACGAATGACCCAGAGCAGTGCCCTGTGGTTAGCAGCATTGCAGAGAAGGCATGTCAGTTGGACGTATCTCGCATTTGCATTATGCAAGTTTACATTTGGTCTGCTCCTTATCTCCCTGGTTAGTGTGCTGAACGCCCACCCTCTAGCTCGGGTTACTGTTAAGGGCTGGACCTTGGCTAGTTTCCCCCTGAGTAGTGACACCCATCATGTCTGCCCTTTCTCACCATACTTATTCATTCTTGCTATGGAATCCTAGATGATAGTGGTCCGAGAGAAGGACTATATGACAGGGATGCAGATGACCTGCTGTTCTTAAAGCCACTAGCCGGGTCCACACAAGCATTGTTCAACCTGTAAAATGTCTTTGGTGGTGTCTCATACTTTAAAGCCAACAAAGCCAACATGTGTATGACAGAGGTCTTTCCTATCTTCTAGGCATCCTGGCATTGTGCCTTATTTAATGATTTGAATATTAAATGAACTAGTGGGGTTTTACGTATTTGGGTATTAAAGTGGTGCATGACATTAAGAGGATTATGAAGGCAAGTATGAACTCACTTATGGATAAACACCCATTGGATTGCAAATGATGGGGTAAACCTTTGTAGCAGGAGATCGTGCTATGCACCTCATTGGGAGACAGGTGTATGCGGGCGTACAATATACATCAGGGCACACAATATACATCAGGGCACACAATATACATCAGGGCACACAATATACATTTTATACCATAACTTAGAACTTGACCTGCCTCTTACCTGTCTCCAAACCCGCTTATCTGGGTTTGAGCTCACCCCAGTGAGCCCTACTGTGACGTGGTGAAGGGATGGTTAGAGCAGGGTATCCCCCAAATATCCCTAACGAGAAAGACACTGGGTTAGAATAATTGGGACACAAAAGGAAAAGCAGAGAAAGGAATGCAGGTGTATGGTTCTTTAGTTGTTGTTTGCTTAGCTTATACTTGTTCTTGCACGAGCAGGGTTTTTAATACATTTTTCTATAAAAAGGGGGAAAATACAAGACACTACACACAAACGCTATTTACCTAGACCTAAGCAGCTATTACAAATAAACCTTTAAAAAGTATAAAAATAAAGTGTCCTTTAAACATATAAAAAGTCCTTAAAAATATATACATAGTCTATACAGTATTATATATATATACATATATGATCCTCTATGATCCTCTCTTCCCTCCCCCTTATCCTCGCTCATTTACCTCCCTACCCCACCTCTCATTCTCTTCCCTTCCCTTGAATCTTCCCTATGTTCCTCTCTTCCCTCCCCTTCCCCTTATCCTCCCTCATTTTCACCCTATTCCCCTCCTGTTTCTCCCTCCTCCTTCCTTCCTCACCCCTTCCCCCCTCCCCCAACAGATTCACTGCTCTACTTACTGTTTTTATTGGTTCGATTCATGATTGTAAATTGCTTCTACTGTTATATTGTTTATGTATTCTGTTGTTTAATGTAAAGCGTTACTCAGAGACAGCCTGGCCAGGGCTGTCTCAAGGTCCTTGTGGCTGCTCTTTCTTGATGTTCTTCTGTTGTTGGTGATGGCTCTCTGGGTAACAGTTCTTATATATAGGTAGGTAGCAGGCAACAGAAGCAGTGTGTGGGGGCCCCAAAGTCTTCGCTTTGGCTGAGCGGCATATGCTAGCAGCAGCCCAGCAAGCAGATGTAGCGTGGGGCGGGGGACACAACTCTCCTTAACCTGGGTGTGGACCAGGGTGTCCTGGTGGGCCTCCTAGCAGGGGGCAGCCCCTTTATCATACGCAGCCCGGGAGGCTTTCAGAGTGTAGGGCTCTCCCTGCTGTGGGCAGTGCCAGTATTTAGAGTACTGGGCTGGTGGTGAACAGCGGCCACCTGGGGGGTGGCAATGATGTTGGGCGCTCCCCTGCCTGTCAGGAGAGTGCCACTTTTAGGCCCGGGCAGCAGCGGTGTAAACGGCGCCGAACGCAGTGCCCAACGACCCTCCTCAGAGAGGGTTGAAAACCGCTGTACCCGACGCTCTGCTCGTGCCGGTCCACCTTTTTAGTTCTTTCAGGACGTAAAGAAACTCCCGACCATGCGTGAATCTCCTTTAGTTTTTTCTTTTTCGTTTAAGGATCCCCAGTGTGGCTTCTCACACCGGGGATCCTGTTACTTTTATTCATTCTTTTTCCCCCCTGCAAGGAGGTCACACTTCACCTTACTCTGTGGGGCAAGATACACTCTTCTGCTTCCAAAGGCGCTCTACATTTCAGCATGGTCCCACTGCCTGTGTCCGAAAATCTGGTAGACTCTATTAAAGCAGTTTTTAGGATATTTGTGTGGGATGGTAAGGCCAAGGCAGGCGTTCCTTCGTGGATCCCCCAAAGGATAGCTGGTGGGGTGGATTTGGATAATCATCACTGAGGCGTTATCGTAAGGCTTTCTCCCTGAGACATCTTGGGAATTGGCTTGCCTTACCCAGAAACAAGGACTACTGGTGGGTCAATATTGAGAGAAACCTGCTGGCTCCCACTCCATCGAATGCTTTTCCGTCCACGGACAAGTGTAGTAATGTCTCTGTACCCTTACCCATGCTAGCCCATGCAACGGACCAGTACAAAGGTGCAGTGCTGGACTTCGACAAATATTATTTGATTCGTAGAGGGGTTTCTCTGTGGGGAAATTTCGCAATTAAGTTGAATACAAAAATCAATTGCTAGGATCAATGATGTCTGTGTAAATGACTCCTGACTCTTTGACTCCTTGTGTTTTAAGTACAAACTAGAAAAGCGTGGGATTATTAGGTACAATGAGCTAGGGGGAGGGCTTGATACGCTCTTCAAGGGTCAGTCTCGGGAGAATAGCTCAGGGGCACCGTGCTCGCCTTGGAATGCAAGATGGCACGGAGCACCACTGGTTCGATCCCTGGGTCCGCGCACGTTATAAATAACCTATCATATCATATCTGAAAAAACGAAATGCATAAGGTCACGTCACTGTATATGCTCAGCTCCACCCACTTTCTCTCAGCATCTGCTTTTTATAAGATGTTGGAGTAGAGGGATTCGTCTGCCATTGGTGATTGTGTCTATAAGGGGGAAGGGGAAAGAGAGCTAGGGGTGTTAATGGAAGACCCGACCTGGTCCATGGCATGCTCAAATGCGAAGCATATGAAAGTAGACTTCTGCCTTATGCTGTGCCAACAGAAGAGTATTTACAGAATATATTGACATATACTGAGATTGCTAAGGTACTGACTGTCCATCTGCGCTAGTCTTGTAAGCCTGAGGATGACTTCTGTTGGGATGTCCTTGGCCCTATGGGTGTGGCTGTAGGTCACATAAGACCTTGTGACCTGCCTGTAATATTAAGAGTCTTTCCATCCACCCTGACTTTGCCCCGGGGTAGTATGCTGTTGGCTCATCAAACTCTCATCATGGATAAAAAAAGAAATCCTCAGAGTGTGGAAATCCTCTGGCAAACCCTCCATAGAGGATTGGTTGGCTAGAATGTCCCTGCTGTTCTTGTCGTTTATTTATTTATTTATTTATGTATGTATGGTCGAGTGGACAAGCTGTTATACTGCTGTAGTAATAGTTTGGGGAAAGGCAGGAAGAGGAAGGTTTGGAGCCAGAACACCCTGCTGAGAAGGGCACCAGCATCATGGGGAGAAGTGGCTGGCTTTGGAGTAACCAGAGCAGCAATGGACTAGAGGTATCAACAACATGACACTTTTTGAGGGCAGAATACTACAGACTTCACCAAGAATACATAATGCCTACATGACCCTTAAGCCTCTCTCTCTGACGTGGTTTGTTTTCCATATTCACAGAAAGATATCCTGCCGGTCTTGCAAGTTTGGGTCTTGACTTCCGTAAATATCTGTCGGACCCTCTTTTTTTCTGTCACGTTAGTTTGGCTCCTTGCTGGATCTTTGCCCTCTGTAAGCAAATGGGTGGACTTCTTGGTGCTACTGCTGCGTTTTGCCAGAAGCCTCTCCAGTTGCATGTATTTTAGGAATTCGGGGACTTCCCCAGCTGCTTGCTTGGCTTGGGATGGGAGAATCAAGGATTTGGCAGCCTGTTTGACTTGAGGGTCTCCTCAAGCCCTTGCAGGGTTTGGACCCCGCAGGTGGGAAAAGTCAAGGCCCAGTCTCCGAAGGTACAACTTTGGCTAAAGGGGTGACTGCTTCAGTAGGGTGCTTCAGTGTTTCCAAGGTGGGGACTCAATTGCAGACTGCATCATTGTGCATGAATGATGGCACGTTTCTGCAAATAAAGGGCCATAGATCAAGTTTGGTTTGCGTGAGTCTGAAAGGGGAACAACTTTCTTCAATAATCGCAGGAGCCGGAGTTTTCTCGCTGCAACAATGGGAAGCATTGCTATTGGCACATGGAGCAAGATACACACAGGTTTAAACGTAGACCTCTGACTACAACCAGCATTAGTTTTCATTGGAATTCTGAGTCTCCTAAATCAGCTCCTAATTCTGATGTTTCTATGGAGACTGTAATTCTGATGATGTCCGACCAATGAGTTTGTTTGAAGGCATCAAACGAGGCGTCTGTTTGATGGGTGGAATCAGCTTTGCTGCTGGTGGAGGAGCAGATGCACTTTCTTATGTTGGCTCTATTTTCATTGAAGCAGAAAGCTAGGTCATCTACAAGTTTTTATTTGAAAGATTCTGAACAGTGCTCTGGATTTTTTCAGTGCTTCTTTGGATTCAGTTGTAAATATAGGTTTGCCTTGATTGGCGGACAGTATATTTATATCCTCTGGCATGTCGGATACAGTTGATTCTATGTTGGGCCTCTTTGGATTATTTCCATATGCTTTCCAGTATGAGCTCTTCTGGCTTCATGAGGGGTAGGTCCCTGTCACACCACATGTTGGCAACTTTAGGGGTTTGGGTGTATTTCCGTTTGAAAGACATCAGTGTGTCCTGTGTGGAGTCAAGTCTTAAATATTAAAGTGAGGGGACTCATCAACAAATGCAATGGGATGTGACGTCGCCAGAAATGAGCATATCAAGGTGAAATATGCACATTTCATTAAATAGACTTTGCATAACCACCCAAATTGCACACAACGAATGACATTTGCCTTTCATAAAATCCACATACACACACAAAACCAAGAGAGGATATTTTCTTCTAATAGTGTTTTTGAAAACGTTAAAAGATGTGCATGTTTTAAACTCCAGGAAACAATAAAAAAAATGTCCCTGGGACTTGCAGTTCCGAAATGGGACATTTCACCTTTAGATGTTTGTTATTTTTCATCAAGTTATATAGTGCACTGGTCTAAGTGTCCAGCCTACAAACCTGACGACTGTGCTTCGATCCCTGTGGTTGCTTTTAATGCTTAAATTCAAAGAGGCCATTCAATGTTTCTCATTTTAGCTGGGGGGACTGAGTCCACTCTCTGAAATAAGTGGGTGGACTCCATCCCCCCACGTATACCCTCTACTTGAGCCCTAGTGGAGTTGATGTTTTCATGGAGTAAGAACAGTGCTGGCTATAGGTCGTAACAGCCTTCAAGAGTTCAGCAAAAATTCCTGGGCATGTCTTGGATTATAGTTTGAAGGCAATTTTAGATGGATGTAACAAGAGGTATCGGATGTTGGAGTTAATGTTCAGACCAGAAGACTGGGGTGGATGAGATGTTGGTTATTACGGTGTTGAACGGGAGACGATTACGTCAACGTGGCACCTTTTTAGTGTGTAGGGATGTTCATCCACTGAGTAAAGCACAAAATGGCCATTAGGTCTAGTAGCACCATGATGGGTTTGTTATCTGAAGTGTCTACTCTGACGAATCGAGGGAATTTGTCCCTTCTACTCAAGAAGGACCCCCTTCCAGTGAGCCTAGGGAGGTGAGCCCGCTCTGCAATACCCTCCCTAAGAGTAGAGGCAAGTGAAGCCTCACGGGTAGAGACTCCCCATTAGGGGACAAGGACTCCCATTCCCAAGAGGAACTCCTTCAGGCTAGATATACCATGGATTGAGCCCTGTGGCTCAGAGACACACAAGAAGACATTAACTATTACAAGTGAAACAAAGACACTACTAACAGATATTATCCTATGGAAAAGGATCATGTCCCTTTAATGCATGACAGTCACCATACTGGTATGCGTACGATGAAAGACGTAGATCCCGAGAATAAAGAGAGAGCAGCAGCTGATGCAGAGAGAGTTGCAGAGCCAAGCTGAGCGAGGTGAGGTACTCAGCTGTGTAACAGCTGAGGTGGAGCGCGAGGAAGCCAGCGAGTTTCAAACTCACTTGCAAGGTCAATACGGGACGCTGGACTCACAGCGGTCCAGAATGCTGATGAAGCAGAAGGGCAGGAACCCAAAACGAGGTGGTGGCGAGACCATGGGAGCCAATCCGTAGTGGACAGCCAGTTTGTGAGAAATGTCCCCAACACCACCGGCAACAGGAGGTCTCATGTCATCCAGGCGTGCAGTCAAGCACTGAGAACCCAAGAGACAAGTAGAGAGAGAAACCAAAGCCGAATGCCCAAGAACAGACGCTGTCCGCGAAGTCTAGAGAGAGACTGAATCCCTGACAGAGAAACCCTGTGAAAGCATCCTCCTGCAAGAACGAAGGTAATTGGGAGACTGGGAGGAACAGGAAGATTCAGAGCAATCATTATCTCGCCAGCTAACTTGTCACAGTAGGGAATGTGAAAGAGTTAACTTGAAGCCAAATTACTTTGAAGCCTGAACTACCCCAATTTCGATTCGAATTAGGATTTTAAATAGAACAGACCTAGCTATGAAGCAAGAGAGTGCCGTACATGTTGTTGAGGTTAACATGAGGTAAGAAAGGAGGATTACCATATGTGGCACAGAATGTTCCGGCAATTGGGGTCGGATGTGATATGGGAATGCAATTAGCCTAGCTATTGACTAAAGATTGATAACGTGAGTTCCTTCCTTAGCTGCAAGAGCATTGGCGTGGCCTGGTATGCCACCAGGATGGTGTTCCAGGAGGCAGTGACGTTGCATGAGAATGCTTGTTTCATGTTTTTTCCTTGCATGCCAGTTTCTTCTCGAGCATTGCTATGAGATCTATACATATAAAATGTTATTACCTTCCTGAGAATTATTTTTATAGACGAATGACACTAATTTAATACTCCCTCCAATGCAACAATCCCACCACACAATCTAGGACAAAAAACAAGTTGAATATTTAATTTTATTTACAAGAATAAACCAAGGAATTAAAGGTGGTCCCCCCTGCACCTCAAGATTACCTCTTAATGTTCATACTTACTGTTTACTTGATCATTACTATCCCTTACCCCTACTCTATGTAGATGTGCCTCCTGGTTCTACACACTTTTCTAATAGAAAGAGAGCAATCAAAGAGCAGGAAAGACTAGAAAGGAAAATAATGGAAGAAGAACAGAAATGAAGGGATAAGAGTATGCAAAGACGTAGAGGTGAAGAAATACAAAGGGCAAATGAAAGAAGAGATATGAAAAGAAGAGAGGAAGACAGGGCACAAGAGGAAGCAAGAAAGCGAAGAGAGTTTGACGATGAAATAGAACGAAAGAGAAGGCAGAGAGCATGCGATCTTGATCGCATGGAGAAGGAGGTAATGGATCCTGATCCAGTAGTATCATGGGAAGATTTAGAAGAGTTCTTCCCAGAACAAATGCCAATACCAGGTCCGTCTAGAGCAAATCTAGAGGATGAATTTGACTCTAGAAGCATTGGAGATGCTATCAATAAAGTCTATCATGATATGAAAACTAAGAAAGTGTTGCAGGATAAGGGTAAAAATTATCGATTTGAGAGTACACAGTTGTACGATAAAGAGGGAGCTTCATGTATTTTTTAGCCCAAAGAGTTGTCTTTAGATAGAATGACTCTGAATAGAGATGAAGAGGAGAGAGGTCACATGAGTTGGGCACAGGAGATATCAGATGAAGACAGAGAAGCCCTCCGTGGGGAGGAGGGAGGTAACGCATATGGACCTGAGGGATGTTTTACAATGGATAAGGAAGTAAGATGGTTGGATTTAGACCTACCTATATCTCGGGCGTCAGAATCATTGACACAGCTAGATCCACCTAAAGGGCGGTCACATGGTCAGAGGGGGGACTCGCCACCTTATGTGAGCAGATTAAGGTCACTGCCAGGAAGAAGTCAGTGCAGAACTATTGTTCCTGCTCTGCATAGACAAACAATGGGAGATGAGGGCGAATTTGGGGTTTCACAGTTTCCTTTGTTAGAGAAGGGAGGGCCCAGACCACAGTATATACCTTGGCCGCAGATAGACAAGGATCATTTAAGGTGCAAACTCCCGAGTTTAAATTCTGGCACTTGGAAATGGATACATGAATTAGAAAAAATGACAGGAGGTAATACATTAGCTATAGGGGATATTAAGGGTGTCCTAATTGCTATCCTTGGGGAGAGGGCTGATGACGTTTGGTCAAGAGCAGGATATTCATGTGTTACCATGGTAAGCACTGCTCCTGATGGAGCACCGTTCAACAATTGCAGAGCGGCAGTTTGGATAGCGCTTAGAGTGCTGTATCCGGACACATCAGATATGGGAACTATGGGGGGCGCTGTTGCGCACTTCTGAAAATGGCCGCCTAGGTGGAGAGCTCCGGCTCGGTTGAAATCCTTGAGAACAAAATATCCTTCCAGGCTCTGGCTGTTTGACAATCTATTTTGGTATATCGTGGGGGAAGGTCCGGAGACGGGGCCCTGTAAGAACAGGACTCGCCGGCTCCAGAACAACAGAGAACTTTGTCTGTGAAATCGCAGTGACTGGCGAGCTGCGACGTGGCTGCTCGAGGGCTCCACGCAGACGCTGCGCGAGCCCGGACCTGGCAACGTTGGGCAGGCCGGGAGGGGGACGGGTGGCCCGCCAACGCAGAGGCTGCCTGAGGACCGCGGCGCTCCGTTCCCCTTCCTGCCGCCTGATCGGTGATCCGACCGCAACATCTGCACACCGGGTCCGGAGAGGAAAGGCCATGCATGTGCCCGGAGACGTGCCGTGAGGGAAACACGCGCCCCCTGGCCCTGATCCCCCCGTGGCGGAAGTCCAGCAGTGGCAACGCTGGGGAAGTAAGTGGACCGCGAGGGGCTAAGGGGGGTTGTGTGTAGGGAGCCCTGCAGTATTGACCGGCCAGGACCCGAGAAGGAGCACGGCAGGGGACTGCCGCCCCTTGGTCCTCGCAAAGACCCTTGCAAGGGGAGTTTAACACGGCACATGGCTGGAGGGGCCCCAGAGGCTAAGCGGCTTGCCGCTACAGCGTTGTAGATGGCGGGAGGTGCGCTGCAGGAGGGGCGCTGACTGGACCTCCGTGGGCTGGTCAGGAGACACGCTGTTCCCCCGCTTAGCTCACCCAATCCCCACTGGTGAGCAGATGGGAGTGGGATGCTGGAATCCCAGTGAAGGGAAGTAGATTTGAAATGCAACAGTACCCTGCACTTATTTGTACTGCAGTGCGCCCTGATTAAGGAGAGGAAAGGGCATAAGAATCATTCTATATTTGCCCACATACCGGCCAAACACCTCAACTGGTCACCTGAACATCGGACATATAAGAGGCGGGGGGCTTGAAGGCACAAGTGGCACGAGGAAATGGCGGGCAGGCGCTGGCAACGGTGTAGGCACAGGGCTTCCGGACCATAGGTGGAGTGTGGAGAGACTTGACAAAAGGCTGTGAGAACTGGGTAGCCGCCACAACATTAAAGGCAGAAAGGAATTTTGTAGGCTACACGCTGCAGCATACCCTTTGGCCACGGGCTGTGCTCACGTTGGAACTGTGAGAGGGCAATAACTAGGCCTCTGTGAGAAAAAGTGTACATCTGGGGCGAGACAGGTCTCAATCCTCTACCTACACTGAAGCGCACCCCGAGCGGGGACACAGAGCAGAGGCCGCGCCATTACCCTATAATATAACTATTGCGAGCCGATACTGGTTGCCGGTGTAGCAATCATATATACGTGGGAGAGCACAGTCCATTCTGGAAGTGGTAACCTTGTCTAATGAGCCGCACTGAGAAGAAGGCAGCAGGGGGAAGAAAGACCGGCCCAATGGACTCCTTCGCTAGCTCCCAGCCACAGGTGGCGCCGGGAGGAGTGGCGCACACATCCAAAAATCGAGACATAGACCCTTAGGATTGCCTGTTAACAATTGTGCAAAATGGGTTCCTGGCTGTTAACGTTAAGTTGGATGACATAGTGGCGACAATTGGCTCCCTGAAGGAACGAGTGGAAAAGGAGAGCGCGTGCATTTCGGAAGCAGAAAACAGGATAAGCTCCAATGAAGATGCGATTTCGCAGCATGGCCGGGACATAGCCCTACTCCAGACCGAACTACGCAAAACCCAGAGCAAGTGCGAGGACCTTGAATCTAGGTCCCGTAGAAATAACATTCGTATTGTCGGGGTGTTGGAGACGTTTGGCAAAGGCTCCATGGAAGGACAGGTGGAAGATCTGCTGAAATCGGTCCTGGGGACAGAATCCCTTTCAAACCACTTCCTTGTTGAAAGAGCTCATCATACCCTTGCGCCACCCACGAAGCCAGGCGCCCCACCCCGTACCATCATTGCACGCCTTCTAAACTATAGAGACAGGGATACGATACTCTGACTGTCCAGAGAAAAAGGGACACTGCACTTTGAAGAAAACAGAATTCATATATATCCGGATTTTTCAGGGACCATACAAACGCAACGCAGGTCCTATGAGATGGTCAAGAAACAACTGCGGCTTCGTAATGTTCCCTATGCCCTAATTTTCCCCGTGAAAATGAGAATCCAGCACGGAGGAAGAGCCCACTTCTTTGAAAACCCTGCCGAAGCCACAGTGTACGTGGAAGCCTCCATCGCGCTGCCTCCCAGAGACCGAATGAGAGACCAGAATACGAGACCTAATACTGGTGAAGGAAGAGGGGACCCGGTAGACGGATAACACTATACCTTCCCTGCAGCAGCAATAAGTATATTTAAATGTCAACACAGCTGATCTGGACCAAGATCCGTTGTTCACCGGGCCGTAGAGCCTCCTACGTGGACGACCAAGTGACGGCTCGGGACGGCAACGAAGCACCCTCAGGAATGTTCCTTACTGTTATCAGGGTCCATCGTCAAGTTGGGGCAGATGATGTGGGTGGAGGTGGGGTAGGGAAAATGGGGATGTTTTGTGTAATTGCAACTGCCTAGATGAGTTGGAGTCTGGGGAGGAAGCATGCACTGTTGGAAGTTGTAGGTTAATTAAAATATGGTCTCGCAGGCACAGGTGCTACTCAAATGTTGGTCACTTGAGCATTGATGGTCAATACTGCATGGTACAATATAAATGCACAAAAAATGGGTGACGGGCGGAAGATAAGATTAATGTCATGGAATGTCCGGGGCCTGAACAATCCAATGAAGGCCAGAAAAGTTGGCAATTATGTCACTAGACACAGGCCTCACATTTTAATGTTACAGGAAACACATGCACAGGGCTCGGTTAACGAGAAAATACTGGCAAAATGTGGCAAATTGCGCTGCTACACAAACTATTCATCGCAGTCCAGAGGGGTCTGCATCCTCATACACAATTCTCTGAGCTTTGTTGCCAAAGGCCACTTGGCGGACCCGATGGGTAGATATGTTCTGGTTTGGGGGAAAATAGCAGGGAAACAAATAACCTTGTTGAACACTTATGGTCCCAATCTAGACGATCCCGATTTTTACCTACACATGCTCGAGATCCTTGCCAAACATGATGCGACCACTGTATTATGGGGAGGGGACTTAAATGTCGTATTAGACCAGACCCTGGATAGATCTGCCAAGGTAACCAGGGCACCCACCAAGGCGGCACTAGTTCTTAAGCAAATTATCCCACAACTGTCTCTACTGGACGCCTGGAGAGTGCTCCACCCAACCAGCAAACGGTACATGTTCTATTCTTCTGTCCATGATAGTGAGTCACATATAGATTATTGGTTTGTATCCACAAATATAGCGCATACCCTACAGAATTGCAAAATTCTTCCTCGCACACTATCTGACCACTCCCCGGTGATGTTGGAGATCGTTTTGAAAGATGCCCCCAGACCAACAAGGAGGTGGAGAATGTCAAGAGATATACTAAAAGACCCGAATGTTGTTGAAACCCTACATATTGAAATTGCCAACTTTTTCACAGATAACATTGAATCTGTAGGGCACATATCGTCAGTATGGGAAGCTTTTAAAGTCTGGGCGAGGGGGGCCCTAATATCCAAGACCACTGGTCTTTTGAGGGAGGTGCGCCGTGAACTGGAGGGAT
Source organism: Ambystoma mexicanum (assembly GCF_040938575.1). Lineage (NCBI taxonomy): Eukaryota > Metazoa > Chordata > Amphibia > Caudata > Ambystomatidae > Ambystoma > Ambystoma mexicanum. The sequence goes on along the minus strand of NC_090939.1, from coordinate 266,165,848 downwards.
GGAGAGGGAATTGAACGTACTGGAAGAAATCTATAGCCGCACGCATGGTGTAGACACCCTAGCTGCAATACACAAGTTACTTAGGGATTTTGATCGACTGGCAATAAGGGAAGTACAATATATGGCAGCCCCTACCAGGGCTCGCAGATACAGAGAGGGAAATAAAGCAGGGAGAATGTTGGCCAACTTGGTTAAGCACAAAAAACATATGACCCCGATTACAGCGATCCAAACGGCACAAAATGAGATAATAACAAGTGAACAGGAAATAAATGATGAGTTTGGTCACTTTTACAAACATTTGTATAAGAATAGAGATGGAAAATCCCCTGATGAGATTAAAAGCTATCTTGCTATGCTAGATCTCCCTAAACTCCCAGAAGAAAGTAAACTAACACTCGAACAACCTATTATAGCCGAGGAGCTCACTGAGGCAATAAAGGGGCTCACGTCTGGCAAAGCGCCCGGCTCGGATGGGCTGGGTGCTGAATTCTATAAAGAATTCCGGGAAGAATTGGTACCTGTGCTATTAGAGATGTGGGGAGAGGCTCTGGGGAAACAAATGCTGCCCCCGACAATGCGTGAGGCCATCTTTTGTGTTGGCCAAACCCCGACGCCCACCACAAGATATGTCATCCTATAGGCCCCTGTCCCTGATAAATGTAGACGCCAAAATGTTTGCGAAGGTGCTGGCGAATCGCATGTTACCTATAACACCTACGCTGGTTCATGCAGATCAAAGCGGGTTTATTCCCCACAGGTCCACTGCCCTAAATAGGCGTAGGCTATTCGGCATAATGTCACAAATCAATCCGAGCAAGCAAGCAGTCGCGGTGTCCCTTGACGCCGAGAAGGTGTTTGACTCGGTCTCCTGGGAGTACCTCTTTTTGGTGCTTGAGGCGTTTGGGGTGGGCCCCTACTACATTAAGTATGTCAAACTGCTGTACACAGCCCCGGGTGCGAGGGTGTGCACAAATAGAACTATATCCAAGCTGTTTGAGCTAGGATGTGGCACCAGACAGGGATGCCCCTTCTACCCTATTCTCTTTGTTTTGACAATAGAGCCCATAGCGGCTGAGGTTCGTTTGAGACATAACAACAAGGGTGTAACGCTGAAAGGTGCCACTCAAATAATATCCCTACACGCGGACGATACCTGGTTATACATCCGCGAACCAGACAAAAACATTGTCCCTATCATGGCAGACATCAACGAATTTGCAGAGTACTCTGGATACACGGTGAACAATGCTAAATCAGAAATTTTCCCGCTCATCCCATCCACAAAACGCCCAGCTCGGATGTGCGGCCTTAAGTGGTCGGAGCGACACATCAGATACCTGGGAGTCCTGGTTTCCAGTAATAGACAGACCCTGTACACTGACAACCATGACCAGGCGCTACAAACACTCCATACCAAACTACAGGCCTGGAGACACCTCCCAATCTCACTACACGGTAGAATTGCCATTCTTAAAATGATCGTTCTTCCAAAACTACTATACCTATTTGTAAACATACCTATATGGCCGGGAAAGGAATTTTTCTCCAAACTTCGATCCATGGCAGTGTCATTCCTTTGGAACGGAAAGGTGGCTAGGAGTGGGTGGGAAAAGATGACAGAACCATATGAAACAGTGGGAATAGCAGCACCAGACTTTGAGCTCTACTACATGGCGGCGCAGGCGCAGTTCGCAAAGCATTGGTATGACGAGGCAGACAATTCACCCCACACGTGGATAGAAGAGTATACTACTACACCCACAGACGTTAGGTCAGTTATCTTTGATACAAGACACAAGGACTCATATGAATTTGACCCTGTTAGCTGCACAGTGAGAGCCTGGGGGGGCCATATATAAAAAACTGGACATTGAGATCCCCTATAACCCCGAGGCCCCATTATGGAAATACCCAAATATTCCCCCCACATTCGACATCAGCATACAGGAAGCCTGGGACCCCGGTACAGAGATGAAGGTGGGAGATATGTATATAGACGGGAAGTTTGTGACCCTTGCAGTATTCTTGAGGGGTGTGGGAGGAGGGCCGCTCCGAACATTACAGTACTATCGGATGAGGTCCGCATTTCAATGACCCTGGCCATCCTTTCCTGATGAACCCCCCTCCCACCCGTGCATACAACTGGTTACAACACAAGGTGGGCTGGGAATCTCCAAATTGTATAAGACAATACAGACCCACACTCCCACGAACAACCGAGTGAAAGAGAAATGGGAAGCGGATATGAAAATACCAATTCCCGAAGATAAATGGGTAAGATACTGTACGCTTACAAAAAGGGTGTCCCTCAATGTGGGGTTGCGCCAAATACAGTTTAAAATCCTTAACAGACTGCACTATAGCCCTGCCAAAATTTCTAAATTCACGCCTGGTGATACAGGTGACTGCCCCAAATGTAAGTCCCCGCAAGCGGGATCCTATCATATGTACTGGGAGTGCCCGGTTGTGGCTCAATTGCAGCTACACTGATAGAATTTACACAAATACCCCCGTATTCGACCCCCCAAAAATATTTGTTCGGGGATATTGGGAAATGTTCCGAAAAAATCAGAAGGCTGTTTAATGTGTCATGTGCTATTGCCAAGAAATGTATATTGCAATCATGGAAAAGCCCGAACTCCCCTACCATGAATACCTTTCTATGTGAATTAACTTATGCAAATGAATGCGAGGAACAGTATGTGCTATCCCAACCGAGCATGAGTCGACCAAAGGACATCAGGAGCCCCTTCAGGGCGTATTTGTGTGACCTGTCCACGGATAGCGAAACAGCTATGTAGACTGCAAATTATCAAACGTTTGGTGAAGACATTGTTGTATGTAAGACCATGGGATATGTTGATTGGGTGCCACTGTAACTGTTGAGACCTTAATAAAAAGTTGTTTAAAAAAAAAAAGATATGGGAGCTATAATGACAAAAAAGATGCAGGAAGGGGATGACCCGCTTGTTTACATTCAGAATTTCCAAGAGCAATGGGCTTTGGAGACACACGAGGCTTGGGGGAAATATATACCTGTGTTTTATCATATATTATGTCAGGGGTTGCCAGACCCAATAAAGGAGCAGCTTAAGAAGCTAGTGCGTATGGTCAGAGATACAGCTGACCGTTGCACATTATTGCAGGCTTTTGCAAGAAAAGAATCGTTAAAAAGACGATATTAGGAAAGGCGAAGAGGCAAAGTTAGTGCAGAAAAAACTCTCCAAGTATGCCATTGAAGGGGCAATGTTAACTAGTGGAGATGGATCGAGCTCGCAACAAGCAGCAAACATGCCACAGATGAATAACCTTAGGCATTTTGACCAAGGTAATAATGGGTTTATACCACGGGGAAGGGGAGGTTTTCGAGGAAGAGGTTTTCAGAGTAATCTGGGGAATTTCCAGAGTAATAAAAGTGGGTTTCAGAACATGCAGAATGATAATCAAGGCATGGAGGGAGGACAAATGGGAAGACCTCTGCCTATATGTTGGACTTGTGGTATGACAGGCCATTTTGATTGCGTATGTAGAAATCAAGGATTTGTGCAGAATAATCAATTTTCGAGAGGGGGACTTCAAACCCGCCTCAATATTCACAGCAGAATGGAGATGGGTTTGCTCAGAATTAAACAGTGCAACAGACACAAACGCTGAGAGTGCAGCAAGATTTTCAGATACAACAGACAACAATGAATCTGCCACAAGGGCAGTCACAGCATTCACCTATGCAGATACAGCAAAGCACGAACACAGGACAGTTAATGACTCCTAGGATAGGGGGTGTCACTGTCGATGGAGGGAATCCCTTCACAGGTACAGGGATGAGGCTGTATCCGCAATAGGACAGCTCACTGGGAGACTTGATGTGTTCGATACTATCACTGATGCCCAATTCTCAAGAGGAACCGAGGGTTTATGTCAGTATAGGAGGCAAGAATTTTTTGTTTTTAGTGGACGCGGGTGCAACACACTCATGTATACGAGAGGGGAAGTTTTCGATGTCTGGAAATGCCATGAATACTGGCGCTGAATCACAGGAGCTACAAGCAGAGTTCCTTTTACCAAAGATCTACCAGTCTCTATAGGAGAGTGTGATATGTTGTGCCATTGCTATATTCGAGGCAGACACCTGTTAATATATTGAGTCGAGATTTAATGACCAAGTTAAACACAACGATTCCGTTCACTGATGAAGGCATAATGTGTGTAAACACTAGGAATGCATTATTTAAATGTGAGTGAATTTATTATGGCATTTGCAAGACAAGTGGCCATACGAGGAATGCCGTTAGAACCAGAAGTGTTTCATTATGGGATATGAATTTTGTTGACATGGCTGCCAGGCTTTGTGGGCAGGACTATGAGAATACCGGATGAATTCTTGTTTAGGCCAAAGATACCTATGGATGAAGAGGAAGGGCAAACCTTAGTCAGCCATAGTGCGAGGAGAAATGGCTGTGTTTGATGGAAATGATCATGATGGCAGACAATGGTGCACAGTGAGTGCCATTGTGGAGGGTTATAGATTGACTGACGTCACTGATGAAGATCTGTTTAGAGATCACCCATCAGATGACGTAGTGATATATGAGATGAGTATTATTTATTGGGTGAAAGCAATTAAACCTGAGTTTCTGCAGAAAATTATGCTAGCACAAAAATGTCCCGAGTATTTTGAGGAAGACATGGTGAAAGGGCCAGCTTCATTATGGACGACAGGCCCTTATGGTGTAGGCCTACTAAAGGGGGTTGGAGAAGTGAAGATTAAATTGAAACCAGGAGCAATTTTACATCGAGCACGACAGTATCCTATGTCTCGAGAGGCAGATGAAGCTATTTTTAAGACGATATCAGCTATGATGGAACAAGGCATCCTAGTGACGTCAGAGTCCCTGTGGTATACCGCAATTTATCCTGTGAAGAAAGGGAAAGGGTGGTCGTGGAGTTTAATTCAAGATTTAAGGCCGATTAACCAGATTGTAGAGGCAGAGTTCCCTCTAGTTCCTAATCCTGCGACAATCTTATGTAACATACCTGTTGAGGCATGATATTTCACTGCAATTGACTTAAAAAATGCATTTTTCTCAATCCCATTGCATAAAGACTAGCAAGATTTGAAGTCATTTAGGTTCAGACAGACCCGCCTGAAAAGCACTAGTTTACCCCAGTAGTACTGTGAGTCTCCATCGATTTTCAATAGTGTCCTGCAGATGGACTTAAGCAATATTGATTTTGAAAGTATTGTGTTGCAATACGTAAATGATATATTGGTCTGTAGCACCACAGCGGAAAAGTGCAGACAGGATTCTGTTCAGCTAATGATTATTCTTGCTTACAAAGGATATAAAGTCAACAGAGAGAAGTTACAGTATTGTCAACAAGAATTGTTGTATATTGGCCAGTTAATTTTGCGTGAAGGAAAGAAGGTTACTCCTGAGAGAGCTGAGTCTATTTTAAAAACAGCAAAGCCACAGACGATAAAGCATATGCAGAGATTATTGGGACTATGTAATTATGTGAGAGCATGGGTCTTTGATCGTAGCTCATACATAAGGCCCTTATTGCAAGCTCTGAAGAAAGCACAGGCAACTCAAGAAAACATTGTTTGGACTGAGGAAATGGAAGAAGGGTTTGATTAATTGAAAAAGGCAATTTGCACAGCTCCAGTTTTATGGATTCCTAATTATTCTGAGGAATTGATTTTGTTTACACACCGATGGCACTGTAATGACAGCAGTCCTCACGCAGAGAACCACATTGGGGTACAAGCCCCTTGCATATTACAGTGGGATTCTAGACCCAGTAATGAGGGGTCACTTTCCTTGCAAACAGTCTTTGGCAGCCGCCACGCTCGCCATTGAGAAGGCTGCTAGTATAGTAATGGGGTGTTCCATGACTTTGTTTGTTGAACATGCATTATTTGCCATTTTGGAGAAACTTAAGGTCACGTTGACATTTCAAACGGCTTCTGCCTATGAAGTAGCCATATCAAATCCGGCAATTAAGATAGTTTGATGCAGAATAGGGAATCCTGCCATGTTCATAGCTGAACCACTGGCAGAGGACGAGCATGCACATGATTGCTTGAACTATGAAGACTTCTATGATGAAATCCCAAGGGTAAAAGAGAATGTGTTGGCAGCTTGGGAGATTCTTTTTATTAACGGTTCTTTGATAATCGATCAAAATGATGGACAGAGATATACAGGTGCCGCTGTGGTAAAGCACACGGCCAATGAGGAGTTTCAGGTACTGATAAGTGCATGACTACCATCTCATTTTTCAGCACAGGCTGCAGAATTAGTGCCGCTGATTGTCACGCTTGAGAAAAATGCAGACCAGGAAGTAAGGGTGTGCAGTGACTCTGCCTATGTGACGTCAACAGTGAATGAAGGGCTAGCATGTTGGAAAAGGAGGGGCTACCTCCAAGCAGACGTCACTCCAGTGCAGCACGCAGCCCTATTGGCAGTCTTATTAAAGCACTACAACTCCCAGTAGACATCGTCGTTAAATGTGCAGCTCACACTAAAAGAGCAGATTTTATTTCACGTGGAAATCAAAAAGCAGACAAGAAAGCCAGAAGTGTTGCATGTTCAGATGACATTATGTCATTTGACACACTCAATGTGAATGAAAGCATGGTGGTTATGATGAGTGTGTCTGACTGTTATAATAACCTGTCTAGAACTCAACTGATAGAGATCCAAGGGGAAGCACCCCAACATGAGAAGGAATTGTGGATGCGGATAGGGTGTTCTTTAAACCCCTGTGAAGTGATGTGGCAACAGGACCGTACTGGTAAACCAGTGATGCCTATAGCCTTATTGAGGGTGGCGTTGGACCAGCTACATTACCCTGCATACAAAACTAGAGAGAATCTTGCTGCAACTATTGCAGAGGAATGTTTTTTTCCAAATTTGGTAGAACACGTTGCATTTTATGTAGTAAATTGTATCGTATGTCAAGGGTTTACTGCTGGGTACACGTTGCGCTCAATAAGGAGAGTTATTCCTAGATCTAGTGGCCCCTTTCTGCATTTGCATATTGACTATGTCGACATGCCGCAAGTATGTAATGGATATAGATATATGATCATAGTGGAATATCCTTTTTCGAGGAGGGTTGAGGCTGGACCCTGTACACACTCAGACTCCACCTGTGCAGCAACATTTCTAGTACGAGAAGTATTTCCCAGATGGGGAATATGTGAAATATTGAGATCAGATAATGGCCCTCATTTTGTTAACACAGTCTTTGAGCAAATACGCGTGTTGCTTGGCATAAAGCACAAGTTTTATCGGCTTATCACCTGCAGACAAATGGTGTCTGTGAGGTACTCAATGGCTTTCTTAAAGAAAGAATAGCCAAATTGAAGCTTACCTTGAAAAAAGGATGGTTGCATTGCCTTCCACTGGCATTGTACGCTTTGAGAAATCTGCCAGGGTCATGGAGGCTGATGAGGCAAATGAGGACACCTCTCACACCATCAGCTAAGGTCAGAAGTGATGCCCAATCAACTGCAGAATTGTTAGGAAAGGAGCTACATGATTACCTTATTTGTATGACTTCAAGTACCTCTGCCATTTCAGATCAGCTCAAGCGAAAAGGGTGTGGGGCCGTGCAGGACACAGAAGGAGATGCTTCAACAAGTGAAACTAAAGAGGTATGTCTTCCCAAACCTTTCCCCGGAGATGCAGTCCTAATCCACAATTTCACTAGAAAGAGGCACTAACCTCGCTTCAACTGCCCTTTCATAGTGGAGGGTGTCACGCACTTGGACATTCCTTGGTGACATAATGGTCTATGCTGTAGAGCCTCCTTCACCCCCACACCCATCGGAAGCAAGCGTCGGGGAACAACCACAGCATGTGCAGACCAGATCTATGGCGAGGAAGAAGTCAGCAGAAGCTGTTGAATTAAAATAAAGAGTTCATTGGACTGTGGCTTATTTCGGGACACTCTTTTCAGTGATTTAGAAGAAGTAAAGAAGTTTAAAGAAGTTAAGAAAATTTAAAGAAAATTTAAAGAAGTTAAGAGAAGTTACTGTGTTCTTGAGCCACAGGAGTTTTGTTGACATTAGACTGAGGCATGCTTAAGCCTTGATTGAAAAGATATGCCAAAGCTGGAGTTCCTTTTTGACAACTGGAAGAGGGAGCAATAACCAGATTAGTTTCTCACTGAGTTCCTGTTCAGAGGCACGCATGGTGGTGCCCACTGTCAATGTTTTACGGGTCATTCTTGCAGTTTTCATGTTCATATTGCACGCATACCCTGCGCTTGTGGGGAAAACTAGTAGCATTCATGTTTTCTTGCAAGATCCTAAAAATTGTCCAATTGTGAGGAGATTGCTCATAGCCATTGTTGAGCAGATTCTCCAGATTCCTGAGTTCAGTGGGGAGAACGCAAATGCCCCTGTCACTGGATAATGCACGCAGACTAGTCAGCTTAGTATTCTACTACCTAATTGAGGAGTGCCCGCATCTTGTTGGAAGGCAAACCAACGTTTGAATGTTCCGGAGAGACCTGACAAACAATGCAGCGCTTAATGACATTGGACGAGATATTATTAAACAAGTAAACAGGTACTCGACGAGAACATTAAGAACTGAATGAGACTTTCTTTCAAGGGACAGATCCGAGGTCTAGTGGTTACAGAACTTTTGTTTCATGCTGAAAGAAAATCATCATTTCGTCTGGTGAAAGGCCAATTCGTGGCATTTATTGGGAATTTGTGTTCATCATCCAGTAAGCAGCCTGCTGGTCGAGGAGATTTCAGAAGTAGCGCATAATGTTGCCCCATTAAAAAGTGTTTTTCCTTCCTTAAAAAAGAAAGATGGGCAGCATCAGTAGCAATATCATCATGCCAGATCCTGAGAGATGTCCATGATGTATAAAAAGCTGTTGCTGCAAGTTAAAGTATCTTTGTGTGATTTATGCTTGCATTTTGTTCATAGTGAAACTGCTCTCACTCACAGTGCGCATGTCTTATTACATAGACATAAATGGAGCGAGGACTCCTGTGAATCTTCCTGAACAGAAGGAGGGTACAGATGTGGCAACTACTAGGCAATCAAGCCCCTATGTAATCATTCCTCTTCCAGTAAATAATGTAAAACAGTGAGTTCATGCAAATGTCACCAGTCAGCTTTCTTTGACAAAAAAGTGTTGCAGAAAATATTTTTGGACACCAGAAACAAGCTCGAAAGGAGATACACAGGAAGAGATTGCTTAGGAGTGAACCGACACAGGTAGCACATGTAAACACACCCAGTCAACTGATGAATGTTTCTATGATTGGTCCAGTAAGAAGAAACTATGCTGACATACTTCATGCGATGATCATAGCAGATCATAAGAGAAGAACTGAGAAAAATGCTAGGGAAGATGATCATGAGCTAAATGACTACCTGGACAGTCCAGCACATTTGGGGAATAACAGATAGTATCAGCATATGAAAGAAGTAGGGAGGAGAACCTTGAAGGAGGAATGCTTTGTATGTGCACTCCTGCCTTATAGCATGGGGAAGTCTAAGATATTCATTGCTATTGAAATAGACGTCCAGACAGCACATTGTCTATCACATATAGCACTTTGCTGCACTAGAGGCCAGTTCATGGGTCAAGATACCCATCTCAAATGGGCAACTGAATGGACAGATCCAGAGGAAGATGACTATGTGCAAGACACAAAGACAAGAGACAGAGCTCACACCAAGAATCACGTGATCAGATATGAAAAGCCTGGAGTAAAAGGAGCTGAAATCAGATGGTAAAACAAATGACTTGAGAGTCCAGGAAAAACTGGAGAAAACATCCGACATTGGAAGAACAGAGGCCAGATGCAGATTTGCAGATCAGTGTTATCACCAGATGGCTGGGAAGAAGGAGTGGTTATCCGCAGAGCCTGGATGGTATATGATCATCCTGAATCAACTGTTTGGAATGCACAGGTGCTGTTCAAACCATTGTGGCCGAAACTTGATAAACTATTGACCAGGGTAAAAGACAGAGGAGGACCCTTGCAGATAGTGCCTTTGGAAAGTTAAAAGAGTGCTTCAGAAACAATGGCACAAGAAAAGTCAGAGAGAATCAGAACTGTAATCAGATTTTTGATGCACCAAGGATGAATCTTGGAACAGCAGTGATCGTGGATCACTATTGTGCCTGTGGGGCTAAAGCTTATATGAGATTGTCCACATATTTTGGAGGAATATGCACTTTGGTGAATGTTCATGTTACAGCGTTGGTGATTCCTAAAAGTGATCTGAATCTTGACAGTTTCCTGAAAGCAGATGCTCACCTAAGGAAGAAGAGATCTGTGGAGCTGATTAATCGAATGAAGAGGGAAAGTTATTTCTCTGCCAAGTCAATAGAAGCTTTTGACTCTATTCCCTATGAGCAGAGCCTGTTCAGACAGAGTTGGCCAGTCTTCAGATTGATCTTCATGCCAAGAATCCAGGTTGGAGCAAATACCAAATGGCTGCAGATTACCAGGTGGGAGTTGCTACAAACGATCAACACAACCATAAAGGGGTTAAATGCTATTAGAGAGGAGATGAGAGCCATAAAACAGATGACTCTCCAGAACAAATACTTTTTGGACATGATCACAGCGATGGATGGAGGTGTTTGTGCAAACATTGGAGAATCATGTTGCACATTCATACCGGCTCATGATGACGAGAATGGAACCTTGACGGAGGCCATAGGAATGCTGACGAAGCTACACGTCCAGATGATAGACTAAGTGGAGGACATTGCTGACGACAGTCGGTTTGATTCACTCTTTTCTTGGGTTCCACAATGGATGGCAGACATGTTCAAGTTACTTGGAGCACTGATCATGATGGTGTTGCTTGGATTCTGTATGATCAATATAATAATCACACAATGTAAGAAGACAGCAAAGAAAGCCATAGGGATGAAAATCATGATTGATATCAAATCACGATGGAAAGCCAGAGACTTGACAGATGAAGAAATCAGAGACTTTGTGAAGGCCAGTATCCAAGCACCTGAGGGAACAGAATTCCTGTATCCAAAGAACCATAAGAAGTATGTGGGAAGATGGATCTATTGCAGCCCAAGTGGACAGTGCATGCTCATGATATAGGACAAGGATTAGCATGCAAAATCAGCTGAATACCTGAAGGGAGTCATAAAGATATGAATCCCTAAGAAGCATTTCTTTAGACCAGATGTCTAGATATGTAGGATGAGGGGAGAGTAGTCGATGAATCGCCCAGAGGGGGGAGTGTAGAGAAGGATCCAAGTACCCCCACCTCAACCACATCACCCATATTGCCTATATGTTGGGAGCCAGAGTGTGAGACACGTGCGGTACCAATAAGAATACTGATACCAAAGAGAATCCTGGAAGCAAGGTGCCCATTGAGAAAATTACATCTGCATACGAGAAAATATGATGGTCATTTGAATGAAATCCCAGAAGAAGCAGAGCAAATGGCTGGCCAAGATGAATGGTGACGTCATATAGAGTCGAGCTGACGTACATAGAAGAGATGGAGAGACAAGAGAATGGAGAAATTCTATAAGGCATCAAGATTGTACCAAGGATACATGACATCTTGGGATCAAGGTGAAGAAGCTTATGCCACAAAATGGATGAAGATATCAAGTCAGTTTACAACGTGTACAAAGAAATGCAAGCAGATGAAGTATTCTTGAGGCTAGTGTTATAGTGAATAGATTGCGGCATGCGCCAACATATACACATATGCATGAATGAGTAAATAATGGATGTTTCCACTACCTGTTATAGCAGAGCTGGACTAAAGAAGGAAGGCCTCATTTTCAGGTGTTGCAGTAAGAAAACAAACAAATTACAAAGTGAATCTCAGAAAGGTGATGTTGGATGAGCCATGAAGTCAAGCGAAGAAGCCAAGTTCTTATCAGGCTGGGATGAGCTGACATTGGATACAAAATTGTGTGAAAGAACAAACTCCTGTTCAGAAGGCACAAACAAAACAAGGAAGACATCAGGGGTCTATTACAAAATAATATTTTTAATACACCAGAAGCTTGAAATCATAGTCTTCAGTCACATGGAGGGATGAAGTTGGACGAACAGGTCTATCACACCTACGCATGAGGGCAGAGCATGCCTTCACTCCCCTGAATTCTCCAGAGCTAAGAACACTCCCAAGGACAAGTTCAAAGTCTTAATTGCCAGCAGACCACTGAGGTCATGATAGAAGGATATGCTAATTAATGGGAAGCTCTGTTCAAGACGAGCTCACCAGCCCCTGGATGTCCAGTCTGCGTGCTGCTCGACGTAGGTGGAAAAGTACTCACGAATGTTAGAGTGCCAACCAATTGCCAACCAATTGTAGGGGACCACGTAATTAAGGGTCCTACAGTTTGTGTAGCAAATGGGACGTTGTGTATTTAGTGACATTCATAGTGGCCATATTGAAGGGAGGGCCTAGTTGCCCCACCTGATGTTAAGAAACCAATTACTTTCACTCACTGTCCCATACTAATATAGAACGTACACTTAGATATTCCCTTAGAACCAATCACTTTCTTCAATAGGTTTTTGTAGATTGCCACGTAGAATGACGTTAGTAATACGTAGGTTAACGTCACTTTTGACTATTTTTTGTTATAAAAGACTGCTATTTTTTGTAATGCATTGAGAGATTTGCGCTGAGACGTCAGTTGATGTCCGTTGTACTCCCTGTTTTAGATAATTGATATTAAAACAGTTATCCTTTTTGCCAACTACCTGAGTCGTTTTGATTATTGATGTATGAATAAAGTCTGCATCCCCATCCATCTCAAGGGTATTGCTACTCATCTTAAAGGGTTGGAGATCACCCAGTTCAAGTAGATGTTGCTTCATTAATGTCAAAGGTAAAAAACTGTTTATGAGGAGGGATTTTCATAACGAGCCCAACCCAGCAAGGACATTTCACACTTAATCAAGTAAAACAGAGTTCGACAGATATATATATATATATATATATATATATATATATATATATATATATATATATATATATATATATATACACTATTAGGCCTTATCACACTAAACATGTAACACACAAAACTATTATATAGCACAAAACACACTTATAGAGATATATACAGTTGGTAATCTCAAAGTGAGATTACCTGCACTTTACACTAAACACAATAAAAAGCAATTTAATGAAGCAATTCAACAAAAAAGTACCAAGTTACGTGAAATATTTTGGCAATTCAAAACACATATCATACAACCTACCTAGTAATTATGAGGGAGACATTTATCATAAGCAGTCTTGCCTTATCAGGTAAGTGTTCGAGAGTCTTAGAGGGATTCATGATTAAGTACCTGAAAGAGGGATAGAAGTCCCAAAGATTCCCTGCACACAGCCAACCAGTAGATAAGAACTTTATTTTGAAAGCACACTCACAATTCCACCACATTATGGGTGACCTATGAAGGTAATCGAGGTTATATCTCCACTAATCACAACCAGGAAAGGGTAGAGTTAGGGAGTGAACTTGTGCCCCTGCGGTCCTTATGGGCGAGAAGGGCACCCAAAATTGTATGTACACCTGCACCCTTAATCCCATTTTCCAAGTGACTAACTCTGTGGTAGTCAGATTTGCTGAAGACACTTATTCTGTTTTTGGGCTTGTCATTGGGAGTTCAGGTGCAGTGGCTGAAGATTTTGTCAGGATTCGGTCCAGCTAGGCCTCAGTTCGAATCTCCGATTACAGTACAGTTTCAGCAGACTTGAGGCACGCTGTGCCAGACACCACAGGCAGCAGCCACATCAAAGTCCACGACAACAAGGGCCACGAGGGAGCCCCCAAAACCTATAGGGGAGCCGGGGTGGTTTATCCCCCGAGAATATATTTTAAAATAATGTTCTGAATTTATGCATTTTGCAGCACAGTTTTTGCAAAAAATTAGATACAAGTGATACAATTTACAGTTGGTTCTCTAGAGTAACACATGAAAAAAATCAAGTAAATGCCATGTCACCAACAGTACACTACATAGGAGCCCTTTATACCATTGTCATAAGGCTGCGGTCGCAACCTATCTATGCCAGTAATGGTCAGTGGAAATCACATGCATGAGCATGCTGCCACAATATATCTATGCCAGTAATGGTCACTTTAAATTGCATACATGACACTTACATGCATGACACGCTTCAGTCTTGATGTATAGGATTTTATGTGACCATTACTGGCATGTATAGGTTGTGGCAGCAGCTTCATGCATGTGATTTAATGTGACCATTGCTGGCATAGATAAGATAGCTGATAAATCTTTTAATTGACAGGCTTAACTATTTCCCCCAAATATGCCAGCGCAAGAGATGGAGCCCGAACCAGCCCATGGGGCTGGCAGTGTTTCCCTCCCCCATAGAATTCTTTAAAAATATTGGGATAAAACGGTGAACACTGTCTGTGTAAAACTGGGTAAAAATCCAGACCAGACAGTTTGCAAGTCACCAACAGTACACACAAGCTTTTCCCAATGCATTGTAACAATGCCTTTGCCCACAGCATATGCCAGTATAAAGACACGCTGAACATTTTCACACTGGCTGTGCCCATATATTTCCATCCTGGCTGCACCATTATATGCCAGAATTCCTATATAACAACATGCTCTCATTTGCTTCGCACATAATGCCAGTAATCATTCAGAAAACACTTGCACACTGGCTGTGCCAATACATGACAATATCCCCACATAAGAACATACTCTTATACGCTTTGCTTTTCAAAATGCCATTCCACAATAAGAAAACATGTCCAGACTGGCTGTACAATGTAGCCTCAAGTCTAGACATGTTAAAACACTTATCATGCATACTTTATCATAGATGCCCAGAATAAAATGCCATGCCTACGTAAGAAATGGCTGACTGTGTTGGGAAGGAAATGAACCTCTCCCACCCCCCAGGCACTTTAGAGTTAGGAGAATACCATAACTACACTTTCGATGTACCAGGGGTCAGTGGGGTGTGCTAAGAGACCCTGCAAGAACAAATTATTAAACGAAATGTAGATACATAGACTTAGTGCACGCATATAAGAAACCACCATTTTTGTAGCTCTGGTAGAAACATTCGGCCCTGCATGGCTGTGCAGTAAAAACAGACTAAACGTAGAAACCTGAATAGGCCCAAGTGCTGATGATAGAGAGATCCACACTGCCAGCTCCCATAGAAACTTTCCTTTGTTCCATAACTGTTGCTAATACGTGTTAGCCCAAGAAGGAATGTAACCTGCAAAGCCGCGAGAGAGTACCAGGCAACTCACAGTGCACGTTTATCCCAGCCAGGCCTAAAGCAGACCTCCAACCCGCCCCGAGCACACGATGAGTTATGACACCCACAACTGTCCCAGTCCAAGACCCCTGAATTCCTCAATAGTATGTGACCCCAGACCACCAACCATAAACCCAATGGTCATAAAAGATCTAAAAGAACACAACCATTCCACCTTATTTCATAATGACAAACTTTGTTATACGAGGTACAGTGTGGAATAAATTATAGTCCAAAGTAAGGGTGGAAGCCTTGGGTGTGGAGAGTGCGATAACTGAAAGAGTGAGGAATGTGTGGCTCAGCGCAATCTTAAGCCCTCCTTGTGGCAGTCCCCCGAGCCTCCCATGTGCACGCCGTAATGATAGAGTAGCATTGTCTTGCATAGTAACTAACTGCAAACTTGACCTTGGTTCCCTGGAAATGATGAGCCCAGCAGACCCCACGTGATGAAAGAGGGA
Source organism: Ambystoma mexicanum (assembly GCF_040938575.1). Classification (NCBI taxonomy): domain Eukaryota; kingdom Metazoa; phylum Chordata; class Amphibia; order Caudata; family Ambystomatidae; genus Ambystoma; species Ambystoma mexicanum. The sequence goes on along the minus strand of NC_090939.1, from coordinate 266,150,082 downwards.
CAGATGGGGCTGGGACCTACAGTAGCCTGGTATCCCCTATGGAGCAGGCATCCCATGTATAGGGTCTCACCAACCAGCCACCTGGGTTTTTTACTGTATATGTTTGTGTCATTGATGATGATGTTTTGCCTTATAACATTCTGCTTGCACCATTTTTCAGCAGAACGTTCTTGAGCAGCAGAGTTCTTTGCTGGCATACTTATTTGCTGGTGTGATTAAAACTTGTTATCCTTGCAAGAATCTCTTGGCCTTTTTCCCTAGCGGGTTGTATTTTTTCTGGCATGGGCACTTGTGGTCGTGCCTTCATTTAGTGACCCCAATGTGATCCCAGAGCTCCCCCGTACCTGCGGAGGTGACCAGGAAGCCTCTCCGAAGGGGCTGTGCCCACCTACAGGGACCAGTCTCAAAAAAGGCGTATTTCTCAGTGGCCGTACAGGAGCCGCCTTTTCAGAATTCCTGTCTGCTCTTTAGAGCGAGGTGCGGCTTCGAAGAGAAGTGTAGGTCAGTGTTTTTGGAACCCCGTGACGGAGGAGTTTGGCTGAACACATGCATGCAAGTATAGCCTTGCAAGGGATAGCAAGTAGGGGATAGGTGTATGGGTTTGTGAACACGCAGATATTGAAATTGCTCCGAGGTACAACAGAGCGAGAGCCTTCTTCTGTAACTAGAGAACCCTCTGTAATTCATTGTTATCAGTTAAACAAGATGCAGGGGGATGCTACAGGCAATAAACACAGAACACATGTTTATATTGAAATGCCCTCAGCAGCTGAGCATAGAAAGAAATAAAGTGCAGTTCTCTAGACTTGTTACTAAAGTTTCTTTCCTTCAGCATACAAACATATTTTCTACACTGTACTGTACTGCCGAAACAACTGACTTGGTTTTTGAAAGTTACTGATTTGTTCTTCACCCGCAAGGAGTGTTCTGCTGTGACCTTTCACCGTACCTTTCTCCGGCTCCTATGCTCTCCTCCAATACTAGTTGACAGGACACTGTAAAACATGAGAGATTGTAGCAGTGAAATACTTGCTGGGATATTTGCATACCCATAGTACTTTGCAAGCAACACATATTTAGTGCCTCACCATAATATTATATGTATTTTAAGAAAATGTCATGAATCTGCAGGTACACAATTATTTTGCAGTACACACATGATCGTTTGCAACTTCTTCCACCCTTATATTGTTGGGTAGGATAATACAACTGAAAAGCTAAATCTTTTTTTGTATAGAAGTGAGTTACAATATAATTTGTTAATGTCTATACCCAATGCAACTCTGAAAACTTAGACAGGACGCATCTTGTGTGAAAAATATTCTACTGTCTGACTATCCATTGCCCTAATACTATAGACGAGTAATACCTGACATAGCCTATACCCATTATCCCCTTGCAGGCCAAGTAAATTATATTGCAATGTTTCTCTCCACTTATATGGTAAAGGTAGCACTGCTAAAGTACGAGACTCTAAGGATGACAATTATCTACTCAAAATCCTTAGGGAGCAAATTAATATTTGAGTTTTATAGTGCCTTAACTTGCAAGGGACCCCTTCAAGTCAAGGCGCTTGCGTGACATTTCTACTAAGATAGGAAGCATGGGATGAGGTTACAAATTCAAGTAGCCTGTTTACCTGCAGTCAGTATCCGATATTTGAGATTAAAATTGGGTTACATAGTGTGGTTGATGCTTGTATTATTAATATTATTAGTCTATTTGTTGAGCGAAGACTTGGCTTCAGAAATGAAGGGAGTGTTTTACAATCGTAGGGGGAAGAACACAGTGAGAGAAGCAGAGAAAGGGGGAGTGGGAGCTAACAGTGGAGGGCAACAGCGGCCAATTTGCATCAAGGGATCTACAAGCACGCAGGGGAGGAGACAGTGGGGGACAGATCACAGAGTCTTGGGTATGGTGGGGAGTGGAGGGCGTGTGGACCTATGTGTTATGTAGGAGCCATTCCTTGACGAGGAAGGTCTTGAGCTCTTTCCTGAACTGTAGCAGCAATGGGGTAAGTCTGATGTTGATGGGAGGAGGTTCCAGAGACTTGGAGCATAGACAGATGTTAGGGAGAATTCTCATCCAAGTGCTAAATTTCCTCTACCCTAGAGCCCTCCAGCTCTTTTGCTATATTTTGGGACTTTGAACTTTTCATTTTCAACGTGTTTCACTTTTGTGTTCTTTGGATATGGAGTTTTAAAACAACTCCATAGGCATCATCTTTTTCTGTATGTCACACAGCACCCTCGGTGCAGTGGCACAGGGGTGCCACTCAGACTCCCCAAGGTTTAAATACCTTCTCTGGGACTGACTACTGTCTCCCAGAGCATGTAAAGTTAAATTGACTTTACTAGTCTTTTTAAAATTACAGACCCAGCACACACTATCTTCCTATAGAGTGGTGGAGGGGTTGCTTAGCATCCCCTGAGTCTAAACACTTATGGAACAATCAAATGTTACCCTTTCACTCTTGAAATGGCTAGTGGCAGTGGTTTAGAATAAACTACCATGATTTTTCCCGATCGCAAACACCGGTAGCTAAAAATGGAGTCAGCCATGTTTTTCAATATGGCGCCCAAGACCTATCTGTAAAAACAGACTCCGGTCATCTTTTTTCGCTGTTTCTTTAAGGAAAGGTCCTTCTTGTGTTTAACTCTGCGCGCCAAACCAGGTTTGGTCCCTTTGTTCATTGGCCTTTGGCGGGCCTCAGTGATGAAGCCCTCCTCTGGCGCCTGAGTGTCTGGGGTGGACAGAATGTGAGGGAGGTGCCTGAAACTCCTTGTGCTTAGTCTCCTGGGAGACCTGAATGCACTCTGGCATGATTGGCCGGCTGGCTGTACTGCAAGGAGAGCCCCCCTGATGTGTGAGTGATAGCCAGGCTGGAATTAATGGGGAAAACTGTTTAAAAGCAGGTCTCCGGGACTTGGAAAGCAGAGTCAGCCAATGGCACGAAAGAACCGAAGACGAGCTGAAGGAAGACGACTGCTGCAACTCCTGGTCCACCGGTGAAGCCCTGCTGCAGGTCCGAATTGTCTGAAACTCCACTGACAGACAAGCCCTTCAAGGTTAACTTCTTCCCTTGAGTTTGGTGGGAACAACCAACTCGTAAGCCGCCTGGACACCTTCGCCATACTGGTCGTATTTTCTCCAGAGTGCTGTTGAAAACCGGATAGCCAGTGGGAAGGATACCAGTTTGTGGTCTTTAAGGCACTCACACCTTAATCCAACATTTTGCCAAGCTTGTGGCCTCTTCCCGGGGCAGTGCAGGAACCTCCCGACGTCCTCCTTCTTGTCCCCACGACTGAAGTTCAGGAACAGCGAGATCTGCAGGAACTGCCAGGAACAACTGCCTCAGCTACAGCTTTTCTTCACTTACAAGGTACTGTGCAAGTGTGGTGCAGAACTCCAGTCGGCCGCGGTGAAAGTTTGTGAAACATTCCTGACTTTGAAGGCTTGTCCTTCCCTAAAACAACATCTAACTTGTCATCTGACCATATCCTTCTAAGATCCGAGACTTAACCGTTTACTACCAGAACTGTGCCATCATATACAAGACTCTGAACCATTGACTTTGGCCCAGGCCTATTGAATTGAATTGCTGGTTGTAGTGAACTGAAACCCTTTGCCCTGCCTATGAAAGTATTTGTGCTGTTGATTCTTATAACCTTGTCTTTTTACCCCCTTTTTTTAAAAGTAACTGAAGTGCCATTTTGCTCCCACTTCAGGGGAGCTGAACTTGTTCAGAAACTGATTGGTTGAGTATTGTGGTGTACTAGATTGTGATATTGAGCTGGTTTTGCCAGTGGAATGTTTTCCAAATGACTGTGTAAATAAATGTATATTTATTTTACCAAGAAACCTTGAGTAAGTGTTTTGTTTGAATCACTGTAATTGCTGGTCCTTTGTGTAACCTGTTGTACTGCTCAGATTACTCTTGAGATAAGTCTGGCTGCTCAGCCACTGCTACCACATTACTGTGTGGTACAGGCTTGTACCAAAGGTGAAATTGTACTGACACTTGTAGTCTTAATTGTGTGTAGTGTTCCCAAAGGGTACTGCATATGCCTAACACTGGTGTACAGTGGTGAGGATCAAAGTATAGTTGCTACATTTAGAGTGCTACTCTTACCTTTGTTCAAATAACCTTCAAAAGTCTAAGCACCATTAGAGAAGAACTTGTTTTTATCATGTCTGATATGGATAGCTACAGACAGGAGACCCTAGTCACTTTAACAGTTGATCAATTGAGAGAAATGTGTAAAGCTAGGAATCTCACTGTAAAAGGCAAAAAGGTTGAACTGATGGAAAAGTTGTTGGAATACCAAAGTCTGAGGAGTGGGTCTGAAACACCTACCCCTATAGCAAATGTGGAACCAGCTTTGAGAATGACCAGCCAGACTTATCTCAAGAGTAATCTGAGCAGTACAACAGGTTACACAAAGGTTAGTTATTTTAAGATAAAGCAAATGTCAGGTAATTTCTGTGGCTTGTGCCTTAGCAAATCTTTTTGCATAGATGAGAATTGCCTGTTTGCGCTGCTAAAAATCTTCTGAGCGGCACCCAGAAGGAAGCTGGGCAAGTACACATGCGCACTGCTTAGAGGGAACATTGCTTGAGAGGTATCATAAGCAGTGGGTGACAGCGACAAGAGGAGGGGGTATGCCCTGCTCGTGGCCAGAGCAGGGCTCCCACAATAAGTGTGTATTAGAACATATGCCCATATTCCTAACAGCCAAATATAAGGGAATACAATTACAAAGATGGAAAGAAATATTGGACCTCTGGAAGATGTCTGAGGACACTGAAGAGTGTAAGAGAGAGAACAGACAGGACAGTTGCAAGGGTGATTGCCCAGGAAGAGAGGGCGGGGCAGCGACAGAGTGCAGAGGGTTATAACCACTGGCATCTCGCCCCACGGTAGCGATACCAACCCAATGTATTTGTCGGCAGCAGCGACAGCCCCACCGCCCCATATTAGTCCCCTCCAGATGCCCCAGGAAAAAGAAGTGAAGGAAGAGAGACAGGAAGAACAGGCACCAGATGGATGGAAAGCAGCGGATTTCCTATTCAGGATAGATAATACACCCATACAAAATGTGCATGTTGAAAGGAGGGAGAGGGAAGTGAACGGGCGGACAGCCTAGGATATGACAATATTGGCGGGTGGAGTACAATCAATGAGTTTGAGGATGACAAGGATGAGGATGCAGAACAGGCACCAGAATGAACACACAGTGCAGAAATTTAATGGGATGGGAGACTGAGGAGCAGGTTTGGCCCGATGACGGTAGCAAGGAGAAAGGGAAATGGGAAGAAGAGTGAGGGGAAGAAAGCACAACGGAAAATGCCTCCCATACATAAGGGGACCGGCATGCCTCATTATGAGCCGTGGTCACAGATGGCCAAAAACAATCTAATGAAAGCACTCCCAGCCCTTACAGCGGATGCGCAGAAGTGGAAATATGCATTTGAAAAGCAGACAGCAGGAGTGCCCCTAGCAGTAGGATACATCAAAATCCTATTGGTAGCTACTTTCGGAGATCAGGCTGCCGATGTGTGGGTAAAAGCAGGATACCCTGGAGTAACTCTGGGTAACTCCTTTAATAAGATTAGAGCAAAAATATGGGATGCTCTGCCGTGAGCATTTCCTGACACACCCGACTTGCAGTCGATCATGCAATGCACTATGGGCGACGAGAAGATGCCGCTCAGTTTATTCTTAAAGTTCAGGAGATGTGGAGAGCAGGAACGGGTAACGCACGAGATCAAGCAATACCCTTTTTCTACTTTATCGTTAAACAGGGCCTGCCCAAGGAAGTGCAGAAGGTAAGAAACAAAATTGTGTGGGTGGTGGCAAAGCGGTAGCCTGAAATACAGAGCATAATAGTACACCATTGCAGGAGAATAAAGGAGCATGGCAATGAAATGATTCAGAGGCAACAAGCAGAGAAAGCAAAGCTAGTGCAAAATAAACTAGCTAAGGTCGCTGTGGAGACATCAGCATCAACAACAGCACAGACAGACATGGCAGGATACCCTCCTAATTCCATGAATGCAAGAATAGCAGCTGTGTGGTCAGAAGGAGGACAAGGACAGTGGGGCGGAAACACACAATATTATTTATTTATTTAGTTTATTTATTTGTATTTGTATAGCGCACTTGCAGCCCAGAGGCATCGAGGCGCTGTTACAGCAGAATGTACGTAAGCTTGATTGAGTGGTTACAAAACGACACAGGTGGTTTCTTGATTGCATATAAATTGGTGATAACAACATAAGTAAAAGGAGGAAATTCATAGTTAGCATACATTATGGCCTGCAATGGCAAGGAGGTCAACAGCGAGGAAAAGGTGGGTCCGGGGATCAAGGGGAGGGGCATTTGTAGGAGGGTTTGGATGGATGGGGCCCAGAGGGGGAGGAATGGGGCCATCACAAAGTTGCAACTGTAGAAAATGGGGATATTTTTCAAGAGAATGTAGAAGCAGAGAGGGAATGGGATATAGTTACAGTCAACAAGATGATGGTGCACCTCCCCAATGGGCCCCTCAATGACCGACTCCCAGGATGAACTCCATACTCCTCAAAATACACCAAGCATATATACAATTGCCCCCGCAAATACCAAACCATCCCAACAGCAGCAATAACAACAAATAATGCAACAATATATGCCCCACAAAAAACTTCCAGCAGCCAGGAAACATAAACCCCTTTAACGGAGCGCCCAGTGGCACAGTCGCCGGTGCAACTGTGATGGGGGTAACCCCTTCTCATTTCCGGGGACAAATACCTACCCTGACTAGAACAGCCCACAGAGAGCACTTTCCTGTCCGGTCCTGTCAATTACTCTCAACGCAGAAGAGGAACCCTTGTTGGGGGCAGAGATAGGAAACAAGCAATTCATTTTTATGGTTTATTCGGTGAGAAATCGTGCATCAGCGAAGGGGACTTTCCATTATATGGCAAAACTCTTGACATGCAGGGATTCTCTGGGGCTATGTCTATGATTCCATATACTAAAGATTTGGATGTGAAAGTGGGGGGAAAGTTGATGCATGCTCCCCTGTTGTACTCTGAGATTTCCCCTGTCAACTGCTCGGCAGGGATCTGCTTAGCATGTTGAACATGACAATCTCATTTACTGATCACGGCATTGTCTGCGCAACACCATAATGACAGCAATGGTCATAATACACGCCATGGCACCTGAGGTAGTAGTGCAAGGCATACCCGTTGACCCAGACATGCTCATTTATGGCATAACAGTGCTCGTGGAAGCGGTGCCACAAATTGCCAAAGCCTGCTGGAGAGTGTGGTGTCCCCAGAATTAGAAGCAGGTTCAATATTGTCCCTAGACTTACAAGGGTTGCTAGTATCTGCAAAGAGAGTGGTTGTCCTCAGAACAGACAGATAAGGATGCCAGTGGCATACTGTATTGTACATCGATCCCACCATACCCCTCAAAAGAGGTATCAGATACAGAACTATTTGAAGACAATGGCCCTCATTACGACCCTGGCGTTGGACCATGGTGCTAGTAGCACCATGGTCCATGCCGGTAACTTACTGATTCTGCCATGGCGGAATGGGGAATTACCGCCCCATTCCGAGGTTGACGGGGCAGTAATTCCCCATGCTGCCATGGCCCTTCCCCATTCCCATTTTTGCCCCATAGGGCTCAATGGGAATGGGGAAGGTGCTAAGTACGGTGTCACAAATTGCGGCACCGTACTTACCACCAAGGTCCCTTTGCGGGTTGGTTTTTAACGCCTGCAAAAAGCAGGCGTTAAAATCGCCAACCTGCAAAGGGACCTCGTAATCAGGCGTTAAGGGGTTAACGGCGCCGCCACCTTTTACGGCGCTGTTAACCCCTTAACACCAGGGTTGTAATGAGGGCCAATGACAATGACGGAGAGATAGTACTAGAAATGTGCATCCTCTGCGAGATCATGGTGCAGTAGAGAAGAGTGCAGTGCCCCCGAATGGCCTTTGTCGCACCACCTCCCTTCATCGAGGCAGACTTAGAGTATGTGCCGCAACAATTGTGGACAACCAACCCACATGACATAGGGCTCCTAAAGGAAGTGACCCCAGTACAGATTACATTACAGATTGGAGCAGTATTACCCAGAGTAAAACAATACCCATTGTCAAGGGAGGCAGAAGAGGGAATAAAAGACACAATACATGCCCTGCTTTACCTAGGGATAATAGTGCCCTTCACCTCATTGTGCAATACTGCCATCTACCCTGTCAAAAAAGCCACGGGGGCAATTGGAGAATGATCCAGGATCTAAGCCCTCTAAATGATGTGGCACAGAAAGAATTTCCTCTAGTTCCGAATCCTGCAACTATTTTATGTAGCATCCCTCAAGAAGCAACCCACTTCACAGTGGTTGATTTAAAAAAAAACGCCTTATTTTCCATTTCGTTGCATCCCAACTCACAATACCTCACTGCCTTCACCCATGGCGGTCAGCGTTACGAACACACTTGTTTACATGAAGGGTACTGTGGAAGCCCAAGTACATTCAACAGAATATTATATGCATATTTAGGTAGCATCAATGTGCCCAGCACATTCATCCAGTATGTGGACGACTTGCTCATTTGCAGTGGCAGTGAGCAAGACTGTCGTAAAGACTCCATTACCCTTATACAACTCTTGGCCCACAAGAGGTACATGGTTGGCAAGGCCAAACTCCAATATTGCCAACTTGAGGTACTGTACTTGGGCCAGTAATATCAGCGAACGGCAAAAGAATAATGACAGAGCAGCATCCGTGTGCGTGCCACACCGAGACCTGTGACAGTGAAGGACATGCAAAGTTTCCTAGGGTTGTGCAATTACTGAAGAGCATGGATTCTAGATTATGCAGCGTACACAAGGCCACTTCTACATAGTCTAAAAGAAGCACAGAAAGGACAACTCCAACTTGAATGGACAGCAGACATGATACAAAACTTCAATGATTTAAAAGAAGTGATATCCACAGCCTCAGTCCTTGTCACCCCAGACTATACATACGATTTATACATATTTTTGCACTCTGATGGCAGACTCATGACCGTCCTACCGACCCAGAAAAGCACAATGGGCCACATGCCATTGGCCTAGTCCAGCAGTACGCTTGACTCAGGTATGCAAGGGCAATTCTCATGCGAACAAGCACTTGCTGCAGCTGCCTTCGCAATAGAAAAATGTTCCAAAATTGTCAGTGACTCTGTACATAGAGCAATTTGTTTTCGCCATTTTAGAAAGGTCTGAGTTTATCCTAACCACACAGAGAGCATCGGGATACGGGATTATCATCTGAAACCCAAACATTCATGCTGTGCAGTGCAAAACACTAAATCTCACTATGTCATTAACAGAAGTGTGCACACACGAGTACTTGCAACGGCACGACAGTGCCACATATGAAGGGGAGGAAAATGACATCCCCAAAGTAAAAGACAGCACATTACAAGAAGGGGAAGTACTCTTTTTTTTAATTTAACAACTGTATTTATTAGGTTGTAACATGGAACATGGTTACAGAGACATTGCATGTGATACACAAAGAAGACAGCAATATCAATACGTTCAGAGTTTCACAGAGTCTCACAGGATATCTTGTTGATATTTTTTCAGCAACAATTGACCAGGACACGGGACAAAGACATACGTTGTGCGCTTTGAGGGAGGAGACTATGAGACACCATTAATGAAGAGATTACCCATGCACTATTCAGCACCGGGCGGCTGAGCCACTTGACCATTTATTCAGACTCGGCATACTTCACTACAACAGTGCATGCTGGGTTGTCCCAATGGAAATGGAGGGGGTTCCGTAGAGCAGACAGTTCCCCAGTGCAACACGTTGCACTACTAGATACACTGATTTCTGCACTGTCACAACCCTCTGTGGTAGCGGTCATTAAATGCACCGCCCACACCGGCAACACTGACCAAATTTCATTAGGGAGCATGGCACATGCTGTGGCCATAATGGCAGCCTATCTCCTAGTAATTTCAGAAAATGTCATAAGTACACCATCACATGATCAACAAAACGCACCATACATGGCACTGCTCAATACACAGTTTATCGAGCTACAGACCAAGGCACCAAATGAAGAGAAAGTTTTATGGTCAAAAAGAGCATGTAAACAGTCTCCTACAGACTTACTGTGGAGACAGGAATGCACTGACAAAGCATTTATGCCTGTAGAACTCCTGACAATAGCATTCGAACAGCTGCAACACCCATCCCATAGCTCCTAACAGCACATAGCAGCAGACATACAGGAAGATTGGTTTATACCAAACCTTCAAGATCACCTCAAAAACATAATCATACACTGCACCACCAGTTAAACCTTCAGCATTGGCATGATGCTCCGAACAATGCAAGGAACTATACCTCGCCCCATTGGGCCGTTCCGTGAGCTACACATAGACTACGCAGACATGGGTGAAAGATGCAATGGTCCCCGATATTTAATAGTTGTAGTGTGTCCTTTTTCACGATGGGTTGAAGCGGGACCATGTGCACATCCGGATAGCAAATGCGCTGTTAAATTCTGAGTGTGCAGGGTTTTCCCTCAATAGGGATTTTGCGATGTACTAAAATTCAACAACGGCACCCACTTCTTCAATGAACTCTTCAAAGAGATCACAGTATAAACACTGGCAGGCCGATTCATGGAATTAATGTGTGCCGAAAATCGCAGCGCAAGCGTGCGAAAGCATGCGAATCGCAGCGCAAGCGCGAAAATCCCAGCGCAAGCGTGCGAAAGCCGCGCACATCGATTCATGAAAGTCTGTGAACGTGTAAATCCTGGGATGTGCGCACACGTCATCAAACGGCGTGCGCTACGCACACAGCAAAAGCGCACATAGCGTGGTGCACAAAACAAAAGTGGCCGTAACACAGGGCGTAACACGCAGAATGGGGAACAACGTGTGAAAATGTGGGCGTTACGGGGGAAGTACAGGAGGTAAATGCACGGAATGGCCACACGTGCACCTACAACACATATTCATGGAATCAAACAGGGGAAACGCGTGTGCCAAAAAAGACGCGCTAATCCAGAAACGCGTACGCCAGCAGGAAGCAGGCGTACGCGGCCCCGCGCAGAATAAAGTTGCACGCTCATTAACGCTGATGTCTCTTTTTCCCCTTAGGGGCCGGGGTCCGGAAATGCCAGGATGCGGCGCGGACCCTAAATGAAGAGGGAATGAATCAACAGGTAAGTCTTAACATGGAGATTTAGCTTTCCTTATTCCCTTCTCTCTCTCACCTTTTGTTCTGGTCTTTTTCTCCCTAGGCGCTGGGGCATGACTGCGAATCCGGATGATCGCTGCTGAACATGGAGGCGCCCTGTAAAGGTGAGTGGAATGCGGCGCTGCAGCGATTGACGCGCTGAGCTTTTAAATAAAAGTCTTCCTTTTCAGGATTGTCGCGAGATGTCTCCGGGATGCGGATTTAACAGGTAAGGACTTTTCCTTCTTCTGTTCTCTTCTTCTCTTCCTTTGCAGGTGATCCAGGATGCTGGCAGGCGTGGCAGAAGTCAGGATGCAGGAGCAGACATGGTGAGCGTCCAGCTGCTAGATGCAGAACAACGCGAAGCACGTGTGGCTGTTCGGGTGGGGTTTAAATAGCCTTGGAAGAAGTTCCAGGTATGTATCCTTCCTCCAATCAGGTATGTATCCTTCCCCGACCACGCCAGGATGGTAAATTAGTCCCACAGGTAAAGTAGTTCCTTTCAGGCCTCAAGGAGGCCGGGATCCTGCAGCATGGTCTGCATCAGGTAAGTGCACCCAAGCACTTCCATAATGAGCCTGGCGCCTATGGCACCAGGACTGATGTCTTTTATGAGCCTGGCGCCATAGGCGCCAGGACACTGTCCAAAGGGCCCCTATATGGGGTTGCTGGGTCCTTCCTTGGGGACTGGATGTCTGCTTTTGGGGACGCAGGGCTTGAACCGGCTCCCCGGGAGCAGGCATCATGACAGCTATTCTTGGAATCCCTTGGTTAGAGACACATAATCCTCGAATTGATTGGCGAGCTAGGAGAATAACCTTTCTGGATTGTACACAGACCTGCTACCCAGAAAACCTGAAGATTAATCTAGCATCTGTAACCTCTGCCTCCATGCAACTACCTCCGGAATACCAAGACTTTCAGGACGTCTTCCAAAAGGAACAGGCCAACACGTTACCTCCTCACAGATCGTACGATTGCCAAATCGATCTGGTGCCCGGTGCACAACCCCCTTGTAGCAGGATTTATGCCCTTACCGAACCTGAGAATCTGCATTGGAGACAATATTTGGATCAATACCTAGCTAATGGTTTTATTCGCCCGTCAAATTCCCCGGCATCCTCGGCTTTGTTCTTCGTGGCCAAAAAAGAAGGGGACCTTAGAACTTGTATCGATTACCGCACATTGAACCAGATAACGGTTAAAAACCGTTATCCTCTGCCTCTGATCCCTGAACTCCTTGACCAGGTGAAGGACGCGTGCATATACACCAAGTTAGATCTCTGGGGGCTTATCATCTGGTACGAGTTAAAGAAGGCGACAAATGGAAAACTGCCTTCCGTACTAAATACGGATTATTCGAGTACCAGGTGATGCCTTTCGGATTGTGTAACGCGCCGGCTGCCTTCCAATACTTCATGAATGATGTCCTTCGGGAACTCATCGATGTTTGTGTTGTCGTATATATCGATGACATTCTGGTGTACTCCTCTTCGGAATCTGATCACAGAAAACACGTCAGGGCAGTACTTGAAAAACTGCGCCAACACAAACTATTTGCTAAATTGGAGAAATGTGTTTTCCATACCACAGAAGTCGAGTTTCTAGGTTTCATCCTGACACCCAAAGGAGTCCGAATGGACTCAACAAAAGTGGATGCCATCCTCAAATGGCCATCACCTAGCACTGTAAAAGGGGTTCAAAGCATGCTCGGCTTTGCCAATTTCTATTGCAGGTTTATCCCGGAATTTTCACCCGTGGTACAACCCATTACTGCACTCTTGAGGAAAAATAAACATTTTGAATGGTCTGAAGAAGCCGAGCAGGCCTTTCAGGATTTAAAACCTAAGTTTACCTCCGCACCTATATTGAAACACCCGCGTCCAGATCTCCCTTATGTCGTCGAGACTGACGCATCCAGCCTAGCCATGGGAGCTGTCCTGTCCCAAAGAGATCCCGAAACCAACCAACTGCATCCCGTAGCATTTTGGTCCAGAAAATTCTCGGCACCCGAGGTTAATTATGCAATCACGGACAAAGAACTGTTAGCCATTAAGTCCGCTTTTAAAGCCTGGCTGCATTATCTGCTTGGCGCTCGACATACCATCACAGTGATCACTGATCACCAGAATTTACAGTATTTGAAAACCACCAAGGCTCAGTCATCACGGCAGCTCCGATGGGCTTTGTTTTTCGCTGAATTTGATTTCGTGATTACCTATCGACCTGGCTGCAAGAATGGCAAAGCAGACGCCTTATCCCGAATTGGAATGGGAGAATCTGATACAAACTCAGAACCAGTACCAATAATTCCCGAACAGAGGATTCTAGGCATGACTTCATTACAGACGCTTGAAGACATTCAAGCCAGAGTGAAACAACTCCTGGACCCTACAACCTTACAGGATTGGATACAAAAGGGATCAGACTTTACCATAGATAATGGTTTACCTTATTTCCAAGGACGCTTATTCCTGCCACATAAGGAATTACACGAACTAGTTATTTCCGGTTATCATGATACATTAATAGAGGGACACCCCGGTATTGCCAAGACAGAGGAAAAGGTGAAACGACAATTTTGGTGGCCCTCTTGGCGAAAAGATGTTAAATCTTTTGTGATGTCCTGTGGTGTTTGCGCCCAAAATAAAAGTCAAAAGAAAAGGCCAGCCGGTCTCCTTCAACCTCTAGACATACCGCCAGCACCCTGGCACACCCGATCAATGGATTTTATTAAGGACCTGCCTCCTTGTTCGGGGTACAATACTATTCTGGTAATTGTGGATTTGTTTTCCAAAATGGCCCACTTTATTCCTTTGAAAGGTTTACCTTCAGCTTCTGTCCTAGCCAAAGAATTCCTCGAAAATATTGTTCGGCTACATGGATTCCCATCTATACTAATCTCTGACCGGGGAAGTCAATTCATTTCCCACTTCTGGCGCAAATGTTGTCAAATGGCGCAGATCGATGTAAGATTATCGACCAGTCACCACCCTCAGACCGATGGTCAGACCGAGAGGACAAATCAGACCCTTGAGCAGTACTTACGGTGTATGTTACAGCAATCTGAAAGCAACTGGAAAGACATTCTTTGGATAGCCGAATATGCATATAATAATTCGGTACACTCTGGAACTGGCCACAGTCCTTTTTATACTTTGTTTGGGCATCACCCTCGAACCTCAAACCTTGACTCACCTCAGAACCTCGGAATGCCTGCAGTAGAACATCTGCATTCTACAATTACCCAAGCCTTTAAAGAGGCAACTACGCATTTACAACAAGCCAAGAGAAAATACAAGGAGAATGCTGATCTACATCGGCGTGAAGCACCTCCGTATCAGATTGGGGATCAAGTGTGGTTAGCTACCAGACATTTACCACTCAAAGGGCCTCGAACTTTTAACCCAAAATATCTGGGACCTTATTCTATTATGGCAATAATTAACCCAGTGGCTGTTAAACTTGATTTACCATCTAGTATGCAAATTCACCCTGTTTTTCATGTGTCACTTCTGAAACCAGTGATACCCGGAACCCGACTACTCAAACCTCCAGAACCTATTCTAATAGATGGGGAGCCCGAATTCAAAGTGAAGAACATTTTAGACTCAAAAATGTTTAGGTCAAAACTGTTCTACCTAATTGATTGGAAGGGGTACGGACCTCAGGAGAGGTCGTGGGAACCCAGCGACCATGTGCATGCACCTCGATTAGTCAGGAAAATCCACCGACTCTTCCCAGACAAACCAAACCCCCCAGAGGGAACAACCTTGGGAGGGGCCTTAGGGGGGAGTGCTGTCATGATGCCCGCTCCCGGGGAGCCGGTTCAAGCCCTGCGTCCCCGAAACCGGACATCCAATCCCTAAGGAAGGACCCAGCAACCCCATATAGGGGCCCTTTGGACAGTGTCCTGGCGCCTATGGTGCCAGGCTCATAAAAGACTTCAGCCCTGGCGCCATAGGCGCCAGGCCATTATGGGAGTGCTTGGGTGCACTTACCTGATGCAGACCATGCTGTAGGATCCCGGCCTCCTTGATGCCTGAAAGGAACTACTTTACCTGTGGGACTAATTTACCATCCGGGCGTGGTCGGGGAAGGATACATACCTGATTGGAGGAAGGATACATACCTGGAACTTCTCCCAAGGCTATTTAAACCCCACCCGAACAGCCACACGTGCTTCGCGTTGTTCTGCATCTAGCAGCTGGACGCTCACCGTGTCTGCTCCTGCATCCTGACTTCTGCCACGCCTGCCAGCATCCTGGATCACTTGCAAAGGAAGAGAAGAAGAGAACAGAAGAAGGAAAAGTCCTTACATGCTAAAACCGCATCCCGGAGACATCTCGCCGACAATCCTGAAAAGGAAGACTTTTATTTAAAAGCTCATTGCGTCGATCGCTGCAGCGCCGCATTCCACTCACCTTTACAGGGCGCCTCCATGTTCAGCAGCGATCATCCGGATTCGCAGTCACGTCCCAGCGCCTAGGGAGAAAAAGGCCAGAACAAAAGGTGAGAGAGAGAAGGGAATAAGGAAAGCTAAATCTCCATGTTAAGACTTACCTGTTGATTAATTCCCTCTCCATTTCGGGTCCGCGCCGCATCCTGGTATTTCCGGACCCCGGCCCCTAAGGGGAAAAAGAGACATCAGCGTTAATGAGCGAATGAAAAGACATTACCAAAAAAACGCTCATTAAGACTTACCTGATTTCTACAAGGATTTCACCTCTCATCTCGGGTCGGTGCCTGTTCCCCGGCATTCCGTACCCGGGCCCCTATGGGGAAAAAGACACTAGCATTAGTACATTAATGCATGGACACAAGGGGAACCTCTTATCAAAAAACTTACCTGGAAGCCAAGCAAGTTTGGTTCTCACCAATCCGAAAATCCAGTGAAGTAACTGGATACCAACGCGCCCCTGCATCAGAAGCAGGATGGAGAGCTCGTCCTTCCAGACCCTAAGGTGAGACGCTACGAGGAATCACAGAAGGGTTTCGAGGAGGGTGAGAGGGGAAAGTGGGAGGCCGATTGCATTACCCTGCAGACAGTTAATCCCCTATTTTCGCCTACAGAAGGATACTTCTGCGAGCCAGACAAGCCAGATTTGAGGGCCCGGTTCAGTCCGTCTTCCGAACCCTGTGCATCACCTTAGAAGAGGTCACAGCAGCGCGAACCAGGCCAGCGCCTCCGTGGGATTCAGGTGAGCGTTACACTAACCCCAGGGCTTCCCTGTGGCCCTGTGACTCTACAGATATGGCTTCGCGCAGAGTCTCCAGTGCAGCCCGTCGGTCCCTGTTGGACGCCAACATGTCTTCCCTGTGTGATTGGCAAATGGAGTCTGTTGCCTGCTGTTGTTGCTCCATCTGCCTTTCAGGGGGAGAATGGAAGTGGCCACCCTCTCCATTGCCTGAGCCATCATTTCAAACAATGCTCCCTGTTGTGCTGCTATACTGTAAATGGCGTTTTCCTATACAGTATTGCCTGGTGGTGTACGGCCACCGCGTCGGCGGGCACCACACCTGTTTGGGGCAAGGCGATCTGCACCTTGCTGTGCTGGCACTGCCTGAGGCTGCAGGACTGCATTCCCCCTCTGATCTGCTGGCCCAGGAACAGGATCAGATGTTTTGGAGTGTGACCCTGCATCCGTAACCGCCAAAGGCGGAGTTACCAACACTGACATCCCCATAGAGGGGCCTACCCCCGGTGCAGGTGGGTTGGACAGAACAGCATCCCTGCCAGAAACACTCACCTGCGACAGCACGTAAGTCCCATTGTCCGATTCAGCACCTGAATCATAGAGGTCTGGGGAGGTGCACCCAGAGACACCTGTGGACAGTATGGTCTGCAGGAGGATAGGGTTTTCACCCACTACCACACCACGTCCTCCACTGGTGCCCGGTCGTGGCTGAGATTCCTCCTGGGTCTGCACCATCTCCTCCACCTCAACAGCATCAAGTGCGTCATCACCTGCAAAAACATGAAAGACAACAAATGGAAACAAGCATGAGCACAATAGCATACACATAGGCCTGACAAGGCAGAGATCCAGTACATGAATAGCACATGTCCTACATGACTATAACCCTGGCATGCATGCACTGTCAATGATTTGGAAGGGGAGGCAAAAGCAGACACTGAGGACTCCAAGATGGAAAATCAACACATGTGCTCCATGCTGGATAGCACTGGCATCACATATTAGCCTGTGAGTGGCATGGGTAATCCACATACATGACACATGCCAACACACAGATGGCACGTAGCATAGCCATGGTACATTTGAAAGTACAGCCATATATCAGTGAATGGGTACTGTCACCCATCCATGTGAGATGGACATGATGAGATGAAAAATGCAAAATAGTGTGACAAAATACGCATGTGCCACACACTGCAACACATCCAGTGTGCAATAATACAGTGATGGCAGGCAGATGGATGCATCAATGGTTGGTCACTTCAACATGACAGGAAACAACAATCATGTTCCACATTCAAACAGGCCCCAAAAATTAATGTGAGCAGGCCCTTACTCAATCAGCCTAAATGGTCAAATCATTCCCATAACAAGGTAATAAATGTGGGTCAATGTGGGTTGTAATCTATGACAGAAGCGTGTCACATATGTGGCATTAGGGCAGAAAAATGCGTTGCAAAAATGGGAGGATTGAAACAATCAGGCTGAATGAACACTGAAAAATCAGAACAATGTTGTTGCAAGATGACAGTTCAAGGGCAACTGCAGTAATTTGGCGCTAATTGGCTACTGTGGTCGGAAGGGATACTGTCATACCCAAACCCAAGGCCAGTGAATGGTTTGGAGGAAGCACATGGGTGACCCATACCACTCAGGAGTACACACCCTCACCTGGCACTCAATCATTACACATCACCCAAGAAACATACACAAGGATTACACACACTTGCATGGGCACTCACCAGACAATGCCTCATAATCTGGTAGGTCTCCCACGCCTTGGATCTGTTCCTCTGTGACGAAGGTTCCAGCAACAGACTCATGTTCAGTGAGTTGGTCGTCCTCTGGTGGAGACCCACCGCCAGTCACCAGAGTAGAGACATTATTGGAGGCCAGCTTGTTCTTTGCTCTGCGTTTAAGGTCATCCCACCGCTTGTAGCAATCATCAGCTGTGCGCCTCACAAATCCAAGGGCACTAATGTGGCCCGCGATGGTGTGCCAGTGGGCCCTACATTGAGCAGTCGTAGTCTTACAGCCTGCAGTCACCAACATTTCACGGCTATGTGCCGACACATAGGCCACAAGTGCATCAGGTTCGGCGTCATTGAAGCTAGGCTTCCTTGACGTGCCGGAGTGTGTAGCCGGGTCTGGGGTCTCAGCCTGTAGTGCAAGAGCACCCTTTTTCTTCTTCTTGTAAGGTGGTGCGGATCCTGAGTGGCTTACGCCGCTCTGGTCAGTAGGGGCAGAAGCGCAGGTGGACTGGGTACTAGAAGCCTGTGGCTGCAGGGTGATGTCGGCAGGGCCAACGTCGGTGTGATGGACCTGGACCGACACTGTCCCGGCTGGGAGACTCGGAGCTGGGGTGGATTGAGCTGCAGCTGCCCCTGCATCCTCCCCACCCTGCCTACTTGAGGCAGCAGATAATATTACTGCCCCAGATCCACGTGGCCTGGTGACAGCAACTTTCACCACCACACGTGGATTAGATTTGCTGACCTGGAAGTCAGCCTGGGAGTCATCCTGTGCCAGTTCAGGTGACAAAATGGGCCGGTTCAACAAGGGCTGAGCTGGGATGGTGTCAGCTACGTTTCCCACAACCATTGGGGGGGCATAGGTTACCCCGATTGGTCCTCCACACACAGGGCTCTAGGCGCACCCTGCAAATCCTGGCCACGTCCCCTACCTATCTTGTCGATATTTTTTCAGCAACAAATGACCAGGACACGGGACAAAGACATACGTTGTGCGCTTTGAGGGAGGAGACTATGAGACACCATTAATGAAGAGATTACCCATGCACTATTCAGCACCAGGCGGCTGAGCCACTTGACCATTTATTCAGACTCGGCATACTTCACTACAACAGTGCAAGCTGGGTTGTCCCAATGGAAATGGAGGGGGTTCCGTAGAAGCAGACAGTTCCCCAGTGCAAAATGTCACACTACTAGATACACTGATTTCTGCACTGTCACAACCCTCTGTGGTAGCAGTCATTAAATGCACCACCCACACCGGCAACACTGACCAAATTTCATTAGGGAGCACGGCACATGCTGTGGCCATAATGGCAGCCTATCTCCTAGTAATTTCAGAGTATGTCATAAGTACACCATCACATGATCAACAAAACGCACCATACATGGCACTGCTCAATACACAGTTTATCGAGCTACAGACCAAGGCACCAAATGAAGAGAAAGTATTATGGTCAAAAAGAGCATGTAAACAGTCCCCTACAGACTTACTGTGGAGACAGGAATGCACTGACAAAGCATTTATGCCTGTAGAACTCCTGACAATAGCATTTGAACAACTGCAACACCCATCCCATAGCTCCTGACAGCACATAGCAGCAGACATACAGGAAGATTGGTTTATACCAAACCTTCAAGATCACCTCAAAAATATAATCACACACTGCACCACCAGTTAAATCTTCAGCATTGGCATGATGCTCCGAACAATGCGAGGAACTATACCTCGCCCCATTGGGCCGTTCTGTGAGCTACACATAGACTACGCAGACATGGGTGAAAGATGCAATGGTCCCCGATATTTAATAGTTGTAGTGTGTCCTTTTTCACGATGGATTGAAGCGGGACCATGTGCACATCCGGATAGCAAATGCGCTGCTAAATTCTGAGTGTGCAGGGTTTTCCCTCAATAGGGCATTTGCGATGTACTAAAATTCAACAACGGCACCCACTTCTTCAATGAACTCTTCAAAGAGATCACAGTATAAACACTGGCAGGCCGATTCATGGAATTAATGTGTGCCGAAAATCGCAGCGCAAGCGTGCGAAAGCATGCGAATCGCAGCGCAAGCGCGAAAATCCCAGCGCAAGCGTGCGAAAGCCGCGCACATCGATTCATGAAAGTCTGTGAACGTGTAAATCCTGGGATGTGCGCACACGTCATCAAATGGCGTGCGCTACGCGCACAGCAAAAGCGCACATAGCGCGGTGCACACAACAAAAGTGGGCGTAACACAGGGCGTAACACGCAGAATGGGGAACAACGTGTGAAAATGTGGGTGTTACGGGGGAAGTACAGGAGGTAAATGCACGGAACGCCCACACGTGCACCTACAACACATATTCATGGAATCAAACAGGGGAAACGCGTGTGCCAAAAAAGACGCGCTAATCCAGAAACGCGTACGCCAGCAGGAAGCAGGCGTACGCGGCCCCGCGCAGCATAAAGTTGCACGCAAACAACAAACAAGCTCAGACGCTACAATGAATATAACATTCCTCGCAGCAGTGGTCGTGGGACACCGCAGTAGGAGAATGATAGCCAGGCCCAGAATTTTTACACCCAGGACCAGACTTTTTGGGATGCCTGATGACCAGGTGTATGGGAGGTACAGGTTCCCACCACACTTAATACTCGACCTGGTGAGTGAGTGGAAGGATGACCTCACATCACCCACCCTGTGTCCCAAGCACTGAGCCCCTTGGAAAAGGTGCTCAATGTACTGCACGTCTTGGCCTCTGGTTCATTTCAGTGGACAAGTGCCATAGTGGGGGGGGGCTGTCGCAGGCCACGCAGTCACGCTGCCTACACTAGGTGTTGGCCATCATGACTGCACGCTCTTCAGGCGCAGGCACATTTTCATGCCCAGAACACCTGCAGAAAGGCAGGCTGCCGTCCAGGACTTTTACAGGGTGGCACACTTCCCAGGGCAACTGAGCACATCTATAGAAACCGCAAGCACTGGCATTTCATCAACGTGCTGGTAGTATGTGATGCTAAGGGAATCATCACCTCAGTATATGCCAACTATCCAGGGTCCACCCATGACAGTTTCATTTTCAGAATGTCACCCCTAAACTGGGACATAGAAGCTGGGCGGCATGGCGATACATGGCAGCTGGGTGAGTATAAATGCCTCTGCACATGCATGCATGTCAGATACTGAGTAATGTCACAACCCCACTAATGATACCCATCATCACCTCCCCAGGGGACAGTGCCTACCCTCTGAGCACCCACATGATGACACCAATTCAGAACCCCACCACACCACCCGAGGTAAGATACAACACAGCCATATTGCAACCCGGGGCATAGTGGAGCGCTCAAGTCACACTTTCGCTCCCTTGACCGCTCTGGTGGGCAGCTGCTATACGCGGCCCCAGTAGTGTGCAGGATCATAGTAGCAGCATGTGTCCTGCACAATGTTGCAACCCGCCGGGGCCTGCCGGTGGACATGGTGGTGCCCCCACATCCCCAACCACATGCACGTCCGCTGCGCATGTGAGGGGAAGGGCACGTGGTGAGGCAGCCCGTACGCAGCTGGTGGCTAATTATTTCACCTAAAATCACACCCCTGTGGAGTGCACACAGCCCTGGCACATACCAGCTGACATTCAATGATGATGACATAAGGGACAGTCAATTGCCACAACCATACCAGCCTGAGATTGGTCACCTGGAAGTGTTACATTGTGTGCATCCCTACCTACTGAAAGACAACCAATTCTGTGTCACAAAAAGACACACATTTATGCTGCATGAATGACTACCCCCTTGCAAAATACAACATGAAAATAGTGCCATGTCACCAAACCCCTCCCCATCTCACCTACCCAACACGCCATGGCATGTCATGCAATGTGAAAGCAACCAAATGAATGCACAACACATGACACAACTGTCCCAAAGTGCACTGTCCCAAATGGAAACAGGCCACAGACAATATGCTCCCAGTAATCAATAACAAACAGCACACATGAACAAATACTTACCAGCAACACAATACATCAACACAGGATGAAACAGTGGCAAAATATGACAGTACGAAATCAAAGTAGTGCAAGTCTTACAACCTGAATAAGCCAGCAAATCGACCCCTTCCAACTGCAGAGTGTTGCTGTCAGGCAAATGTGTCAGTGTACTGCATACAACATGAACTGCATCTGCAAAGGAGACGGCCTTGTGAAGACATGAAGAAGGTACCTTCGAATAAGGAGGAAGACATGGATGCACAAGCGCATATCAATACACCATGCAGTGTTCAATACAACAACATTCCCCACTAGGGATGTCCACACAGTTTTGACTACAGACTGCCCACACAGCTCATGGGATCCCAATGTCACTGTGTAAGTCACTGTCACTTGGTCACACCCTTTGCAAGCCCATGGAAAGGGGAAGCAGGAGGGATGTGTGTGTCATGAACCCAAGCATCTAACCCAAAGACAGGACAAGCATGCATGTGCCCAGCTGGAATACACAGTGGATGCCCACGGGAGCCACACAAGGCAACACACTGTAAAATTAAAAAAAAGAACAAAAATAAAAAATGGCCATGTATGGACCGGGGGGGAGGCTACCCAGGAGGTTCGAGGACAGGGTGCACACCAACACCCGCCTGCGTGGATGTTGTGAGAAAAAAAAAAAGACCTCCATGGGCTCATGGCCTGCTCTCTTCACCCTCTGCTGCTACATCAGGAGGTGGCGGTGCTATGGGAGGCAGCCCAGGCAAAGCTCTGGTATGGTCCTCCATGGCAGCAAGCATGCGGGTGTGGAAGGTCTCGTTCTGGAGGATGATAGTACGGAGATCCCCATGCAGCACCTCACGGGTTGCCTGCATTTCTGCACGCATGGCCTTGTGTGATGCCCCGATCACCTCACGAGTTGCCTGCAGCTCAGCTGAGAGTGAACGTGTGAGCTGCTCCAGCTGCTGTTCTGACCTAAAATTTCGGGAAGCCTCAAGTTCACCCAGAGTCTCCTTGAGGAAATGGAGTTCTAACCTCAGGGCTTCCCTGTGGCCCTGTGACTCTACAGATATGGCTTCGCGCAAAGTCTCCAGTGCCGCCCGTCGGTCCCTGTTGGACGCCAACATGTCTTCCCTGTGTGATTGGCAAATGGAGTCTGTTGCCTGCTGTTGTTGCTCCATCTGCCTTTCAGGGGGAGAATGGAAGTGGCCACCCTCTCCATTGCCTGAGCCATCATTTCAAACAATGCTCCCTGTTGTGCTGCTATACTGTAAATGGCGTTTTCCTATACAGTATTGCCTGATGGTGTATGGCCACCGCGTCGGCGGGCACCACACCTGTTTGGGGCAAGGCGATCTGCACCTTGCTGTGCTGGCACTGCCTGATGCTGCAGGACTGCATTCCCCCTCTCATCTGCTGGCCCAGGAACAGGATCAGATGTTGTGGAGTGTGACCCTGCATCCGTAACCGCCAAAGGCGGAGTTACCAACACTGACATCCCCATCGAGGGGCCTACCCCCGGTGCAGGTGGGTTGGACAGAATAGCATCCCTGCCAGAAACACTCATCTGCGACAGCACGTAAGTCCCATTGTCCGATTCAGCACCTGAATCATAGAGGTCTGGGGAGGTGCACCCAGAGACACCTGTGGACAGTATGGTCTGCAGGAGGATAGGGTTTTCACCCACTACCACACCACGTCCTCCACTGGTGCCCGGTCGTGGCTGAGATTCCTCCTGGGTCTGCACCATCTCCTCCACCTCAACAGCATCAAGTGTGTCATCACCTGCAAAAACATGAAAGACAACAAATGGAAACAAGCATGAGCACCATAGCATACACATCGGCCTGACAAGGCAGAGATCCAGTACATGAATAACACATGTCCTACATGACTATAACCCTGGCATCCATGCACTGTCAATGATTTGGAAGGGGAGGCAAAAGCAGACACTGAGGACTCCAAGATGGAAAATCAACACATGTGCTCCATGCTGGATAGCACTGGCATCACATATTAGCCTGTGAGTGACATGGGCAATCCACATACATGACACATGCCAGCACACAGATGGCACGTAGCATAGCCATGGTACATTTGAAAGTACAGCCATATGTCAGTGAATGGGTACTGTCACCCATCCATGTGAGATGGACATGATGAGATGAAAAATGCAAAATAGTGTGACAAAATATGCATGTGCCACACACTGCAACACATCCAGTGTGCAATAATACAGTGATGGCAGGCAGATGGATGCATCAATGGTTGGTCACTTCAACATGACAGGAAACAACAATCATGTCCCACATTCAAACAGGCCCCAAAAGTTAATGTGAGCAGGCCCTTACTCAATCAGCCTAAATGGTCAAATCATTCCCATAACAAGGTAATAAATGTGGGCCAATGTGGGTTGTAATCTATGACAGAAGCATGTCACATATGTGGCATTAGGGCAGAAAAATGGGAGGATTGAAACAATCAGGCTGAATGAACACTGAAAAATCAGAACAATGTTGTTGCAAGATGACAGTTCGAGGGCAACTGCAGTAATGTGGCGCTAATTGGCTACTGTGGTCGGAAGGGATACTGTCATACCCAAACCCAAGGCCAGTGAATGGTTTGGAGGAAGCACATGGGTGACCCATACCACTCAGGAGTACACACCCTCACCTGGCACTCAATCATTACACATCACCCAAGAAACATACACATGGATTACACACACTTGCATGGGCACTCACCAGACAATGCCTCATAATCTGGTAGGTCTCCCACGCCTTGGATCTGTTCCTCTGTGACGAAGGTTCCAGCAACAGAACTCATGTTCAGTGACTTGGTCGTCCTCTGGTGGAGACCCACCGCCAGTCACCAGAGTAGAGACATTATTGGAAGCCAGCTTGTTCTTTGCTCTGCGTTTAAGGTCATCCCACCGCTTGTAGCAATCATCAGCTGTGCGCCTCACAAATCCAAGGGCACTAATGTGGCCCGCGATGGTCTGCCAGTGGGCCCTACATTGAGCAGTCATAGTCTTACAGCCTGCAGTCACCAACATTTCACGGCTATGTGCCGACACATAGGCCACAAGTGCATCAAGTTCAGCGTCATTGAAGCTAGGCTTCCTTGACGTGCCGGAGTGTGTAGCCGGGTCTGGGGTCTCAGCCTGTAGTGCAAGAGCACCCTTTTTCTTCTTCTTGTAAGGTGGTGCGGATCCTGAGTGGCTTAGGCCGCTCTGGTCAGTAGGGGCAGAAGCGCAGGTGGACTGGGTACTAGAAGCCTGTGGCTGCAGGGTGATGTCGGCAGGGCCAACGTCGGTGTGATGGACCTGGACCGACACTGTCCCAGCTGGGAGACTCGGAGCTGGGGTGGATTGAGCTGCAGCTGCCCCTGCATCCTCCCCACCCTGCCTACTTGAGGCAGCAGATAACATTGCTGCCCCAGATCCACGAGGCCTGGTGACAGCAACTTTCACCACCACACATGGATTAGATTTGCTGACCTGGAAGTCAGCCTAGGAGTCATCCTGTGCCGGTTCAGGTGACAAAATGGGCCGGTTCAACAAGGGCTGAGCTGGGATGGTGTCAGCTACGTTTCCCACAAACATTGGGGGGGGGGCATATGTTGCCCCGATTGGTCGTCCACACACAGGGCTCGAGGGGCACCTTGCAAATCCTGGCCACGTCCCCTACCGCACCCACTACGGCCACCTTTTGGAGGTTGGCCACCTTTGCCTCCCTTACTGCTTGGTCGCCTCCCAACCATGGCACTGATGTTGCTGTGCGTATGGGAGTTGCAGTAAACAATTGTCCTGGGCAATTGGGGTGAAAGGGAAGGGTACTAGATGGAATTCGTACCCTAGTGCTCTAGCAAGGCTGTATGTGACCGTGGGGGAAGATGATGGGTCACGCAACGCACAGGCAACCCCTGGTAGATCACGTGCGTGGAGAAATGAACCCGCACTACGCTGTGGCACCCAGAAACACAAAAATAAGCATACGCGTGTTACCCGCAGTCTACAGTGACCTCTGTAGGGGTACGCGACACACGGGGGCAACCACAGTTGGAAAATATGTGCGTGACTCACTGTCTGCCTTGAAAAAGAACGTGAAAAAAATGCGCGTGTGCGTATTGGCAACACCCCCTCCAAAAGAAGAAAAGAACGCAGTCTGAGAAAACAGGGAGTACGAACTGGAAACGTTGTGAAGTAATCGCGTGTGAACCGACAAGAAGTACAAGAAACATCCGCTCGCTCTCCACAAAAAGCACGTACAAGAAAATAGCGTGATACTCGCACCTTTTAAGCCAGCCCACACGTGCATCGTCACTTACGCGCTTACGCGCTAAGGCCCTTTCCTCCAATAGCACGGTGACGTTCAGTTTTCTCACGTGCTGATTCACAATGCACCCGTGTTGTGGGGAGCACTCGCGCGCCTAACGGCACTTATGCGCTTACGCGCTAAGGGCCTTTCCTTGGATTTCACGCTGACGTGCACTTTTTATACGTGCCAAATCACTCCGTATCAAGCTGGCCACCTGAAAACACACGGAAGACCACGCTCCTGCCCAAAAGGCAATTTTCCTGCCCCAAAGAGCTCCTAGCACGCTCCGACCAGCCATCTGCTGCTGCCTGCCTGCTGCCCACGTGCCCTGCTATTTGGTGCATGCACGTCAGCCATCTGCATGTATGCATAATTAATTAATTGGACAAGATGCATGGTTTTTAAAGATTGCAATTGTCTTCTATTGATAATGTTCACATGGTTTGCAATGCATAAAAAGGTTTAAAAATAGGCAGTACATATAATCTACAGTCTACACAAGGTAAAACAGGTGTTGTACACTACAGAAATAAGACAACTTAAAACATACTGGTAACTCGTAATTGAGTGACAGAAAAATCAGAACAATCTCTTACTTAATTCCACTGGGTCGTGTGTGCTGGAGTAGATGCAAATGATCATCTGTCTCAGAATTATTTTACATACGTCTGGCGGCACACTAGCGGCACAAATCGTAGAAACTATGGCAGGGTTCACCATGTCCTATTTTTGAAACATATTAAGTTATGTTCACACATTTTATTAAATATCAAATGTTTATGATCATTTAATGTAGGCAAAGGTCTATACATATACAGATATATATAGCATAATTGAGGTGTTAAGAAAGTTTCCGTAAAACAAATTAGGAAATAACACCCCAGCTGCTTATGTTCCAAACTGAGCTAGAAAAGGACTTACAGATGGTATAATCACCAGCGCCCTTTCCACTATGTTTTAACACCGCGTCTTTTGATTGTACAAAGAAGCTGCATGGATGGGTCAAGAATGAATGCAACCAAAGTTGGAGATATGTATCCTTATGTAGATGGAAACAGATAGGGGGAGACCCAATAAGGTGCTTGTATAACACATGAGAAAACTTTAAAGAGAGAAAATGCATACTGAATGCACACTAGGTGATTTACCTCAGAAATCTGCTGTGAGTGACTCAATGAAGGGCTCTTATATTAATCATACTGAGAGACCGGGCGTATGGGCGTCCAAAAAAGGTTTGTGTGAGGCAGAATGTTGGTAAATGTGTCCAAATATGCGACGTCCGTAGGGGTCTAACAAATATGAAAAGGAAAAACAACAGATTACAAATCTGTGCAGTATTTGAAAAAATGCCTGCATGATAGATTAATTTCAGCAGCATCTGTCAGCTCCATGTAAGTTAGAAAGACAGACTCGAGTAAAGCGCTTAGTGAGAAGAATTTTTAGTGAGAACAAACTGACAGGGCATGTTTACCTGGGTCACAGAGAAGCCGAGATCAATCGTTCGCTTCGGGTGCTGGCTAAACTCCAAATGGAGACAGCGCGTGCAAGTCGGTTTTTAATACCCGAAAAAGAGAACGCGTGCTGACGTGAACATAGTGTCGAATTCAGCGTACTGCGAGTATGTGACCAAAGTCACATGATTTTCGATTACTGGAGTGTGTGGTTTAAAGGTATACTACACATGTGCAAAGCACAGTGCTGGTTACCCTTGGAAAACGGATATTCCATGGCACATACGGTTGCTGGATCTATTACTGAAACCGTACAGTAAAGTCTTTCCCAAAAGTCATTTTTCAAAGAGACGTTTAAGCGTCTCGAAGCGTTTATGCCAACTAGTATTGCCTTGTTTTTATAGCAAGAACAGATTCAGCACTGTTCTCAAACCGAAAAACAGGATCACTGAAAGAGGTGGGAAGAAAAGAGAGAACTCTGGTGGGAAGAACAGAGAGAACTCCGGGTGGTGCAGGCCACATTATTTCTGGGGTGGCATGCCGGTACATATAGCCATCCGGCCGAAGATGGAGGGTACATAGAAAAGGTCAGAATGGTTATAGGAAGACCCAATGGTTTAGGATAGGAGGTTGTTCCATTCGATGGATGAGTTTAAACCTTGATTGACCGTATTAAGTTTATAGATTCCTCTTTGTTCTGCCAGAGTTAGTGTCAACTTTCTGGTGCCCCCTCTTGGTGAGGATGGAAATTTTTGGATGACAAACCATAATAACTCTGTATATTTATGGTTGGCTGTTGTGTAGTGGGCGACCAGGGGTTTCTTTTCGGTTTTATTTTTAAGACAGGATCTGTGTTCACAGATTCTTTGTCTTATCATTCTACTGGTTTTTCCTATATAGAGTAAATTACAGGGGCATTTGATGCCATAGATAACCCACTCAGAGGCGCAAATTGAAAAGAACCTGAGGTTCCAAATTTTTCCATTAAGGTCCAAAGTCTTACAATTGTTTGTCAGAGAACAAACAATGACCACATTTATAGTGGCCTAAAACTGGTGGAAGATTACATAGGGTAGTTTGAGTCGAAGGAGTCGGTTCCTTGGGGTAAATATGGACCAGCATGTCCCCCATATTTTTTTGTCGTTTAAATGCAAACCTCAGTTGTATCGGACAGAAGTCTTCGGTAGCTAAAAGATGCCAGTGTTTCTTTATTGTTTTACGTAAGGCGTTGCTAATAGGGCTAAACGTGCTTACGCATGTGATTCTTTCTTCTGAGATGGTAGGCTCTGGGTGGAGACATCTATCTCTATTTGTGTGTTTGGCTCTTTTGTAAGCTCTGTTGATGAATTTTCTTGGGTAACCCCTAGTAATAAGCCGCTGCTTAAGATCCTTTCCTTCTCGGATAAAGTCCCTGTCACCAGAGCAGTTTCTTCTTACTCTGAGAAATTGACCTACTGGTAGATTTTCACGTAGGCTCCGGGGATGCAAGCTATTGAATCTCAAAAGTGTGTTTTTATCAGTTGGTTTATGAAACAGCTTGGTTTTCAAAAGACCAGTAGCCGTTTTATAGATTGACAGGTCAAGAAAAGGAATAGAATTTAAATCGTACGACATGGTAAACTTAATATGATGATTGTGATTATTAAGCCACTCAAGAAAGGATTGGAGGAGAGTAGTGTCACCTTTCCAAATAAGGGACACATCATCAATGTAATGTAACCATTTGACGATGTGATGCTTAAACGGATTTGCGGGGTCATAAACAGAGGTGGACTCGAAGTTATCCATAAAAAGGTTAGCTAAATCTGGGGCGAATGTTGCCCCCATACCCGTGCCGTGGATTTGTTTATAAAATGTCCCCTCATATAAGAAGACATTTTCAGTGAGGGCGATCTTAATGCACTCCATTATAAAAGCGGTGGGAACTTTGTTGAGGGAATCTGTGTGTTTGTTAAGATAAGACTCCATGATGGACAGGCATTCCGTTTGGGGGATGCTCGTGTACAGAGAGGTCACATCTAAGGTGACAAGAAGGTCTGTGGTTTCGAATTGCATCAAATCTACGATATTGATCATATTTGTTGTATCCTTGACAAAGGAATTCATAGATCTTACAAAAGATCTGAGAAAAAGGTCGGCGTACATGGAAAGGGGCTCGAGAATGGAGTTGATTGCCGAAACAATTGATCTTCCTGGAGGAATCAGCAACTTTTTATGAACCTTGGGTAGGAGGTAGAAGGCCGGGATAGTGGGTGAAGTTTTTATCAAAAAATGATGTTCATCTTGGTCAACCCATTTCTGCTGTAAAGCATGATCCATCAGACTTTTAATCTCCTCTTGTAGGTGTACTGTGGGGTCTGTGAGTAGTTTCTGATAAAACAAAGGGTTGTCTAGTTGTGACATAGCCTCTGTTTTATATAGAGCCGTGTCCCAGAGGACAATGCCACCGCCTTTATCAGCCGGTTTTATCAGGAAGGCCGAGTTGTTTTGTAGTTCAGTGAGTGCTGTTCTTTCTGCTCTAGTGAGATTATCAATATGATGGTTCTTATCTCTAAGTAGATGTTTGGTTTTTTCCATAATTTTATTCTCGAAGGCTAAAATGGCAGGGCTGACCATGTGATTCAAAGGTGTAAAATTAGATGGTGGTTTAAGTCCTGTTACGCTGGGTTCTTTAGTGGAGGTATGTCCGTCTTTAAAGAAATATTTGAGACGGATTAAACTGAAAAATGTATGCAGTTCTCCCTGAGCGTCAAAATCTTTAGCTTTCGTGGTGGGAACAAAGCTGAGTCCATTCTTCAGGACTTGGGTTTCTAAATCCGTGAGAAGGTGAGTGGACAGGTTAAAAATGGGAATCACCAGTTCTGAGGAGGGCCTCTCCAGTAGCGAGTCTGCATGCGTGGTGGTCCTTGTGGCCAGTGACGGGTTTTCTTGCTGCACCCCCGAAAAAAAGGAGGTTGATTATTGGCATTGGAGCCATTCGCGGAGGAGGCATTGTCAGAGTCACTACTAGTTGTAGTGTTAGATGTATTAGAAAAACTGACATATTTATTTCTCTGACGGCCGGTGTTTCTATTTCTGCTTTGTGCCAACGTATTCTGGTCATCATAGAACGAGGCCACAAGATAGGGGTAGGTGATTGTTTCTTTGTAGTTCTCAGTGTCTTTTTTGTGTTTCCAAATTTTTTTGTCAAGAGTGAATTCTTTTTATTTTACTATTTCCTCTTCTATTTTAGTCAATTTTTCTTTAATGTCTTTAATTAAATTGTCACCTTTCATCTTGTTTTCTAAAGTTTCAATTTCCAATTTTTGTTTTGTGGCTTCTTCCACCGAGGTGTCGATGATCAAAATAAGATAATCACGAGAGCATTTATTTCCTACGGCACTAAATTGCCCCTTGAATTTAGGATTGTCTATGAATACTCTCGGTACGTTTTTGACCTGCAGCCCTTCCGGTATTATGCCTGCTTTTAGATAGGCTAGCATCATCTGGCCGTGTGATTCGGTCCAAATTAATTTTTTCTTTTTTTGTAATAGTAAATCCAAATCGTCACTATTAGCCACGGGTATCGCGGTAGTGGGGTCTGCTGCTACTATAGATGGTAAATTCATTAGTCTTTGATAGTATTCATCAGAGAACGTGAGGATATTAACATTGTCCATCTTAAATTAGGGAGCACATCAAATACATGGTGTTCCTTGCCAAAGAGAGTTACAGGCTATGACTTTAACAAAGTATTGCCTACCAGCCAAGGGCTGTCCAAATACAGGTATACAAATACAGGCCAAAATCCCAAAGTTTTTGTTTTCGGGGAAACAATTCTCAAGAAGGGACGTTAATCAGGGAACAGAAAATGGTGCGTGAAGCACAGAGAATTGAAAACCCCTCACTACTAAAACCCGAGGGAAAGTAGAGATTGACCGATTGTCTTCACATATAACTTAACAACACCATAAACATATCACACAAATGCACATTCCGATGAAACTCATTGAAACTAGAGGGCAATTAGAACAATCCAAGTGAGAAAAATATATATATAAATCTTACTTTATTAATAAATATTAAAAGCAGTATATATTCATACAGTAGCGCATCACGAAAAACACAAAAGACAACTGTCTATACAATAGGACATACAATAGGGAGAGTGGAGATTTTATCAGTCCTCCTTTCGCATTTGAAAAATTCAACTATAGCGGTTATGCTTAAACGGAAACTTTCTTAACACCTAAATTATGCTATATATATACCTGTATATCTATAGACCTTTGCCTACATTAAATTATCATAAACATTTGATATTTAATAAAATGTGTGAACATAACTTAATATGTTTCAAAAATAGGACGTGGTGAACCTTGCCATAGTTTCTACGATTTGTGCCGCTAGTGTGCCGCCAGACGTATGTAAAATAATTCTGAGACAGATGAACATTTGCATCTACTCCAGCACACACGACCCAGTGGAATTAAGTAAGAGATTGTTCCGATTTTTCTGTCACTCAATTACGAGTTACCAGTATGTTTTAAGTTGTCTTATTTCTGTAGTGTACAACACCTGTTTTACCTTGTGTAGACTGTAGATTATATGTACTGCCTATTTTTAAACCTTTTTATGCATTGCAAACCATGTGAACATTATCAATAGAAGACAATTGCAATCTTTAAAAACCATGCATCTTGTCCAATTAATTAATTATGCATACATCCGTTTAGATCCATGATGTCTCATCTAAACTACACATCAGCTTCATCATAAAGAAATGTGTTGTCCTGAAGATGGCCATTTTACTTACTCCTGAATGAATACCTGAGAACGTATCTAATCTGATTTCTGGCCGAAACATGTCGACACTCTCTTTCTCTAATAGCGTTTAAGCATAACCGCTATAGTTGAATTTTTCAAATGCGAAAGGAGGACTGATAAAATCTCCACTCTCCCTATTGTATGTCCTATTGTATAGACAGTTGTCTTTTGTGTTTTTCGTGATGCGCTACTGTATGAATATATACTGCTTTTAATATTTATTAATAAAGTAAGATTTATATATATATTTTTCTCACTTGGATTGTTCTAATTGCCCTCTAGTTTCAATGAGTTTCATCGCAATGTGCATTTGTGTGATATGTTTATGGTGTTGTTAAGTTATATGTGAAGACAATCGGTCAATCTCTACTTTCCCTCGGGTTTTAGTAGTGAGGGGTTTTCAATTCTCTGTGCTTCACGCACCATTTTCTGTTCCCTGATTAACGTCCCTTCTTGAGAATTGTTTCCCCGAAAACAAAAACTCTGGGATTTTGCCCTGTATTTGTATACCTGTGTGTGTGCAGGGACATCATGGTCATGCATGTGAGACCAGTAATGTGTGAACCACATGGATGGTGCATGTGTTCCAATGCAACATGGGGAGCTGTATGCGGAATGCACACATGAATGCATGCCAGTCTCTGTTCTTGGACATGGGGGGGTGATGGATGGGTGCTGCTCTCATGTACATGTATAGTGCACATGTGTGTGTGTCTGAGAAGTGTGTGTGTGACTTTGAAACGCCATGGATGCATGACACATGTCCGTGATGATGTGTAGATTCACTCATGCAGTGCGGCCACCGTTGTATTCACTGTGTCTATGCACTGTGTCTGTGGTGTACAAGCCATGATGCATGACCCTCCGGTGATGTGTGTGCATGGGATCAGTGTGAGCCATGATGCATGTGAGTTTGAAGGCAACCTTTTGGTTCAAAGAGGACCTTGTACATGGATGCTGATGTTGATTGCAGGCACCGTGCCTGTTTCTGCATGTGTATTGCGTGCATTCACCCATGTATTGTGGCGGGACAGGATGGAAGTGACATTTGACAGAGCCACTCACGTGTTATTGCTTCCTGTCTAGGGGAATATTATACTGTACCCTGATGCTTGTGTTCTATGTCTCCCTCTACGCAGCGTCAAGTGAAGAAGAGGGCGGAGACAGCGCTGTGGAGCCAAGCGGCGGGGATGCCTCCACCGGGCGGCGACGCAAGGCCCAGCCACCCTCCCAGGAATTGCCATCATCCGGGAGCGAGGGGACTGGTGCCGCGTCTGCCACTACGGCTGTAGCGGAAGGGCCGGGTGAGCCCCCACAGGGGCTTGCAATGGCGGAAGACGGTGTGGAGACATCCAGGTTGGTGGTCTCGCACAGAGGAGGAGGAGCCAGCTACTGAGCTGCACATGGGGCCTGGTGGGGGTAGTACCACTGGTGCAAGTGGTGCAGTCCAGGGCCAGGGTCAGGAGGTAGCACAGGTCGCTATGGAGGGGCCTGTGCATGTCGCTGTCCTTGACCCTGTGACTGCACCACCATGCACTAGCAGGGATGCCCCGTCCCAGGCCCGTCCGCAGGTAGGGGGGAGTGCCACGTCATCTGCCTCTCCACTACCTGCGGACGAGGGGTCCCATGACCATATGGGCTCCATCCTGGATGGTGTCGCGTTGCGCACACGTGACATTCGTGATGACGTGCATGCTTCCTGGGTGGAGCACACACACCATCACGAACAGCAGCGTCGAGACGTGGCACTGCTGGGAGGGGCCCTGGTCGGTGGGTTCCTACATGTGTCGCACACTCTGGCGGACCTCTCCTCCTCTGTGGAGACTATGCGCCAGTCATTCTCGCTGCTGTCTTCCGGCCCAGATTCCACCGGGGCCCCTGTGGACCTGGCCTGAACAACACAGCCAGCTTGGTGGAGATCCCATCCCTGCCACAGTCAAGAGTCGGTGGTCCAGCAGGGGTGGACACCACAACAACTGGAGACCAGCTGATGGAGGATGTGCAGCCATCCTCAGACAGGGCACATGGACAGCAGCAGCAGGCTCTAGGTGGAAGCAATGATGGCTCGGGGCCATCGACATCAGAGGGGCAGGCATCAGCCAGATGGCAGGAGGACCCTAGAATGGGTGTGTCTTCTCTGTGGCTGCGGTTGGGCCGGCGTATAGATGCAGAGCGGCGGCGGGCAGAAGAGGCACGGCTCACAATGGTCAGGGTGGAGAGGGCACTGAGGCGGGCCGAGTGCGTTGAGGCTATTCGCAGGGAGTTGGAGTCCAACCTGGCATCGTCCCTGCGAGCCCTCGGGGCCATGTAAGAGGACTGCCTCCAGGACATTGAGCAGGAGTTCGATGATGCCCTGGCCCGGGAAATCGGAGAGTGAGCCATCGGACTAGCCCGCCGCCATTGTATATAGTTTTTAGTTTTAGGTTTCACTTTCGTTTTCCTTTATTTTGGGGTGTTTGGACTTTGCCCCACACATTTGTATATAGTTTTTTTATTAGGTCGTTTTTTCCATAGGTTTCTGTTCTTTCGTTGGGCTCATGGACCCTTGACAATTAATTGTACATAGTTGGACAATGGATTTATTTCAACGTTTTCTTTGGATTTCACCATGGATTAATGGATTTTATTTTTTACGTTTCCTTTGGATTTGCTTTGGTGGAGGGAGAGTTTGGACTATTTTTCTTTTGGATTTCTTTGGATTGGTTATACTTTTCATGTACTCATCTTTTGGACATGCTTTTAATTTCATTTTCGCAATTATTTTATGCTTTCATTTCATTGCTTTATTTTTGTCCATAATACATTATGATATTTTCCTTCCATGTGTGTAATTCGCTCTTTGAGTTCATGCATGTAAAAATGTGGGTTTACACAATCAATGCCAACCAGTGTGTGTGTGTGATGGACATGTGTTGATGTACATAGTTGACTTTTGGTTTGTGTCTTGAGATAGGCATGTCAGTGTGGGGTGAATTGGGAAATCATTGCGTCTCAAGACTGGGGTGGCGTGCTGTGGTATTTTGTTGGAGATGTGGGCCATAATTGTCCATCTTTATGTCATGTGGGGGGGGCATGAGTCAGGGCCTGAGGCTCACTGCTGGGTGGGTGGGGGTGCTGGGGGACATGAGTCAGGGCCTGAGGCTCACTGCTGGGTGGGTGGGGGTGCTGGGGGACATGAGTCAGGGCCTGAGGCTCACTGCTGGGGGGTGGGGATGCTGGGGGACATAAGTCGGGGCCTGCTGGCAGGTGCCCGGCCCGTCAATGCTGGGTGGGTGGGGGTGCTGGGGGACATGAGTCGGGGCCTGCTGGCAGGTGCCCGTCAATGCTGGGTGGGTGGGGGTGCTGGGGGACATGAGTCAGGGCCTGTGGCTCACTGCTGGGTGGGTGGGGGTGCTGGCGGACATGAGTCGGGGCCTGCTGGCAGCTGCCCCTCACTGCTGGGGTGGTGGGGGTGCTGGGGGACATGAGTCAGGGCCTGTGGCTCACTTCTGGGTGGGTGGGGGTGCTGGGGAACATGAGTCGGGGCCTGCTGACAGCTGTCCCTCACTGCTGGGGGGTGGGGTTCCTGGGGGACATGAGTCAGGGCCTGCTGGCAGGTGCCCGTCAATGCTGGGTGGGTGGGGGTGCTAGGGGACATGAGTCAGGGCCTGAAGCTCACTGCTGGGTGGGTGGGGGTGCTGGGGGACATGAGTCGGGGCCTGCTGGCAGGTGCCCGTCAATGCTGGGTGGGTGGGGGTGCTGGGGGACATGAGTCAGGGCCTGCTGGCAGGTGCCCCTCACTGCTGGGGGGCGGGGGTGCTGGGGGACATGAGTCGGGGCCTGCTGGCAGGTGCCCCTCACTGCTGGGGGGTAGGGGTGCTGGGGGACATGAGTCGAGGCCTGCTGGCAGGTGCCCCTCACTGCTGGGGGTAGGGGTGCTGGGGGACATGAGTCGGGGCCTGCTGGCAGCTGCCCCTCACTGCTGGGTGGGTGGGGGTGCTGGGGGAAATGAGTCGGGGCCTGCTGGCAGGTGCCTGTCAATGCTTGGTGGGTTGTGGTGCTGAGGGACAAGAGTCGGGGCCTGCTGGCAGCTGCCCCTCACTGCTGGGGGGTGGGGCTGCTGGGGGACATGAGTTGGTGATCACTAGTGCAAGGTGACATGTGGGCTGGCTGGGGGGCATGTCCATGGTGGATGGGCTGCGTGCGGGACATGACCAGGGGTGCTGGGTAATCCCCTGTGGTGTGGGCTGCCTGCAGGGGCTGTGGAGGGGGTAGAGGGCACACCTGGGAGGACCCACACTGCCAATTCACGTGTGGGACTCCACGCGCAACCCACTGGATACACGTACCCCGCTCTGACAGCGAAATTGCGTGTGAAACTCCCCGCAAACCCCAGTAATACATGTACACTGCTCGCACAGGGCCAATCGCGTGTGAAACTTTCCGCGAACCCCCGAAATACACGCACCCTGCTGGCACAGGGCCAATCACGTGTGAAACTTCCTGCAAACCCCCAAAATACACGAACCCCGCTCGCACAGGACCAATCGCGTGTGAAACTTCCCGCACACCCCAGTAATACACGTGCCCTGCTCGCACAGGGCCAATCACATGTGAAACTCCCGCGAACCCCAGTAATACATGTACCCCGCTCGCACAGGGCCAATCACGTGTGAAACTTCCCGCAAACCCCAGTAATAGATGTTAAAATCCATGAATATGCTGTGCGTGGAAATGGATTTTGGTGCACGCGGCTAGCGCAGACTGTCGCACGCGCACACTGTGCGCCAGCCACGTGTGCCACTTGTGCGCTGAATTCTATGAATTACCCCCTGGATGTGTTCAATTTACCACCCCCAGGCAAACAAAGTTGTTGAGAGAATCGACAGCCTCCTCAAAAGCAAACGCTCCAAGCTCTGCACCACCTTAAAAAAGAAAAGAACTGGGTGCATTGCTTGCCTATGGCTCTGTTCAGCTTACGCACTGAACCAAGTAAAGACCATCACCTTTTATACCACGAAATAGTAACTGGCAGACGCATGCATATGCCAATCCCCCAAGTAAGGAGGGCATCAGATGCCAATAGGGCAGGAATGGTTTGGGTGAAGAATTCAAAGATTACTTAACAAACCTGACACATGCAATTAAAAATGTCTCCAGACAAATTGCATCACCCCGCCTTGAGGATACACAAGGCACTGAAGAGCAAACTACCACAAACACCACGCCCACATAACTGCTGCTGCCGGAGAACTAATATATGTCAAAAGCTTTGTGTGTAAGTGGAACAACCCTAGATTTCATGATCCCTATGAAGTGGTGTGTTCCACCCCTCTCGCAGTAAAAGTGAAGGGGATTCAGTATTGGATTCACCTCTCTGATGTTCGTAGGACACCTAAATACCTAACCAGTACCCTAAGAAAACTACCAATATACCTCAGGATAACTACCTCAAAAGTAATAACGGGACTACATGTCCCAAATAATAAACATGCATTGTGCTAAAAGCATAAGCAGTTTATATGTAAAAAGCACCTCTTTCTCTCACTCTGTCTCTCTGTCTCTGTCTCTCTCTCTCTCCCACCCCGATTTTTGTTTCCTCTACAGCAGCGTACAAAATGGAACCCTCAACGTCAAATGATTCATTGTATGTTAAGAAAGCAGAGAAATATAATGTTAATTAAAGTTGGTTATATTCCTACACCTGTGGCCTACATTTTGTGCTCTCCTGTACACTATATTGATGTTTATGTTAGGAATTTATTGTGGTACATCTTTTATCTGGGCAAGCCATCTAAAAGAGGGGCCCAGGGGGGAACATAAAGGGAAGTGTACTGCTAAACAGAACCAGTAACACCACTGTACACATGTATAATATTTCCCAGATAAGCAATAACAGTGTCAACAGACAAGCAAATATACCTGACCAAATGAGTGTGAGCATGAGCAAAATGTTAGACAAATGATTTCCTACCATATTTATTTTTAGAAAAAAAAAATTGTAACACAAATATTAGTAGCAATATAAGTACACTAATGAAGAGATGTATATCATGACATTATAGAATGCGAAGGCAAGTGTGTAGGCCCAAATATGATGCATACCACATCCTAGGCCTGGATGCTATTGAAGATATCAGAACTCCTGAGCACTCCAAGAGCTGGTACACCGACATGAGTGCAGTGGGCAAACAGCAAACGGTAGCTGCTATGTATGCTCATTGATACCGCATGCTTCAGGGGCACCCAATGTTTTAGTACCACAGGAAGTTCCAATTATAGAGGCACAATGCCTGGTTCATCTTGCGTTATGTAGGATAAATGGCTCATTCCAGAAATACAGCATGCGGCTAGAGCTTGTGGATCCAGACTCCCTGCAATGCAACAACCACCCAAAAAAACCCAATTGCTTGCAGCAACCATATTTAGGGATTGGTAGGCTAAAGTACATAAACAGCAAGTGGCAAGAAACCACACTCAGCTGCCTAGTAGAAGGACTTTTGGGATACAAGAAAAATGTAGTGGCTTTAGTGGGTAGAACTTGTGCACAAATATGGCCAGAGCACATCACAAAATTGACATGGATTGCAGAAATGGAAAAGCCAGTGAAAGTGCACCGAGAGGAGAGTTATGAACTATGCTTCCACAGTGAAGGAACTTTATTGGCCCAAAAGAATGATGTAACCGAACATTGTTGATTACACACTTGAAAAGGAGCACAGTGGCTGTGATGGATTACTACTGGTTCTGTGGCCAACAAGCGTACTTGCACCTCCCACCATCGCGGAGGGGCTACTGTTCGCTGGCCACGCTGCACTCAGCACTGCTCATAGTCCCAGAAGAACACCTGAAAGGGGGGCCGATCGCACATACCGGCCCAACAGTTCCTCCAACATTCGAAGAACTAAATCCACTACCATCACCAGAATTCGGCATCGTACCCTGAAGGGGGCAGTATGAAAAACTGAAAAGAAGAAAGAGGTTGAACTACTTATCCAAAGACTCATCCGCACTGCTTGCTGACATTCCTGTTGAATACTGACTTTTCAGTTCAGCTGAAACATTTTTTGCTTCACTTCTTCTACCCGGTGTACAGGCAGGGCCAGGGCATTTTGCATTCCCAGCCTTGCATGGCACATTGGGGATGCAGGCTGTGGTACTGAACATTTGTATGTGCAAAGAAGAGCTAATAAGTCATCCCACACATACAAATGGGTTGGGCGCTGCATCATTAATTTTGTGGCAGCCAGGCTAGTTCTTTCTTTCTGTGGCATGACATTTGTTCTGAATATCTCTGATAAAGCAAACATGTTAAGTGTTGCTACTTGGCTAGAATGGCATTTTGCAGGCAGCCAGTCGAGACCTTTCTGACTGTGGTATGACTTTCTTTTGCTGGGCATCTATGATTAACCAAGCATGATCTGTTTTATTACTTGGCTAGACTGGCATTTTGATGCAGCCAATTGAAGGCACACACACAAACGCTCATGCCAGAAAAAATACAACTCACTAGGGAAAAAAGGCCAAGAGATTCTTGTAATGATAACAAGTTTTAATCACACCAAAATATAAGTATGACAGCAAAGAACTCTGCTGTTCAAGAATGTTCTGCCAAGAAATGGTAGAAGCAGAATGTTATAAGGCAAAACATCGTCATCAATGACACACATATATACAGGAAAAAAACCTGCGTGGCTGGTTGGTGAGACCCTATACATGGGTGGCCTGCTCCATAGGGGATACCAGGCTGCTATTTGTCCCAGCGCCGTCTGTCCCTCTTCCATCACGTGAGGTCTGCTGGGCTCATCAACTACAGGGAACCAAGGTCGAGTTCGCAATTAGCTAGTATGCAAGACAATGCTACTCTATCATTACAGCATGCACATGGGAGGCTCGGGGGACTGCCACAAGGAGGGCTTCAGATCGCTCTGAACCACACATTGCTCACTCATTCAGTTATCGAACTCTCTGCACCCAAGGCTTCCACCCTCGCTTTGGACTATAATTTATTCCACCCTGTACCTCGTATTACAAAGTTTGTAATTACGAAATAAGGTGGAATGATTGTGTTCTTTTAGATCGTTTATGAATATTGGGTTCATGGATGGTGGTTTGGGGTCACATACTATTGCGGAATTCAGGGGTCTTGGACTGGGACAGTTGTGGGTGTCATAACTCATTGTGGGCTGGAGGTCTGCTTTCGATCTGGCTGTGATTAACGTGCACTGTGAGGTGCCTGGTACTGTCTTGCAGCCTTGCAGGGCACATTCCTTCTTGGGATAGCACGTATTAGCAACATTTATGGAACAAAGGAAAGTTTCTATGGGAGATACCAGTGTGGGTCTTTAGCACTTGGGCCTATTCAGGTTTTTACGTTTGGGTCTGTGTTTACCGCGCAGCCATGCATGGCCGAATGTTTCTACCATTGCTACAAAAATGGCGCTTACTTATATGTGCGCACTAAGTCTAAGCATCTATATTTTGTGTAATATTTTGGTTCGTGCAGGGTCTATTTGCACGCCCCTCTGATCCCTGGTACATCGCAAGTTTAGTTATGGGATTTGCCTTACTCTAAAGCGCCTAGGGGGGTGGGAGACATTCATTTCCTTCCCAACATTCCCCCTTTCATTACTTCTGCAGTACAAATTCCTCTGCATACTTGTGCTCATTTTCTCTTCTTACTGCGGCCTCAGAAGATGGAGTTTCTTTTATTGGCATCCAAGCTCTGCATACTGATTGCAAACTTTATCCTGCTTGTGCATACTCTTCGGTTGTACACATCATATAAATACATCCCCATCCCCAGCTAGATCTACCCAAACTTAATTTTAATTTTCAGGGTCAAGGGGTGGGACAATGATGGTGTGGTATAGGCGATCTACTTCATCTCCATAGTAAATAGGGGAATGGCATGATCAGTTTGGATTTCAGTTTATTTTGTATTACGAGGTACTTTTGAAACACCAATTGTACCATCATCATTGCACTATTAGGCACTGCTTTGGCACAACATCTAAGTCCGATTTAGCACGTGCAGAAGATGACTAGGTTGGACATAATGGGCACCAGCATCTTCATGATTGCTCCTAACCAGGACGGGGCCCTGTCAAAGGCCAGGCCAATATCCTAGTCCATGTACTGCTGCAATGATATGAGCTAGTGACCCATTCTCTGCATTTTCTGGGGGTACGAACGTACAGCAAGAATCCCCAATTTTGCGGCAAACACCTTCTTCCATCGCCGTCAACATGTCGAACACATAGCGGTTCTGCATCGTCATCATTCGCAGTGCTCTCAACTTGACCTTTATGACGTTGAATCCATATTCGGTATCATTCACCAACTGGACCAGTTCCCAGCGCACAATTTTCAATGTGTCCCAGCATCTCCTGACCATCTTCTTCCAAGTGGGGATCTTCTTCTTTCATCAGCGAAGTATAAAGCATTAATTGACAACTGAGTTACACACACAACTCATTATTTCACAGTTCTACAGTGCACCTGGTACCAAGGACATGAGCGAGGTTGCGATAACTCTTCAGAACTATATGAACCCCCGCTCCTTTCCCAGACACGTCGGCGCTTCCCCAACTTTCCCCCCCAAGGCATACATTTGTTACCTTCTCACTTGGCACCTCGCAGCACAAATCACATGAACTGATGGTGGGGGCAGCCAATCCCTGTCCTCTGATCTTCCTGATCGATTGGTCACTCTACAGTTCTATGGCCAAGGGTCTTAGGCTGGTCAGTGTACTTGAATGCTTATGTCTTAAACTTCACGCTGTAACTTAAGGAACTGGACTGGGTAGGGCCTAAAGCCCTCACCCCTTGTCTTGTGCGATTGCTATTTGACAAATCATTTGGTCTCTCTGGCCTTGCTGGTTACATGCCTTCTAGGCTGCATGCA
Source organism: Ambystoma mexicanum (assembly GCF_040938575.1). Lineage (NCBI taxonomy): Eukaryota > Metazoa > Chordata > Amphibia > Caudata > Ambystomatidae > Ambystoma > Ambystoma mexicanum. The sequence goes on along the minus strand of NC_090939.1, from coordinate 266,107,447 downwards.
CTACTGATAAGATACAATAAAGGACTGTGTGTGTGTGTGTGTTTGTTCAGGAAATTAACCTTCTGCAGAACTGCCAGCGCTGTGTGTGAACGCATGCACATCCTTCTAACCCTCTGGACTGACTAAGCATATTAGCATAGCCATAGCACCAGGCCTCAATTTCAAAATGGCATCTATCTTCTTAAAATTGGGTTTTCATTACACGTGGTTCTAAGATTACAATTCGCTATGTTGCCATTACAATCTAACTCCTATGAGTGGGTCCCCCTCCCGCCTTCGATCTCCTGACTCTCCTGCAAAGCTTCCTTCTACAATTTCCTTGTCCTAAATTGCAGTGGGTCCTGGGACATTTGCCCCTGTTCCCCAACAGTGTTTATTAGCACTCTGGTGCTTTCCCTCATAGGGGACGGACGGAACAGCAAGGGCTGCAGCCACCTCCCATCAGCTTTGCTTCCTGTGTTTGTTCACTTACATCACAACTAGAGATATGTCCTCACATCTGTGTGTTAATGTGTCAAAATTGATCAATTGTGATGCCACCCCACGAGGGCTGTAATATAGTGGGTTTTGCAATGCCACACATCAAGGATTATAATATGACGGGTGAGTTGTGATGTTACAGCTAAGGGATTATATTTTCTTTAATTCAATTAGCCTTATATGACACTGTGTATTACAATGTCATCCTTTCTGATGAAAAGTAGGATGTTTGCAACATAGTGATATCACAATACTAAGAATAATTAATTGCTTATGAAATACCGTATTTTCTAGTAGAGAAGCAATGCATTTGTGATCATGTAAACATCGTCCATTTGATGGTGGCTGGTGAATGGAGAGGACTCTGGCCTCGAACTTCGGGTTTTACAAATCAATCTCCAGCATAAGATTTTAAAAACAAGCTGAAACATGTCGGTTCTCGCAGCCCCTGCGCCCCCCTTGACAATGGATCTGACCCGCTGCCGGCTTACTAGAGAGCAGAGTCAGGCAGAAACCAACACACGAGCAGGGAGGGGAGGAGAGCACAAAGGTCGGACTGTGGAGGAGGCATACTGAATGCAAGCTGGCTTTCACTTGCTGCCACCTATAAATAAAAGCGGGAGGCTCCTCTATCAGATCTAACCACGGGCTAATTTACAACTATTCTACTTCCGTCATCCCCTCGCTGGTCTAGCCAGGTCGCGGGACGCGAAGCTGTAAATCTCCCGTTTTTAAACTGCTGCAGCAGGGGTTAAAAGGTGGGGGCTAGCAGCCCTTTTGACATGAAGAGCACAATGGCTACACGGACAAGCGCTGGACGAGTTTTATGGGTGAACTCTTTGTACTCGCGATACACACTGGGAATTTCAGTCAAAAGTGTCTTATTTTGTTCAAATGCTAGTACTGGTGTTTCTTTGACCCCAGTTTAATTGTTACAGTGTTACCATCCGAAATATACTGCAAGAATTTGGGTGCGGGGGTGGGCTGGGGTGGGGGGGGGTAACTGCTGAAGAGGCAAAGATCTTTGGCAAATATTGACTGTCCACTCCAAGACCCTCAACTGGTAAATATTTCAAGGACCAAGGAACAGTTCTTTAAAGGACGCTGTGGGGTATGCATGCTTCATCTCGTGATAGCTCGCCAGATATCTGCTTTGTAAAACGTATTTCTGGGGTTCAGGAATGTTAGGGGCCGTCTAGATGGCAAATCACTGCAGGCAGAGATTTTCGGGGTCTACATCTCCGCCTTCAACAGTTTGATAGTTTGATATGAGGGGGAGCTAGCCGACGGATCCTAGGGCTTTCAGAGTAGGGGGCTGTGAAAAAGCACAGCGGATGACGCACATATCCTTTATGGGGGTGGACCGGGTTGGGGCAGAAAGCATTGATACATTATTTCTATGCTTTAGCCAGCATCCGTGCCATTCTGTTCATGGTGCCTGATGGGATTCATGCGGTGGAGGAACTCCATGCCACACAAGAAGACTCGGCTCGCTGAAGGCAAAGGGTGAATTACCACCCAGGGGTGGACTGGGAACCAAAAGAGGCCCTGGAAATCCTGTTCGAAGTGGCCCCATCTTACCCATTTTCTGCAAACCCACCCCTTCTCCTATGAGAACATTTGGAAATACCACACAAAAGAGGCCCAGGGTTCAGAAGCCTACTGGGACATTTCCGGAGTTCCCTATGGCCCAGTCCAACCCAGTTGCCACCAGTTTAGCACATTCTGTCAAGAAGGATGCCAACCATTTTGCGACAGTGCCAAAGGTACTGGCGTTCCCCCAGAGACAGATGAGAAGGGTCTGATGGTGGGCAGGCTCAAATCGCTACACGGCTGTGGTCTACTACCACTTTCTGGCACTGTGCCACGCTGGCTTGGTGGAAGACTCTTTGAAGGGCATCTATGTGACTTCATCCTTCCTGGGAGGATAGCTCAGTGGCAACGTGCTCATCTTGGAAGCAAGACCACACGAAGCAACAGACGTTTGATCCCCGGGTCCGCGATTAGAAACCTCTGGGTCTTTAAGCGTGTTATAAATATGCAACAAAACAAAAAAGTTAAAATCTGTAAAAGCGCCTCGATGCCCCCGGGAAGTGTGAGTGCTTTAAAAATGCAATTAATTAAATAAATAATCCTTTTGCACAGGATAGTATGTGCCCTGTTCGGTTGCACCGCAAAAGACATGCAAGTGTTCTGCCCTTCTGATGAAAACTGACCTTTCACTGTTGAGCTGATGGACCACAGGATCCACATGGGCTCTCGCGTTCCATGGGACAGTGCATGCTGCCACTTTTACATGATAGAAGTGAGACACAATGTCATATGGGATTTGAGAGGTACCTGGATGAGACTGTTGAAAACAAAGCTTTTAGATGAACTGAATAAATACATTGTTTCATTTGTGCTCTAGGGCACCCCAGTACATAGAGTGCGCCTGGGGTATAAAGAAAGCAGCACACGCCTCGTTTTGGTTCATGTGTTAATATCCCCGCAAAAATATTGCGATACAAAAATATCACCATATTTTTGCTGCAATATTGATCCATGGACCCTGCGGGAGACACCCAGCAACCCCTGCATTATTTCTAAATGTGCGGGGGACACCCCTGCAACCCCCACTCCCACACCTTACACCCCCCACAAATATTGCCTATGGCGAGTCAAACGACCATATGTACGGCGATATTTTTGGTGGGGATAATATGTAGGGATACCCTCGGTTTGAGTATGCACCGGGTACACTTTGATGTTACACATTGGAGGACACTTTCTTTAACATGAAATGCCCCAGCAGAAATCCTCTATTTGTGCTTTCTCCGACCTGAGTTCCCGCGTAAGGATGGGGGTGTTTCCCATGTCAAGGAGGGAAATCCAGTTTTCCTCTGTGAATACTTCCTTAAGGAACATGTGCTAGAGGGCGCTCCCCTCCGTATGGAGCAAAGACAGGCCACTCTTGAGGTGCTGTAGAATATATACGACTATCCCAGCGTGGTGGATCTCAAGCAGTGGATAAGGAGGCACCCACAGTCCACCCCATGTTCAGCGGTGTTCCGTCACAGGCCACCCCCATTCATAGTGGTATCCAATGACCCTCACCAAATCCAGCAGGGGGAATTAGGCCCACGTACAATGAACAGTTGGTACAGTAGGTACATATCTGCCCTTTGTACATTGAGATGATGGTATAGAAACACTAAAGGGTGAGTATAAAACACTGAAGCCACCACACAAAGGCCCCTTGGACCCCATTCCTAGGCCGGCGGGCCTCAAGCACACAATGGCAAATGCTCAGGTCACACCCCTTTCACATCTGGGTAGACCTCTGGGAAAGGTCGGTTTCCAGGTTTCATATGTGCCCCATGACATGCAGGTCATGTGTGCAGTTCACCCCCACCCTCCACTATGCGTAATTGGAGGACAGGATTGGGCTGCCAGTGCTAGAGTTACCCGACACACATATCCACTGATAAATAATACCTCTGAGCTTGATGCAATAGCTCAGTGCAAAAGCTCAGAGGGACTCCATATTGGAAGGTATGGCTGACTACTAGAGGAGGGGCGGACCTCATATCCTTGATTAACAAAAACGTCTGTTATCTTGAAGCTGGTCTGTTTAGCGACACCTTTACATAGTTTCCTGTGTTATTCACATATGGACTATTTGGGTGATTGAACTAATTTCCTGTTACTTGTCGCGTCTCACTGGAGTTAAGCGGCGAAAATCCAAATCCCCGCCAAATAGATACAATGAATGAAAAAAACTCCCAGAGACCTGGTTTTAGTAGTTACGGGATTTGACCCATGACAAATGCAAAACTTGTGAATAATATGAACTGAGAATGATCTATGAATATGCTCTGATTTGATAAAGGCAAGTCGCCGAAACACGTGTCATCAGGAGGGGCACCGTGTGAAATGTGGAATTAAATTTTGATGCTAAATTCATCATCAATGAAACCCAAATAAATGTTGTGAACAAATTCAAAACTCTGGGGATGTACATGGAAACATCACTGAGCTCAGAACACGCCCCTATCTAAGTGAGGAAAATTGCGCGCATTAGCAAGAGCCACCATATTGTCCAGGTTAGATTACGGCAATTAATTCCAGACACATACAGACTCACAGTCAAATGCCACATTTGAGCGAGAGAGATGTGCGGGCAGCGAGGGTTCTATTGTAAAACACAGGACACTACCTGTTACCCGTTTCTTTTAAGGGCTCAAACATGAAGGAGATTTGGTAGGGGCCATTTTAAAAGATTTCTATTCCCATTGAAGTGTCTGTCTACGGTCTGGTTGCGCAATCATGCGCTCTGCGCAGTTCCTATATTAAGGCCCATAATACAAAAGCTCTGCACATGTGCAAAAATTATGCTAATCCATGCTGTGCTATTTTTAAACTGCGTAATAGGGATTAAATCAAACAAGTTTCACTCCAGTCGTGAATGTTTTTCACGAGGGCAAAAATTGAGCTGATCGGGTTGGCACAATGTTTGATGGTTACGATAGTGGATTGACCAAACTTATTTTACTCCAAATTTACTGAAGGCCTCATTTCATAGGTGTTTCCAGCTGGGCATAAAAAAAAGCAAACTCATTGATTTTGCGTTCTTTCTGCTGCATATCTACAGTTTTGTGCCACTTTCTGTGCTAAATATTCCACTAAATTTGGGCCAACATGAAATGCAGTACTTATCATATAAGCAACAAAATGTCAATGTGTTGCATTATTCCGAAGTACAGTGTTCTTTATGGGCGGGAGAGAAGCCAGTGCAGTCCAGTCTGGCAAGATGGATGTGCTAGATGCTGTCCCCCCAGTGGTGGGCACTCGTAGACTCCTATCTTCAAGCAATTCTATACGCATTTATAAAAGCAGGGTTTTTTTTTAGCATGCATTTGCCAATGAAATCTTTATTCGATCGGAAACACATATTAAAACAAATAACCAATAGCCTAAATTACAGGTAACATTACTAGCCAGTGGGGACCGCCCCCCACACACATAACACATAACCCTTCTCTGTGAATGGATTGAACGTTAACGCCTTGCTCTTTATTGGTTAGTATGAGAGAGGCACGCAGCACCTCAATTAAGGATTGTTTTGTCTTAGAGGTGAGTGCAAAATGGGCAGTCTGGGGTAGCGGGACGCAGCAGCCTTCTGCAAGGGGTGGTGAGAACCAGTTTCCATGCAGACGTTCAACTCCTTTTTCTTAGAGTGATCAATGGGGCTGCGTCCGCGTGGCCATTGAAAGGCCGTCCACATATAGCAAGCAATTGTTCCGAGGTGTGGCCCCTTCCAGGCATTTAATCTCACTTGAATGGGGGCTGTGTTCCCCATTTTTTTGTTTTTGGTGCCGGGATCGCAGGCAGCTGGTCAGTGGAAAGTAACAATGACCACGAGGGTAGAATGGGGGGCAAGTGCTTGTCTGCAGAGGCCTGCGTCCCTCGCCATTGACCTTGGTTGGACGCCTTGTTCTGCGCAGCAGGAGGCGAGCTTTCTCCCCTATTGCCATTGTGGGGATGGGACGGCCTACCTGAGGCTCTTTGTCGCAGGCTAATAACATTTAGACCTGATGGACACGCACAAGACGGGGCAGGGGCTTGGACCAATATGTGCCAGGCCGCAGGATGCATAACAGAAAAACAAACCCGCTCATTTCCACGCTGGGGCCTTTCAGCCATAATTAGGCAATAAATGTATGCAGGTTTGGTTTTCAGATCTCAAGTCACTGGGCCACATTTGGACAAAGAAAACAATTATAGACCCCCTTCTATAGAATTGAACACTCTTGTGACCTTAATTAAATAATGTGATTGGTTAATTTAGCTGGCATCGCTGCTTGAGTGTCCCGGGGTAGCTATTATTAAGTAAGTGCATGGGGCTAGGTTTAAATGTAGAACAGTACTGTGTGCTGGTATTCTTCACGCTATGCTCCCCTGACACTTTTTATTGCCTTACATGTGTGACAAGGGAGAACATGTCCAGAGAAATATTAATTTATATATATATATATATATATATATATATATATATATATATATATATATATATATATATATATATATATATATATATATATATATATTTTTTTTTATTTTTTTTTTTTTTATTTTTTTTATTTGTTATAGCTGGTAAACCAACTTTTCAAATATTACATACATTTTCATAAAACATGATGAAAAACATCTATACTTGCAAATTGCAATATTAATTTATATCAACTTCCATTGTCTGAGAAATGCTGAGCAACTTTTTTCTCGAGGAAGCTGTTGGTGAAGCTTTGGGGGCCGGGGGTCCTGATTCAGTGCTGCGTTAGATTTTAAGTACTGTGAGAATTTTGCTCCCTCACACTTTGTGATTTCACTTATCTAATGGCCATATTTATTTATTTATTTATTTATTTATTTATTGTTCTTATAGCACACGCAGGAATTCTGATGTTTCTTCAGAGCACAAGATCCAGGAAGAGGTGAGAAGAGTAATAAGTCAACATTTTATTGGTTTATTCCTTGTTTTGAGTCAGGGGCCCCGTTCTACATGAGGAACCGTCGTCCAGGTTCACATTAAATATCGTTTCATTTAAAGATAAGTGTGGGAGGGGGTGAGCCATTTTACCTTAGGCGAAAAGCCATCAAGGAAAGTTGGTTTTCCATCGATAAGGCGAGTGAAAATGTGTGGCTCAGAAGGGAGAAAGGACAGCTTTGGCCGGTCAAGATCATGAGATCACGGATGAAACTGGCCTGCTTCTTGGGGTCAGTTGTTGGACGAGACGATTGGGGTGCACCAAAACCTTATTGTCTCCCAGATTCAGCACGAGAAAGTGAAAGGCAAGGGGAGGCTTATCCGAAACAGAGACATACATGCATAAGGGCTTGACTGTAATTCAGGCATGCGCAGTAATACACGCATATACAGCCTGAACAGCAGGTAAGATTACAGAAAGTTTGTACTGGCGCAAGTGCAAAGTTGCACGGTATTAGCACTAGGGCAAAGTGTGCCCTATTTTTTTTTAAATACTGGGACATTTTTGAAAACGATTACACCTTCCCAAGTGCAGTTTGACATGGTATAAGCACCATGGCGAAAATTGCCATAGTGCAAAAAAGATACATTTTTGATAAAAAAATGTCACCAGGGTAAAGTTTGCCCTAGTGCTAATACCATTCCGTATTAGCACTAGAGCAAACTTTGTCTTGTTGCAATAATGCCGTGAAAATGTATCTTTTTTGCCAGAGGGCAATTTTTGCCCTGATGCTTATACCATGGCAAACTGCACTTGTTTTCTAAAGTGGCCCAGTGTTTTTAAAAATAGGGCACACTTTGCTCTAGTGCTAATACCGTGCAACTTTGCACTTGCACCAGTGCAAACTTTCTGTAATCTGACCCAAAACGGTGTATCAGGCAGAGATTTGCCTTGTGTTTGCAGGCACCTGTGGAGAGTGTTTGCAGTGGGGAAAAACACTCCTTATGGAAAAGGGGGTAATGAGGGTGTTTTTGGTTACTGCACAGGCCAGCGAGCTGGCCTTGGATAGCACGCCCCTCTTCCTGGGGGTTAAAGGTGGGCAGGGAAGGTTCAGGAGCAAGTGACAGTTGGTGGCATTTTGCGCGTCCTGTCACTGCTCCTGTTTCTTCTCAGCCGAGTAGGGCCTGTGGTTTTGTGGTGATTTCGGGGGTCTGCTTTGTTGGCGAGGTTGGTAGGGGGCTGCTGGGGTGAAAGGGCGGGGGGTTTATAAAAAATATGTGTATATCAATTCAATATATAAAACTTTCAGTGGTCTTGTAAATAAATTTCCACCTCGCATTACCACGTGGGGCATTTGTCCTCCCCAATTTTCGGGCCTCTTTTGCCACATAGTCCAGCTCCAGGCGGACGGAAGGACGGGGGCTTGGAGAGCTTGGACCCTCTTGTGGGCCCGGCTTGGGCTGCCATTTTTCCTTCGGTTGCCGGGGATGGCCGTGCATCAATGTGCACGCTGTAGAGGTAGGGGAAATGGTCGGGAGCCTGTGCGACTACGGTGTCTACGGCTAGGGGCGCAGTGCACACTGAAGCCATCAAGGGGGCAGTGTGGTGTGCAGCTCTCCCGGCGTGCAATCAGGCTGCCGGGCATAAATTGAGCTGCGGGAGCCACAGTGGGGGCCTGAAGGGATTAAAAATAAAAAACGTAGGTGTACTGTGAGAAGGCAGAGCATCAGGGGAAAAGGTTGGCAAGCACTGAGTGTGGTGCCCTGTATGGTAGGGTGCCAGGTCACGGTTTGGGACAGTGGGAGTGGGTTGGCGGGGGCGTGCAGGTGGCAGCTGTCGGGTAGGTCACGGAGGATGGGTATATCAAAAAACAAAGAAGGAGAGGGGAAAAATAAATCAAGAAGGACATATATTTTTCCTGGGTTTGGATCCGAGCAGGTGTCCTTGGGGTTGGGGCCTCCTCAGGTGGAATGGGGTCACTGCAGTGGTTTTTCGGTTGGATACATCTGTTCGGGTGGGCCTGGTGGTTAGGGGATTATGTCGGGGAGTGGGGTGGATGCCCTGGCCTTGCAGTGGTGCTGAGCATTAACATTAGGGCATCTAAGGCCCAGATAGAAGGGGCGGTTCAGAAAGTCACAGAGGAGAAGGGGCCCAACGGCGGGAGGCCACAGCACAGAGTGGCTTGGGACAGGGCCCTCGGAGCAGTGGTGGCTTGTAGCAAGGGAGAGGGGAGACTTGGGGAAAGGGGGCCAGGCAGAGCAGGGTGGGCATACCCAGGAGGGGCGGTGAAGGGCAGGGTTTCACAAAGCTTGCCCAAAACCGCCTCTGGCAAACCCATTGGCCAGGTGGAGTCAGGATTCGGACCTCTAGAGCCTGGAATCCTCTTCAAAAGCCCTCATTGGGCCAGTCCTGGCACCTATGGCGTCAGGCTCATACACCATGAAAAACAATGTGCTTGGGAACTACTTTATTGTGTTGTCAGCCAACATGGAGGCATCCACATAGCTTGGTTCCTAAGAACCAAGCTATGCGGTCTAGTGTTTTGGGTGTGGTAGCCTAGGGACTACTTTACCTGGACTATTTTGTTGGGGCTATTTAAACCACACCCGTGCAAGACAACACGCTTCGCGTTACTTTGCAGCTTGCAACGTGACGCTCACCGTGTCCAGCTATTCCCTCGAACCTCGGAGAAGCAGAACCTGCAAGGAGACAAAAGGATCATCATTAGCAGCATCATCTTACCTGCAGTCTTCATCTTTAAACACTCGCAGCTACTGAGAACAGCTTCCTCGAATCTGCACGCCTCCCGGAGAGAACAACCTGAAAGAGGAAGATAGAGGCAACATTAAAGAAAGCAGTAGAGACATTTACAAATTACAAACTGCTCAAAAGGCTAACCTGGCTGGTCGCCTCTCGGCTGGCACCACTTTGGACATTCCACTCGCGCTGAAGAACACTGCGACCTACAAGGAAGGAAAACACAGGTTAGCAAAGGCAAGACTTCGCAGCGCTGCGCATAGCGCCTACTTACCGCATCATGGCGCTCTTAATGCGCCATCATTTACCAGCGGGGCTCAACCAAGCCAGTTCGCCGCGCTGAAGCTCTGCATACCTAATGGAGAAAAAAGAGACATTTTAAACAAAGAAAGGCATGCAGGATAGCAACAAAACTAAAGAACAGCAATAAGACCTACCTGAACAATATCAAACGGGCCGGTGTCAGTGAAGTAACTGGACCGCACTCGCCCATGAAAGACAACGCGCCCCTGCAAAAAAGCCAGGACGGAGAGCACACCTAATTCTACCACAAGGTGAGGAGAGGGCGCCAGAGGGACTGAAATCGGTCAGATTGAACACAGTCCTCCTGTATTTTCAGGCAGAACCTTCCCCGCAGACCACATCAGGGCAAAGCTGAGAAGCATACCAGTGAGTAACCCGGCTGGGCGGCGTCCCTGTGGATACCAGGTGAGCGTAACAGAACGCGAAGCCTACCATAACAAATCCACCTGGGTGCCATGGAGACATCAGAAATGGACCAATTGGCCCAATTACTAGAAGAGCATCGTGCTGAGGTTCATTCTGCCCAACAAGAGACTAATGCCCTCCGGAGAGACATAATAGTGACCAAAGAATGCACTGAAGAGATTAGCAGGCAATACTTGCAATCACAGACAGGACAGACGCCTCTACCTGGAAGCAATCGAATGATGCAAAACCCCGTCATACCACCCACTCCGGTACAGATCACGTTACCTGGAACCGTGCCCCTGGCACCACCAGAAAGGTTCTCAGGCGACCCACGGAAGTATGCGGCATTCATCAATCAGTGCCACCTTCATTTTCTTTGTAGGCCTGGAGCATTTCCAAATGACCAAGCTCTGGTAGCTTTTGTCTTATCATACCTGAGTGGTAGTGCAGCAGATTGGTCAGTGCCGTTGGTAACCCATGACGATCCTCTATTACATGACTTTGGGGGGTTCCAGAGAGAAATGGAAAAACTTTTTGCTCACCATAACCAGGAACAAGCAGTAGACAATTAACTCTTGTCCCTCCGACATGGGAATCAGGACTTGTTAACGTACATTGCTACTTCAACAGACTGGTTGCCGAAGCTAGGTGGCCAGAAAACAATAGAACCACGTTATTCCATCGAGGCTTACGAGGCGAATTAAAGGACGTCTTAGCCCAGGTGGTTGATCCACCCAGAGACTGTGCAGAATTCATAAATCTGGTCGTGCAGCTAGACCATCGGTTGCAGGACCGAAAGGCAGACCGGTCTAAGACGGACCCTCAGACCGTGTATGTTCGACCAAGGGAAAACACACCCCGTGTACCTGAAAATGCTATAGAACCCATGCAGATTGGAGGGATACGGCCTCCATTAACAAAACATGAGCGGGACAAAAGAAGACAACAACAGCTTTGTTTGTATTGTGGGAAACCAGGACATTTCCTGAAGGACTGTCCAGTAAACCCCCCAAGAAGAACAGTCAGGGCCACAGAGAAGGATGAAGCTAAGGAATCGGAAAACTACCAAGCTCGACAAACGTAGAGGTCAGTTTGTCGAGTGAGAAGAAAGAGTTTCTGTCCTCGCACTTTGCAATACCAGTGATCTTAATTAACCACCAACAGTCGTCAAGAATTCATGCTGTTGAAGCATACATCGATAGCTGAGCAGTTGGAAATTATATTGATCAAGAACTGGCAGCAGAGATGGGGCTTCCTTTGTGTTCTAAGCCAACTATGGACAAGGTAACCACCGTGGATGGGACAGAAATCGCTTCCGGACCAGTAACCCAGTGCACAGCCAGGGTAACCTTGCTGTGCCAGGACGGACATCGGGAGTCTATTTCATTCGATCTCATCAAGGCACCTCAGTTCAGGCTAATACTAGGGATGCCATGATTGGTTGCTCACAACCCTTTGATAGACTGGCGGGCACGAAAATTAACCTTCCCTGGTGACTGCTCCCTTGCCTGCTATTACCAAGAGGAGAAACCCGACGTCTGTATCCCCATGACTCCCGGAGCGACAGTATCAACCCTGGGAGCCAACTAATACCTTGCCAAGTGCATACCATGATTTCCAAGATGTTTTCCGAAAGGACCAAGCCAATACATTGCCGCCGCACAGGCCCTATGACTGTCAGATCGACCTTGTTCCTGGTGCACAAATCCCTTGCAGCAGGATCTACGCTCTCACAGAACCAGAAAACCTTCATTTGAAATCCTATTTAGACCAGTACCTTGCAAACAGATTTATCCGTCCTTCAAATTCCCCCGCAGCCAGTCCTTTGTTCTTCATACCGAAAAAGGAAGGAGACTTGAGAACCTGTATTGACTACCGCACATTGAACCAGATCACCGTGAAGAACCGCTACCCCTTGACACTTATCCCTGAGATGCTAGACCAAGTTAACGATGCCCAGATTTATACCAAATTGGACCTTCGAGGAGCGTACCACCTGGTCCGAGTCAGAAAAGGAGATGAATGGAAAACCGCCTTCCGTACTAAGTACGGCTTGTTTGAATATCAAGTCATGCCCTTCGGGTTATGCAACGCTCCTGCGGCATTCCAATATTTCATGAATGACTTCTTAAGGGAGTTAATTGATGTGTGCGCCTTGTGTACATAGACGACATTTTAGTATACTCAGCCTCGGAACAAGATCATGTCAGGCATGTTCGTTCATTCCGCACCAAGCTCCGTCAACATCGCTTGTTTGCAAAGCTTGAAAAATGCTTTTTTCACGTCACCGAAGTAGAATTTCTTGGTTTTATCCTTACTCCAGGAGGCATCAGAATGGACGTGCACAAGGTAGATGCCATTCTGAAATGGCCTTCACCAACGTCTCTGAAAGGGGTACAAAGCATGCTGGGCTTTGCGAACTTCTACTGCCGGTTCATCCCAGACTTCTCTCAGGTTGTGCACCCAATCACAGTACTATTACGAAAAATCCTGAAAAAGTTTGCTTGGACCGAGGAAGCAGAAGAAGCCTTTCAGGAACTTAAACAAAGGTTTACCTCCGCTCCAATCCTGCAACATCCTCGTCCAGACCTCCCTTATGTTGTTGAAACTGATGCGTCCAGTCTCACAATGGGGGCTGTCCTTTCACAGAGAGACCCAGAAACCGGCCAGCTACATCCTGTGGCCTTCTAGTTGAAAAAGTTCTCACCTCCAGAGATTAATTATGCCATCACGGACAAGGAACTCCTGGCTATCAAATCCACCTTTAAAGCCTGGAGGCACTACCTTCTGGGGGCTAGACACACCATTACAGTCATCACAGACCACCGAAACCTGCAATATCTCAAAACAGCCAAGGCCCAGTCCTCGCGCTAATTACGGTGGGCCCTTTTCTTCGCCGAATATGATTATGTAATCACATTTCGACCAGGAGTCAGAAACGGAAAGGTGGATGCCTTATCTCGCATGGGCATAGATGAAATAGTATATACAACTCCAGACCCAGTACCTATTATATCTGTAGACAAACTCTTGGGTATCACGACAGCCTTAACACAAGCAGAACTATGAAAAGAAATCCAATGGACAATGAACCCTGATGCCTACCGCTCATGGCAAACTCAAGGAGAACAATATACCATCAAGGACCATCTATCCTTTTTTAGGGATCACCTATATGTACCCAAGAAGGAATTACAACAGCATATTATTTCAAACTATCACGATTCACTGATCAAAGGGCATCCTGGGATCGCCAAAACCCTAGCTAAGGTGAAAGAGAACTTTTGGTGGCCTACCTGGCGTAAGGACATCATTCAGTATATTCAGTCCAGCGGTGTCTGTGCACAAAATAAATCACAGAAAGAAAAACCATCTGGTCTCCAACAAGCATTGGAAATTCCTCCCGTTCCATGGCACACTCTTTCCCTTGCCTTCATCACTGATCCACCTCCAAGCCAAGGGTTCAACACAATCCTTGTAGTTGTGGACTTATTCTCGAAGATGGCCCATTTTATTGCTCTCAAAGGCCTCCCAGATACAGCCACTTTAGCAAAAGTGTTCCTGGAGGGCGTGGTTAAGCTGCATGGCTTCCCTTCGGTTCTGATCTCTGATCGAGGCAGCCAGTTTGTTTCAAACTTCTGGAAAAAATGTTGTGCAATGGTGCAGATCGACGTTCGGCTATCTACCAGTCACCATCCCCAAATGGACGGCCAAACCGAGAGAACCAATCAGACACTCGAGCAATATTTACGGTGCATGCTGCACCACGAACAAAGGAATTGGAAAGACCCACTATGGATAGCCGAATATGCACATAACAATTCTTTGCATTCAATCACGGGACAAACGCCCTTCTATAACCTTTATGGCAGACATCCACGTACTTCTGAACTAGACCTTCCAGCCAGCTTGGAAATGCCAGCGGTAAAGACTCTACACACAACCATTATTCAGGCTTTCAAAAGGGCAAAGGAACACCTTATTCATGCCAAAGAAAAACAAAAGAGATTCGCCCACCAACACCGGAAAAAGGCCCCTGATTATCAAGTAGGAGACAAAGTTTGGTTAGCCGCTAAATTCGTACCCATCAAGGTAACCCGGACCTTTCATCCCAGATTCTTAGGACCCTATACCATTAAGGTAATTATCAACCCAGCAGCCATGAAACTGGATTTACCACCTAATCTACACATCAACCCGGTATTCCATGTGTCCCTCCTGAAACCAATGCAACCCGGCACACGGATTGGGACACCACCTAAGCCCATACTTGTTGCCGGAGAACGAGAATTCGAAGTCAAAGATATCTTGGACTCAACACTCTGGGACCAAGCTATATTATCTCATCGATTGGAAAGGATTTGGACCACAAGATAGATCCTGGGAGCCCAGTGAGAATATCCACGCACCACGTCTAATCAGGAAATTCCATCGGAACTTCCCAACCAAGCCTGGCCAGACAGAAGGAACACCATGGGAGGGGCCTTAGGGGGGAGTGCTGTCACGACCCTCGCCCAAAACCCCCTCTGGCAAACCCATTGGCCAGGTGGAGTCAGGACTCGGGCCTCTAGAGCCTGGCATCTTCTTCAAAAGCCCTCATGGGGCCAGTCCTGGCGCCTATGGAGCCAGGCTCATACACCATGAAAAACAATGTGCTCGGGAACTACTTTATCGTATTGTCAGCCAACATGGAGGCATCCACATAGCTTGGTTCATAAGAACCAAGCTATGCGGTCTAGTGTTTTGGGTGTGGTAGCCTAGGGACTACTTTACCTGGAATATTTTGTTGGAACTATTTAAACCACACCCGAGCAAGACAACACGCTTCGTGTTACTTTGCAGCTTACAACGTGACGCTCACGGTGCCCAGCTATTCCCTCGAACCTCGGAGAAGCAGAACCTGCAAGGAGGCAAAAGGAACATCATTAGCAGCAGCATCTTACCTGCAGTCTTCTTCTTTAAACACTCGCAGCTACTGAGAACAGCTTCCTCAAATCTGCACGCCTCCCGGACAGAACAACCTGAAAGAGGAAGATAGAGGCAACATTAAAGAAAGCAGTAGAGCTATTTACAAATTACGAACTGCTCAAAAGGCTTACCTGGCTGGTCGCCTCTCGGCTGGCACCACTCCGGACATTCCACTCGCGCTGAAGAACACCGCGACCTACAAGGAAGGAAAACACAGGTTAGCAAAGGCAAGACTTTGCAGCGCTGCGCATAGCGCTTACTTACCGCATCATAGCGCTCTTAATGCGCCATCATTTACCAGCGGGGCTCAACCAGGCCAGTTTGCCTCTCTGAAGCTCCGCATACCTAAGGGAGAAAAAAGAGACATTTTAAACAAAGAAAGGCATGCAGGATAGCAACAAAACTAAAGAACAGCAATAAGACCTACCTGAACAATATCAAATGGGCCAGCGTCAGTGAAGTAACTGGACCACACTCGCCCATGAAAGACAACACACCCCTGCAAAGAAGGCAGGACGGGGAGCACGCCTAATGCTACCACAAGGTGAGGAGAGGGCGCCAGAGGGACTGAAATCATACGGGGACGGAGGGAGGATACTTACCCCAGTCGGTCAGTCTTGAACACAGTCCTCCTGTATTTTCAGGCAGAACCTTCCCCCAGACCACATCAGGGCAAGCTGAGAAGAATACCAGCGAGTAACCCGGCTGGGTGGCATCCCTGTGGATACCAGGTGAGCGTAACACAGGGGAGCTGAGGAGAAGGGGTCCAGATTCGAGTGTGGGGTGGTGAGGGTGGGTGGGGGTGTGAAGGAGGAGTGGGTTGGGGTTGAGGAGGGTGTGGGGTGTGCCAGTGAGGATGGTATAGGGAGGATGGAGGGGTTTGGGGGGTAAAGAGGCGCGAAGGTCAGAAATACTGGTAGTAGAGTGCAGGGGGGAGGAGGAAGTCGCTCTCCCCAGTGTATGGTGGTGACAAGGGAATGTACGGGTCAACCACCCCGCCCGACAGGGTTGAGCGCGGAGGGTGTGGCACAGCCCCCAATGCAGTGGAGGAGGAAAGAGAGGTCTTTTGAGCAGTCCCTCTGGCGAGAAGAAGTGGGTAGCCTGGTGCGGTACAGCCCCTAGCACGATGGAACACATGGCAGAGGAGAGAACACCTCACCCGAGAAGAGGAGCAGGAAGGGGCTGGTGCAGCCCACTGAGAAGACGACAAAGGAGAATCAGTGTGGACGGCCCGTGCTGGCCCAGGGAGGATCTGCCAAGCCTGAGCAGGTATACGCAACATGACTGGTATATGGCTGGGTGAGGAGGATTGGTTTGTGTGGGAGGAGAGGGGCCAAGGGGAATGGGTTGGAGGAGAAAGGGGGTGGCATAGTGAGAGGCTTGGGGAGGAGGTCAGGGTTGGGAGTAAGGGGAGTAGGAGGAGAATGTCAGGAAGATGGGCTGGAGACACTGCTGATGTTTTCTGCCCCCGCAGTAGGAGCCATCTGAGGAAGGACATGAGGAGTAGCGGTTTGGAGGCAGATATGGCTGGGCAAAGACAGGGCAGCAAGAGGTAGGCAGAGCAGGGAATGGTCTGCGGCATGTTTCACATTGGGGGTAGCATGGGAAGCACAAAAGGGGGTGGTTGGGGTACCTGGGGTGAGGGGAGACAGGATTGTGGTGGCAGGGGCACTCATGAGGACAGAAAGGAGAGGAGTAGCTTTGGTGACAATACAGACGGATAAGGTTTTGCATCCTGTGTTTCAAGGGGTGGCGTAGGTGCCTACTGAAGGTGGGCCAGAGAGGGATAGGAAGGTACCTTATATGTATATTAGAAAGCCATTGGGTGCACATTTGATGGTGGCCACAAGGGAAATAATTTGGGCCATAGAGTTTGTAGACGTGTTCACTCTGTAACACAGGGAAGTGAGAGCTAAAGAGGGGTCAAAAGAGGACAGCTGAGAGCTGGGATGAGGCTGAGGGTGCTAGTTACAATTTAAAATTAGATGTCAGCGTTTCAAATTTATGCTAGTGTAAAGGGAGATAATCTGCAGCCCTTCATCAGCTTTTGACATATGCAGACTCTGGCACTGGAGACAGGATAAAGTGGAGAGACGGACGCCCAGATGCATTTTCACAGCCATCATTTAATACAGATTAAAAAGACATTCTGGAATGCACACAAATCTGCTTCATGCAGCTTGATTTTATATACTGTTTACCAATGACACAAAGCTTTAATATAAGCCCTCCTTATCTTTGATTGGTTTGCTTACTTGTCGCTCACAAAGCCCACATGAGTTCATTTTGGCAAGCATTATTTGACTGACACATAACCTGATAAGCTTACCTGAGACCCAGCCAGACCTCATTATTTATCCTTCAACTCCTGCCAAGAACCAACCCATATCTGATTGTCGAGGCCTGCCAAACCTACTTGGCAGATAATGCTGTGAAAAAACTCCATGAGCTTATCTTATTTGTTGCTAAGTAAGCAGCTGTCCTGTCTAATTGGTAGGTATCCCATGCTCTTATGTGATTTGTTATCAATCATGTCTGCTTTCTCTGCCAAGAAACTCTAAATATACCAACCCAGATGAACTTTATCTCACAATGAACTGCTGCCAAAGAATACTCCACCATCAGTATGATTCAGCTCTTTTAACACCTAACTTTGAAGCCATTTTGTTTTCTGACATCCATTTAAAAAACTATTTAAACCTGTTCAGCCTAGATGTTTGGCTACCAAATGGTAAATCCATTTACTTTTGAGCATAATTATTTTTCTATTTAGTTTTCAGATTACATGTTTAGATCTTCATGATGTGCGAGTAATACCTGAGCCATCCTCCACTTCCTGAGTCATTCTGAGCCCAAAAATATATGTCACCCTATATGCACTCTTTATCTTCAAAAACCACTACAATGTTGATTTTTGAATACCGGAACCACTGATCAGCCCACCATGCCACGCGCACCCTGCTGGTGGGGGGGGGGGGGGAGTCTAGCACCTCCTCTACACTAGCGTCTACTTTGAGAAGTACCCTGACAGGTGTGTAGCCTTGTTTTTGAGTACATGGATGTGATTAGAAAAGCTTTTACAAGTTTCTGAGGTTTTGCTTGGGTGAGGTACATTGAGGGGTTCAGGGCAAGGATGGGTGAAGTCAAGCAGGCGGTGTGGGGGGTAATTTATATGGACTTGTGGTTGCAGTGGATGGTGCCCAGGTGGCCAGCCCCAACACTTCATATGACGAGCCGTTTACCTGTGCCTTACCGGCCCTTTCTCTGTCGCCATGCCCCCCCGAGGGAGCAGGTGGAAGAGGTAGGGGACAGCTGTCAGTGGCATGCAGGGCCTTTAACGAGAGGGTTGTTCTCGGCCGGTGTGCAAAGTCAGACACGAGTGCAGCAGGTGTGCAGGACACTATCCCTTCACACATTGTTTTGTGGTGGGACACAAAGGAAGGGTGTGGGGGAGTGAGGGGGGGCGAGGGGTTGTGGGAAAAGCCCTATACTCCAGTTAAGTTGGAAGTGCTGGAGGAATGGCTCTGTTTTTACCCGGATAGGGAAGGGGCCAGGATTATGGGTGTGGGTTTTCAGGAAGGTTTTAAGTTGGGGTACCAGTGTCCGAGGAGGTGCCAGTGGGCAAAAACTTGAAATCAGCATGAAAGAAACCAGAGGTGGTAAGGGTGAAGCTGCAAAATGAGGTGGCCGAGGGAAGGGTGGTAGGGCCGTTTCAAGATTTGCCGGGCAATCTGGTGGTTTCCCAATTAGGGGTGGTGCCTAAAAAAGTAGCCAGATAGTTTAGGTTGATTCACCACTTATCATGGCCAGAGGGCATGTCTGTGAATTACTTCATCGCTCTCCAGGATTGTGGAGTGTTCTATGTAAGTGTGGATCAGGCAGTGGGTCTGGTAAGGAAGAATGGGCGCAGTGCTTTATGGCCAAGTGTGACATCAAGTAAGCTTTTCGGTTGTTGCTGGTGCATCTATAGGATTATTGGTTGTTGGGGATGCAGTTTGAGGATAAACTGTACGTGGACAAAGCATTGCCCATGAGCTCTGCAGTCTCACGTGCATTGTTTGAGCGTTTGAGCTCCTTTCTGCAGTGGGTTTTCACTTACAGTTTGGGTTTTGGGGCGTTTTGTACTATTTGGATGATTTCTTGTTCATCAGTGGGGCAAGAGAAGAGGAGGAGTGCCAGCAGATGCTGGAGGATTTTCAGTCATTGATGCTCAAGCTGGGAGTACCATTGGTAGAGGATAAGACTAGGGTATCAGCAGTGGTTTTGACTTTTCTGGGAATTGAATTGGATTCCATGGCTATGACCTCACGCTTGCTGGACTACAAGGTGAGCAAGCTGGTACAGTTTCTGGGGAGGGCGGTGGTGGTGCATAAAATGGCTCTGGTGGACATGCAGGGACTGGTAGGGCACCTCAATTTTGTGTGTCAGGTTGTGGCTCCAGGTCACACTTTTTGTAGGAATATGGACCGTTCCTTGGCAGGGGCAAGGTACCCACATCACAGGGTGAGTGTTTCAGGGGCTGTGAGAGTCCTGCATTTAGTAGAGGGTTCACTGGCCCCAGCATCGTGGGCTGCATACAGGAGAGCATGGTTGAAGTTTTATGGGGCAGGAGCGCATAGTTGGAAGGGGATGTATGATGTAGAGGAGAGAAGGAGAGACGATGTGATCAACCTTATGTTGAACTGCGTGGGTAGAGGTTGGTCCAGGGCAACAATAGCGGGGAAGCTGGCCGGCATTGCTTTTTATGGAAAGTGGTTCTGGGGCTTCCAGCCTAGCAGGGGGAAATGGCACATAGTATGTTGGAAGAATGGGCGAGGGAAAAGGGGACGGTGAAGGACGGCAGGAGACTAGTGTCAGTGGGCTTGTTCAGGAGGTTGTCCCAGGTTCTTGAAGGAGTATGCTGCTCGCCGTGGGGAAAAGACATGTTTACGGCATGCTTTATGTGGCTATTTTCTGGTGCATTTTGGGTGTCAGAGTTGGTACTAAAGGGGTGAGGGGATGGAGGCCTGATGTGGAGGGATGTCTGTATGTCGGAAGTCAGTGTGGTTAACACAATTTGTAAATCAAAGACTCATTAGTTGGGTATGGAGTTTTGGGTGCATTTGGATAGGGGCAGTAGGGAGTTGTGTCTGGTGAGAACGGGATTACTATGGAGGGAGAGATGTAGGGCAAGGGATGGCCTGGTTTTTCAGCATGAGAACAGGGAAGCAGTGATGGCTGGGAAGGTTTTGGGGGTAATAAGGACCCTGTTGATGGTGGGCGAGAAGGCAGTGGATTTTGGGTCTCATTCTTTTAGCATGGTGGGCAGCGTCCGAATGTAGCAGGCTGGGTTTGATGAGAAGAAGGTGAAGAGCCTGGAGTGCTGGAGATCAGCAAAGTATAAAGGGTACATCAGAGATTTGGGAAAAGAGGGCTCTTATCCAGCAAGGCATGGGCTGGCGGGGGTTGTCTTTTTCTTTTTTCAGATTCGACTCAGACGAGGGGTCAGTTGCCTCAGAGATGGATATGCGGACATACCCAAGTGAAATGGGCAGGAAAAGCTGCAGCAAAAAGGGTTTATGGTACCCAGTTAGGGTGCAGTTATGATTTTGCTTTGTTGAGATGGTCTGAGGTGGGGGGGCTCAGGTGGGACCAACTGTTGCCTATGCTGGCGGGTATGAGAGAGATCCATGGGGTGCCAGCAGCTCTAGTGTTGCATGCAGGGAGAATGATTTGGTTAAGGAGACAGGTGTGGCACTCTTAAAGAAGATGAAGAGGGACCTTCATTGGTTCAGGGAGATTTGGCCGGGGGTTGTTTTGGTTTGGACCAAGTTAATGCCAAGAAGGGTATGGAGGGATGCTGTGAAGTAGGTCCAGTGGAACGGACGAGATAGAAGATTGACAGGGAGATATCAAGGTTTTGCATGTCCAAGGGGGTGCAAATGCTCATGCATCTGGATATCAAAAATGAAGCTTTTGAGGTGTTTCGGGAGGATGGAGTTCATTTGTCACTCATGGAGAAGGAGTACTTTTTGTTGGACATGAGGTTAGCGGTGGAAGCCATCATAACGGGTGGAGGTAGAAGGGAGTGGGGGGTGTAGAGAAGGTCCCAAATAAAGCCTGCACTCCCATCACCCATTTTGAAGTACCAGGAACATTTGCACCAAAATATGTGACATATGATGAGCAAATAAACCAGCAGAGAACCGCAGTAGGGCTCTGCCGAGTGCCTATCAGGAGAACAATACCTGTCGAAATACCAATACCTAGAAAACCATGGACAGTAAGGTATCTATTGAGAAAACCCTACCAGCAGGTAAGACGAAATGAAGATAGCCTAAATACCGTCTGGCAAGAAACCAAAAAGGCCTTAATTGAAAACGAATGGTGACGTCACGAAGGCCCGGACAGACTTGCAGATAGAAGATAAGATGACCCAAAGATGACACAAGAGATGAAATGTCATGAATAAGGATATCGTGAACCGAGAAGAAGAGACGATGTTGAAATATAAAGAAGCTTAGACTATAAAGCAGGATGAAGTCATTCAACCAGCTAACGCCTGTACATATGCTTGAAACCGCAAGAAAGCTAAGAAAACAGTGCGGCTTGCTAGGCTTAGTAGAAGATAGACCGCGACAAGCGCCACCTATACATATCTACCTCAACGAAGCACATTATACAAGTGCGAGTCCACTTTACAAAAAAGCAGAATCAACTCAGGTTACTAGAGGCCAAACAGGACAAGATTTGTATTCCAGCTAAAACGAGAAGGGATGGCTGAATCGAAACTCAGGAGTTTCGCACCAGGAAAGTGCCAAGGTCAGACCAATAGAAGGAACGAACAGTAGCCTCGAAGAATCGAAACTTAAGAACTGAGTATCCTATGTTTGGAAGGTCGAGATAAGGAGGCGTAGGCAGGTGGCAAGTCGAATAAGAATTAAATTCACAAATTGAAAGAAACTAGGAAGATTCACAGTGTGAGCAGCATGTGACCATCCGAGGAAGAAGAAGCACAGATTCACACCTACGCTTGGCAGCCGCCCAGACAGAGATATCATAACTTTTCCTGACAAGAAGACACAGTTTTGAGGCCGACCACAGCCAAATAATTGACACATAGCCACCAAAGTAATGATGGATTGAGGGAAGGCCGGGTGAATCGTGGGGCACCCTGCACCTGGCTGACCATTCTGCGTGCTGCTAAGTAAAGTGGAAATGTATGCATGGGGTTGAAGCCAACCCAATCACAATGGACCAAATAATCTAGGGTCCTATAAATAGCAGAACCAATGGGACGTCGTACTCTTAATGACGTCCACAATAGTAATGTTAGAAGGAAGGGCTTAGACGCCCACCTGATAGTGTTTATCCAATCCTCTCACTCCGTTACCATACACAGATATAGTAACTATAGTAAAGTTACCTTTTCCTAAACAATAGAACTACATGTTAACTTTTGAGTGTTACATGTCGATGATGACGATTTTTGAGTATAAATGTTACTGTTTGTATGAAGTTCGCGGGAGTTGAAGCGAGACGGACTATCGCATCACTGTTGATTTCCATGTTTCCCCATTTTTTGTACTTGTCATTAAACGGACTCCCTTTTGCCAAACCATTGAGTTGTCCTTATTGATTGGTGTTGGAGTAATATACATGCACCCCATCCATCTAAAAGATGCAGCTATCTCGTCTTAAAGTACTGCGGAGCAAACCCCGACTCTATGGGCCGAGCGGGGGTCTCCCAAGTACACTTGGTAGCAGAGGATGGTTATCGACTCTCGATTATTTGACTAAAGTAAGACATCTATTCACCGTCGACATAAAGTAACTCTAGGTCTTCGGCAAGATCGCAAGTCCTTTGCCATTTGGCCGAGTAGACTGTCAAGCTCCCCGTAGACAATGGTAGCTTAAGCAAGAGTCTGCAGAAAGGGCCTGAAGGGACCCGTTTTCCCACACATGCCTTCCCATTCCTGCAGGCAGCTGAGTGAGCGAAAAACCGAAGGAGGCGGTAACCAAGGCGTTGATCCCAAGGGTCCAGAGAAGAACCATGCAAACGGTGAGTGAAGCAAAAAGTTGAATGCTTTGGCAAATAGTGCATGCCTTAGAACAAATAAAGGGAAAATGTAACGGAGGGAGGAGGGAAAACTAAATATAGTTAGGAGTAGAGAAGACTGTATACATATATATATATTTATATATAAGGGGATAATGACTCGAGAGTAAAAAAAGGTAAATGAGATGTTACCGGGGTAGACAACCGAGAAGAGAGAGGTTACCGGGGTAGACACCCGAGAAGAGAGAGGATTCACCTTATTCCTGCACTTTAATATAGCGGCTAGAAGAAACGTGTACCCAGAGTCCCAATTAATGGGGAACGACTAGGCTACCACAACGTTTAAAGACTTTGTGAAAGGGGTACCTTTACACTCCATGAAGGGGTAATGATTAGAGGCAGAGATATTTGTGTCCAGCTGGTGTCCGTCTAGTCTGTTAAGTGTCTGTCTTACATGTTTTCCTGTTGTGATGTCACACATATGTATTGAACATTTTTGAGGAAACGGATTTAAAAATGTCATGCGATTTGATAGCTGAGACAGAATCCCACATGAATTGATGTTTTTTGAACAAACCGGTAGTATAAAATGTTGTGGAAAATTTGGGTTGGAGCTTGCAATATTTGGTGCTCGCTCATATTGTAAGAAGCTGTTTAAACCCCACGAAAGCATTGACAAGTGTTATATAAGAGGAAAGGGAACAGATTTAAGCATGGAAGACATAACTCCATTGGCACACTTATGCAAGCAATTGCCAAAACACGCACCCAAGATAAAGAAATATATTACAGAATGGGTTAAGGGTACCGCCCAGAAGATGTTTATGCTGTGGCCACAAAATGGGTCTTTATCCAAAGCCGTCTTACAACACATGACGACATATTTGAATGCCACATATACAGGCAAGAAGTTAGAAAAACGCCTTGCTGTTCTCGAGTTGTGCAAAATGTACGAACAGGTAAAGGCGGAAGAGCCGCCAACACATTGGATACTTAATGTATGCACAGATGGGGGTGGGATGCCTACTGCGCCACCTGCCCCACCGAAAAACAAAAATTGAAGGAAGTAAGGATGAGAGATTATACCCGTTCAGGGAACTTAAAGCAGCCACGGGGTACAGCAACCCAGTATATGAGTCACCTACACATAGTAGTGACGAGAATCAAGGGAAAGATAAGGACAAGAATATTACCTCTGCAGTCCCAAGGGACAAGGGGAGGCGCGATGACGAAAGGAAAGATCAGGCACAGACAAGTGCATCTCTCGACAAGGAGAGAGAAGGGAAGAGATGGAAAGGGAGCGAAGACACAACTGATGAGATAGCATTCGTGAAAGACGAATGGATGGGAGGACACATTTTATTGAAATTGTACGGCAAAGGCATTGATGACGCAAGGCAAAAGGAGAGGTTAGATGAGACACAGAGAAAGGGGAAAGAAAAGGAGTTAAGAGACGAAAGGATAAGAAGGAAAGACAGACAAAGGCGAGAACAGCTATATCGCGAAGAGCAAGAAAAAAGCTCGATCGCAACCCAAGAGCAGCCAACGATCAAGACAGACAGAAACAGCAAAGGTTAGAAGAAGAGCAAAGGATACATGAGAAAAGAATAAGGAGACAAAGAAATGAGGAAATTCAAAGGGCAGATGAATGAAGAAATGAAAAGAGAAAGGAAGAAGATAGGGTCAGAGAAGAGGTGAGGAAATGCAAAGAATTTGATGACGACGTAAAACGTAAGTGAAGACAGAGAGCACGTGATCTTGAATATCTGGGGGGAGAGGTTAAAAAACCCGCTCCAGTAGTAGATTGGGAAGACATCGAAGAATTCTTTCCTGCGTACGATTAAGTACCAGGCACGTCTAGGGCAAACATTGATAATGACTTCGACACAAGAAGCATCGGAGAAACGATCGATAGAATATATGATGAAATGGGGCTAGAACAAATACCCCAAGGGGAGGGGGAAGACGAGTGCCTGGAAAGCACTCAGATGTATGACACTGAGGAGCTCACTCAAAGTAGTGGGAATAGAGAGCTATCCCTGGATATATTAGAAATAAGCAGGAACAAGGAGGATACAAGAAGTTGTGTGAATTGGGGACAGACAATGTCCGAATCCGAAAGGGAAGAGGGAGAAGAAAACGAAGAAGGGAGGCGAAGTGAAAGGCGACTCCCAAGGGAAAAGGAAATGAGATGGTCAGACGCTAGTGAGTCTGCACCAAGAGCGTCAGAGTCTGCCATGCAGCCTGACCGATATGAAGAAGTATCTCACGGTCAGAGGGGGGTGTCTTCACCACCCTAGGTAGATAGACTAAGGGCATTGCCAGGTAGACGGCGATGTGGGAATATTACCCCGGCAATAGATAGGAGAACAATGAGAGAAGCGAGTGAGGGTCACACATTCCAATTTCCGTTGCTCGAGAAGGGGGGAATAAGACCGCAATATATTAGATGGCCACACATAGATCAAGACAATTTTAAAAACAAGCTTCCAATGCTGACATCGGGAGCCGGAAAATGGATACATGAGTTAGAAAAAATAACAGGAGGGAACACGCTAGCTATAGGGGACATCAATGGCCTCCTGATTGCCATACTTGGTGAGAGAGCAGATGATGTGTGGGCACGAGCAGGCTACCCTGGTGTAACCACAATTAATACCTCGCATGACGGAGCTCCATTTAACAATTGTAGAGCTGCAGTTTGGAAAGTGCTACGAGTACTTTACCCAGATACTTCTGATATGGGAAGTATATTGACCCAAAAAATGAAGGAGCCGGAAGATCCGTTGATTTATATACAGAATTTCCAAGACACGTGGGTGCTCGAAACGCATGAATCTTGGATGAAATCTATACCTGTGGATTACCATATACTGTGCCAAGGGCTGCCAGAGCCGGTGCAAAAACAAGAAATTGGTGGGAATCAGAGCCAAACCTTGGGCAGAAATACAGTTGACCATCGCACATTATTGTAGACTGTTGCAAGAAAAGAGTCACAAAAAGGAAGCGACTCGTAAGGGTGAAGAACCGAAATTGATGCAAAAGAAATTGTCAAAATATGCTCTTGAGGGAGCCATGATAACTAGAAGAGCTGAATCAGGCATGCAGCAGGTGGCTAATCCAAGGCAAAATAATCAGGGCAATACAGGATTCTAACCCAGGGGAAGAGGATTTAGGAGAAGAGGATGGCATAGCAATCAGGGAGGTTTCCAAAATAATCAAGGGGGCTTTCAAAATATGCAAAATGGTAACCAAGATATGTCAAATGGGCAAATGATCCGACCACCACCACTTTGTTGGCTGTGTGGAATGACAGGGCATTTGGAGCGCACATTCAGAAACCAAGGCATAATGCAGAACGGCCAAGGAACAGGAGCAGGCATGATAAATCCACCTGCAGTTTTACAGCAGAGTGGTGCACAGAATCATACGGTCCAACAACAGGCACAAGGAGCGCAGCAAGGAGTGCAACCACAAAGCATGGGGAATTTTCCACAAGGACAATCCCAACACGCACCACTGCAACTATCACAGACCATGAACCCTGGAATGGGAGGTAACAATGGGAATGGGGGAAATCCACCACCACACGGTGGGCCAAATTTATATATGAGCTAGGACAGCTCACTGGGAACCCTGATGTGTTCTATCCTATCAGTGACACCAAACCCTCACAGGGAACCCAGGGTGGATATCGTTATAGGGGATAAATAATATTCCTTCCTAGTTGACATGGGTGCGACACACTCGTGCATACGTAAAGGCAAATTTTCCTTGTCCGGCGAGGCCATAGATACTCAGAGTTTTACAGGAGCGACCAGTCGAGTTCCCTTTACAAATGTACTACCACTCACCATAGGTGAGTGCAAAATTAATGTACCTTTACTATATTCTCAGCAGACCTCAGTAAATATTTTGGGTCGAGACTTAATGACAAAGTTGAACATGACAATTTTGTTCACAGAGGAGGGCATAGTATGTTCCACTCCGGAATGCACTACTCAAATGTATGCAAAATGGTTAGAGCATACTCAGGACACATAGCCATGAGGGCCATACCATTAGAGCCAGAAATCTTCGCATATGGCATGCGTATGCTTATTGCAGGGTTGCCAGGTCTTGCAGACAAAACCATGAGAACCCCTGATGAGTTCCTATTCAGACCAAGAATACGGATTCACGAGGAGTAGGGACAAGTATTTCCCTTGATGATACACACGGCTGCAATACAAGGGAAAGTGGTCTTGGTTGACGGTTACGATGGCGAGGGTAGGCAATGGTCCACGATAATTGCCATTGAAGAAGGATATTGAGTGACGGACGTCACCGATGATGATCTGTTTGAAGAACAAGCAGAAATGGGAGAGACAATGGTGGAAGTGAGTCTCACCTTTTGGGTAAAAATGATTAAAAGAGAAGTACCGCAGAGAATGACATTGGCACTAAAATGCCCTGAATATTTTGATGACGACATAGCCAAGGTGCCTATCTCAGTGTGAACTACAGGACCCTATGACGTGGGTCTCTTGAAGGGGGTTGGAGAAGTAAGGATTTAGCTGAAGTCAGGAGCGATTCTACCAAAAGCCCGACAATATCCGATGTCCAGAGAGGCAGATTAAGGGATTTTTAAGACAATCTCTACCATGATGGACCAGGGCATCTTAGTGACGTCAGAGTCACCATGTAATATGTCAGTGTACCCTGTGAAAAAGTAAAGGGGGGTATTGGAGGGTAGTACAGGACCTAAGGCCAATAAACAATATTGTTGAGGCCGAGTTCCCTCTAGTCCCTAACCCGTCTACAATCCTATGCAATATACCCGTTGAGGCAAAATATTTCACGGTGATTGACTTAAAAATAACTTTTTCTCAACCCCGCTGCACCGTGACTCACAAGATCTGACGTCATACACATTCAGACAAATGCGTCTGAAAAGCACGAGGCTGCCACAGGAGTACTGTGAGTCCCCTTCTATTTTCAACAGAGTCCTGCAGATGGACTTAAGCAATATTGCATTAAAAAGTGTTGTCCTGCAGTATGTGGATGACATCTTAATCTGCAGCACAACCGAAGAGCAATGCAGGCACAATTCTATTCAACTACTGACTATACTGGCTGAGAAAGGATATAAGGTTGACAAGAAAAAGTCAAGATATTGTCAACAGGAAGTGCTGTACATAGGCCAGCTGATCTCACATGAAGGAAAGAAAGTGACCCCAGAAAGGGCTGAAGCCATATTGAACACGGCTAAGCCACACACGATAAAGCAGATGCAGAGCTTTTTAGGCCTATGCAACTATGTCAGGGCATGGGTCTTTGACTACAGCTCTTACACTAAGCCTTTACTTCAGGCCCTAAAGAAGGCCCAAATGATGAAAGAAAATGTTGAATGGTCTGAGCCCTTGGAGAAAGTGTTTGCCGAACTCAAAAGAGCTATTTGCACAGCTCCAGTTCTAGGGATCCCCAATTATGCAGAGGAATTGTACTTGTTTTCACACACAAATGGCAGCGTCATGGCGGCAGTGCTCGCTCAAAGAACCTTGTTGGGGTACAAGCCCCTGGCTTATTACAGTGGGAATCTGGACCCAGTAATGAGAGGCCACTTCCCATGCAAACAAAGTTTAGCTGCCGCAGTGTTCGCCATAGAGAAGGCGACAATCATTGTAATGGGATTCTCAATGACATTGTACATTGAGCACTCATTATTTGCTATTCTAGAGAAACCGAAAGGCACATTGACATCTCAGAGAGCTTCTGCTTATGAAGTGATCATATCGAATCTCTCGATAAAAATAGTCCGATGTAAAATAGTGAACCCAGCCATGTTTATAGCAGACCCAGTCACTGAGGCTGATCCGTTACATGATTGTGCAAATTTCGAAGAATTCTATGATGAAATCCCCAGGGTGAAAGAAAATGCCTTGGCATGAGGAGAGATCATCTTTATTGACGGGTCTTCAAGGATCGATCAGAATGGCGGACAAAGATATACAGGCGTTGCTGTGATGAAACACATATCAAATGGAGAATTTCGAGTACTTGTCAGTGTGCGCATACCATTTCATTACTCAGCACAGGCTGCAGAATTATTGCCGTTGAAACTCGCCATTGAGAACTACACAGACCAGGAAGTAACAGTGTACAGTGACTCTGCCTATGTGACGTCAAAAATGCACGCAGGCTTAGCGTGCTGGATGAGGAGGGGCTACCTCTGAGCAGACGGCACACCAGTGCAGCACGCAGCCTTATTGGACATGCCGATTAAGGCACTACAGCTCCCAGTGGGCAAAGCGGTCGTGAAATGCGCCGCCCACACAAGAGGGACAGATTTTGTCTCACGCGGAAACCAAGCAGCAGACACGGAAGCCAATCGTATGGCATCCAAAAGTGAGATGATTACGGAAGTGGAAGTCGCCTGTACAAATGAGAGAATGTTGGTTGCCTGAAGCCTACAACAGTCTCGGGCAAACGCAGCTAATGGAACTCCAAGGGGAGTCACCACAGGAAGAGAAGAACTTGTGGAAATGTCAGGGGTGTTCTTTAAACCCCTCTGACAGCTTGTGGCAAGACAGCAGTAGTAAACCAGTAATGCCTGTAGCCCTACTAATAATAGCACTGGAGCAGTTACATTACCCGGTGCATATGAGGAGAATCTAGCAGCAACGCTCGTGGAAGACTGGTTCATACCGAATTTACCTGAGCATGTTGCTTTCTTTATGGTGAACTGCATAATCTGCCAGCAATTCACCATTGGGCACACATTAAAAGTTATGAGAGGAGTCACCCAGGCCAAATGGGCCTTTTCAGCACTTACATGTCGATTACGTCGACATTATTCAAGTATGCAACGGGTACAGATACTTAATTGTTGTGGTGTGTCCATTTTCTAGATGGATAGAGGCAGGTCCATGTACACACTCAAAAGCTACCTGTGCGGCAACATTTTTAGTGAGGGAAGTGTTCCAAAGGTGGGGGGTATGCGAATTCATGAGATCAGATAATGGCCCTTACTTTGTTAATGCAGTATTTGAACAGATTAACTTTCTGCTTGGTATAAAGCGAAAGTTCTCGTCGGCTTACCATCCAGAAGGTAATGGAATCTGTGAGAAGCTCAATGGCTTGTTGCAGGAGATAATAGCCATGTTGAAGCTTACTCTAAGGAGGGGATGGTTGCACTGCCTTCCACTGGCACTGTATGCACTTCGGAACCAACCAGGCTCCGACCATAATCTTACGCCACAAGGAATAGCCACAGGAAGAAGAATGAGAACTCCCCTAACACTCCGAGATAGAGCTAGATGTGATGCCCAGTCAACAGGAGAGGTTTTAGGGCCTGAAATGCAAAACTATATGAACTGCATGACATCTTGCCTTACTGTAATTTCAGACCAGCTGCAGTGATGATGAAAAGGGTGCAGTGCCGTACAAAACACAGAAGACACTGCAACAGACCCAGTTCAAGGTCTACGTGTTCCACTCGTCGTCCCTGGAGATGCCGTCCTTGTGAAAAATTAGACAAGGAAAAGGTGGGACGAGCCAAGATTCAATGGCCCTTTTATCGTAGAGGACTGCACTCTGTCCGCAGTGAAGCTGCAAGGCAGGAGAACATGGATTTTTCACGGTGATATCAAACCCTACATCGGAGAAGGCCCCCTGCCTGCACCCCAACGAGAGGAATCAACGAGTAACGGGGAAGAACCACAGCACGTGCAGACGAGATCCATGATGAGGAAGAAGGACGCATGACCAGCAAAGTAAAGACAAAGAACATTTTGCAAAGTTGTGGCTTAATTTGGACACTTCCTTTAAGCAAAAAAGGGGATAAGGACATAAAAACGGACACTCTGTGCATCCTAGTTGCAGGGTGAAGAAGAAAATTGTGCGTATAAGCCCCAACATAATCTGTTGATTTGAACTTTGGACTGAGGCACACTTAAGCCTTAATGAGAAAAAGAATATGCCAAATTTTGACCGAGGACATTTATATCAGAAGCAAACACAGTATTCCAACTCGTTCCATACCGGAACCCTGTTCGGAATCACTTATGGTGTCCCACAATAGAGACATCACAAAGGACCTAGTCACCTATTTTGACTTAGTACTGAGGTCATACCCGTCACTGGTAGGGAGGCTCACCAGTGTCACAGACTTTTTACAAGATCCTGAAAACGAAAAACACAATAAGACAACTCCTCAGTGTCATCACCGAACAACTTATCCTACTCCCCGAGTACAGTGAGAAGAAATTAAATGTCCCCAACTCAGGCGGAAATAAATGAGCTTGACAGCCCACTATTCATTCGCATAATCAAAGACTTTCCAACTTTTATTGGAAGAACGACAGACACACTCACGTTTCTTCAAGACCCAGAAAACAGCGAACATTTAACCCATCTTTTAAATAAGATCGTCATTCTAGTTGCACTCCACGCGACCGGACAGTGCAGACATTGTTTACATCAAGGAAAAAACATATAATCCTGAAACCAGCAAGACAGGACAGATGTCCCCGTCACCAGAAGACAGCCGATTGGCACACAAGGTCCTCTTTCGCCTAGTCACTGACTTTCCAGAGCTAGTGGGGAGACCTATCGATGTTGACGTCCTCACGTTCATCAGAGATCCATCTAATGTCACAAAGATGGGAATGCTCCTGCATGGAATCATTCTCCAAGTGGAACTTTCCAACCATCAGAGAGACTATTTGAGGAGATTCTAAGAAAGCCTTCTGCCAAGGGACAGATCGAGAGTGCAGAGTCACGAACTTCATTTGTTATGTTTGATGTCATTCTTTCCCTATTTCTTCATACTGATCAGTGTCCAAAATGTCCTCAGGACTGAAGCAGATTCGAGGAGTGGACTGGGAGCTTACTTACTTTGAATATGCACAGTAAAGGAACTCACTGAAGCATTATTCTATTTGATTTTTCTTCCCATAGTCCAGCGAAGGAACTGCATCCTGAAATAAGAGACAATTGGTCATTCAAAAGAAGGGGGACACTTGTGAAGCACCTGACATTCATAACAATAAAATTTGAAAGACGATATGGGGTGAGGGAACAATAACATTGGCATTGGCAAATGATCGAGATGGGGGTCCAGAGCAGCAACCTGGTCCTCCCACAAGCAGAGAGGCACCCCCGCTTGTCTGGAAGAAAATGCTGCCGCCTGACCTATAAGGGCATAATGTACTTATGTATTATATCCATCATTATTTTACTATCATTAACGATCAGAACTGCATTCTTTATCGGTGCACGAAGCGTTCCAATTTCAGTGCACTCACCTGATGATACACGCATGAAACCCACAAAAGCACCCAGACCTTATGTAGTCATTCCAGTCCCTAGAAAATCTGATGATAGAGTAAATGAATTTGAAATGAACGTGATTAATAGTGATATACACACACTTATGGTAACGAATGAGCAGGAAAGCCGGAGACAGGGTCGGCATGAAATGAATGAAGAAAAAACACTGACAACTACACGCACACACACACTGAATGCACACAAAACAGGCCTAGTATCAATGACCGCAGAACCACAAACTAAAGCAGCAGAGAAGATGAGACTGCCTGCCATAAAAACCTTCACAGAAGATAGTGTGAGAAATCAAGAAGAATTAAGAGAACGACCAACAGAAGCAGTCATATCAGAGACCCTTAAGAAAACAGGAACCGCCTCAGAGAAACTCTCTGCACGGACACAACTGATAGTAGACTCATTATTCACATACATAGCCAGAGCGAGGAAACTACAAGAGGAAATTAAGAACAAAACAGCAGAGACTGTATTGCCAAGCACACATGGTCTAACACAAGGGACAAGTACCAGGTCTACAATACAGCCATATACCGGACCAGTGTCAGGCTGGTTGGCATGGGCATTTGCACGCAGCAAAGAAAAGATGAATGAGGACCAGGAAAGCCAGACTCCCGTCCACTCAAATGGTGCAGGTGAAAATACCTGCACCATGGACCAGGATACATGAGGATCCTCCAGCAAGAAAAAGCCATACAGAGGCATTCAGAGATTTAGTTATAGCGAACTACAGGAAAACCAGATGACAATGAACTAAATGACTACCTGGACAGCACAGCACATCTGAGAAACAACATTTGGTACCGGCACATGAAAGAAGTTGGAAGACTAAGTTCAGAAGGAGAATGCTTTGTTTGTGCACTCCTACCGTATAGCATGGGGAAGTCCAAGATCTTCGTAGCTGTAGAAATTGATGTCCCAACAGCACACTGTCTCTCACACATAGCAATGGGCAAGACCAGAGGCCAGTTCATGAGAAGGGATGCCTCATTGATATGGGCAACTGAAACAGCCTATCCCGATGAAGATGATTATGTCCAGGACATTAAAACAAGAAACAGAGCTCACACTAGGAATCATGTGATTAGATACGAGAAGCCTGTAGTTAAAGGAGCAGGAATCAAATGGGAGTGAACCTGAGATTAAATGTCTGAGGAAAAACTCCAGAAGAAGCTCAAATTTGGAAAAACAGAGGCCAAATGCAGATTTGGGGAACAGTGCTTTCACCAAACGGATGGGAAAAAGGAGTAGTGATCTGCCGAGCATGGATGGTCCTCGGAGTCTACAAGGAAGCCATCGAAACTCACAAAAACTGTGCAAGCCAAAACTACTGACATGGGTCGAGGACAGAGGAGGACCCTTGCAGATAGTGCCACTAGAAAGCCCAGGATTGGGCTTCAGGAACAATGGTACAAGAAAGATGGGAGAGAATCAGAACTGTGGACGAATTTTTGATGCTCCAGGAATGGATCACGGAACCGCAGTAATTATGGATCATTATTGGGCATGCGGACCCAAAGCATACATCAGACTGCCGAAAAAATGGGGAGGCATATGCACAATAGTGAATGTCCACGTTCCAGCATTAGTAATCCCAAAAAGCGACCTGAACATTGACAGTTTCCCGAAAGCAGATGCTCACCTGAGGAAGAGGAGATCTGTGGAACTGATAACTCGAATGAAGAGAGAAAACTACTTCTCTGCTAAATCAGAAGAAGCATTTCATGCAATCCCATATGAACACAGGCTGTTCAGCCTCACCTCATCAGTGTTCACAATGAT
Source organism: Ambystoma mexicanum (assembly GCF_040938575.1). Taxonomy (NCBI): domain Eukaryota; kingdom Metazoa; phylum Chordata; class Amphibia; order Caudata; family Ambystomatidae; genus Ambystoma; species Ambystoma mexicanum. Next base: position 266,072,920 of record NC_090939.1, on the reverse strand, counting down.
GTTCATGCCAAGAACCCAAGTTGGAATGAATACTAAATGGTTGCAGATAACCAGATGGGAATTGCTACAGACAATCAACACAACCATAAAAGGATTTAATGCGATTAAGGAAGAGTTAAGAGCAATCCGACTGATGACTCTCCAAAACAGATATGTCCATGACATAATCACAGCTATGGATGGAGGAGTTTGTACAAAAATCAGAGAATCGTGTTGTACATTTACACCTTCTCACGATGAAGAAAATGGAACTGTAACAGAAGCTATAGGAATGCTGACGAAGCTACAGAATCAGACGATCGACGAAACTGATGAAGTTGATGATGACAGCTAGTTTGGATCACTGTTTTCATGGGTTCCACAATGGATGGCAAACATATTCAAGTTCATAGGAGCCCTCCTAGTGATGATATTACTAGGATTTTGTGTCATCAAGATAATAATCTCGCAATGCCAAAAAACTGCGAAGAAAGCCATAGGGATGAAGATCATGATTGATGTAAAGCCAGGATGGAGGCTTAGAGATCTAACTGATGATGAAATAAGAGACTTTGTGAAGGCCAGCGAGAATGCGCCAGAATGTACAAAGTTTCTTTATCCCAGAAAACGTAGAAATTATGAAGGAAAATTGATTTACTGCAGCCCAAATGGACAATGCCAGTTAATGACATGGAATAAAGATGAACATGTAAGAACAGCAGGAAGCCTGAAAGGAGTGATAAAAATATGGACTCCAAAGAGACACTTCTTCAAACCATCATGTACAAACCCAGAAGATGAACAAGGAATGAACCCAGAAGGAGAAGTGAAGATGAATACAGAAGAACCAAGTAAGATGAACCCAAAAGAAGATGCGGAAGTGGTCGATGAATCGACCAGAGGGGGGAGTGTAGAGGAGGTCCCAAATAAAGCCTGCACTCCCATTGCCCATTTTGAAGTACCAGGAACATTTGCACCAAAATATTTGACGTATGATGAGCAAATTAACCAATAAACCAGCAGAGAGCAGCAGTAGGGCTCTGCCCAGTGCCTATCAGGGGAACAATATCTGTTGAAATACTGATACCTAGAAAACCATGGACAGTAAGGTATCCATTGAGAAAACCCTACCAGCAAATAAGATGAAATGAAGATAGCCTAAATACCATCTCGGAAGAAACCACAAAGGCCTTAATTGAAGACAAATGGGGACGTCACAAAGGCCCAGACAGACTTGCAGATAGAAGATAAGACGACCCAAAGATGACACAAGAGACGAAATGTCATGAATAAGGATATCGTGAACCTAGAAGAAGAGACAATGTTGAAATATAAAGAAGCTTAGACTATAAAGCAGGATGAAGTCATTCAACCAGCTAACGCCTGTACATATGCTTGAAACCACAAGAAAGCTAAGAAAACAGTGCGGCTTGCTATGCTTAGTAGAAGATAGACCACGGCAAGGGCCACCTATACATATCTACCTCAACGAAGCCCATTATACAAGTGCGAGTCCGCTTTACACAAAAGCAGAATCAACTCAGGTTACTAGAGGCCAAACAGATCAAGATTCGTATTCCAGCTAAAACGAGAAGGGACAGCTGAATCGAAACTCAGCAGAGGCAACATGCACCAGGAAAGAGCCAAGGTCAGACCAATAGAAAGAACGAACAGTAGCCTCAAAGAATCGAAACTTAAGAACGGAGTATCCTATCTTTGGAAGGTCGAGATAAGGAGGCGTAGGCAGGTGGCAAGCCAAATAAGAATTAAGTGCACAAATTGAAGGAAACTAGGCAGATTCACGGTGTGAGCAGCACGTGACCATCTGAGCAAGAAGAAGCATGGGTTCACACCTACGCTTCGCAGGCATCCAGACAGAGATATCATAACTTTTCCTGACAAGAAGACACAGTTTTGAGGTCGACCACAGCCAACTAACTGACACATAGCTACCAAAGTAATGATGGATTGAGGGAAGGCCGGGTGAATTGTGGGGCACCCTGCACCTGGCTGACCATTCTGCGTGCTGCTAAGTAAAGTGGAAATGTATGCATGGGTTTGAAGCAAACCCAATCACAATGGGTCAAATAATCTAGGGTCCTATAGATAGCAGAACCAATGGGACGTCGTACTCTTAATGACGTCCACAATATTAATGTTAGAAGGAAGGGCTTAGACGCCCACCTGATAGTGTTTATCCAATCCTCTCACTCTGTTACCATAGACAGATATAGTACTTATAGTAAAGTTACCTTTTCCTAACCAATAGAACTACATGTTAACTTTTGAGTGTTACACGTTGATGATGACGATTTTTGAGCATAAATGTTACTGTTTGTATGAAGTTTGCGGGAGTTGAAGCGAGACGGACTATCGCATCACTGTTGATTTCCATGTTTCCCCATTTTTTGTACTTGTCATTAAACCGACTCCCATTTGCCAAACCATTGAGTTGTCCTTATTGATTGGTGTTGGAGTAATATACCTGCACCCCATCCATCTCAAAGGTGCAGTTATCTCGTCTTAAAGTACTGCGGAGCAAATCCCGACTCTATGGGCCGGCCGGGGGTCTCCCCAGTAAGGGGAAGCAAAAAGAACACCTCAGAGGAAGGTTTTTCTGGAGCCAGGGACATGGCCCTTTGGAGGATAGTTAGGGGAAGCAAACAGGGGTAGTAGCGTAGTAAAAAATGGAAGTGGCGCTGTTTGCATGAACAGGCTAGTCTGGGGGGTACAAAGAGGGGGAAGAGGTATTGAAGAAGGAATGGTGTGGACTTGGGAAGAAGATGGGGGGAGAAAGCAGGAATGGCGGTTGAGAGGAATCAACAGGGAGGGGAGTAAATAAGGGGCGGGAAGTGATGAATTGTTTAATTAATTGTTTTGGTGATTGTTATTTGATCTGTAGTCTGTAAGGACAGGGAGCCAGGTTAGCGTGTATTTGTAAGCTCTGGCCTGTCACATTAAAGAAACCTTTTCCAGTACAAGCTAGGCTGGGATTTCTTTTGCAGTTAGCCCAAAAGTGAATTACAATCAGGGTTGGGATGTCATGAACATAGTTGTGAGCTTAACTCTGTACTGACCTTTACACTTAAGCCAAAGAAAGGTGTGTTGCAAATGTATACGATGGTGAAAGGGATTACTTTTTGAGAGGGGTTGCTTGTCAACCCTCAATCCCTTTATAGCACTGCACCGGGGGCACCCACATCACCTCTGTTTTTTTAAAAACGGGATACCAAATCCGACATCGTAACATTACTGCCATAAAGTGACTCGGACATTGTAACATTACTGCCATAAAGTGACTCGCTCTCTGGTTAAAAAAATCTCAATTAAAATACAGATAACTAGGATTTTATGAACATGAGAGCTATCTGTTGAAAATATTATGCTACTGGAATTAATATGCGAACATTTAAAAACATGACCAAACTTTGCTAACATAAATATTTTCATTTTGCCAACATTTGTGGCGTTCATTCAAAATACAATACCACAAGACTCATAAAAACTAGATTCAGATGAAGTGGAGCTTAAAAGTAGCTTCTCACAGAGCACTAATTGCAAATAATATTTAAATAGTATGTATTACGGAGTGAGGCTTGCTTTCTGGTCGATAGCAGCTCTCGGACCTTAATGTGGGTCTTTGGCCGTTTCAACTGCAAATCACACTAGCATGTAAGGCAAAACCCCCACCATGGCCATGTGAGTAAGCGTAGTGTTAGGGAGAGCCCGGGAGGTGCCGTAGCCATCCGAATAACGAGATGTGGACACATTGGAGTTCTACTCGGGACTCGAGGAGATGCCTAGGTGGGATCCCCATTTATTGTTCTACAAGACGTAGCGCGTCACCAGACATGGGTAACGTGCTAAGTCACAACATCCTATCCAATCATCATGAAACAAACAACTGAACCATAACAACCAGTTATAAACATAACACCACAAGACTTCTATTATATCCTCCACTCTCCATCATTCAAGTATAAAGTTCCAGAACCTGCCAGTGGGTTTCTGCTCTCGTCATCTCAGGTATTGGGACAGCAACACCTCTTGTGAGCCGGAGTCCTTGACACCTCAGTCAGCTCCCTCGTTGTTGCTCCACTTTGCATAGATGTGCCTGTGAAGGCTGTTCCAGATCTGGAATCCGAATGTCTTCCAACCGGGGTCTCTCTACTTCTGAGCTCGTTTGAAGGTGCCTAAACCATCTACAGTACCTGGTGAGTGATTCCTGGCCTCTCACCATGGTAACTATAGACCATTGCTTGCTGGCGATTATCCAGGGACTTGTTTCAGGCGATAAACACAGCTTGTGCCTTGGATTGCGCGTGCAGGCTAACAGGCAATCTTCGACATCCATGGTAGTCTCTTCGACACATCGTCTGTGACTTTTCTGTCATTAGAAATATATGGGTGGGTATCACTTTAGTAATAACACCTGGTCTGGTGGGCTGCAACTGGTGGTAACAGCCAGGGGCCCAAGTTACAGGCCCAAAGTGCAGTCAGGGCCTTAACGATGAGCCCCAACACCATTACGACCCGATCCGGCCCACCAGATCGGGTGTCATTGCTATTAGCACCCCAGTTTTCAATCCGGAAAGCCGGGGTGCTGACAGCAATGTTTTTTGTATGAATGAACAGGGTCCGCTTACGATATCCCATTCATTCATACAAAATACTTAAGCAAAATGGCCGCCACAGAGCTGGAAGACGGCACAAACAATAAGGGGAGCGAGGCAGGGGTGTGGGGAGGGGTGGGAACAGTTGCCTAGGGAAGGGGAGGGTTGAGGCAAGATGGCGGGGCATGGGAGCAGTCATCAGGTTGGTTTTTAACACAGGCTTGTATCGATAGATTCTGCCCACAATCCAAGTCTCCTGATTCGCTGGCTCCTCTGCACAGGTGCTAATAAATTAGATTAAAGTAAATTAAATTGCATCAGTCAACCAGAACCCTAAAGCGCACTCTTTCAGGAACTAAAAATGAAAATATAAACTGATGATGCATGTCATCAGAACTGGTGACTATACCCTGTAGTGAATACTACCACAATTCAAACAATTGTAACAGAATCATATAAAGAGTCCATTTGTCTTCTTAATCTTGTTCTTTAATATTCCATATTGCGTTAATTGTATAGCTGAAGTGACAGAATCAATGGGCGATGCATTTTGGGCCTCAAGTCGTTCATCAGGACAAGCTCTAAGGACAATGCAGAAAATATCTATTAGCCATCTTGCTACATCTCAAATACCAATCAGTTTATGTTACCAATCATGCATTCATTCACACCTGTCTACTTGAGCACGCGTTACCAATGGAAAAAGGAACCTAATAGAGGAAAGTTATATAGATATATGTAAGGGATTGCCCAGTTGTATCCTCCTTCAAATGTTACGCAATGCGATCTCACAAGGTAATGTATACAGTGAAAAAATTATAATGTGAAGTCAAAAGGGTACCTTATCTAGAGTGCAGAAGAACTCTAGTAAATTGGGAAATCTGTAAGTTAAAAGAGCACTGTTATAAAGAGCCTCCAAGTACTATCACCATGGCTTTAAGTGGGCCGGGGCTAGCTGGGGCCGAGCCTCGGCAGGCTCAGAAATTTTGTTCTGAGGCGGGGCCCTGCTGGGGCTCACTAATCTCTCCTGGCAGCCCCGGCTGCTGCAGGACAAGGCTTTTTTCCCCTAAATCTTGAAGCTCTTGCTCATGTGCAAGAGCTTCAGGCTTCAGAAGAAAAATACCTTTATTCAATAATGGTGGCTCTGCACCTGCAAAGCTTCCCTTCAAGCAAGAGATGCCCGTGGGCCAGCACCGCCTTTATGAAAGAAAGGTGAGGCTGCTGCAAGCAGAGGCCTTTTATTCTAAAGCCTGAAGTTCCCACTCATTTGCACGAGTTTCTGGCTTTAGGAAAAAAGGCCTCGACTTCCAGCGGCCTCACCTTTTCAGCCTTAATGATGACACTGTCCTTCCCCAACCTGGCAAGGGGCAGCACCAGCATTAAAGCTGAGAACACGAGGCACTGTTCCCTGCTAGGCAAACCTTTAGCAAATAAATGCAGAGGTCAGCACCCTCTCCCCCCTCGACAAAAGGCTGCTGGGGGGCTGCCTGTAGCCCATTGAACCAGTGCTTATCAAGGGGGCCTGGCTGACCGAGTCGTCAGGCGGCCCCCCATTAGTCCATGCCCCTTTCATGAGCCCCAGATCATTTTCCATTGCCACTTAAGGCACTGGCTATCACCAGCACTGATGAATGGGCCGGCTCCTGCCAGGTCCGAGATACGGCATCATATGTCTGGCCGGATTTGAGCCCTGACAAGGCTTTAGCGAGCCCCCAGCTTTGCTGAGGGAAGCTGGGTGCTCGGTGATCTAATCTGCTCTATACTCCTTTCCCCAGCTGTCACTCGCGCATTTTGCAGGTCTTATTTGCCTGCCTGTTTTCTTTCTTCTGGCCTTATCACTGGGGTGAGGGCTATCACTGTTAAAAGCAGGCTTCTACCTGCTGGGCACACTATTGTTTTCCAAATGTGCATCGTACACTTTAATAGGAAAATAAATCATTTCTAAACTCAGAAATGCTGCTTAAACTTGCATTCACTAGTTTTCTTTGAAATGTGTTTCTTTTTTGTTAGACTAGCACACAAATACCCTGTCAATTTTGTGCCCCTTCCCTTGTTTTCTACCACAGGGTAGATTTATAAAGATGCTATATGCCTGCCAAACTGATTCATCACAAATAAATGCTTCTGTTGGGCTGACAGCCGTTATTAGGAAATTAAACTGTCGGTTCATGGGTGCCAACTTATATTCGATACAGGGGCAGAAATACTGCAACCTTCACCCTGGATATAAGCAAGCGATCAGCCCAACTCCTGCTGTTGCACTACACATTTTATATAGCACTTGTTTTTTTATAAGGAAATGCAAAAAGTCATACGATTAACAGGCGGTTTTTCATACATAACATCTCAGCAACTGTCTCTCAACCTGCTGAGCTACACTGGTAACCTTCTACTGTAGATCATGTCTATGTATCCCTTAATGTACAAAACATCACTGTTTTACCAAGAGTATTTTGGGCGCACCACTGCCATGGAAGTGATTTCAAGTGGCATTGATGTACAATGTAGCGTTTCGAAAGAAACAGCATGAAAGAAAGTGCCCAATTTTAAAACTATTATTTTGAAGATTTCTTTTCAGTGGAGTTCAAATGCCAACTCCACCACCTAAGAACTCCGCCCCCTCCTCCAAACTGCGCCCCCACAATGGCCCTTGTGGGATTCCCCCTTACATATTTTCAATTTCCCCAACTGGCTATCGCAGTCACAACTCTGGTGTTGGGAACAACTCGTTTATTAAGATAAGTGAGAGCTTACCATCTTATTCAAAATATTTTTTCCTTCAACTGAAACAAAGCATCCGCGTGCGAATGCTTTGCGCTTTTTTCTACTTCTTGCTGACAGATTTTATCCATTAGCAGTGATTATTGTATACCGACACGTGACCCTCATTACTCCATCCTCTCGGGTTGAGTGTGTAGTCGTGGGTTCGGTTTCTTCATGGTCTGGGTGGACTTGTCACAGTAAGGCTGGTTTCATTGGGTCTCCACCGTGATGGGTAGCGGGTAGCGGGCGAACGCTTTGCTATGGTGACTGGCTATTCATCTAGCTGGGTTTCCAAGGTGTCTGGCGTCATCAGGACGCAATGGCGTCATTACTCGGGTCCTGTTATATTCTAATTTAACTGGCAACTTAGTGGACGACTATGGTGAGGTCAGGAAACAAATAGATGTGTGACAGTTAACTTTGCACAGAAAAGTTAGCATAACGTATTTTTATGAAAAAATGTTTACATGTAAATAACAAATGGAGGACGACCCACGGTGGAATTCTATTGCGAGATCGTAATGATTAATGCAGTCTTAGGTCAGAAGGAAACTTCATCACAGTAAATACATGAACAGACGTTGCAGGTTAGGATTGCAGCTGAGAACATTATTTATCACTGAAAACAAACCATAATACATATAAACAGAACAAAACGTGTAAAGCAGCATGGCGAGTCTGCGCAAAAAATAAAAATGTAGCTGTCTAAATTATTATTATTTTATTTTTTATTTTTACTTTGTATTTAATTACATTAGCAATTTTTACAAAAACTCTTGTTGCTCGTCTCTAAAGAGCCACATAATAGAAAATACCGAAGCAGCAGGCGCTGTTTTCACACAGTAATCGGCGAGAGAACGCAGGGGGAGCTGTATCACTGCCAGTCTCTTGTTAGGGTAACTCCCTCACACTTTGGTCTTCAGAATTGGTCACCAAAGTGGATCGTAGGGTGATCATTTTAAAAGCGATTTCCAAGATTTTTACAGACGCTATAGTCCACTTTTGTAAATTATTTATCTCAAAGCACAATTCATGATGCTTTAATGAGAAATAACAGAACTCGATGGTTCAATACAGTACATAAGTGCAGAACCTATAAAGCATAATAACAATATGGCGCAAATATTTACATTGTGATGACAAAGTCTGATATGTACAAGAAGTGTGATGTAAAACATATGATATAGATTATGGTATAGCTTCAGAAAAGAGTGTTAACATTGTATAAATGCAGATATGTATTACATAACCCAATTTGTGAAGTTCAATATAGAGCATAGTATGCAATCAAAAATAATCACACAATATAGATCCAGACCAAAATTTGTCACATAACCTCACAAATAAATGTTAACTTCGCATGGATGTAAAGATGTGGCACATAACATAATTTGTGAAGTTCAATAAGGGGCATAGTACGAAATCAGTGCATGAGCACATGGTATAGACCCAGAGAAAAGTATCACATAACACAAAACGTGCCCAATGGAACATATATCATCAAAACATGTGTACGATTACAGAAGTCAATCATGTACTCTGGTATATATCATTTATACAGAATTCAATGTCAACATATGTATAATCATCAGAAAGTTAATCCAGTTGTCTCCACATAATGTATGTTGACAAGCCATGGCTGTGGCTGATACATTATAGTTTGAAAACAAAGATAGAGGCACAATTGATCTTTTACCTAGGAAGTACAGTAGCTGAATGTGCTGACGGTGAAGTCAAAATCAGCTGGTGGTGGTTTACAGGAAACAACTCATGCAAAGCTCTTCGTTCATCTCATTGGGAAAGACTGTGTCAACTCTGTCTATCCAGAATGCCTTTCTCTGCTCTAGCGTCATCTGCTAAGCCATCAGAAATGACGATAGGGTCTGCTCCAGGTGTTGTTCTCTGTCCACAGTGATGCAGAGTGCTTTATTTAGTGTTCTCATGAACTGCTCTCCATCCCTGTTCACACGTGATCAGCAGGGCATGATGCACCGGTGTGAGATCCCATAAAGCTGCATGAACCAAGCAATCTCTTTGCTTTGGAACAGCGGTCCATTTTCCAACTTGACCAATCCTGTGAGTCCATGTCCTGCAAACCGCTCTTCTAGGATAGGGATGACAACTACTGCAGCTGTGGACTCGACGACCCGCACCACCAGGTAGTGTGAGAACTTGTCCTGGACGAGCAAGAAATTCCTTGACTAGAGGACTGTGCCGAAGTCCACACTGAGCGCCCGCCATGGGACTGTTGCTCTATCCGGTGAAGTAATGGGGGTTCTCTGGCAAGTGGTCTGGCCGCCAGGCACCACACGCAGTGGCTGAGGGTATCATCAACCGTGACCTTGAGGTCTGGGTCCCACATTTTCCTGCAGTGCTGCGCTTTAGTTTGACTGGTGACCTACGTGAGCCAGGCCCAGGACTCGTTCTTGCAGCTTGATAGGGAAGGCTAGCTGGGTGCCATGGAGCAGCATGCTTGTGTGGCCGACCGAAAGCTCCTCCTTGACCTTCCATAGTCCCTGCAGAAACTACTGTGCCTCCAACATCTTGTGTTGCTTAGCAGACAGGAACGTCTTCCACTGGCTGGACTGTAGTTGGACCACTAGATCCTGGAGGCCGGCATCTTTGTGGGTGGCATCAGCAATGTCGACTAGGGACATGGACTTTGGGACAGCAGCCTGGGTGACCATGGCAATAAACCCCTCAGTGTCCTCCTCAGCTACGTCAGTCCTAACACCGTTTGCTGCGGGATGCTGTGACAAATAGTAAACTGGGTTGTCTGCACCAGTCCTGAAGAGCAGCGTGATGCCATACTCTTGATGTTGCAGCAACTAGCGCTTGAGCCGAATGGGTGGGCGAGGAGCCAACCCCACCATAATAGGAATCAGTGGCTTGGGGTCTGTGAACACGGCCACAGGATGACCGTAGATGTGGATATGGAAGTGACGGCAGCCCCAGAGCACCGCCAAAGTCACCCTCTCGATCTGGCAGAATGGCATTACATACTCATCAGGGCTTTTCTGGCATAGGCAACACGCCCTTGTACCCTTGGATGCCCACCTGAAGGAGAACGGCTCCTAGACCCACCGGACTAGCATCAACCACAAGCTCAGAGGTATGGGTTGGGCCAAAGTATGCCATTGCGTGTCGGCCACAAGCGCTGCTTTTGTGGTGCTAAACGAATCCTGCTCCATTGTAGTGGCTCTATCAGGGTGGCCATGTTGGGGATAAAGCGGCAGCAGAAATGTACCATCCCCAGGAAACCTCTTACTTCTGAGGGGGACCCCACAGCAGCTGGGTCCTTAATGTCCCGGACTTTCTTGGGGTCAGGAGACAGTCCATGCTTGTGAAACACAAAGCCAAAAAAGTCAACTCTGGACTGCAGGAAACGGCCACCGGTTGAGCATCAGGCCATGCTGGGCAATCCTTGCCAATACCGCAGCTAACCTTGAAATGTGATCCTTGTGGGAGGCCGAGAATATCAGCACATTGTCGCTCAAATTGAGAACCCCTGGGAGCCCTTTCAGCTCACCCCTGATGGTGTGCTGAAACACCTCAGTCGCAAAGGACACCCCAAAGCTGAGTTGCATATAGTGAAATAGCCTGACATGAGATGAGAAAGTAATTATCAGATGGGAGTCCACATGCAGAAAGGCCTTGTGGTACCCATCTTTGAGGTCATGTTGAGAGCACCTTGGTGCCCTTCAGATCCTCCAGGCGTCAATTAAGCATGGGCATGGGGTGCCACTCTCAGTGAATGGCCCTGTTGGGAAGCCTCATGTCCATACAGGTCCAGATCTCCTCCGGGCACTTGGGCTTTTTGGCCACCCCAATCGGTGACAACATTGGTGTGGGGCTATCCACGCGCTGGATGATGTAAGCTTGCTCCAGCTTGGTGAGCTCTTCCTCAACCTTCTTCTGGCACAGCTGAAAAGGAATTCTGATGTGGCGCAGTAGCACTGGCTACACTGACTTGTCATTGTGCACTTAATGCAGCCCACCCTCTCAAAGAGGTGTTGAAACCAGAGGTGTTGAAACCCCTCCAGCAGGCAGTCAAAGTCCATCTGGTAACCTGGAATGCAAACTGCACCAGCCCCAGGTCCTCTGCCGTCAAACAACTAAAGAGCGTGTCTTTTGAAACTGGAGTTACATAGAAAGTGGCATTGACTGCCATCTAGTCATCAGTCACCTTTGTGAGGAACACACCCTCCAGAGGTAGCGGCGGAAAGCCCCTGAATGTGAATATACATATCCTGGGTGGGGACAATTTGGGCACTGGGTGCAGCCTGCGAAACTGTGACGAAGACATGACATTGACTGATGCATCATTGTCGATGAGTGTAGGCATCACAGTGGCCAGGATAGACACGGAATACCACGATTTGCAGACATTTTCCTTAGGGAACTAGACAGATCACTGAGACAAAAAAAGCTTCATCAATGTCCACTGCACCTTTCAGCCTTGACATGACTTACTGTTGCTTGTCATCCTAGGCTTCCACTCGCCTCTGGTGGGGTTGCGGTGGTGTAGGCAGCAGGCAGCTGGGCTGCACAATCAACCATGAAGCCCAGCATAGCCTGGCAAAGTGGTTGGGTTTTCCACAGCGACCACAGTTGAGGCCGGAATCCGGACATGCCTGGCTATGTGGTGTTGTACCACCACACGCATTGCAGTATTTTTGGTGTCAATCCCTCTGCTTGGGCCCTGTTGGTTTGAATTTCTGGTTGAACCTTCCCCGGGGCTTAGACAGGCCTTTGACCACAAGTGTATTTGCAGTTTCCGCACGCCCACCCTTGGAGGGCACCTCCATGTGTGCCGCCCGCAAGCTCCTCTGTGCAACCAAGCTCCAGGATTCGTTGCAATGGAATGTCCTTTTCTTTGGGAATCTGACGCCGTAATGCTGAGGAAGCACAGTGTTGAATGATCTGTGCTCTGATTTCGTCCGTCTCCTCATAGAGTCGACAGGACATGCCCATTTGAGGGAGGCGTACATTATACAAATGGAGGGACTCTGAAGGCTCCTGATGTGCCTGACGCAAACAAAATTGCTCTTAGTCTCTGTTGACAAGGGGGCAGAAATATGCTTGTAGGGCACTCTTCTGCACCTCATATGAATTGTCTCTGGGCTGCAGGGTTTTGACAATTTGATGCCCCTCACACACTGCATAGAAAAGCAAAATGGGTTTCATAGCCCTATCCTCTGTCTTTCGAGCTGTGTCGAACAACATTTCTAGTCTTTCGACCCCCATGTCCCACCTGTGGCCTAACGTTGCTGGAACACCAGTGACATCAAATTCAGGGACAGGATTACCTGCAAACTACAATGAGGTCCTCCTGGTGGGGCATCAGATCTGCCACTGTGCCGGCGAGAGCTCACGGGGGGAGTATTCAGCAACAATGACACCCTGTCATCCTCAGCTGCACTGTCCATCTTGGTACTCGAGGAAAACGTCAGAGGGAGGCGTAATATACAAGGCTGTGTGTGGGGGGAAGGTGCGAATGCCAGTGGTGGTCAGTGTTGGGCATGCTGCAGAACGAATGACAGCATGGAAGAGACCATTGGGTGCATGCATGAAATGTGGACTTTACCATATAGCAAAGCCTGGTTTTCTGGCCACCTGCTTGGTTGGTGTCTTCTCTTTTGTGTGGAAATTTGTATTATTAGTACCCGGCGAGGGTCAATCAGAATGAAACAAACATTCTGATTAGCCCTCGCCAGGTCCATACCTTGCCGGGAATCCCTCATCTAGGATTTCATTCGTTTGTCCCCGTCAGGGGGCGTTGCAGCCCCTCAGCCAATGAGGAGGCTCAAAAAGGGGCCATCCCCGCTCCGAGCCGCCACATGGCTGTAGGCCGGTATTCTTCCCTGCTGGGGATTCGGGTATGTTTTTTTCCCTCCCCCCGCACACCTGGCAACCAAGCCCCTCCCCACCTTCCCAAACCCACTTACCTTCTTATCTGTCCTTTTTTGGGATCGAACGCACCAGGAACACCTCTGTTTCCAGCGCGTCCATTCCCGATGGTACCATGGAAAGGGAAAACGGACTCCATTTTACCTTCCCTGGTGGCCATTTTCTTTGACATTTTTTTTTCTGTCCCGAAACGCTGCTGCGTTAAAGATTGCTTTTAGTACCCCGGTTTTTATGGGCCGGCGTACTAATAGCAATATGCCCCCAGCTGTGGGGTCATTACCGAGTCAGGTAATGCCTCAGGGCCTTGGTTAACTATGGGCCCCGGGGCATTACCTGACTCGGTAATGGCCCCATGGCTCGGGGCATATTGCTTAAATATAGAAGCAATTTGAATACATTCCCATGGCTAAACTTGTTATTGCAGTTTCTCATTATTTCGGCTTTTCCCATGCTTAACCTAAATATGTGATTACTAGTTGAACATCCCGTGTACACGGGCCAAAGTGCGTAAAGAAAGATATTTTCAGAGTGTTAATATATTATGTGGTATATTTTGCTGTAAATCATGTTAAGAGAAAAACAATTGACACAGTAGGACAACTCCCCCTAGCTGTGAAAACAGGCAAAGTTATATGCGTTTCGGCAAACAAATTGACACAGTAGGACCACTACAAATCCTAAGGCAACAGCTCCCTCTAGCCGTGACAATAGGCAAAGCGTGCAGTCTCTATTACGCATGATTGCACGCGACAAACATACATTGGCCTTTTATTATTGTTAGATAAACAATTTAAGATATATTTTGCCATCCCCCACAGTGTATGATTTGATAAACATTTGGTGTTATGATTTCTAAAATGGCATTTGTATACTTGAGCCGATTTCTGTGGATGGAAGTGTGGTAGCACTATGTCCTTAATAGTTGATGTTAAGGGGCGTGGCAGCCCCTCAGCCAATGAGGAGGTTCGAAACGGGGCCATCCCCGCTCCGAGCTGCCACACGGCTGTAGGCCGCCATTCTCCCCCACTGGGGATTCAGATAACTCTGCCTACCACCACTTGTAATCTGGTAGTAGATAGCTGGACCAAGTGGCAGTAAAGGTAATTCCGTTTGGCGGTATTCTAACACTTTATGAGAGCTCTTGAAATGTAGGCACTAAAACCTGACCTATAGAAATAGACCTCGAAGGCCTTTTATGGACATAGATTGCAGACCTATTCTGGAGAAAATTCCAACCAAGCTTGAGAAAAGCATTGTGGACAAAACCAAGTCCCTTAAATGGTATTTTCTTCTCTACTGGCAGCTAATGCAGAGAGAGCAAAAGCAGGGAAATACACTCCCTATGTCCCTCCCTCGTCACAAGTCCAGCAGCTGCCTCGTAAACATTTTACAATTTACAGAAATTAAATACTATTAGGCTCAAGTCAACCGAATTACAAAAATCCAAGCAGCTGGAAATAAATCCGGTAGCCAGCTGCACCTTCTGGTGGGAAGGTAAAATGCCAATAAAACAGCAGAAGTTTGGTAGATGGAAAAAGCAGGAACAAGACATCTGGCCTACCTGTTGATTCACGCTCCCCCCAAGATCAATCATCAACCTCATATTATTCACCTGTGCAATCGCAGGTGGGCAGGCACTGATGGAAGGTGGTCTAAGCAGACTAGTATTGCAATTATTAATCAGAAGAGTGCCTGACTTAAATTTGCCATACAATAATACATGATGGGTGTAGTTGAGGGATGTGAGGCAACAAAGACATTTCCATATAAACATAATACAAAATTAAAACTTGAAGAATTAACGACTACAGCTTTTTTCCTAAATGGGTCTTTTTTCGCATGCATGTACCCTGGTATAATGTGCTGGGGTAGTCATTGCACTATGACCCTGAGAGGAGGGGCATTGCTTCACTCAGGCTTCTAACTATGGCCTCTGGGGCATTATCCAACCGGTAATGACCCCCCTTCTCGTGTCATATTGCCTAACTATGGTACCGGGTTTTATACTGCACATCTCTCTCTAACTCTCTCCTTCTCTCCCACCTATGTTTATTTTTAGTTAGTTTGATATTTATAACGCCCCAGAGGCCCATGGGCAAAGAGACACACACGTAAGACGAAGACAGCCATGGGCACGAAACACAGAATGCAAGATAGGGAAGGTCCAACTAACAATAGAAGATATTGGGTCTTATTTGCATGTTTAGACTGGCCCAGAGACCAGATTTTAAGTGAAGACAAAAGTCTTCACTGCCTCATAAAGATTGGCAGAGAGCGTGTTTCTTTAGGATACGGTGGGAGGCTATTCTAGAGGCAAGGCTCTATGGAATCAAATGCCAAATTCCTGGCTCTAACACGTTTAGCACGTGGTTTGTCCATGAAGTTAGAGTTCTTGAATCACAGTACACTGGAATGGGTTTAAAGGCTAGTCTGTTTTGCAGGTAGTCGGGGGCAGACCCATACAAACACTTATGGGTGATGGTAATAACCCAGAAGGCAATACGCTCCCTTACAGGAAGCCAATGAAGAGCAGAGCGAGGCTCACTAACATGGCCCCTGCACTTAAGTTGTTTAAAAATTCAAACAGCACTGTTTTGCAACATCTGCAGTTTAGACGTGTTACCCTAGGATGAGCCTAATGAAAGGTTGACGCAGTAGTCTATTTTTGCCCCGAAAGAGGAGGTTCTTGAGACAATATGATTAGTTTGTGCCTTGATGTTCAATGAGGCATCGAGTTAGACACCCAGGGTCTTAACCTTGGCTGTCACTGAGATGTTGGTGTAAAAGACAACACAGTCATCCAGGATGTTGAAGAGAGGTTTGGTAAATATGTTGTAAAGCATGGGGGATAAACAGGATCCCTGCGGAATGCCGTTATCAAGAGTGACTGGAATGGCTGCTGCCGAGTCACTGAATACTCTGGCAGAATGCTCAGATAGGAAAGAATGAAACCAGCTAACAGCATAGATGAGAAGTTGGCCAATGAGCATAACCTACCTGCCAGTATCTTATGGTTGACAAAATCAAGGAGCATAAGCAGTGCTAATCCACCCTAATCCATAGACTGTAACAAACTGGATTTAAGATCTAAGAGGGCAGTCTCCATGCCATGTACTGCTCTGAATCTTGACTGCCTATGGCCAACAAGATTATGCTTCTCTAGGTAGGGCTGCAACTGCAAATATACAGTCCCATTAATTAATTCTAATGAAAAAAAGCACATTTGTTAGGGGCTGGTAGTTAGTGGCTACCCTGGGATCAAGGGATGTTTTTCAATAGTGGGGTGATCTAAGCCTGTTTAATTGATGACAGAATTCTGGCCGACCCGAAGGAGGCATTAATAAACTTAGTAATGGAACCAATCAAAACATTGACACATTCCTTGACAATGACTGCGGAGCAGGGTCCCCTTTACAAGCCGTAAGGCTGAAGGGACTTAAAAATGGCTGTGATATCTTGTTCCAGAACCTCTGTGAATTTAAATGGTGGAAAGCCTGGCAGGAAAGGATCTCTAAGTCCACATGGAATAAGAGTAGGTATACGTTTCTAGGAATTGTCTGCTATAAGGTACACGTTCTGTTAATGAGGGCCTGCTGTATGGATGTACGCCATATTTCGTCTTTCAAGATGGTGTCATGTGGCTTAACATCTGGATACTCCAATTCCCTAAGGGCTTTAAGCTGTTCTTTTGCGTCAGAATTTGCAGAGGTTTTACGCTATTCGTAGTGTTCCTTTTTGGCTTTGATAAGAGCACTCTTGTTTAGAAAAAGACAAATAACTTGCCTTGTCAGGATGTTCTGCCCCTTACTGTAATGCAATATTTTCCTGTGTGCAACTTGTGTTGCTTATGTTATCTTAGTATATGTTGTGTGTTTACTCTATTTTCTATTTCCATTAATTTCCAATGCACGAACACCACCCTGAGGCATCAGGGCACCTTGCAGGAGAATTGAACAGCAACCAGTTTTGAAAACAACAACCAGATCTCCAGAAACTGAAAAATATATCATGATGTTACTGTATAGTGTGCTGCCCACCTCTGACAGTGGCAATTACCTGGTCTCTCTCTGCATCTCTTCCTCTCTCTAGCAACTGTATGAGTCTGTCTGTCTGCCTCTATTTTTCTGTTGCTCTATCTTTATCTGTCTTCCTTTCATCTTAATTTCCTTCATTGTGTTCTGCTACGTGGTGATGTTCTAGAATATTGTAACCTAATTTAATATAATCTGATTTGATCTCACCAGAGTCCCCCCCCCCCCCCATTCCGCTGTGAGGCCTTGCAAATGTTTCAGTACATTCTGAGTTAATTATGTTCTATTGCTGTATAATATGGTACTGGGGCTGATACCACACAGCTCTCCCTTTTCCCTGTTTTGTTTCTCTCTCTCTGTCTCTCTCGCTCGCACTTATTCTCTCTCTTCCTCTCTCTGTCATTTTTCTGTAACGTCCTGCAATGGGGTGATGTACTAAAATATTCTGATATAATATATTAGCAATAGACTAACATAATATTATAACATGATGTTTCTTAACAGGAGCCCCCCCTGATAGGCGGTGGTCACCTTCATGCAGAAGAAGGGCTTCCGCTGCGCCATCCCACTTGGGGGCATTGCCTATGGTAAAGTGCATAATGGTGGCCCCTTGGTAGATGATTATGCACAGAAAACCCTTTCAGCAGAGCATGAGCAAGTGATTATTACTACCTCTTAGCACTGCCCCAGTGATATGGCAAACATACTGTTCAAACCTTTGGTCACTGTTGAGCTGTAAGCGTAGTGTACAAGTGAGTGAACTGAAATGGGTCAGAAAAGACGACAGGCCTTCCTGTTTTCCTCAGAAATACCATCCTCCCCTTTGTGCACACAAGGTTCAAGGGCAACCACACCAGCTGTTGAAGAATAAAATAAAAGAAATCCTTGCGATGGAAATGGGGAACCCATGCCCCCTCTGAACCCTCCCTCTTCTGATCCATCATTGCCCCTTATTCGCAGAGACCAAGTACCAACCCTCGACCTTCCCTGTACCATTTCCACCACCCCACCCCTTTTTCCTTGAAACGAGTGGAAATCCGTCATCCTTCCCCAGTACCAGACCCACTTCTCCCCCCTTCGCCTGACACCAGTTGAAGCCAGCAACCTTCACTCGGTACCCCACTGTCGCAGTGTGACCACTCGGATTTTAGCACCGCTGAGTCCATTCATGATTCCTACTGACCCTCCTAGTATCCCCTCACAGCCTCAGAAAAGGAGAAGGTGGAGGTTCCAGGGCTGGACACAAGATCTAAGAAAGTAAAAAGAGACAGCGAGTTAACAATGTTTCAAAAAAGGATTCCCTCTCCAACCCCTTAACCAGCGTCAATAAGTACCTGTGCAGTAGAGATGAGGCTACTAAGATGGTAAAGATGGAAATGGGAAACCGTGCCCGACAGCTGGAAGAAACATCAAACCAAACAACGAAGCACCTCCCAAACAGCACGAGGTCAGAAACTAAAGGAGGGGGAAGACCAGAGCAAGTCTCTCAAGAAAAGTAAGATTCCAAGTAGACATATATTCAAGGTAAGCAGATCCAACAAGTAAAAGCAGATAGTTTATGTAGAGACAGGTGTGACAGGCCGCTGACAGGCCCTGTCAGGGGGATAGAGTGGAGTCCACCACAAGCCAAGCAGGGTGCCAGAGTTTCAGCAGTCCCCCTACCCAACCCTCTTTACCTGCATAGATGCTGCAGCAGCAGAGAAAGGCACCAGCAGCAGAGGGATGACACACCGCAGGAAACAGCTGTCCGTCTGAAACCTAGGGGATACTGTTAGCGGCACAACAACAGCATCCTCAAGTTGGAGGATGGTAAGAAGGATTACCATTAACCAGGGGGTACAACAACTCCCGCCACAACACTGGCCAGCAAGAGATGCGACCCAGAAACCTTGCAGAAGGGGTAATGGTCAACACTGGTCACTGAAAGAGGAACATGAAATTGGCCCACTAGGGGAGAGGCCCTATAATTCAGGGCCCCACTAAATCACCATGGAATTTTTGTAAGAGGGAAATAACACTAGAGTAGCATCAGGAGAACAGATGGTCTTGGAGAAATGCAACAGAAAGGGAGAAGGGCTTAACAGCCCTTTCAAGCCTTCCCCAGGCCTCCCCTCTTTAACCCCAAAGAGCTAGATAAGTGATTGGACAAGGTGAGTAACCAATCCTGGGATGGGGTGGGGAATATAAGGAGGTGTGTGAATGTGAGTTAGTTGGGTGAGCACAGGAGGTGGTGGAGGACATCCAAGAGACCAGAGAAGGCCAAGCGTTTGAAGTGCAGAGGTTATTGTTAAGGAGGGGGGCCATGGAATGGTCGTCTGAGAAAGAGGAGAGCGTGAGTAGAAGGAGTAGAGTGAGAGTGGAATAGCAATAGTGACTGCAGTGGTAGTAGTAGTTGGGAGTGAGGCAGCAGGAGTAGTGTGTAAAGAAAGGCAATACGTAGTAAAGGGATGAGCAGGGCACCATATCCTTGGGAGTGTAGAGTGTGGGAGAGTGACAGTGACTGTGAGTTTGAGTATGGGAGTAGCTATTGGCTTAGAATGAGACAGAGTTTGAAACTCGAGGAACAGTAAGGAGTGGTGAGGGAAGTAAGATCGAAGGGTGGAGGTGAAAAGGCAGAGTGAGAGATCGGAGGGTCAGTAAGAGAGTGGGAGAAGGAAGATTAAAAAGGTATCAGGTACAGGTGGGATAGTCTTTACACAGAGCGATGGTGACACAGGGCGATAGACCGCACCGCTCATTACTCCCTAACAGTATTAAACCAGAATAGACAAGAGAGAGTTAGAAGTTCCCTAGGGAGCCAGATAGACGGTGACTGAGAGAAAATACCTGAAGTGCAGAAAGAGAATAAGACAGATAGGGCTTACTGATCCTAGTCCTACTAACACCTGGGTTATGGAGGTGGGAACCAAGACCGGGGCAGAGCAGAGAGAGCAGGCCAGTCCTTACACCAGTTCCACTCAAATGCCAATAGGCCCAAAGAATATTGAGATTAATAGCCAATCTGACCACTTTTATTTCAATAAACATCCATGGACTTTCTTTCAGAGTTAGCATGATTCTTTGTGATGGGTCTACTCTATCACAATGAGCAGGCAGGGTCAAAAAAGGCAGCAAACAGTACAGGGACAGAATCACTAGGGAGGTAGCAGTCCAGAGAGGCAGGCAGGGTCAAAAGGAGGCAGGCAGTACAAGGACAGAATCACTAGGCAGGTAGTAGTCCAGAAAAGCAGGCTCGCCCAAAAGGGGGCAGGCAGAACAAAGGCATAATCACTTGCCAGGTAGTTGTGCAGAGAGGTAGGCAGAGTCAAAAGGAGGAGACAAAAGTTTCCACGTGTAGCACACAACATGAAACTCACTGGAACGCTGTTGAGTGCTGTGCGCCATCTGTTGGTGTCTGTTCAAGGATCCATGGTGGTGGTTTCTGGGACACTGTGTGTATCTGCATACCACTGGACTGTGCTTACATAATCCCGGAGGTTCTGGGTAATGTAGTCCGAGGACAGAGCTTCCATGGCAACCATCAGCGGGACCACAATGATACAGTGGTTCTGCGGGCATCGCAGCCAGGGGGATTCCTAACAGCACTCCCCCCCCCCCCACCCTAGGGCTGCAGGAAACAGAGGGAGACCCTGATAGATCAAAAAGCATCCTAAATATGGGGTGCATGCAGATTACCCAAGGGATCCCAGGTCCATTCCTCAGGACCATACCTCTTCCTGTAGATGAGAAAATTAGGAAAACCCCTTATATACTGCATACCAATTATATCTCTCATTTCATACATTGCCTTTGACGGACACAGGGGTAGGACTCACAGGGAGATGGGTTCCAGGGATATACCTCTTCACCAAGGACACATGAAACACCGGATGTATGCGCCATGTGACTGGCAATGCTAGCTTAACTGCCCCTGGACCGATAGGCTTTATGACTGATTAGGGTACCACATATCTGGGCAACAGTTTTCGTGAGCCTATGAGTGGATAGGAAAGTGCCAGTAAACAGTGTTTGTTGGCTTGTGTCTTCGTGGATGACTGTGCCTCTGTCAAGTGTGCTTGAACTTGTTCTTGGAAATGGGGTAGGTGAGACACACTCTGTATGGCAGCAGGGACTGTAATATCCATGGGAATAGGTATTGGTAACTAAGCTACCAAAAATTAGGGGCACTCCCGTAGGTGAATGCTGATGGTGATTGTAAGCAAACTCAGCTAAATGAAGCAGAATAAGCCACTCAAGTTGATATTGGAGGGTGAAACATTACAGATATTGTCCCAAGGTTTAGTTAAACCTCTTAGTTTGCCCATCGGTCTGAGGGTGGTAATCTGATGATAGGAAATGGCCAAAATCCCTTCAGGTTTCTGTCTGTGTGTCTTGCATTATCAGCATGCCACACAGGTGATTATGTTGTTGGGAGGAACCCGCAGAGGACAATGGAAGTTTGTGGACTTGGAGGACCATCCCCAGGATACACAGAGGATTCAGTCAACGACAAGTTCAAACTGCAGTTTATTACAGACAAAACCAACAGGGATCAGCACAGGAACAGATAATATTCATGTACATCTTTCTCTTCCTCGGCTCGCAGGCCAGTTTCACCCTCAAATGACATCAGCACTTAGTCACAACCTGGACCCCTCTCCAGCAAACCTATTGTGCCCAGTGATTGGGTATATCCTATACAGGACACTATAGATGTTAACCTACTGGCCCTCGCATATCAGGTGGCTGGCCTGTCCCATCCTCAGTTCAGTAACTATAACATTGTGACAATGTTGTGGTACCCACCCCAAAGGTACTAAACTGTGATTGGCTAGAGCTGATATGCCCCTGGGATCTGCAATGATTCTCAGCTCACTCATCTCACTCTGTACCTCTTCAAGGTGATGAGAATGATTATGTGCCTGTATTGTAACTTGTGTGTACCACATGAGTCGTATGAAAATATTCTGCAGTATGGTGCAACACTTGTTGCATACTTTTGCATACTTGTTGCAGTCTGTGTCTGACTGCCTGAGACCGGCTCTCCTTTCCCACCGCCGATCGCTGTCCATTGTCTGCTTCGGCCGTGTCACGTGTTCAGAGACCATGAATTTGAGCTCTGCAGATCTGAATTATGAGGATTTTTTAGTATTTCCGGCTGCTGAGCTGATTCATGCTAGACTGAGAGCAAGTCGTGTGAGACAGGACCAGCAGCCAAGGTCAAGAGATACAGATGAAATTCCAATCCCCGATGACAAAGGGCATTGGAATGTCATCCGTATCTCTTGACTTTGGCTGTGGGTCCTGTTTCACACGTCTTGCCCTCTGTCCAGCATGAATCAGTTCAGCTCGTCTGTTGCTCAGAGGCCTGAGGCCTGCTGTACTTTTCCTAAACCTTACAATGCAGTTTCTACAGTGTCCATGCTATACTATATTTTCCATAGGTTAGACGCACTTGGCTCTGTCAGGTCCTATAGGTGCTCCTACAATTCCATGGGGTTACTCACCTTTAAGCATCTGCAAGCTTTGCTCAGGATCTCTTGCACCTTGCAGATTCTGCGTTACTGCATTTGGCTAATGGCAAAAAATTATAAAAGCAATGACAACATGTATATGTATCTGTCCTCTAACTATAGAACTGTACACGCATGTTATTCATGTATTCGAGTGTGTGTTTGTGTCCCAAAGTGCGGATGGCAAGTGTTTTTCATGTCTAACGCTGCTATGTTGTGGTGTCTCTAACAATGTCAGCAACATGGCTTCTTGGTGCTCTAGTCCAGACTGTCCATATAGGTCTGTCTGACCATGGCCTGCCACTCTTCATCCACACAGGGATAGATACGTACCGCACCTGGTCTGTATGGCTGATTGAGGGGGTACCTCTCAACGTATTTGTCAATCATTGGCCCGTTAGGAATTCGTCCGAAATAAAATGGATGATTTCAGTGTTTCCTGGCCTTCTTTCTTGTCATGAATTTAGTAGGAGGGTGGGGTGGTGGCAGGGTCCTGAACCCCTCTTCAATGTATTGCTGGATCTCTTTCAACATACTTGGCCACCAGCACCAACGGCTCAAAAGGTTGTATGTCTTTTGTCTTCCTGGGTGTCAGGTTGGGGTAGCATCATGGATCCATTGTAAGGCTACCTTACATGTCACTGGATCAGGTAGGTATATTCCTTTGTCAGTATATGGCAGACCATCCTCCAGAGAGAGCAATAGAGTAGCAATTTCATGTTGATTACTCTTGTTACATTGCCGTAAATCATTGTGATGGGTATGTCACAAACACATATCACATGGCCTTTGGGAATAGAGCATGTCAGTGTACTTGCGTTGCTGGTCTGGGGACCATGCATAAAGGAGGGAGCATTTGCTTTGGTATTGTAACTGCCGGGTCGGTATGTGAAAAATCGAAGGCGGAAAATAATAAATGCCACTGTGCTTGTCACGCATTGGTGCATTTCATGGTGCTAGGGTTGGGGAAGGTTGCAGTGGTCTGTATATACTGTCACTTTGTGATGTGCATCCATGCAGTAGTGTCACCATTCTTCCAAAGTGGCACGGATTACCAACAACTCCCTATCCATGATAGGATAGTTCTGTTGTGCAGGGCTTAATTTCCAGGAGAGGGCAGCCACATGATGTAACTCCTGTGTTTGTGGCCACATCTGGGGTAACACAGCTTCAATGGCCACATTGGCGACATCTGCTTCTACAGTGTATGGCAAGTTGGGTTTAGGATGGTGCAGTACAGGTGCCGATAAGAAGGCTTGCTTTAGAGCATCAAAGGCTTGCTGGGCTATCATTTTCCAATAATAAGGATTGTCCTTTCTGGTGAGACCTGTCAAGGGTGCCACCTTTCGAGAGAAATGCTTGGTAACATGGGGGTAAAAGTTAGCAAACCCAAGGTAAGCCTGCAGGGCTTTTAGCTTTTGTATAGCCAGCCACCGAAATACATCCTGGACCTTACCTCCATCTATTTGTACCCCATGGGGAGGTAACGATATATCCCATGAATTCAATGGTAGAAGCGTGAAAAATTAATTTTCCTGCTTTAGAAAAAATCCTGTGCTTCCTCGAATATGTAGGCACCTTCCTTACATGCTCAACATGAATAGCTAAGGTTGATGAGAAAATCAAAATATTATCAAGATATACAACAAATTCCTCCATTAAATCATGACATATCTCGTCAATGAATTGTTGGAAGGTTGCCGACACAATACACAACCTGAATGGCATGACATGATACTCATATAGTCCGTATTGGGTGCAAAATGTCATATTTGATTCATCCCCTGTCTATATACGCACCAAGTGGTACGCATTTCAGAGGTCTGGCTTATTGAATATAGAAGCAGTACTGATCTGGTCCAGTAACACCGATATCAAGGGAAATGGGTACCTGTTTTTTACTGTAATGGTATTCACAGCACAGTAGTCAATTCAGGTACACAATTTCCCTCTATGCCACGAGAGAAGCAGAACGACGGATGAACTCTCAGTGGAGATTTTCTTGAATGTACTGTAGAAGATGCTTCTCTTCGTCCTGTGTAAGAAGATACATGCGTCCATAGGGCATTTCAGCTTCAGGGACCAGATCTATGGGGTAGTCATATTGCCTATGGGGAGGCAAAATTGCTGCTTTCTGTTTATCAAAAACATCCCTGAAATCGCTGTAACAGTCAGGTATAGAGGAAGACACTGACATTATATCATTTATGGCAGAGACCAGGGCCAAGCTAGAAGACCGCAGGATAGAGCCATCAGTGCCTCTGTTAAGACAGGAGGAGACACATAATACAGAATCAAAGCATACAGTACTGGTAATTCAATCGATCAGTGGATTGTTTCTTAATCAATTCATACCTAAAATGATACTGTAATGGGGTGTATCAAAAAGGTCAAATTGGATCTCTTCAGAATGTTTGTTCATACAGATCATTGTGAGTGCAAGAGTATTAGTTGTAATGGGACCAGAGGAGACAGTTCTTGGCCATCCACCGCTCGGTCTTCTTCTGGTGTGGTTTTTTTCATATAGGGTAACCGATTACCTCTGGTTATAGATTGATCTATATATATTCCTGTGGCACCAGAATCGATATCTAGCAGAATCTCCAGGAGTACATTGTCGTCTTTTAGGATTTGGATGGGCAGCCGAAGGAGGGGTGTGTGGGCTGTTATCATCCTTGTTGAATCACACTTAGTAGGACCTTATTCAAGCGATTCCCATCAAGGACGGCCCTGAGAGTTTGCTGGTTTGCGTCTGGGCTTCAGGAAACAGTCACGAAGGAAGTGCCCGGACTTCCCTCAGCATAGACACAGATTGTTCTTTCTGCATAGTTGTCTTTCTTCCTGAGTCAGTGGAGTGCAAATGTACTCCAGCTGCATTGGCTCTACCAATGCCTCAGACGAGGAACCCACTGATGATGCTGTTGCCCACAGGGAAGGTCGGACTACGGGCCTGGGAAGGGTCATTCGTCTCTCTATTAACTGACTGTCTAGTTGCAAGACCGGGTTAAGAAAGGCAGGAAAGGAAGTAGGAAGTTCAGGCACCGTGGCTAGTGCCTTCTTCAATTCATCATTCAATCCTTTATTTTAAAAAACTGCAGTTTTCTTCTCCTCGGGTCAATTGGTTTCGGCTGTCAACTGATTAATTTTGGCAAAATAACTGAGCAAATATCTTCACCCCTGTGTTAGCTCAAGGAGTTCCAGGTCTGTTGACTGTCCATTATGTTTGGTGTTGGATACTTAACAAAGGATTGGCCGAGGTTGCAGCAACCCCTCCAAAGTAGGGCATGACAAATGCTGCCTTTACTGGTGTATCAGAAAAGGCTGATGGCATACAGAGGAAATGTAACTTACATTGATTGATAAATGTACGAAAGACATATGGGTCACCATTACAACCTTCTGGAGGTGCCAAAAGAAAGGGTTGCACTGCAACATAAGTGGGTTCTAGCAGCTGAATAGGAGGCACTGGTTGACTAGGAGTGGGTGCAAATTCTTCTGCATCTGGGGGTAATGACTGAGCGCTTTCTTGCAATGCATCATGCCTAGCATGGATGTCAGCATTAGAGGTAGACATGTCAGAACTTAAAGTAGAGATAGCCTATAATACTGTATCTATAGGTTTGGGTGGTGCCTCCATATCATCAACTGCACAGACAGGGCTCGACAAAGTGTTATGATGCGACAACTCAGATCTCAGCACAACTTTGTCTATTGATGATTCCTAGCAACCCTCCTAATGTCCTCCATGAGTCTCAGAAAAGAAGAAGGCACAGATTCCTAAGGGCGATGGCAGGCAAGGCTGGACACAAGATCTAAGAAAGTAGAAAGAAAGAGAGAGTTAACAATGAATCAAAAAGGGATTTCATCTCCAACCTCTCATCCAGTGTCAATAAGTACCTGTGTGGTAGACTTGAGTCTTCTGAGATGATGAAGATGGAAATGCGAAAGTGTGGCCCACGGCAGGAAAAGAAATCAAACCAAAAAACAGAGGGCCTTCCGAATGGTACAAGGGCGGAAACTAAAGTGGGAGGAAGTCCAGAAAAAGTCTCTCCAGAAAGGTAAATTACCAAGTATATCTATATATACATCCAAGGTAAACAGATACACCAAGTAAAATCATACAGTTTAGGTAGAGACTAGCAGTAGTCCAAAGAGCAGGCTGGGTGAAAAAAGGAGGCAGGCAGTACATGGAAAGAATCAATAGGCATGTACCAGTCCAGCAAGCAGGCAGTGTCAAGAGGAGGCAGTCAGCACAAGGACAGAATCATTAGGAAGGTAGCAGTCCAGAGAGGTTGGCAAGGTGAAAGGAGGAGACAAAGGTTTCCGCGAGTAGCACACAACACAAAATGTGGAGCATTGTCAAGCGCTGGGTGCTGTCTCCTCAGTCTCTTTAAGGAGCTGCAGCAGTATTTTCCAGGATGGCATGTGCGTCTGCAGACAACGTGACCGTGCGTACCTAGTCGTGGCGTAAGTGCATGCAAGAGGACTGGGTAATGCAGTGCTGTGACCGAGCCTCCTTGGCAACCACCAGCTGGAGCACAGTGACACAGTGGTTCTGCAGGTATGTGACCCGAGCAATTCCTAACACTCACCCACCACTCTTCCCCATGACAACCAAAACTAGCATAATCCGTAAACACTCCACCTGGCCAATTCTGACTATTCCTACACCTTCTCCTTACACTGAACACCATCATACTGTGCAGCACTCGTGTTGTCCCTTCTACAAAAAATATTTGACAACGGTTCTAGCCTGTAATTGTTTGTTGTATTGAATTTACTGGGTCACCGGTGCAGTGCAAAATCGCAATATCTGAGTTTCATAAAAAAGTGGTACGAGCATTCAGAGGGGCATAAAGTGCATTCACATATTGGTTGTACCCCCATTATGCTTCAGGTCCATGGGACATACGTTCCTAATATGGTTTACTGTCGTTACACAGTTAGAGGAGGTGAGGCCATGCCACCAAAATATTGATATTCTATCCAAGAGTTTTGTTTAGTGGTGGGCTTGTGCACATGCTTGTGGTACCCCGTAAGCTGTAAACAGGTCACCTAGATAGGACTTAGGTCATGAAACACTAGGTTAATTCAAGACCAAGTGAGCCCTTCCCCACCATAAAGGTAGCTGCAAAGGAGTGCTTGGGGTCATTGGTACACAAAATACTACTTTTGTGGTTATCCTCTGGGTAATGCTCCCTCACATACAGTGTGGATAACCAGAGTTTGGGCCTTAAACATTTAACAGAAGCACAGTGCTGTGAGTTGTGATCTGTGCATCAGTCTGTGCATCCATTGTAATTAGTGCTTGGTTATATGTTGTTGAAAAAGCCACGTTTTGAGTGATTTGCGAAATTGGAGAATTGCAGGGGCATTCCGAGCCAGCTCCAGGATAGAATTCCAGAGGGTAGTTGTGTGCCAACAGAAGGATTGTTTGCGGTTCCTCTTTTTGTGGATCAGTTGTGATTTGAGCCCGTTGGTCAATTTGCTGTGTGAGGATCGTGTCTCACCAGATATGTGGAGCTTAGCAGCCAGGTACACTGGTGTGCTACTCATGACTGCTCTGTAGATGATACATGTGGTCTTGAAGAGTGCCCTGGCCTAGAGAGGAAGCAAATGTCATTTTTGTAGGTCAGGGGTGATTCAGTCAAATTTCCATGCACCCATAATAAGGCATGCTGCAGCCTGGTGCACGGGTTTTAGGGGATTCAAGTGAGCAGCTGAAAAAGTTGCTTTTCCATTGCATTTTCCTGAGATGCTGGTCTCTCGGTTTCGGGTGGGGGCTTGGTACAATGCTTTACTACTTCAAAGTGGGCTTTGCTCCTATGAGAAGCTGCCACAATGTTGGTGGAGTAGTAAGCAGCTCTAGCTTTGGCGATCAGAATCCTGCTCTTGGCCTGGAGAGATGCAAAGTTTGTGAGATCTCCAAGATTACACTTTTTGCACCAATGCTTCTCTAGGGCTCTAATTATTCTGATGCTTCGGGTGGTCTTGATTGAAAAGTGTCCTTTCCTCTAGGACGAAATCCTGTTGAATCTTTGGTGCTGGTAGTCTCGCCTATAAACCTGACATCCCTGAAGTCTTCCATTGTCATCGACCAGAATTTCACGTGGGCCACCCACTTGGCCTTATCGATATTGGAGATCACATGTCAGGTCATGTGGAGCATGAGCAAACTTTGCTATAATGAAAGGAAATTAATATTGTCTGGGTGGGGGTGATGTACAGTGGGTGAATGGGGTAGGTATTTTGAGAGGGGATGTAAGGTGGGGTGAAGTAGTATAGGTTTGGAGGAAAAGTTACAATGGGTGACTAGGGTGAGGTAGAGTGGATAAGCAAGGTGAGACAGAGGGGGTGAGCAAGATGAGGTAGAGTGGGTAAGTGCAGTGAGTCAAAGTAGGTGTGTTGGGTAATATAAAGTGGGAGAGCATTGGTAAGTGAGGTGAGATAGAGTGTGGTGATGTAGAGTGGGCTGAGATAGAGTGGCCGAGTAGGAAACGGTACAGTGGTTTAGTATGGTGAGGTAGAGTGGAAGAATGGGATGATGTAGAGTGGGTGTGCAATGTGAAGAATATTGTGGAAAGGTAGAGTGGGTGATTGGGGTGATGTACAGTAGGGTGAGGTAGAGTGGTGTGAGGAAGAGTGGGTGTGGTACATTGGGCTGAGGAAGAGTGGCTGAGGTAGGGTTGGTGAGTTTGGGTGAGGTGGGGCGGGTGAGCAGTGTGAGCTACAGTACTGTATACTACAGAAACTGAACTTGTAGTACCCCACTTCCAGGCCAGAGTCCAGTGAGCATGGAACATTACAAATATACTGCCATCGGTCTTGTGATCACCCAACAGAGTTGCCTTTAGCTGCCAAACTGTCCCCTAGTTGGCTTGTTGCAGTAGCTTGTCTATGATCTTGCACAGGTGCCTAAAGTGAAGGATACAAAAGGGAAAGTTAAGTGCATCACAATAGTAAAGATTCCTATACTTTCATCAAGCACATCTGGGACACCTTGTACCTATGATGGCTACAACTTCTTCCACATATATGTATACAGTAGAATTACTTTCACGCAAGCTCAGCTGTTAGCAGATACATGTGATAACGTGAAAATAAAAACCAATAAACTGTATATAAAATATTTCCAGTTTGTTAACTATCTCACAATAAAGCTTTACAATATTTACTTATCCTGAAGTTTAATAATAATCCTCTTTTCTGGGTGCACTTTCCCTCTAGTGTGGTAATAAATGAGATTGTGTGAGGGATTTCCAGAGAATCCCGAGCCCTTGCTGGATTTCCATAATGGGATAGCAAGTACATAAAGCTCCCAGAATGTGGCACTCATCTCCATGTTGGTGCATTTTAGGCATTCCTGGGATCATGAATTCAGGCATCACAGGGAAAGCAAATGTGATGACATCAACAATGCAGACATAAACCACATTTAGTAGGCCTTAACAATGCATCATTTTCTCATATATTAGCAATTTAGGCATAATGTCATACTTGTTATTAAATCATGCAACCACCAGCTTTTTCCGATTAATAGGTAATCGCAGATAGTTAGGTTTCCTTCGTAGATCCTAGATCATCAAGATGAACATTCCCTTTCCACATTAAATTACTCAACATCCCCTTCTAGAGTTGATTTCTAGGTGACTCCTCATCTGACAAGGATGTGAATTCATTCAGCAATTGTCCACTGATCATTAGAATGTTTTGTACTGTTTATTTTTCAGCTACTAGCCATATCTGGATGTCTTTTAACCATTGGTTAATCAAAAGGCCTTTGGGTCATTTCCAGGAAATTTCCTTTTATGCCTTTTATTTCTTTATTTGTTTATCCTTTTTACCAGACGGTAGAATCCCCACCAAGCAAGTAAACGGATTACATTCAAAGGACCCATGCATTAATGAGTTGGATCTAGTGATTACATTCTGCCAGTACACTTGAATCAACTGACATTCCCATGCCATATGCAAATACCATGAAATATTCGGTTGCCATCTCAGACATATACGTGCTAAGGCTGGATTAAACATATGTAATTTCACTGGTGTTAGGTATAAACTGTACAGGTTATTACATTGAATTAATTTAAATCCTAAACCCGGCTAAGAGGGGGTGTAAAGGTAAGCCATATACGGGACTACACACTTTGTTAAACAAAAAAAAGGCAGGGGCCTGAACATAACAAAAACCAGAAATGCGAACCCCTATATGAAAATGATTTGGTTGGAGATAGAGTCCCAAGTTGATAGTCCTGACTATTCTGTGATAATAATGAATTTGTATTGGACCCAACAGTTTGGAAGGAGGGGAGGTTTTGTTAGCACTGTGACGAGATTGATTGATAAATGCAGAGTAAGACTGCAAGATCCTTTAATAATTCTGTGCAGGGACCTCAACATAAATTGTATAGGTAAAATAACACAAAGAGCAAATATGGTTTTGGGGACTAATGCGGGGGTGGGACGGAGGAAGCTAGAGAAGAAACTTAGTTGAGGGAATTGGAAGAACAAGACTTCCACATGCTAAATGGTCACACTGAGGGGGCCATACTGGCAGCTCCTATGTGGGGAAGAGGTAGTGAACTTTCCACCATAGACTACGTATTTGCATCTGCTAATTTCACACCATGGATAAAATCACTGAAGATAATTAAAATGGAAAATAGTGACCACGATCTAGTACAGCTAACACTGGCGTTATCTATAGTGGGAAATCAGAGCTCTGGAAACACGAAGTGGAGGTCAGTTATGGAAGAAGCCGACTTCGGCTAAATCAGAGAAAAATTATTGCCCTCAAGGATCGTCGCATCCTTAGGTCTGCAAGACTGGAACATTGGTTGTGATTACACCCCATTGTTGAGGGATTACTGGGTGGTCAAGAGGGGAGGGTCAAAACCCCAGTTAACACCAAAGCACAAGTATGACATGGTAGGGACAAGAAAAAAAATGAATTCAACAGAGATAGAAGAATATTGAGGAGTCGGGGCAGAGGGGTGTCTGGTAAGAGAACTTTTATTAAAAAAGCCAAACAGCAGTATACAAATTGGCTGATATCCCATAAGAGCACTATGCTGCAAAGTGATGCGGAGGGTATGTTGAAGATCATGTCAGCCAATGACTCTCAGAGTCTATGACGCGTGTTAAAGGAGGTGGTGGCTTCACAGTGGACACTCCAAGGAATCGCTGTGCCTGAAGAATCCTGGGTCACATTTTATGGCACTTTACTTGATAAGATAGAGGGAAATGAGATTCAGCAGTGGAACAAGATGGACGGGACAGGGTGGGACCTGGATAGAACAAGGGATGAAGTACTTTGGTTGATAAAAAGAGCAAGCAACTCCAGGGGGCCTATCGAACCAAATGCTTAAACAGGCACCGGAAGAGTGGGCATCCTTCTGCATGATCCTGTTTAGGGAGATCATCATTAGGCGCAGGGTGCCCGATTCATGGAAAACAGCAGTGGTTGTACCAATATTCAAGATTGGACACAGGGCAGATCCAGAGAGCTACTGCCCAATTGCCCTCCTTGACATTCTGGGGAAGGTTTTTGCATCCCTCATCCTGGATAGATTGAAGCACAGGGTGATTGATTCTGGGCATTACGATGTGAGACAGACTGGATTTGTGCAGGAGGTGGGATGTAGCCTAAACTTGTTTTTCTTGAATATCTTTAAGGTTAGATCAATAAAAGAGAAACAAACAATCTACATTGCCTCTATAGATTTTGAGAATGCATTTGATAGTATAGACTGCGATTTACCATGGACCATAATGGCTGCATGGGATTGCCCAAAATACCTTGTGGCACCAATTAGAGCACTGTATTCAAACACATATATCCATATTACACTGACCCAGAATGGCCTTCTACCTAGAGAAGTCCCCACATCAAGGGGCTTGAAACAAGGCTGCCCACTCGTGCCAGTGTTGTTTAATCTGTTTATATCAGACCTAAAGGCAGCAATGGAGCCCGGCGGTGCATTCCTGCCAAAAATCAATGGTGAGCCCGTAGGTTGGATGTCATATGCAGGCGATTTGGTCGTTCTGGATCAAATGCCGATCGGACTGCAAAGAAAATTAGACGCCCTACAGATCTATGTAAACAAGAACGGTCTGAAAATAAACGCATCAAAATCAATGACACTGGTGCTGGAAAATGTAAAAGGCCGTAAACGCAATTTATTCACCTGGCGACTGGGAAACGAAAGGATGAACATAGTGAGAAAGGTTAGATAGCTGGGAATCCAGATCAATTCTAGCTTAGACGACAACGCACGCAAATTGGAACTAAAAGCTAAGATGAAAAACGTAGCAAACCATGGGCTTTTCATACACAAGAGGTTTGGCAAGTTCTCACTCCTACCGGTGTTAAAATTCTACAAGCAAAAAGTCGTTCCTATTATATCATATGGAGCAGACGCTTTGTTATATTTATCATGGACAATGTAGCCAACACTCAAAGGCTTGTTCTGGAAAAGAGTACTCCAATTACCCAGAGGGATACCAGTAGCAATAATAAGACACAAGCTGGGGCTCCTATCAATATATGCCAGAGTGGCTTGGAAGTCCCTATTGCTATATCAGAAATTAACAATAATCTTTTTTTTTTATTCGATTTAATTGCATTGCAATTTTTACAAAAGAAGAAATACATAAACAGTTTTTTCCCCCAGGCATTCTCTCATTAGATTCCCCATTTACTATGATTTCCATTCCCATCATTCAAATGATCGGTTGTGTCTGAGGATAAACATTCCTTATGAATGAAACCATTTCGATGACCCAGGATGTTTTCTGTCCACTCATCAGGACCGTCCATCTTTGTTCATCGTCCCAAGTTTGAGTTGTGCTAAAAAGGGGTGTAAGGAACAGGTTGCGTAGTTTGATCAAGCCGGGACATTCAATCATCACGTGTTTGATGGATTCCACTGCGGCTATGCTCATACAGAATCAACAGCTGTACATCTGGCTGAGCCCTCTAATAGCAAGTATTTCATTTGTTGGAATTAAATTGAATCATAGTCTTATGAATGTGGCTCTTAAAAGACAGTTAGGGAATTTTAACAGGTAAGGCTGAGGCTCGTTGAGTTTTAGCAGGATCTGAGGCAAATCTTTAACCAATCTAGAAGCATTGGCCTTATCCAGGGTCTTGATCCACTCGAGGAGGAACAGTTTGTTCTTAACATTCATCAGGTTTGCATTCAGATCTTCTTCAGAACAACCTAGTTCGTCCAATAGGATCTTGCTGTTACTTACCCATTTAGCTAGTCTCAGAGATGTTTCTTTCTTTATTTCGCTGTTGATTATCTTCAGGACCAATGGTCTGTTTGGGATCATTGTTTTCCGATAGAGAGCAAGCATTTTCCAGTCGACGGTCGCATGGAGTGAAACTAATGTTAATTATCTCCGGATCACGCCGATTTGAGTTGAGCTAGGAAGGTTTACGATCTTTTTACACACTGTCGCTTCAAGTTTTCCCCATATCTCTGAGGAAATGTCCAAGATGCCTTCCACTCCGTATGCTAAAGAGGGGACTATTTTCCCCTTATAAAATTTTAGGACTGCCATCAGTGAGAAACGACCAAATTTGTTGTCCATGAGCTTCGCTTGGCTTGCAAGCGACATAGCCTTTGCTAATAGGTCTTCCAGAAGTGAGGTCTCTAGTAAACTGTTGTTTGTAGTGAGTCCCAAATATATAAAAGTTTCAACTTTTTCTATTGGGTTTAAGTCTACAGTCCAGCCAAAATTCTCTTTCCTTTGGTTTCCTTGGTGGAAGCTCATTATTTTAGTCTTTAGTTGGTTTATCTCTAGGTGGTTCTGGGTTGTATATCTGTGTAGGCTGTCTAGCTGTCTTTGCAGACCTATTTTTGTTTGGTTGATCAGTATGAGGTTGTCCGCATAAACCAGGCGTGTTACTTTTACCTCTCCAATTGATGGTGGAAAGGATCGCAGAGCTGGCTCGAATTGTTCGATATCCGAGGTGAAAAAGTTGTAAATTGCGGGGGCCATAGGGCATCCCTGCTTGTCCCCTTGGTGAGTTGCAATAGGTGAGGATAGCAGGCCCGCACGGTTTAACCAGACTTTAATCTGGGTCCCTGTGTGGATGATATGCTTAAGCTAAAACATGGCGCTGATGCGCAGTGCATTCTGGGGGCTATAATGGATATTTATTCCATGCCTCAGTGAAAATTGCACTTGCTTTGCTAAAAGACTGGCTTTCAATGTTATCCGTTGCTGAGCCTGGTATGCAGACTTTAGTCAAGGACAGTGTGCTGGGAAGCTGGTTTTGTTGTGTTTTGCTATGAGTTATGGATTTTTTTTCTGTGGTGTTTAGAAGAGGGAAGCTTTGCTCCTTGGGGGGTTACTGTCGGTTGATCCGTCCGGCAACCAACGGTCACTCAACAATGCGCAAGTGCTAATGCCAGAAGGTTCGAGAAATTGCCACCCCTTTTGACGAGGGCATATAGTGGGAGGCTCTGGAGAGGTCAGGTGGAAAAAACACAAAGACCTCAGTCGGAGGGGGGACGTCTTGTTCCGACCTTCCTGTGGGCTGTTGTGCTCTCTGCCTGGGTGTTACCGGGGTCTTGCAGCCGCTTCTGGCGAGATGAGGGATTCAGTTACGCCTATGGTGATCTTCTTTTGAATTCTCTATCTTCTCTGTGATTTATTTCTGTTTTATCACTTGTTGCTTCTTAGCTATGAATAAATAGCTGTATAAGTGCTCATTATTTCTAACTGCGTATCTGGTTGTGAGTTATTGCTCCGTCTACCTGCGTTCAAAATATTTTCTTTGCTCTGCAAATGCACTGGTGATAAATAATTGTCTGTGCACTCTTGGCAAGCAATACACACACACACACAAAGGCAGCACTAGCCTGCAAAAGCAGCATGACATTTTAGGCACTAGCCATGTTTAGCAGACATATGTGGAAAACATGAATGTGCAGACTAGAAATAATGCAAAAATGGTAAGAATACATCTGCTGCCACCAGCTTGTATTTAGGAACATATAAAAGGAATCAAACATCCCAAGTGTAAAAAGCTAGGGTGATACAATCGTATCCCCATCAATGCATTGTAAGATGATGTGTGCAATGTAAAAAAGTTACAAAAATGTAAAAGGTAAAAGGAATATTACTCAAATTAATTTGTGTGGTCCTATGTCGTCAAAGGTTTACACCATTGATAAACTGGTTTCTGAACTCTTTATCACAAGACGAAAGAACTCTATAGCTTGCACATTAAACTTTGTTATAAAATCAATGCCTATGCAGTATATTTTATAGAACAATATTTAGATTATTTAATAAATATTTGCATCATTACAAAACATCAATTAATACGTTTACAGGGTTAAGTGGATTTTCATTCTGTAGTTCAATTATGTAAAAAAAAATCTCAATTCATCTAAAACATCCTATTTTTAATTTGTAGAAAATTCATGAAAATAGTCTTCCTTCACACATTCAATACTCCATTACATTCGTACCTATCTACCCAACATGTTTCATTCCTACTGTCAATTGTCTAAAACAAGTTTATCAGGAAATTCTTCAGCGGTGCACTACACCGCTTCTCCACACTCCCATTTTTTCAAATATATTTTTCTGATGGATCTGCCATTTGTTTTCCAAATATCTCGTTCATGTATTCTTCTGGATTTCTATTTTTCACACAGTTTAATCAACCAGTATTGACCTGTAATGACATATTTGACGATTATAGTTTCATAATTATTCAAGGTAAAGTTTAGTTGTATCGGTTACTACTTAAATTTGGTATTGGGGGGTTAATTCCCATTTCTCTTAGGGCTTGAAGTGAAATGCAAAAAGTACTCTCACTCACCAATTTAGGGCGACTGCATGCAATGCAGTGTCTTTCAGTTGCTTTTTACTCTCGTTATCTATTTCTCCTGTTTTTGTCTTCCCCTTGGTCTAGGTTTTATTACAAGTTAGACGGTGGGGTTTATGTCTGCTCTTTGATGTCGGCAAACTAAAACAGAAATGAAGACAGAAAAGGGAAGGACATTCTCATTCTCTCATGTACTTTGTCTCCCATTTTTATCACAATAGCCATATTACTTCCAGACTCATTCACAATGGAGCCAAGCTATTCTTCAGCATTCATTTTACGCCCTTTTTCTTAGCACAGCTCACCACTGTAATGTTCCTCACCGTGTCCTATGGGCGGAGTAGGTAAAGGAGGGAAATGAACAAACGCTTTCAAAGCCGGATATGTTTCCTAATCTAATAGGCTAACTCCAGTCCTGCTCGGTTTAACTCTCCCGCAATGCCAGGATAACTATTCTTACATGTGTTTTCATACTCCAGGCTCGATCTCTTCGTGTTCATACGCTACGGGTACTTGCCAGGAAAACACTCTTCCTATAGTGACAGCATTCCCTTAGCGCGTTCACAGGTGCTTTTCTCTATTTTTCATGTCCATTGGTTAGAGTACTTTGCCATTGATTTTGGTTGTTACGTATCTCTCGCTATGGTTTGCATATCTTTAATGCATAAGTTCATCTGTTCCTAATGCAATTGCGTTTAAACGGGCTGCAAATACATATTACTACTTGCAAGGTTTAAATTGCAAACAAACAGTTTCCCTTTTTCTACATCTAATTTCATGGTAAGGTCAAGATCTTTTATTTAGTTTCTAGCTTGGGTGTAAGTGAATTTCAAATGTCTGTCTTGTTTGTTGATCCATTCAAAGAAAGAGGAGGCCTCTTCCTCATTTCCTGTCCATAGAATGAAAACATCATCTATGTACCGTCGCCAAAGGTGTAGATGTCTTTTGAACGGATTGGTTTCACTATATATTGAGATCTTTTCAAAACACTCCATTTAAAGATTAGCAATGCTTGGACTAATGTCACCCCTATGGCGGTGCCTTGAATTTGTTTATACAAATTTCCATTGAAGTGGAAATAATTTTCTGTAAGGGCAATCTCTGCATACCATAGAATAAACGAGGATGGAGTTCTTGTGTTTCTCTTTTCTTGCAGCAGGTGTTGCTCTAGCATATCTAGAGATACTCTTCGTGATATACTTGTATATAATTCAACAGCGTCTAAGCAAATCAATATTTCCTTATTTTGGTCAAAGATTATATCTTCTATTTCTTATTTGTGTTGTGTCTTTTATATATGATGTCATGCTCTTAACTAGGGGTTGCAAATAGATGTCAGCAATATTTTGACAAGGGTTCTAGCACTGAGTCTAGACCAGAGGCTATGGGTCATCCAGGTGGTTTTATCCAGGTATTGTGTATTTTTAGAAGTATGTAGAATTGAGGCAATTCTTGGTTTTTCCATTTGTAAAAAGTCAGCTTCTTGTTTTGAGACTCATGCTCTTAATTGTGCTTTTTCTACTTTCAGGTTTATCAATTTTTCTGATGTCTGGGTGGGGTCTTCTTCAGGTTTCATAGTTTCCCAGTACTTATAGTCTGAAGGACTGATCAGTTTCCCCATAATAAATTAGCAAAAGGCAGGGGAAGTGAAGCTGAAGGGTTTGCTTCCCTCAGAAAGTCAGAACAGGTTAAAAAATAAAGCAAAAAGATTGGGGGTCTATAGAGACTGCAGAGGGAAAGTTGCCAAAAGAGAAATATTTCCTAACAGACATTACCTGTTATTCATAGCCATTTTAATAGTGCCACATAAGTACAACAATATCTTCCTTGGGTCAGGCCATCCACCCTGCACTGAGGGATAGAAAGACGCTCTATATTTTTAGTTGTGTATAATTTCAAGCCAAAACAGAAGAGTTTGGCATAGCCTTTCACAGGAGGGAACACATTAGTAGCAAAGAAAGAAGCAGAGTAAAACCATATCTCTTAGTTTCCTTTAGAGACGGGCTTTTGTGGTTGTGATATTGCAAACATGTCAATTTTCTAAGAGATTTCCAGTTTACATTTCTTATTTTTATATGTTTACATTGAAAGGTTTATACATTTGGAGAAGGGCTTGGTGATGATGGCTGCCTACTAAGCAGGCTCCTTCTCTGGTCTCCATTCTGTTGGCTCGTCCCTTGTAATTGATTCATCAGAAAGTGGAGAAGTTAAGTCTTGGAGCCCTGCACCCCCAAGAGGTTGGCACTTTGGAGTCCAGAGGCATTGTGCTTACAGTGCTGGTGTCAGGTGTCCTGGAGAGCACTATATTTAGAGAGGCACACACCAAAGCTCTAATAGAGTGTAGCTCATTTGAAAAAAAGGGATTTTGTGTGGGAAGGGTACTGTGGTTGTCACCAGTAGTGATTTGGAATCCCTATGAGATAAGGATTGAATCTGAAAACAAAATGAAAATATTGCAACTTCCCTTCAGGCAACTGTCTGAATGTTCTTGATGTGTAATTAAAGGTGCATACTGTTAGTTGCAGTGACTTCTTTTCCATATGTGTGGTGCTAATTAGATGGCAGACCCAAACATGAGTGATCACGAAGCAGAGGGTGAGATAGTCCACAATGGGCAGAGAGAAGTTGCAACCAAACAAGGTATGAAGATCATCCTAATGGAAATGCAGGTACTGTTTACCTAATATGCAAACCTCCACTATAGAGGATAGGCGTAGGGTGGAAAAGGGAAAGGATAGATTAGAGGCTTTGGAAAGCAACCAAATCTCCGGACCTACTCTAGCTTTAATATGAAGAAAGACTCATAGAGATAATAACCTCTGTGAGGAAACTTGAATTAAAGATTGACAATGTTGAAAACAGGGAAAGGAGGTGCAAGGTATGTGTGTTGGGGTGCCTGACTTGGAGGGCCGACCCCCAGAACAATATATATGCCTTAACTCGATTAGGGCTAATGATGTTCCCTTTACACCCAGCAATGTCTCGAAGCAAAATGTCAACTTTTGAATCTGTGGGTATATCCCCAGATTGTGATTCACATGTGCATTTGTTATCAGAGGCTGAAGTTCTGGCATTAGCCCTTTCTTTAGTGGGAGTCTGGGGTTTAGCTTCCTGGGGTTACAAATCTCTGATTAAACCAGCATGTTTAGTTGTAAAAGGACTGAATCATACTTCTCAAGCATTAGAAGAGTTGCTCCTTGATAGCAAAGTTATTAGAAAAGCAACTTTGCAAAACAGGGCTGCCGTTGATTATCTCTTGCTGAAACATAATTTGGGCTGTAACGCAGTTGAAGGTATGTGTTGTTTCAATCTGAGTGACCATTCACGATCCATTGAAAGTTATATTAGAGGTTTGAGGGACCTCATTTCCCAAGTGTCTCAAGATCATAGTGGGAATTGGTGGGATTGGTTATTTTCATGGATTCCTGACATTGGGGGTACACTGCATTATGCCTTTGCTTGCATTTGCATTATTTTGGCTATTATAATAATTGGTTGTTGTTGTATTCAATGCATTCCTAACTTGGTTCTAATGTTTCGTCAGTTTCAGAGACCGGCTCCTCTGCCACTGGGCTATGGAAGATAAATATCCAAGGGTGGAATTGTTATGCTTGAGCTAAAACATGGCGCTGATGCACAGTGCATTCTGTGGGCACTCAGAGCTATAATGGATATTTATTACATGCTTCAGTGAAAACTGCACTTGCTTTGCTAAAAGACCTGCTTTCAATGTTATCCGTTGCAGAGCCTGGTATGCAGACTTTAGTCAAGGACATTGTGCTGGGAAAGCTGATTTTGGTATGTCTTGCTATGAGTTGTGGAATTGTTTTTCCATGGTTTTTAGAAGAGGGAAGCTTTGCTCCTTGGGGGTTACTGTCGGTTGATCCGGCCGGCAATCAACGGTCACTCAACAATGCGCAAGTGCTAATGCCAGAAGGTTCGAGAAATTGCCACCCTTTTTTAGGAGGGCATATATTGGGAGGCTCTGGAGAGGTCGGGGGGAAAAAACACAAAGACCTCAGTCGGAGGGGGGACGCCTTGTTCCGACCTTCCTGTGGGCTGTTGTGCTCTCTGCCTGGCTGTTACCGGGGTTTTCCAGCCACTTCTGGCGAGATGAGGGATTCAGTTACGCCCACGGTGATGTATCTTCTTTTGAATTCTCTATCTTCTCTGTGATTTGTTTCTGTTTTATCACTTGTTGCTTCTTAGCTATGAATAAATAGCCGTATAAGTGCTCATTATTTCTAACTGTGTATCTGGTTGTGAGTTATTGCTCCGTCTACCTGCATTCAAAATATTTTCTGTGCTCTGCAAATGTACTGGTGATAAATAATTGTCCGTGCACTTGGCAAGCAATACAGTGGAGTGCTTTCAAGGGCCCCATTATTTCATCCAAGCATCCGCGGGTGTCCAGCTTAGACCACAATAGCTTGCGATCAACTTGGTGAAAGCTTGGACGAGGTCCACGAAGGCTACAAAGATCCGGCTTCTACTTGAGTGGGCCTTATCTTTCAGTATGCTCAACAGCATGATGTTTACCGAGGTTTCCACCGTTTTGACAAAACCGGTCTGGAATGGATTGATTGCATTGACACGAAGTGTTCAAGCTGTAAATTTCTCCAGAAAAAGGGACCTGAAAATTTTACCTATAATGTCTAACAATGCTATAGGTCTATAGTTCTTTGGAACTGATCTGTCACCTTTTTTGTGTATAGGGACTATTGTTGCTAGTTTCCACGAATCCGGTAGTTTCATCTCTTTAGAAATGTCACTGAAAACTGCTTGAATGAAGAGGGACCATTCGTGAGGGTGTTCCATCAGCATTACGTTAGCCCATCCAAGGCGGGGGCCCTTGATCTATTTAATTTTCTTATCTTCTCCATGATTACTGTTATCTAATAC
This sequence comes from Ambystoma mexicanum, assembly GCF_040938575.1. Lineage (NCBI taxonomy): Eukaryota > Metazoa > Chordata > Amphibia > Caudata > Ambystomatidae > Ambystoma > Ambystoma mexicanum. The sequence goes on along the minus strand of NC_090939.1, from coordinate 266,031,375 downwards.
TCGCAAGCCCATGTTGTAACAGCCTCGTTCTTTGTCCTGGCCGGTAATGTCCTGCTCGGCTACGCGTAACGTGTGGAGAAGTGTGTTTTCCAGGTTTGTTCACTCACACCATTGAGTTGTGTATCATTATTAGACGCCAAGGGAGTTTTTATCAAGGCCCAAAAAGCTTTGGCTTTTTTTCCGCTGAGAACTCTTAGCATTTGTTCTGCGTCCTGCTGCAAACGTTTATGCCTATATGTAATTATCCAATATCTATATTCCTTTAGGGCTGTGGCAGCCTTTGTTTCTAGACCCAAGTTGTGGGACTTTGCAGCTTGACTCTTTAAGCGTCTCATCACCTTTCTGTTATACCAAATTTTAAGTCGTCCGTGGTAATTTGTTGCAAGTTTGGTATACTGTACAGGATCTGGATCACATTTCTTCTATTCAAAATGATCTTGCTGCTTTTATCCAGCATACTTTCCAGTTTGAATGATCAATTTCCTCTTTCGTCGCTTCTTTGGTGAGGTATACTTTTATTAACTCTATGTTTGTCATTTGTAATTGTAGACGTGCAAGGTCTTGTAGGCTCTTCTCTTGTGGCACTATATCTACAGTCTTTGCAAGACCTATCTCTGTTATCTGATAGGTCATGATTTTTCAAGGTTAGTTTTAATTTATGAGGGTTAGTTTGGACATCCCTTGCCCTCCTAGGGTCATGATCCTTTGTTTTGAGCTCTTGATAATGAGCATCAATGTCTCGGTGTTGTCGTTGCTCAAAACGAGGGGGAGGAGACCAGGCTTTGTCTACTAATCTCCTTCTCTTCTCTAATAGTGTTAGAAAGGGAACCAAGCTGTTGGGGCTCGCTCTGGGGACACCGGGCAGCCCCATGTTCGTGTCAGGGAACACCCGACGACGCACGGTCGCAGCGTTCACGCTGCATACACAAGGGTGGGGGTCACCTCACCTTGCTCCGGGGACACCGGAGCTCCGCACACGTGGCCAGGTCCACCTGGCCACCTCGGCCCCGGCTCCGGGGACACCCAGGCCGGGGTCGCATCCCCAACCTGCCTCACATGGTTGGGGGACCCACTAGGACGGCGTTGCCCGACAGGGGCACCGTCCGGACGGCGTTGCCCGGCAGGGGCACCGTCCTCAAGCTGGGCCCCGTCCTTGGGCCCAGCACACGTGGCGAGGCACCCTCCTGGCACCAGCACAAAACACACACGCGGAGTCAGTTTCACTCTTGACTGACGAGCCGGAAGCAGCTCGTACCTTTTATTAACGTGGTCACATGGGTAACCATGTGACCACAACACACACAATGGAAGATACCATGTCCCCTACAGGGGTGACATGCAACACAAGCCAGATCCGATTTGACTACTTGGATCGTTCATCTGTGATTTAAAATTTTCTGACTCGCCCTGCTTGCTCGTTTCCAGGGTGTCAGAAGCTGATGCTTCCATTACACAATCCTCGACTGGATACGGTGATAACTCTATCAAGTCTGTGAGAGTTTCAGAGGACTCACTAATGTTCCTGGCAGGTGGACTAGATGGGTCTATATTTTCTCTGAAGGGACCCATAGTGACCTTGCGAACAGGAACCGAGGTGTTCACGTTCAAGGTTTTCTGCTTATTGTCTTTAGTGGTAGGCTTGGTAATGGCTCCTGTGTTTATCCGGTCTGCCATGGAAGTCTCCTCATTATGAGTGCTACTACACTTGACAGATGTTTCTGTAGGCCTTGAGTTCCTTTTGTCAAAGATCCAGTAATCCTTATTGCTACTTCCTTCATTGCAATCTCCAATTGTGACCTTCCTAGTATTTTGGGGGAGAGCCTTGATCTGCCCCAAGCCATCTGGTTTCAAAGGGACACAACCATTTACTGGTCTTCTTTCACATTCACTAACTGCTTTGGGCGCCTCCCCGTTGATCTCTGATGCTTGCCTCCCCAAACCCTTTAAAGGTTTAGGGGGTGGAGATGTTTGCGTTGATCTCTGGTGGGTGTCTCTCGTGAGATCGATTTGGGGGGGGGCAGAACTATATTCGGCGGTCTACCGTCAGAGCCCAATTCCGTTTCATTTTCTCTCATGGTTTGGCATCCCTTTTCCCGGAGCACTTATCTTCTGTCAGGTGCTAAGGCTGATGTTTTCTCCATTGCAGTAATGTAGCCTTTTAGAAGAATTAACTCTGTGTGCATCATGGCAATAAGAGTTGTGCGGTCCTTCATGGTGTCATTTATTGCTTCATATCATTTTGAAAAGGGCGCCAATGCGATGGTAACAGTGGACATGATGGAGAGCAAGTCGGGTTTTCTGGGGGCGTCATTCGTACTTGAAACACGGGGGCCCTCTGGTCTTCTATCACCCCAATTTGAGGACGACGAGCCAAGGTTGTTACAATCCGAATGAGAGGAGGTTCGAGGCAGAGGATTGGATGTTCTACTGTGCCCTCTCGGGGAGATTGGAGGCTGGACTCGGGAAGGAGTTTGAAAGTGGAGACTCACGTCGCCGGACCTCTCATGTGCGGAGGGTCTTGACTCCAACAGTCTCCTCTGAAGGTCTTGATGCCAGAGGGAAGGTTCTGGGCTTTTACTGGTGATAGCCTTTTTTCTGCTATCATTTGCAATGGGGTTGAGGATCCTGTTTCCAACAACCTCATGGTTTCAGGTGTTTTCTTTAGTGTTTTTTGTACTCTGCACTTGCCACGTCTAGGCTTGAAGCACTAGAAGCCCGGTTCTGGGGAGCTGAAGGCCACTTGTGTTTGTGTCTCACCTGGGGAAATAATTCCATGAGTCTCTGGTGGTTGATCAAGCAGACTAACTTGCAAATCTTCCTCTAGGACAGGCCCAGCTCCCTCCAATAGTTCTGCATCAGAAGGTTCGTGTACTGATTCCACAGTTGGATCATCCCCAATCAACTTCTGTTTTAAAAAGTAGTTCTTCAAACTTTCTGAAAACATTGTGCCTTTCCCTTTAATCCTTCAATCCTTCAATAGGCATGTTTGTGTGGCTTTGCAGTATTTGTTTTATCAGTGCTTGGCTTTAGATGCTCGCCTGTGTTTTCTTAATCCTTGGTGTTCAGGGGGTTTGCTGAGGGTCGCTGCACCCTTTTTGTGGGTCATTTCAAGTTTTTTCTCATCTGGTTTCCGTTTTGTTGGAGTTTCCAGGTGGATTTCTTTTCTCCTTTGTGAGGTAAAAGTTTTATCACCGGTTTGGGGGGTACGGGGGCTGCAAAGACAGGTTGGGTTCTCTCAGGTGAATTAGGGCCCAGTTTTTCCTTTACTTCGTCTCCCATGACAGGGTGGGGGAACAGGCCCATCCTTACGTCCGGCTCCCCACAACAGCCTTGTCGGACCTTGTTGCCAGACCGGGGGTCTCAATTTCAGTCACTAGAGGCGCTCTTCCCTTAAGAGGGCTAGATCGAATCAGTGTTTCAGCAGAAGGCAGTTCTTGTACTCCTGCTTTTTTTGGAGTGTTTTTGCTGCCATGTTTTGCTGGGACAAATAGATTGTTTGGGTGCACCGGCATCGTGTGGATTTGTGGATTTGTGCAAATACTACCATGACTGGACACCGAACGGTCTGGGATGCACAAAGAGGAACCAAGTTCAAGCCCACGTCGCTGGTGGTCAAAGCTTGAACAGGGGAATTCTGTGTGCCCTCGTTAGGGGACGGCAGCAGTTCAGCCGAAACGGCCAGTTCGACGGCAGCAGCTCCACTCACCGCCCCCGGCAAACCAGACACGCCCGGCAGCAGAGTAGCGCAGCAGCACGACTCCCGGGGTCGGTGAGTGCCTGCTGAATGCCGCCTGATCTTAGGGCCCCCGGGGCAGACCCCAGACGACGGCAGGTCTCACAGTAAGTAATTTTTTCCATTTGCTGTTGGTGCACGTGTTGTGAAGCCGTGGCTATGTCCACTAGTCGGGGGGTTCGGGGATGCTTTCTGAGGGAGAATAAGGGGACAGGCTTGAAGGACTAAGCAGGTAAGGCGGTGGGTGCTTACCTTCCTCTTCCAGCCGCATTATCAAGTTCTCCTTGTCTTTACAGTCAATAGCGTGCTGGCCGTACGCTGAAACCTCAGCTGGTGTAGATGTTCCTCGCGCTCATGCCGGGCCCCCTCCAGGCGTCGGCGGTAATGCCAAGGCCCCCTCAAAAGCCGGGGCAGGTTCTAATTCCTGCTCTGGACTGATGGTGTACGAGGGGGTGGATGATGAAGATGGCGGCTCTTTTTCTTCGCCTCACCTCCGAGGCAGTGTTTTTTGCTGTGTCTGAGGTCTGCTTACCGCTACCATCTTGCTGCTTCTGTTGGCGGATGAGGTGGACTCGGGCAGAATGGGACTCACGCTCGGACTCCGCGCCGGCAAACACCTTTTAAGGTGGAGTCTTGGAGCTTAAAGGGCCAGTCAAAAGTTACAGGAATACAGGCTTCTCACGTCGCTGCAGCTCCTCACAAGTAGAGTAACTCGGGCAGACTGGGACTCACGCTCAGACTCCGAAATTAATAATTCAGAGGATCCCCCCTCAATTTAAGATATTGAAATCCAAAACAGAGAAGAAGTTGGATGGAATCCTAGAACTATGTTGACAGTGCTGTGCTACAATACTGTGCGAGGCAGACATCAGTGAAGAACTGCTGAGTTCCAACCCGGATGCAGCTAAAAAGAAAATATGGGACTGGGATTGGACCTCTACCGAAGCGCTCTAATCCAAATATAAACTTTAAAATGTCTTGGCAAGGAACTAAACGCCTTGAATGCACTGCCCAGATACTTTGTACAATTTCACAGCCCAAAACACTGTGCTACCTTTATGAGATTTAGGATGAATGTATTAGATACATAGGAGATTCTTAAGACTTGTAATGGTTCTGAGGGAAACGCAGTGGAATGTAGACTTTGTAAGAACCACAAAGAAACACTGAAACATCTGACACTCTATTGCCCTGCGCTAACAAATGTGAGAACATATTTCTTGGGGGAATTCGTACAGGAAATACCTTCCAGAAGTGCATCAGAATGGTGGGATTATGTGTGCTGTGGAACATTCTTTAAATTAATCTTCACAATAACTAAATTTATAGATGAAATGTTTACAATATTTTAGATTAATAACATCTTAAAAGAGGAATTTTAATCTGATTTTTCCTTTTCCATTCTTTTTTTTTCTTATTTTTTTTATAAGAATTGTAAAATGGCTACATATGATGTATATTGAAATGGGAAAACCTATTTTTTAGCTTACCTTTACAGTTTTTAGTGTGTGGATGATTCTTTTCTTTTCTTTTGTTCTTACTCTTCCTCTCCTACTCTTTTCCTTTTCCTTCCTTCGCTATGTCTTCATTTGCTTATACTTAATAGGTTTGTTTTTAACTATTAACTATGTTGCTACATATGTTCTGCTAAAAGCTTGTAATACACCAAATGCTTTAAATTAAAAAAAAATAGAATTAATCTGAATCTAGAATTCTTGGACACTTTATGTACATCTTTTTTTCATTCTCGATCTTCCAATGGAGCTTTCAAACCGTTTGCCCATTTTACCTTACCTACAATCCTGGGAGCTTCCATTTATTAATTCCTTATTTATTTGAGAATGTAACCCTTTTCCTGTCCCTAGACAATATCATTTTTAAAATTGGTGTCTTCTCAGGTTCTTCCGGGATACTCCCCATTTAGTAGCAAGCATTTTTACTATCCTAGCATAGTTCAAAAATAGTCCTGCTGGCATACTATATTTATTTGCCCATTCTTCCAATGTCAATAATATACCGCTCTTGAAAACATCATCAAATTTCATGCATCCCTCACGTGGAAATGTAGGTATCCCCATGTCTTTGACTATTGTTACTATAGTAATATCTAAAAGCATTTCAGGACAGTTAGCCTCCTGTACATGATGTCAACCAAGCATAATCTTTTCATACAGTGTGTCATGGTGAAACCACACGCACATCAAATAATAGTGCTTGGTTCATTTCCAGTACAACCTATTGATATTTGATTTGTACTATTTGCCTCTTTGCACTTTAATCTGCTGTATTTGCATATCCGATTCAGGCTTGCACAAGATATGCTTTATCTTTGTGTGTTGTATGGTGTTTGTGATAGGTGGTGTTGTGTCTTTCTTTTTTAATGTGAAACATTGAATGTTTTTGTCTTAAAATTGCTGTTTTTTTAGTAAATGTAGTTGCTTTCTATAAACATGCTGCTGCTGTTGTATTAGGTTAGCACTATTGTATCAAATATAAATTATATTAAAATTCAAAATGTTATAAAAAATAAAACAGTACGTGAATTTTCCCCTGTAGCATTGTATTAGAGTTGGGTATCAGGGGTTGTTTTTGTGATACATTTGGCTCTCCATGGATTCCCATACCATGAATTATTGTTTGTGATTGACCTCAGTTTTTTTTGCTCTCTCATGGATTCAGAAAAAGAAAAAAGGGCGGTAGCCTTCTTTTTTGTTACAGGGGGGCCTGGTTCAGGAAGGCAAGTTAAGCATCAAGGCAAAAGGGAAAGAGAGACCAGGCTATCCCTCCCTTAGGCATGAGGGGGGTGAAGACCTACTCGGAAAAAAGCTAGTGGTTTATTTGACTATCTATAGAGGATCACACTTGATGTAATACATATAAAACAAAGTTTAATTGAAAAAAACATGTTCAAAACATACATAAAAAGGATTACAATGTGTTAACCAAAAAGACAAAAGGACATGTGTCTTGACATTAATATTGAGTCAAGCAAACAAACAGACAATTAAAAATGTGCTAGGTATTTGCCACCACAGACAAAGTAATGTCTTCATATTAACGGATATTATGCGCTCTTGGTGTTCCCTTCACTTCGTGGAAGCTCTGACGTTGTTCCTCCACTTTTTCTTGTATAATCTGTTAAAATCGTAAAGGCTACCTACCCCCTCCACGATTGTGCAGTAGTATCACCCATATGATGTCCCCACTATTCAGTATGGGTGATTGTCTCCGGTACTGTGGGGGTATGAACTGGGGGAGGGTAATAGTGATCCCCAACCTCTATGGCGCCAGACGTCATGGGCGTTTTCAATTGCTATCACACCCACTATGCCCAGCGCATGTGATGGATGAGTCGGAGGTGCCCAGGGCATGGCTGAACACCATGCCTTTGGCTAAGTACCCACTGAGCATGGCTGCAGGTCTGCCCTGGCAGGCACTGTCGGTATATTAGTGTATATATTTAAACAGCATCAGTGAAAAAAAAAACATTAGTTAAAGGGATGTTATGTTAAGCTACATTATATTTTTATGGGTTATGTAATTGGGATGTATTTCGCGCTCCTCTGCAATTTGCATAGACTCTTGTGGCTTTGACAAATTTGGTGGCTGGGTTTGATGAGTGGAGTCAGAGGGAAAATGCAAGATTGATTTGCTGCTGTGTTGATATGTGCAGTACCAATGGGCCTGAGTACATTGTGTGTGTCTGCTTCTAGGGGGTGAGTGTTGCGAGCACTTGTGTTCTGAGGGAAGCCTTTGATTCCCATTGGCAGGAGGATGCGTTGGTCGGACTGTGATAAGAATGTGGGTGGGTGGGGGAATTGTAGCATTATGACGTTTGATGTGTGCCGAGAGGGGATGTCCAATTTCTGTGTGTTGGTGGCTTAGTTGGTGTGCATATTTCGGGACTCTATCTGGTGTGGCTGTGCTAATGTTCGGGTAGTGGTACACATGGGGTAGTTGTGAATAGAAGTCCTGAAGAAGCCTAGAGTGAGCAGGCATCTCTGATAGAGGTCAGCGTGCAGTGCCTGAAGTAAGACATCTGAAGACATCCAGGAGCAGACGGCAGTGGGTACTAATTCACAGTGGAGCAAGTTCTGAGTGGTTGTCAGTAAAAGGGTGGGTGAGGTTACCGTGGAATGAGAAAGCGGGATAGGGGGTCTAGGAGAAGAAAGCACTGGGGACTCCTGTGAGAGAATCATAGTAAAGCAAAACAGGGAAAGACGCCAAGATTAGACAACAGTGAGCACAAAATCAGAGTTAAGTGAGCTTGCAGTGGATAATCATTCGGGAAGATGAAAGCGGAGCAATACGAGGGTGGCTGCCATCCTGGAATAGGCAGCAGCCGGGGCCCCTATGTGGGAATCACAATGGCTCTGAATTGCTTCAGGAGAAATTACAGTAGGAACATCTACGAGCAAGCACCAGTAACACAGCTATCAGCAAGTAACAGACGGGCAAGATAACAATGGGACACTCAGAAGCCAAAACACAGAAAGGACACCAAGGAGCAGAATCGCAGCTGGGTACAAACACAGTGGTTAGGTATATGGGCAAAAAACGGTTCAATCTCAGAGAAAACACATTGTTTAAAGGGAAATAATCGTTATGACGCAAAAGCAACACAATCCAACACATTCACCAGTTATGGTTCCCAATGGAACTTTACCTGGGCCACCATCATGCAGCGCTCATAACGCTGCATGCGCCTTCCCAGGTGGCATGCGAATACTCACCCTTCCTACAGGACATGACGAACAAGACGAGGTAAGGGAAAAACTGCTACACCGCCGTCATGGCTACATACACCTTTTATTTAATTTCAGGGCCAACACAAGACAACGCCCGAAGGGACTGTAAAGATTATTGACACGTCACGGAGTGCAATGTGCGATGACATTGTGCAGTACACGGCGGTGTCCAAGTTATGGTTCAAACTATGACTGTAAAATGTGAGTTTTTGTTGTTTTTTGCTGAAACCATAATACACCTTTAACCAAAATGCTTTAATTGAATTTCAGTTTTGTCAGTGAAATGTTACCATAATGCCACAATGTCCCTTTAACGAAACTTTAACGTTTGCAGGTATGTGTGTGTGTGTATATATATATATATAAAATGTGTGGGATCCACTGCAAGTAAGTGCACAGAACGAGTGCTTGCCCCATCAGTCGTCAGTGTACTCTTAAAATTCCACACACCATACACATTTCCTGGTTGACATGAACCTATAGATAGATATTAGTTGATCCACATACTTTCTGCCTAGAGAAAGTGGCACACTCATGAATTATATATGTCTTTAAATGTGTCACTTTGGAGGTCAATGTGTGTAAACCCTGGACATCTGCTCCACCTTTCAGCACATGCATGGAGACACCTTATTGTGGGTGACACTTTAGCGCAATCACCATCCATCATAGGACTGAGACGTCCAGATAATGAATTGCCCCTGGAGGAAAGCCATGGACGCCCGACCTGTGCCCCCTGATATGCCCAGCGAGGTCTCAGTGTCCAGCAGGGCCCGCTGTGTGCAGTTTGGGGGTGAACATGATATGGAATTGTTGGAGTTCTGTGATGCCGAGACAGACACAAATACGGAAGCCTCACAAATACTCTGTATCCGAGATGAGAGAGGATTTTAGACGCATGTCCCTTTATCCAAGGCGAATGGTTTTTTCTTTTTATATATTTGAGGTAGCTCATACTTAGCTCCGAGGAGCCCCAAAGCATTATCAAGAGAGGTTCATAAGCCCCTCCTACCCGAGGGACTGCACACAGAACGGTGCACACAGGACAGAGTGGTGTCAGGTGTGTGATTGTGACCAGACTACGCAATTGTACGACTGGCACCAGATATATGGGCAAGGGAGCGTACATTACTGATTGTTCCTAATTAAAACATCACGTTTTAATATAGCTCTTAATGCCACATACTCCCAGTTTTAAGAGCAGTATTAACATTTGTTATTGCCCAATTCTAGGCCACTCTATGCATCAACCCTGCCAGCATGTAGCAAGGTCGTACCTGGATGCAAACTTGCAAAGTGCAGGCTGGGCCTATGATTGATGATGGCACATTTACCTGTAAGCTCTGCGTCTGGCCATAACACAGAACTTTACATTGAAACAGTGGTTAGGCCAGAATCACACAACTGTAAATGCAGGTGCCAACGCCTGGCTTAGTGTTTAAATGTTCAAGTTCTAAGGTCACCAACGTAGCCACTAGACCACCTCTTCTCTTAGGCAAAAGCATGAGCGTTAGAAAAACAACTTTCTTTTTCTCTTATAGGTAGTGTGACGAATCACTGGAATTCGTCCCTTCTTTCCAAGGGGGAGCCCCCCCCTGTGAGGCTAGGGAGGTGGGTCTGCTCTGCAAAACCCTCCCTAGTTGTTGAAGAAATTGGAACCTCACTGGGAGAGACTCCCCCTGTGGGGCCAAGGACGGACTGCCATTCCTCTGAGGAACTCCCAAATCTATTTGGGAATAGCAGAAGACATGAAGGACATACAAGGTAAGGACTGGGACGAAGAAGATGGTACCATTCGTTATTTCCAACTAGAAGATGCATATGTTTCTTTAAATAGGGTATCCCATTTAAATGGGACGAGGAAGCTGAGGTAGAGAGACACATGCATCAGCCAGGGAAGCCCCAGGCAGACACAACACCTGAGAGGGGAGGAAACGCTACTGCCAGCAAAGCCAGCGAGTTTGAAAGTTGCTGGGAAGCTGCAAGAGGAACACGGGACGCAGAGAGAGCCAATACGAGAGAAGGCAAGTGTGGTGGCATGACCACAGAGATCCTCAAACTACGCTGAAACCTCTAGGTGGATACACCCAGCTACCAGGAGGTTACCTGAGGAACTGATAAACCGTATCGAGAAAGGATACAGGTATTGAGATGCTCAAAGAGAAGGTGACATCCAAGGCTGAGAAGTCCTATGAAATAGAATAAACGCAACCAAAGGATAAAGAAGATCCAAGATATCAGATAAAGTTTCAGACAGAATAGAAGAGGCAGAATCAGCAGAAAAAGAAGAAGAATTTGAAATAGATGGAAGCATTCACATAATAGCAGAAATGAAAGAGCCAATATCAAAGGATCTAAGATCACGATGACAGGAACCAGTAGAAGATTAGGACACGGTAGAGAAGACGGGAGAGGAAAAAAAAAGAAAGAAGAAAATGATCCGATGAATAAATTGGAAGAGCAGTGACTTAGGTAGAAGTAGGAATAGAAAAAAAGATGAGATCAAAAGAGGACCCTGAAATATTAGAAGGAGGTGTAGTAATTTGTGACAGAGAATAGGAGTGAAGAATAGACAGAAGCAGAACAGAAGCATGCGTACAAGAGAGATGGCGATTACATTCTCCCAGACAAAAGACGGGAGCAGAAGAAGGCAGAAGAACAGAGAGGAGCATCAAGATCATCACAGAAAGAAGAGACAGGACCAGTGGGTGATAAATAACAACAAAATGAAGAGAAGGACGAGTGATATTCAAATGAAGAAAAAAGCATGTATGGTATGATATGTCATTTATAACTTGCCAGTACACAAGTGTTTCGAGGCGCGACAAGACAAGGAGAGGGAAAAAGGAGAAGGACAAAACTACGATCTTACTAGGCCTTCTGTTATTCAGATCGCACAAGTGCAGGGAAGAGGGAGGGGAGAAGTGCTAGGGGGAGTGAGTAGTGCTGGTAACTCAATAAGTGCTACCACAGGGTGACTCCTGAGTGCTCTGAGAAGGCACTGTAGGGTTGCAGATACAGACCCTTAAGTGCTGGGGAGCCCGGAGGCAGTGCAAAGGCAACTGGACATGCAGGAGCTTGGGCCTGAGTTCAGTGGGTGGTCAGGTGACCAGTGCGCGGAGCAGTCAGGGACATCAGCAGGGGAGAGGAAGAGAGAAAGCAGAAGCCAAAAGGAAGGTCTTCAGTTGCTTTCTGAACCGGAGGTGGTTCTGCTCAAGATTGAGAGAGGCAGGGAGGCCATTCCAGAGGGAGGCCCCAGCCAAGGAAAGAGATCTACCCCCACTCTCGGCTTGGAGAAGCGTCTGACCCTCAGACAGTTGGAGGTGGATGAGCGGAGTGCTTCAGAAGGAAGATGCTCTAACTGAGAATCGGGTGAAAGAGGATGAACAGATGATAAAATACCAACACCACCACAGCATCCAGAAGGGTGGGTTGGGGGGAGAACAATGCCTGAGAAGAAGAAAGCGAAGCAGGCGTTACAGTATTGAATAAATTCAGCCAAGTTTCAGTGAGACAGAAAAAGTGAAGATGAAGACGAGAAAAAAAGATTGCGAACATAATGAGCTTTATCACTAGGGGAACGAGAGTTCCATAGAGCAACATTAAAAGTATGAGAGAGATCATTCAGAGGGGGATAAAAGAAGGATTACCTATAGCCGCTTCTCCTGGGTTTAAGCACAAATTTGCATGAGTGTTCATGGCGGCGATTGTGATGACTTTGACAAACTGCCAGTATTGTGCAAATCACAAAGTACGGATCTGGGATTTTTTTGTTTATTGGATATTTTTAAAGTGCCAGGTGGAACTTTAATTACATAATTATTGTAAAATGTACAGATGAATATTACACAATATGAAATACTGCTATATTCCATCCTTCTGTCTGATTTATCGCTACCTTCTCTCCGTTCCCTCCTTCTCTCCGGTCCGCTGCTCCTGTCTTCTGTTCCCTCTAAGTACTTTGAGTCAGTCGCAAGGCGGCAAGAAGTATCACAGGGTTGTGTGAATAAAGAGGCGCACTTTCCATAAACAATAACTAACATGACATAACATCAAATCCCCTCTCTTTTCCCTTACACCCTCTTTCATGTTTCCTTGTCTCTCACATTTTTCTTTCCACTTCTGTGTTCTCTTCTTCTCTGTTCTGTCCTCTCCTTTTCTAGTCCCCTTCTGAGCCTTGAGGGTACCGGCGACATAAAGTAAAATACCATAGAGAATAGTTAATAAATGTCAATAATGCATATTACCACATGGAGATTGCTGTTGACCGCCTCTCAGCCAATCAGAATGTTTAGAGTGCAGTCAATAACTACTACTATTGATTGCATTCTCAACATTCTGTCATCAGAAGCAGACAGGGAAACAACAATGCAATTTCCAGGCAAGATTTGGTTTCAAGAAGACACTTCCTTTCTGGGAGGACCATTTTTATGCATTATGCTACTTAATACACGAAAGAGAAAGATAACACATTTGTAAATGCTTTCACTTCCTTCTAAAGAACCCGTTTACTTTTACATGACACCAAATGCATGCGCTCGTTAAACTTGTTCCAGTTTAACTAGGTTGTAAATACAATCCTTAACTTATGAAGACAACAGTATTGTTTCAATATTATGAACTTTAGAATCTTTTTGGTAACACGCATGCAATGGATTGGATGCAGAATAACTCTGAGACCAAATAATCAAACCAACTCAGGAACATGGCAAAGACTGCTGTTTCATCAACACATATCTAAACAGGGAGGCTACAACGGACATCAACGGACGTTCGCTCAAGCTCTCTGTGCAAAACACATAAAAACAGTCTTTTATACTAAAACCTCGTCATAATTGACGTCATATTATGTGGCAAAGAAGGAACACCTACGGAGGATTCTGATACGCTCAAGGGGAACATCTAAGTATACTTTCTATAAGGGATTGGGTTGTGATTGGTTCCCTACTGAAAGGTGGACAACTTATGTTCACCTCTGTGCAAGTCATCTTCAACATTATTAAGAACACAGTATATCATTGTCTCTCAAACTATAAGGCTCTTTGTTATATGGCACTCCACAATGGGTTGGCACGCTCATGCCCTATCTGGAACATTCAGTTCATTTAGCAGCACGTAAACTCATACCCAGGTGCCAGGGGGTGAACTTAGCTACACCTCCCCACCCATTTAGCCCATCATCTCTCATCACCCATGTCTTCTGCCATGAATATTGTATTTGAACTTGGTCTTGCAGTGTATTCTTGTCTCTGGGAAGATAAGGGAGTATGAGCACGCTCTATCGTTATTCCAGAATGCCAAGCTCAACACTATTTTCCTCCTTGGCTCACGTGACTGGAGACCACGATTTGGTCCATTTTTCAACATTTAAATGTATTCATTGAATATAACTTGGCATGCTTGGTGTTTTTTCTCTGCATCTTGACAAGGGAGGATTCAGCTTCTCACGTTCACTGCCTTGAGAATAGACAACAGGCCTTGGCTGCTTCAGCTTTGACACCAGGCCAGACACAGCTCTCAGCCCTTTCTTCCATGGGTCCTGGCTTACTAAAATTCATGACACCAATGTCCAGCTATGTATATATAATGGCGGCTTCGTCTGCAGTCTATTCACTACGTATAGCCAGCGTCTATGATTGCTTAGTCTACTTGTGTTACTGCATCTGTATAGTCATTGAACAGTTTTGAATCTTCTCCGGTGCGTCACACACATGCAATCTTCTCCTTGCATTGGAAAGTTTACTTTATTCTCAACTTTGTCATCAGCTTCTATAACTTCCATACATCTTCTTCAGCCAGTATCTTCACGGCGTCGCAATCGTCTCTTGTGACGTCACTGGCTCGACTTTTCTTCATTTCATATTCCTTTAGGGTGTACCCCCCTCATATTGTCATCTCTTCGGGGATACATTTGATAGGGTTTTCACAATGGATATCTCCTTTCGAAAACTCGCTGTGGAAATGGAACACATGCCAGTGTCAAGCAAGGCACAATGTCAGGTTTCCAACCTACAGGAAGTAGGGGGGTGGGATCATCTGTAGAGGCATTCCGCTGCTCCTCAACAATAAACAAATAAAACCACATTAAAGTTACTATGCAAACTGAGACCACCACCTACATCCTACAAATCACACCCTACCATTCTTTCAAGGGTAATAGGCGTCGCAAAGTCTATCTTGTGAGAGGGGCCAATGGGAGCACGCTCTAGTTGTCCCATGTGAGGTGTCAATAGATCCACTGGTGAGTTCTTACTTTACATTTTGAGATTGGTAGCCCTGAATTTGTAATGGGAAATTCAAAAACAGATCTCTATAACAAGCATTTGCAAAGCCAAAAGGTCTGGCTTTGTAATTTTACAGAATATGATTTTCCTGTAAGCCCCCATGGGACATAAAAGAGTTACCCTTTGAAAAACGACCGCTATTGGCTTAAATTATCATCTTTGGTTTGCCCTTCAAAGCAATTGCAAATTATTTAACCCCATGTCTGCCAGATTTTCATGCCACATGTTTGCTCTGCAGCCTTATTTATGTTTTAATGAAATGTCACAAGCTGCTTAAAAAAATGGATGCAAAACTCACCTCCATGCCTTCAAATGCTTTGGAAAACGTTTTGCAAAGACTCACACCAGGGCTCATAGCTGTTTCTTCTGGAGGGCTAAATATATCATACAGTGCAAAGCTTCTACACTGGGACAAGCTGTCTTTTTGTTTGGGAATGTTTTTTTACGAACTAGAAATAATTGTCTTTTTGATGTGTACTTATTGACTTCCCTGCATAATGCTTACCTTGAATATTTGCTAGAAATAAAAACATGTGCTGAGAGAAATGGGTAATGGTTCATAGAAACCTTGGAACATTACCTGTCGAGGGTGGATGACTACACGAGTAAAGGAGTGATAGCCCATGCTTTGTAAGTTCAAGTCTCCTGGCAGGGCTGACTGTCAATCCTTTTGAGGTTGATAAATCAAGTACATTCAAAGAGGAGCAATAATAACAACCTTTCTAAATTTTATAAGGTGCAAGAGACTGACATGATGCACCAAAGAAGACCACACTATTATTGTTACCTGCTGTAGGCTACAGAAGAGTGCTAGCCAACTGATATGAATGCTATTGACATGACCATCACACCTAGAATGTAGAGCTGACATGTAGCTATCTGCAAATTCAAAATCTGCTTTTTTCAGTGTTTAGAAAGCAGAATGGATGCAGCAGTGGGTAGGGGGTATTGTGCCATTTTCACAGACTGAGGAGACAGCGGGGCAGATTTAGTGACCGCACCTGCCTCCTGGCCCCAGACAATACCTCTCTAAAGGGAAAAGGGGATGGCAGGACAAACTGGGCCATATTTGTAGGAGTGATTACTGTGAATGGTAGGTGAGGCTGAGGATGAGCACCCCCCACCCCCCGCCGACAAGAAAAAAGGCCCCTTCACAGTGTTTTGTGTCATGCTTCTTAATTAAGAATCTAATATCAGAATAAACTGTTTGGCCAGGATCACAAGACTACTCTGTCTTAAGGCATTTACTTTCCACTGCTGATTACACCCACTCTCCTTCTTGGGTGCAACACAAAAAGCTAGATGTACTGTTTGCACATATTACAAAGTAGCCCTGTGATAAATCCTCTAACCCCACTACTGAATGGAACACAAGAGATTACATTATACTATTCATCAGAGAGCACAAGACTGTACTACACTAAATCCCTTGACCCTCATGTGCTTAATCATTTTCTTTCCTCCCGATGAAAAACAAGAGTTCTCTATATACTGCTTGGCCATGATCACAGAGCTACATTGTAATAAATCCTTATATCTCCCAGTTCTAATTGATTTTCTTTCCTCCCCATGAAACATCAAAGCTCAGAATACATTCTCTGCCAAAGATCACAAGGCACAATGATATGAGTGTTTCTATCTCCCAGAACTGTGTTTCTTTTCCATTTCCTCCTTGTGGAATGATAACTAAATCCCTATGGTGTTTACCTAGAACCACAAAGTGGCACTGCAATTAATCTACAGGTGCTGATTGCTTCCCCTTTCTCCCATGAATTCAAAAGCTTTGAATATGCGATATTCACAAGATGACAAGGCGCTCTACAGTTAAGAACAGCTTGCTCCACTCAAACATCAACTATTGGAATAATGGTCATATTCTGCTTTAAATGCAATCCCACATCAATGAATTAATTATTGGTGTTTTATTGCTCCATTTCTACACCAGAGTTGTTGCAAAAAGCCTAAACCGCGTCCTAGTTAAGGAGCATTGTGTTCTGGCCCAGAGACCACAGGACTTTAGTGGCACCTTCTGTTGTAGGAGTCAGTTTTGAAATCTGAGTACTGTTGTCCTGTCTAATTCAACTAATACTATAATTGATTGTTCATATTTCAGGGTCGTTCTATGAATGAAGATTGCATTACATTGAGGTTTGACTTAACTAACACATTCTTTTATGCCAACCTTGTGTTATCCAGGTCCACAAATACAACATCAAAAGTCATTTCTAATTTGTAGAATTAATTTGGGATCTGGGTAGTGTTTGATGGCCTTTAATGGGAATTTAAATTTTTCTATGTCTCATCAGTAAATATAAACAACTAATAAGCCACCCACTGTGGACATTAGAAATCCCTTTCAACCGATTTAATGAAACATATGCTAATTCTGAGTTTTAATGCCTAGATTAATTGCCAGTAATCCTCATCACTTCTAGTCCTGCTCCTCCCTGTCACAGTCCATAAGATTGAGGAGAACCCAACTCACGACAGGTAGCCTATTCAATGAAGTGATTATTGTTCTAGATATAAAGCTTTATTTTGCCCCATAATCTTCCTGTGTGTCACCTAATTCTAGGGACAGAGCCACTCAACTTCTCAGAGGGAGGGCAGGATGTAAGTACTGTGACAAAGTGCTCCAGGATTAGGAGTAATGAGACGTAGTGGTAGGTAAAGTAGGTATTGCTAAAATGGCTTTCTAAACTCTGACCTGGTGGGCAGAGGTTTAGAAGGCCACCATAGTTTTGTGGAACAGGCAAACCTTCTGGACAAACCAGACCAATCTACGGTAACTTGGCTGGCGCTCAAGGCTAAGTCTCAGGAGGGGTGAGAGTGTTCCGAAGCACACAATGAGAACACACAGTAAAACTCCACAGATTACCCTTAAACAGATGTTTGTCATAAATACATTTATCATGGGCCTTTATAACAAAACACGATTAAACCACAGTAACAAGAAAACAATTACCATACACGCGTATTCACTACTAGCTGGGGTCATTGACATTGCCCATGTCCTGATCGAGTGGTGTCTCATGTGCCCTGGAGGATGTTGCTCTTGTCCTCACGTGAGCAAGGCTTGCTTCAGTTTGTTCTGGCATCTCATTTGCTCTGGAGAAAGTTGCTCTTGTCCTCTGGTCGGCAAGCCGTGCGGCTATCTGTTGTTGTGTTTCAGAAGCTTTTGATATTGATTTTCGCTTTGCATCAGATTGAGCTTTTCCAAGTGATGTTCGTTTTTTGTGCGGCATGTTTTAGTCACTCGATGGCTTCAGCACACTTGCAAAAATGTATGTCCAAGAAAGATTGATGTAAATGAAATTAAGTAAACTGTAACCTTGCCATCTCTCATAGTTGGCGTGATAAAAATAAAAGTACATTTTCTTTTTTCTTTAATTCCCTTTAAAAGTAGTAATAAATGTCAAAGGAATAACCAACACATCGAACATTTTGCTTCAGACACTTCCAAATGTTGCCTCCTTCTAGTACCTATTTAGTGAATTAGGGTGAGCATCAGTAAATGAAGGTGTCTATGGAGTGAATTTTATGCATCCAAACTTAGACTACAATCTTACCCCAAGCAAATGAGGAATCCATGCAAAATTTGGCAGACGTGGGTTCAACGCAGTGGATTTGAATAGCCAGACAAACATACACACGCATACATACATTCAGCTTTATATATAAATATGTAACGTATATACAAAATGCGTTTAGCCTAATGCTGATGAGAGGGGAGAAAATAACCACAACCTGCAACAGAAAGGGTTTAGTTAAACACAGATATCGCATTAGGCAGTTCTTTGTAGTCAACCCCTAATTTATGTAGTCCGGCCCTAAAAAAAATGAGGAGCCTTGTGCTCAAAGTACAGCAGTTCGTTAACAACGTGTGGTTGTGCGCAAAGCAAAAAAGAGTTCTCTTCAGGGGGGCTATAGCTGCTCAGGAAGTGGGTTGAGGCGATGAAGAATGAAGTCCTATTCATAGAGGAGGGTTTACCATTGCGGATAGAGCAACTTTTGGAGTTCGGGAATGGCTGGGGAGCGCAGCCTAGCCCAGCCAAGGTGAGTATCTTTTAAGGGATTCTCGTGCGTGAAAACAGATGGATTCGCCAGGGGGACACCGGTAAGTGATGAAAGTACTCACCGACCCTCGACACAGTCTGGACCAAACTTTGCCAGTCTAGTCCACTTTGTTAGTAGATTCAGAAAAATGGAGGCAAAATAAACCCTTCTTCACATAGTAGGCAGCGTCAACACAAGAATAGTCAACACAAAGGTAACTTTGAAAGTAAGTGTGTATTTGAAGTGCCCTATTTTGAGACACATTTTTCGGCAATCACTTTGCCTTTTTCAATCAGGGCTATAGACATTAATCAAATTAGGATAAGTACCAAAGCCACATGTAAATAAAGGTCAAACAAAAAATGGCAAATGAAGTTGGTAAATATTAATTGAAAAGTTTTGAATGTCAACACAGAGAGATTGGAGGGGGAAAGGGAGGGATAAATTAGGAAATTGAGAAAAACAGAGCATTGGGAGAGAAAACAGAGACATATTTTAAAACGGCATTACAAATTGAAATTGGAAAACAGTTTAAACAAAGATTTTTTCCCGTTCATAATTCTTGTTATGTAATGGTGTAGGCCTTACCTAATAGGTGTATCATTGTCTGTCTGTCACATTTTCAAATGTCTGCTTGCCTTGTTAATGGGTTAAATCCCGCCTGCAAAAAGTACAATTGTTTAGCAATTGGGGTCTTATTATCTGCAATAGGCCAGCTATTCGCTTTGTCCGAGCCGCAATGTGAACTTGCGAAGACTAGCAAGTTCACATTGCGGCTCGGACAAAGCGAAAGGAAAGCTCCAGCTACCTCACATGCGCATTCAAAACACTGGTTTTGTCCCGGATGGGAAGCCACTCACGCTATAGGACAAACAGACAAGCCTGACCAATGGTTCTCAGAAGAACAACGCAATTTCTCCAGCATTGCATGCTGACGTGTGCTAGTCCCTGCTATCAGTCTACTCAACAAGAGCCTTTTTTGCCAATATAGCCACAAGAATATTAGCCTATGAACATCAGTTACCTGTCCTGAAGAAGGCCTTGACATTAACACCTGAAGAATCCACTACAGGAGGTGGTTCATTCAACATCAGATAGGCCGAAATGCGTCGACATTTAATCCTGTTACATCATATTGATGAAAATGACATTATCTTCCTAAATATAGCAGTTTGCATATCGACAGTGGTCCATTACTCACTGCTGGACTAACATGGCTACCTCAAATATTGTTTACATTTGAAGTTAAAAAAAACTGTTTGGCAGAAATCACCTAAGCAACTTTGTTGAAATGTATGTTTTTCTATAGATAAATAAATGTTATATATTTTTCTAAATCTAGGGTCATATATATCCACATAGTTTTTTAAAATAAATCACACATGCAATAAGAATCAAAAGAGTGTATAGTAATACACAAAGTGGTAGAAAGTCGTAGTTCATGTTTCTTTTCCTTTCACAGTACTCTTGCAGGCATGCCAGGCATGGGACAATTGTGGCCAACTGTGGTTTCAGTCATTCAGGCCTACCAGACACTGGCACCAGTAGTGTGGATTGGGACCAGGCAGTCCCAACCCTCTTCCTGGGTACTAGCACACGTGACATGCAGGAGCCCGCGAAAGATGCGTTTTCGTAGGAGGCTGCATGCCCAAATAAGGAATACCAGGTATTCTCTCGACCTGGAGGAAGGCAAAGGGACAGAATGAGCAAAGGACAGAACAACAGACTTTCTGGCACAGCCTTTTTCATCACTGGCCACAGTCTTGGGGCCAAATGCGGTAAACGTGGTATGGTCCATAAAAACAAAGTAAAAGTACTTTAAAAGTACACTGCTGTCACCAATTCGTCCTAGGCACACTTGTACAAACACCAAAAAATCCTTGGAGGGTGGCTTGGGCCATAAAACAAAAGGAGCCCTATGCGCTGGCACATAGATATAAAGTTACCAAGAAATATACATAGTTTCCCAGTACTGACAGCCTGAAGGATGTGTCAATTTCCCCATAACAAATTAGTGCAGCTGAAGGCTGTGCTCCACTGGAAAAAGTCAGGTTAGGTAAGCCAAACAAAAGCAAAAGCAAAATGTTTGGGGGCGGGGGTTAACAAATGGAGGGGAAATTGCACTTAAGGGAAATCTTTCCTAACAGGTATTACTTCTACATCCGTCTTTCTTTTCCCTGTCCTTAAAATTGAGGCATGCACAGTTTTATGTACTTTGCACCAACACAAAAAATTGCTGCAACCACAATTACTTTAATCGACTTTTCACTATACATAAGTCACTGAACTGCTGCCTGTAACACACTCCTCTCATAGCTGGATGCATCCAAATCAGTCACCCAAAAGTGATACTGCTGTAGAATCGCATGAGGTATCATCGCCCACTGAAGCTGCTTTACATATTTCTGATAAATGGAACATGCTTGGCTTCAGCCTATGACGCATCATGCTGCCACTTTGCCCGCTGCATGTTTCGGCTAGCTGCATCAGGGCTTACTGAGCCTTGTGGGCGCTCATCCTGGCACCCATGCCCAGCAGGATCCAGGGAACCTGCATTCTTACCAGCCTCAGCTCTGTGTGCATGCAAGGGAGGACCAATGAGACTACTCAACTGTTTCCTACATCCTGGTCCCTTTTCCCGTGGAGGATGGACAGGAAAAATCTGGAGGATTATGGGCGAATGGCAGAGTTTTACACCCAGAAGGGACAGGCATTCTCAATTTATTGAATAGGGTTCATGTTGGGGGTGGGGGTCACCCCAATTGTAAGACTGGCACAAGGAAAGGGAACATAGAGGTAATGAGAGGAACACGTGTCACGAATGGCTTGGATGCCTTGTATGGTATTTTACGAATCCAAAAGGTTAAATACACTTCCTTGAATTGTACATGAGTATCTCATTATATGGGTTGGCATGGATAGTACTAAATTGATCAAATGCTTAAAGTCTATGCCAGATTACAGACATGTGAGCAGGTGGGGGTGTTGCTGGTGGGATGGATGTTTCTCACTTGGAAAGCCCCCTGCTTAATATAGGACATTACTCATGTCCCCTTCATTATTTTACAGAATCTCTGCACCCCTCTGTGCTTCTGAGCATTTTGGTTTCAGACATATTTTCCACCAGAGTTAAAAAAAATACATGGGGTTGCCCTATAGAATTAATGGGTGCAATAATGGCCCTATACTTGTCTTCGATATTGAGGGTGGGCTTGAACTTGACTGGATGCCTTTCTAGACCAATACAAACTGATTAAGGCCTAAAGCAAGGCTGTCCCTTGGCTCCAGCCTTATTCAACCTGTTCATCTCAGATGTGGGAGTGACCTTGGGAATGGCTAGAGATTTTCCACCTTGATTAGATGGAATGGTATCGAGCTGCTTGCTGTACGCCGATGATCTGGTTCTTTTGCACCAGACAGCAATAGGCTTGCAGCATCAGCTCAATGCTTTGAAAAAATATGTCGAGCAGAATGGACTATGGGTAAACGTGATCAAATCAAGAGTCCTGATTCTTCGCTCCCCTTGGTCGCAGCGAAAGCTATCTTCAAGTGGCCTCTGTATAATGTGGTTCTTCAGAAGGCAGAGACCTTCACATACTTGGCTATGTGTTTGAATACGTGATCGATTGATGCCCCTTTTAGCACACGGCTGGTGCTAGAAGGTCTGCTCTGGAGGAGAGTGTTTGCAGTGCCTAATAGAGGTCCGATTCAAGTCATCTGTCATGAATTAGTCCTTCTTTCCCTACATGTTATGGTGGTGTTGAAAACCCTATCATTATATTGCAAATGTTTGGCCAAGAATGGACTGGCAGTGTTTCAAATTATTAGAGCCATGCTGTTAAAACAGAATTAACAGATTTTGAATGAGTGGAAACAGGCCTGTTGTAATGATCTTGAGAAATTGAAAACCCCTGAAGACGAGCTAGTGGTAAATTCAGTTGGAGTAAAAGAGAAATTGTGGAAGATGGACTGGATAGAGACTCAGGAAGTGAGAAAGCAATACACGTTTTTGTATCCCTGTAGTCTGGACTGTCGACCCTGTAATGTTCTGCCAGGATACTGGAGTACGTTTTCAAGCAGTCATTATCATGCTCAATTTCTATGGTTTAGGTTGAACCTCCATCCCACAAAAGAAATGTTATTTGCCAAGAAGTCAAGTGGCGTGCAAGACTCAAAATGCAATGTTGCACAGTTGGGAGTAATATAGAGACACTTCAGCTCCTTTTGCCATTTTGCACAGACTTGAAAGAGATGCAAAAACGACATTTTGTGAGGTTCTTCTCTGAAGGCTCTAGTAGGACATCAGATGATGGGTGATAAGAGTTCCCCTGGTTTTAGCTTTGATTATGTTTTTACAATAATTTTTTTGATGCATTTCTAAAATATGTTTGTGGTGTGAAAACTATGTATGTAATTTGTAGAGAATGATTTTGATTGAATTTTATGCATGCAATGTAAAGATGGTGAACCTTTTTTGTTTTATAAACTAAATCCCAAATAAATAAAATAAATAGATAAATATATTAGTATAACAAAGATTTATCATGGGTTTTGTGGTCTCCAGCCATACATGCACATCCTCGCAAGTACATGCTGTTTTCCTGATTCTTTACCAGTAATGATTTCACTTTTTTTTTTTTTATTTGGTAAGTTCGTTGTCATGTTTACATATGTAAGTCTGCATAAGACAACTGCTTACATTAGCAATGCAGTGGGGCTGATTACAAAAAATGACGAGAGGTAGAAGAGGCTTTAGCAGTCCTGGGGCCTGATTACAAAAACTGTGCACCGGTTCACGTGCAAAGTTGCATGGTATTAGCATTAGGACAAATGTTGCCCTAGAGCAGAAAACATTGGGGCCATATTAGAAACACCATCGACCATGTCATGTGCAGTTTTGCATCATATAAACACTATCCTAGGGCAAAGAAACATGCACATTCAATGCATGTTTGCACCAGAGCAAAGTTTGCCCTAGTGCTATACCGTTCTATATTAGCACTAGGGCAAACTTTGCCCTTGCATAAAATAAATTTAAAGTGCATGGTTTTGCACTAGGGCAATGTTTACACTATGGTGCACGCACAGAGATCAGACAGAGAATTATTTTGTGTTTAACAATACTTTTTACCACCAGCTACACGGCACAGCTATGGGTTCAGCAGTAGCGCCGACGCTTGCGAATCAGGGCCTCATTACAAGTCTGCCCGTCCAGATTTAACGTTGCCGGTAAAACCATACCGGCACCGTTTACCGGACCGGCTCATTCCGACCTGCGAATCAAGAAACACCATCACCGCGAAGCAACCCCCCGCAGTGACAACACACCTGGAAGTTCCGTCGGCGGAAACAGCGCATCGACTCACCGACGCACCCCCAGTCTCCGGCAAATCGTAACACCGTGCACATTATGAGAAGCACAGAAACGGAAACACTGCCTGAAAAATGGTGGAAACACTGTCAACATCATGGCGGTACCACCAGCACCGCAGAGATCGTGTTAAACAGTGGCAGGTGAGATGAATCAGGCCACAGGTGTACAAAATAAGGCGCCACCCACACCCAGGCCACCTTCAAACACAACCATGCAGTCAGCCGCTTTAGCAGCATTTGGCCTAGGGAACCTACAAGCAGCAGGGCACATTGTGGCAGCAGTGGGGCAGAGGCGGAGGAGGAGGAGGCTCAGGCGGCAAATTGCGAACCCGGTGCCCATAAACATAAATGTGCAGCCGGCACAACCCCGGTGGCAGCCAGCAATACCTGTATCAGGGCCTCACCCTGGAACCTGACCCCAGGGCAAATCCACACATTATACCGGCTTGACAGGCCCTCAATCATGTCCATTGTGACCCTGATCGAGGAGGACATCAGCAGCCGCATTGCCATCTGGACTGCAATCCCCCCCTGCTGAAGGTTGTCTCGGTATTGCATTTCCTTGGAACAGGAACATATCAGCACACTGTCTGTGATCTGCACGGGCTGTCACAACCCTGTTTATCAAGAGTACTGGACCAGGTACTGGATGCACTGCTGCGCCATGCGTCTGAGTACATATCCCTACCCCGTACCCCTACCCAGGTCATAGCCACTAAGTTGGCCTTCCATGCCATTGCAGGCATGCCAAATTGCATAGGCGCATTAGACTGCATCCACGTGGAGTTGACAGTTCTACATGCAATCGAGGCGGTGTACCGCAATCGGAAGCATTTCCACTCACTGAATGTCCTCATGGTATGCGATGCCGGACAAGTGATCACCCATTGCTGTGCACGTTTCCTGGGGTCAACACATGACTCGATGGTCTTGCAGAACTCTACATTGCTACGCTACATGGAACGCTATGCGGAACAAAGCACATGACTATTGGGTAAGTACAACTGCCAATGCATGACCCCTGTGCAGGGGGGGTGGTATGGAAGGCCGACAGTGATCCGGCCATTTGAGGGCGCACAACTGCCAATGCATGGCCCCTGCCCAATGGTATGGACAGTCACCACATCCCACACATTGCAATGTGTCACATTTCAATTTGCCACAGTGCGCAAGTACTTGCCCAGCCTACGCCCATGCACACCCTAGCCATGGTGTCGCACCACATGCAATGTCGACATGAGGATGTGAGTCCCTCACCTGCCCAATGCACCTGTGCACCTTCAATGCATGCGATGTGCACCTAACCGGCAGTGTGCATTGTTCACATTTTTCCAGTGACCAGTGTCTGACTGCTGCAGGTTTGGCCATCATATCACTATGTCATAGTCACCCTCCACATATAAACTCATGGGCATCGACTTGTGCGCAGCAAGTTGTTGCCCGTTATCAATCCACGAATGGGACCCTCAATGACCCCTGCATGGTATTGTTATCCAAGTTGGCCCAAAAGATGTCCCATACAGCGGATTCACAAACGGGCCATGATTGTAGTGCATCTGATTCAGACAGTGATACCACGAACACTATCATGTGCCCTTGCTTACACTCCCATGCAGGTGATGCTGGATATAGATTCACGCCATGGCTGATGACGCCCATACGAAGGCCAAGGAACAGGCATGAGGAGGCCTACAACAGGGCACACATACGCACATGTGGCATTATAGAGCGTACCTTTGGATTACTGAAGGCCAGGTTCTGCAGTTTGTGCCGATCGAGTGCAGTACAGCGAATTGACGACAGGGAAAATAGTAGTTGCATGTGCCATGCTGCACAATCTGTGCATACACAGGAACATTCCACTGCCCCGGACACAGAGGATGATGATGGTGATGACGACGACGATGATGAGGATGTTGATGGGGATGGGGCGGGTGCACTCTCTGGCAGGGGTGCCCATGATGGAGAAAATGCATGGGCAGCACTCATTCACAATTTTTTTTATACACTTCTTATGCACATTGGGCACTTCATGTGGTGGCACAACATTAAATGGTTTGAATGCACAGGAAATCAACAATGTCCACTCATCATTTGCATTACAACAAAAGTGTATTTACTACATTAAAGGGGTGACGGGAATTGGATGATAATGAAGTACACCCGTACCCACCCCCCAACCAGGCCCCAACTGACTTACCCCACTAAGGACCACCCTCGCCTCCCCAACATACCCACCCCCCAACAACAAGAACAAGTCAATGGGCTGTGTTCGTGATGGTAGAGAGTTTCCCAGACCCTCCCCGTGTTTTGCATACCAAGTAACTTTGGGTCTCACCCTAAGTTACCAGGGGAATCCAGACATGGACCCCTTGCTTACTGCTCTTAGAGAGTCACAGCTTCACCTCACTGATGATGCCCAACAAGGTTGAAACACGTGTATGGGGTTGCTGTGGTACTCTTGTTCAGAGGAGAATTGCCTAGCATTTCGGTGCTGGACTGCCCCTGGGCAGGACAAAGACTGATATGTGGGGACATTTCTTCTCTGTGAAAAGAACTGTGAGCTAAAGACTTGGTTGAGACTCTCCCAGGGGCCATCCACCCAAGAACATGTCAATGGGCTGTGTTCGTGCTTGTAGAGAGTTTCCCAGACCTCCCCTGTTTTGCATACCATGTACCTTTGGGTCTCACCCTAAATTACCAGGGGACTCCAGACGTGGACCCCTTGCTCACTGCTCTTAGAGAGACACAGCTTCACCTCACTGATGATGCCCAACAAGGTTGAAACACGTGTATGGGGTTGCTGTGGTACTCTTGTTCAGAGGAGAATTGCCTAGCATTTCGGTGCTGGACTGCCCCTGGGCAGGACAAAGACTGATATGTGGGGACATTTCTTCTCTGTGAAAAGAACTGTGAGCTAAAGACTTGGTTGAGACTCTCCCAGGGGCCATCCACCCAAGAACAAGTCAATGGGCTGTGTTCGTGCTGGTAGAGAGTTTCCCAGACCCCCTCCTGTTTTGCATTCCAAGTAACTTTGGGTCTCACCCTAAGTTACTAGGGGACTCCAGACGTGGACCCCTTGCTCACTGCTCTTAGAGAGACACAGTTCACCTCACTGATGATGCCCAACAAGGTTGAAACACGCGTATGGGGTTGCTGTGGTACTCTTGTTCAGAGGAGAATTTCCTAGCATTTCGGTGCTGGACTGCCCCTGGGCAGGACAAAGACTGATATGTGGGGAAATGTCTTCTCTGTGAAAAGAACTGTGAGCTAAAGACTTGGTTGAGACTCTCCAAGGGGCCATCCACCCAAGAACAAGTCAATGGGCTGTGTTCGTGCTGTTAGAGTGTTTCCCAGACCCCCCCTGTTTCGCACCCCCCAAAAACAACCTCATCACGACTGTTTGTATGACAGTTTAAAGTTCATCACACTATTTGCGTCCATGCTTGTGGCCATTTATGTCCTTCCCGGAGAGTCCGGACAGCCGTGATGACCGCCTCTGAGGACTCCTGGCCACCAAACTGGAGGGTGTGCTGCTTGCAGATGGCACTGGTGGGGTTGCAGCTGGCACATTGCCCAAAAATGCCTGTTGGGCCACTTGCATTGTCTCCGCGATAGTTGACATAAAGGTGTTCCCCTCCCTGACCCGCCATGACAGAACCATGTTTGTGGTAGCGAATCTGCCAATGGCACGTGACAGTCTACACACAGAGGTGCCAGTGCTCTCCCTCTGGAGTCTGGCCTCCTCACGCTGCAGCCTGGCCTCCTCTCATTTCAGCTTAGCCTCCTGGAGTTGTTGCTCCACTAGCTACGTGAGGCTCACCTGGTGCACTCGAGGCAGGTGAGGAGTTCTGTGAGTGAGGCCATGGGGGAGCGCATTGGGCTGTGGAGTTCAATCGGGCGGAATTGTAACTCCTGTAGGGGAGTGATGTTGCCCCCATCATCCTCTTTGTGTGGTGCATCAGCACACTGTTCTACTGGTGCACCGTTGCCACTGTATGCATAGTCGTCAGCCGTATGTTGAGGCCCACTGATGGGTGCGGCAGATGTGGCAGCAGGTGTGGATCTGGTAGCCACATGCTGTGCTAGGGGTGCAGCTGGGATGGGTGTGTCCGTGACCGACATTGGCGGGGCCGATGGTTGAGTTCCAGAGGTGGTGGCAGTGGCATCCTGTGATGTCCGAGAACGACGGCTAAGTGCATTGCCACGTGGTGTAGGCTGTTGTGCAGTTTCACTGCCGGATGAGGTGCCTGGGGGGGAATGCAGGGCATGCTGTTAGTTGTTTGATAGGATGTGAATGGGTCGATCACATGCAACACACTCCTCATACTTGGTCCACTTGCATGTACACACATTTGATGGGTGATGCACTCAGGTGTGTGGATCTCAGCTTGCACACGCTTGCACGCTGTCTGCCTGTCCTGGGGGTTCTGTCACTTGTGCATGTGGTGTGGGTCATTAATGGATGCGTTGGGTGCCTCTATTCCCAGACGGGGGGGGTTCCAACATTCACACTCATGGCTTTCCACTCTGTGTACTTATCAGCATCACAAGGACACTACTGCACCTCTCCTCCCATGTCTGGCGTCTCAAGGGTGCAGCAGGTCCCCCTCCTGTGCTGGTGCTGTGCTGGCGGTGTGCTGAAATTAGGTTGCGCACACGCAGCCGCAGATCATCCCATCGCTTATGGCAATCTTTGACTGTGCACACTGTCATGCCAACTGCGGTGCACTTCTGTGCTGCTGCTGCCCAGATCTCTTTGCACCGCTGCTGTGTGCTGCGCCTTCAGTCGGCACTGAACAGCATTGGGGCATTGTCAACGATGTGCTCAACCAGCACTGTTGATTCTGGCTTGCTGAAGTGGGGTTTCCGCTGGCGTGTGGCTGGTGTGCGTGATGCCATCTTCTTTGTCGTGTGGAGCAAATCCCAGTGGAAGTAGGCCCTGTGGTTGCAGAGGATGGCAGTGGATTGTGGTTTAAGTAATGGACGCTGCTCTCTTTCTGTTTTTTTGCAGTGACAGTGTTTCCGGATTCGGTATTTCCGTATCTGTGACGGCGGATGCGGGTATGGATATACCGCTGCCATGTATCACGGTGCATCCGTATCCGTGAGCGTTTGCGTTCCGGCGGTGGCACCATTTCTGCAATGGTCTGGTGTGCATGACCGACAAACCGTAAGCGCACCTTATTTCCGCATGTTTGCGGACACGATAACGGTGTCACCGCCTTAACAGAAACAATGGATTCTGGAACGGCGGGCTCGTATTGAGGCCCATAACTTAGAGAGAAACAAGATCCTGATCCGATATCAATCCTTTTAAACATCATATCAGGCTATGGAAAAGATACATTGATGATGTCTTGTTGATTTGGCAGGGTGATACCAGTAAGTCTGAAGAATTCTTCACGTGGCCTAATCAACAAAATCCATATCTTAAATGTACTAATAGCCAAAGCAACTGTGAAATATTTTTTTAGATCTCACTATTTATGTGGATCAGATAAATAATTAATTGAAACCATTCCATAAGAAGACTGATAAGAGCTCCTTATTGTGTTTCAGTAGTTTCCATCCTAAGCACACAAGACACAATTTACCTGTGGGACAATTTTTGCGACTAAAATGAAACAGTACTAATAAAGATGATTTATAAAAAGCGGATCCCAAGTTGAGCTTGAATCTATCGGCAAGAGGATATCCAAGCAAAATAATCAGAAAAGCTTGTAAAATAACTTCTAACAATCATAGAGGAGCACTACTTGAATACAGAGAAAAACAGAATCACAGTGGCACTATTACATTTGTCAGCACTTACAACACACTGTCGAACCAAATCCAAAAGATAATTCGCAATAACTGTCACATTTTAGCAAAAGGAGGCAAAACACTTTAATCAACCTATTTGCACCTTCAAAAGATGTAAAAATCTGAAAGAAATGGGAATGAAAAATGACGTAAATTAAGCTCCAAATACACAACTGACACTGACAGAAACATGGGGGACGTCATGACCAACAGGACATAGCCCTTGTGGGATGTGTAAGTGCTCTGCACAAACTTTCAGATCTCACAAAGTTGAGATAGGCTTGTCGAAACCATGGCGACAACTTAACTTCAAGAATTGCAACACTAGTTGGGTGATCTATGCAATCTGGTTCCCATGTAATAGGATATACATAGGAAAAACTGAATGGAAAAAAAGATCAGGATCACTGAACATAAAATCTGCATCAGGAACACAATATTAACAGCTCCAATTGTGGGACACTTCACAAGTATTGGACATACGTGTGATGATTTGAAATGGACGATCTTAGTGAAACTCAAATTCGACACAGAATAAAATGGCATTATCTAGTTTAGAAGCTCGTTTGATTTTCTATCTAGAAACTCTATATCGGAGCTAAATGAGAACATTGATTGGCATTCTATTAAAGTGAGCCGTTGAGGCGGCACATGACTCACAACATTATACCAACACTGTGGTACATTGGGACACGAGTTAGTGATTGAAGTCAACTCGATACAATTTGTTGAGACAGGCCATTTAACAGTTGCAACGATCGGTACCCCTACCGGGGTACCAGTATTCGACTAAGCTAAAATGGCCTCCTGCTTCGCATACCAGTTGCTTACTACCTATAAGCCATGTGATACTTTTACCAGCTTATGAAAATGTTAAGTCATATGACTGATTCCATGTAGCTTAGAGGCCAGAGACACGTGTAGAGGAGGTACCGATATGAAGAGGAGGTACTGACAACTGAATGAGGTAGGGGGTAACCCCCCACTTAAACTAGGCATAGAAATCTGTGTGGGGTGATCTAGGACTTCAAATATGCTTAAAACATGATTGCTTTAAATTGTGTTGTGTTTATAAAATCATAAATTTGTTAAATGCTTTAAATCATGAATGATGTATTGGGAAGGGCAGGATATAGAAATGTACTATAAAAAAATCAGGTAGAAAATAACCAAGTGTTTAAATATGACCAGACATAAAAGAATTCATTATTTTGTATACTAGCCATGCCTTTAATAGCAAATAGAATGTATTTAATGAAGCAGATCTCTGTATACAGTGGTGACATGAGTCAGCCTTCGGTGCAGAAAAATTTCAAGGCCACAGAGCCCTAATCTTGCCAATGTTCCCTGCGGAATCAGATAACAGCCTGAGACCAGACAGCTAACAATGCCGTGTCTGGGTTTCTTGGCAAGAGGATGCAGCTGCATGACCAAATGAGGGTCGCTGAATCAGGAAATCCAGTGGCAAGTGCCAAAATGTATCTCAAATTGAAGGTCAGCATAGAATGACTAATCGCCAGGTGTGAGATTAATGCCAATGGAGAGCTTTTGCTTTGACATGTATTAAAAAAAGGTTGGGGCTGACTCTCACTCTCAGAAACCGTATAAATACAGCTCTGTCTTCAGCACGGGGACTCAGTTCCTGTACTTGATAACGATGCAGTGTGTGTGTCAGTCTGGCATGAATAAACCTAATGTCCAAGAACAAAGCCTGTCTCCATCTCATGGTATGCTGTCTGAGTATTTTTCTGAGTGTCAAGAGCCCAGCAGAGCCTTGCAGAGCCAGCAGTGTTGCAGAGGAGCACAATGGGGTCCCAGGACCTTCAGAACACATGGTGAGCCAGTCCAAGAGGGATAGGATGATAAACGACGGTCTCTTCAAGCCCAAAAGAACCTGGACATTCAAGATTAAGGTGAGCCATACTGTTCTGCCCAAGATAAGAGTATGGTAAAGGGAGTAGAAAATAAGATGGGGGTGGGGCAGTCTGCAGCTGCCCTAGCCGATAGAAAAGAAGGGATAGGGAGGCAGAACAGTATGGCAGAAGGGGACTATATATTTTTGGCAACTTTTCTGGGAAAAATAATGTCAGAGTCCAGATTTGGATAAAAGCCTAGAAATCCAAAAATTAGCAAAAATTCTGAGGGTCTTGCAGGCCTGATAGTATGACAGTAGGGCCTTGCCATCTGGAGATAGGGGAGGAAATTATTGGGGTACCCCCATGCAAAGTATTGGGGTACCTCCCCAGACATTTTTGGGGGGCCATTTTTAGAAATCAAGTTTTAACACATTTTCAGAAACAACTGTAAAAACATTCATGGGGAACCCCTTTAAAAGGTAACAGATGGAGGAGGGGAAAAATATTGACTCAATGGTACCCGAGCAATAGAGAGATACCGGGAAGGTTACCCGAGCAGAGAGATACCGGGAGGATACCCAAGCTAGAGGATATGCCCAGATACCTAAGCTTTAATATAGCACTGGAAAAAGCCTACATTTAAAGTCCTGAATAAAATAGGGTGCTATATGAGACCAAAACGATTAAAGATGTTTTGAAAGAAATAGGCTTACATTCCATGTCAGAATAATGATAGGGGCATGAGATTTATGTGGCTAGCCAAGTCTGTCTGATTTTGATATATGTCATGTTGTTTGTTTGATTTCGTTTTATGTGTCATATTGTTTGTGTGCACTGTATGATATTGTTTATGATAAAAAAATGTATTTTCAAGATGATCTAAAAAACTTGGCTTTAAGCCAAAATTTTGAAGTGCTCAAAATTAAAAAATGTTCAGATGGCTAGATACTATAATTCAAGATGAACAAAATCGTGGTGGTAAATAAATGAAAAATAACTGTTCCCCTTTTAAGCCATTGTAAATAAATTAAGGCCAACAACTACAGAGTTACATTTTTGACTTCCTAGCTCTAGGCAAGATAATTAATGCATAGCAACAGGAATGATAGAGGTTTGCATTCAAATAACTGAGTTACAGTGATTTAGAGAAGTGCTGTCGTACATGAGCACGCTGAAACTCTGCAGAGTTGAAAGACAGAATGAAAAACTTTGTGCGAACAGAGCATCGCGTTGGATTTACAGTGATTCATTGCTAAACTGTGAAAATGTGAAGCCCGTAGTGCTAAGGACATTTGACTGTTGAAGTAAGGAATGATTTAATGATTTTCAGATAAGGCGCACAGTATTGTGAAATTCCAGTCTGGTTCTGTTTCTGGAACTAAGCGTATCTTTAGCAAATGAATTTTAAGTGTAGACACGATTGCCTTGTAAATTGAAAAAACTGTGTTTCGGGAACACTAGGCAGAGAGCGAAAACAAAGAAATGATGTCATGTTTGAGGCTGTGTTTTTTTGTTAAAGAAAAATGCAGTGTTAAAAAACCAGTTGGCATTTTGTTTATTGAAAAAGCATGTAAATATAAAGTTAGAGAAAACTGCTTAAGAGCGCGCAGTTGAGAGACATGTGAGATTTAAACAGTGTTGCTATGTGCAGAATGCAACTATGTTAATGTGATAATGGTTTGTATTTGGACCAAGCTCAAGCAAATACAGAAATAAATGAGATGATCTATGAAGTAGGCAAACTGGCACACAAATAGCAATTATGTTTTCGTTTTGCTCAGAAGCAAGGATTGAGATAAAAAACATGAGAGCTCAGACGAAGGGACGGAGAGACAGGAATGCACAATGTTGGCCTTGAGATAACATTGCTGAGTTCAGGAAATTGGCCATGTTGAAGGAATGGCAAATGCACATCGCAAGCCACATTTTAATCCCTTACAAACATACAGACAGGCTTCAGTTATCAAAAGCATGTGCCAAATGCAGATTATAGATGCAAAGGTTTTTGTTTTTTGAGCATTTTCGCGCATTATGGAACACCTGCAAACACTTGAAAGTGCAATCGTTTTGGAAGCATTTATAAGTGCGGTTCATTTTTTTAAGCACTGCATGTGCTAGGCTTTCTAGGAGCTGAACGATTTTGTGACACAATGTACTAGATATATAAGGATTGTTTCTGATTTAGCAAAGATGGAGTAAAATTACATCTCCAAAGGCTGTTGCCTACGGGGGATTGCGGTAAGCTGATGAGCAAATGGGAAGACATAAAAAATGAGAATTCTGCCAGGGGTGCAGCAAAAAATGCACTGTCAGACTACAAGCAAGTTCATGAATGTTGGCATTTTGAGAACTTGTTTGATGAATTCCATAAGGGGAAGGGCAGCAAGGACGATTTTTCTTTCTGATGGTTTTTTGAGAAGTAATCAAGTCAGTCAAGAGAGATGGTGTTGTATGGTGCGTGGGTGCACCAGTTATGTGTGCATCTGGTGTAATTGTTGGATGGGAGATACTTTTTAAGCGATAGGTGTGGTGCTGGAGAAGTCATCTGGATGTGTGCAGTGGACACTCAGACTGGGTTCTGGCTCCGTTAGTCTTGAGGAACGCCTATGTGAGCATATAGTCTGGAATGTGCTCAGCAAGTTGTGTTTTTATATGTTGCATTTTTTGTGAAAATAAAGTGCATTATATGCAAAATGAATTTGTTGCAGAGGACAAGTAACTAAGCTTACATTTAGGCTCAGCAATATGTAAACACAGGATGCACAGAAACACACAGGAACAAAAAGTGTCAACCTAAAAATAAGGAATACTTTTGCAAAACAGAAGAATGAATGTGTTCACACTAGTACAGCCTCATAGGGTGACCTGACGTGTTTAGAAGTGTTAAGTGGCACTAGGGGTTTAGAGTGCAAGGAGAAATATGGCAAAAAAGAAAAAAATGTTGTTCTAATAATAGACATTGGGACTGTGTGTCCGTAGAGCAAAGACAGAAACAAGGATGCATGAATATTAAAAGACTGAGGACCAGTTTAGCTATTCATCGTGGTGTGATCACGAAGAGGCTTGGTTGAACAAGAAGGTTTTCAGAATTTTGAGGATGGCAGTGTAGGATTTTTTCATTACCTAGTGCTATGGGCAGTGCATTACAGCTTTTAGGAGCCAGGTGATGAAAGCTGGATCCCCCAGTTTTGGTTCTTTTAAAGCAGGCACATATAGTAGACTAACCAGGTGAGACCTGATGGGTCTGGTGATTAATGAGAGTAATTCACTCTGATAAGTATGAAGGAGCGTCGACAAAAAGGCATCTTTGTGTGATGACCATAGTTCTGAAAATGATGCATTCATTTACTGATAGCCAGTGTGCTTCTTTCCTAGCCTATGAGAGGCTTCCTTATGGGGATATTCAGTATTGCCCTAGAGGCATTATTCTGTGTGACTTATAATTTGTTGAGATTTTGGGCATGGATTTTTAGAATTTATAGAGCACACAGCAGCACTTAGGCATTGTGGTGCTGTTACAAAGAAGAGACTTGCAGGTTACAAAGAAAGTGAATACATAGTCGTTGCATGCCCCAGCTTCGCTTGTGATTATAGGACAGAAAATATACAATGCACTTACAGTGGATTAGTTACATGTTTCGGTTTATAGTCATAATGTCGAAAAAAAAATGTCGACAAACAAAAATGTCGAAAAATTTTTTTCGAAAATAATAATGTCGACATCCTATACTTATAATGTAAAAAGTCATTTTTTCGAAAAAAAAATGTCGACAAAAAAATGTCACTTAAAACTATCAACACCTCACCCAACACCCCCCTGCCACCCCCCCCACACCCCCCACCACCACCCTCCCACCCCTCATACTCAACACATTCTAATTATATATTTATTTATTTATTTATTTTTTCACTACATAAATAACCAAAAAGAGTATCATTTACTAATGGGGGGGGGTCCCCCCCAACCCCCCTCACCCAACACCCCCCTGCCACACCCCCCCAACCACCCTCCCACCCCTCATACTCAACACATTCTAATTATATATTTATTTATTTATTTATTTTTTCAATAAATAAATAACCAAAAAGAGTATCATTTACTATTGGGGGGGGTCCCCCCAACCCCCCCTCACCCAACAGCCCCCTGCCACCCCCCCCCCACACCCCCCACGCCCCCCACCCCTCATACTCAACACATCTTAGTTATATATATATTTATTTATTTATTCTTACAATAAATACACAATTTCGAAAAAATATCGAAAAAATGTCGACATTTTTGTTTGTCGACATTATTGTTTTTCGACATTTATTTGTCGACATTTTGACTGTCGACATTATTGATGTCGACATTATGACTGCACACCGTTTCGCTTATATTGGATACAATAGAAGTTGAGTAAATACATGGCATAGTGGTTAATTAAGAAGCAGGGGGAATACGTACATATCCTGCTGGGAGAACTAGTAGGATTAGTTGAACAGGGTAGTTTTGAGGATTTTGCATAAAATGAGGAGGGATGGTTCTGCTCTAGGTTCACTAGGGAGAGCATTCCATAGTTTGGGAGCTATGTGGGGGAAGCCTAGACCTCCGGCATAAACTCTTTCAATAAGTGGGACCTGCAGATGGTTGGCATGGTGACTTCTTTGGGTCAGGTTGAATTGACTCTGTTGATAGTATCAGTTAGATATGCTGGTGCTGTGTGACTCATGCATTTGTGCGTGATGGCGAGGAGTTTCAAATTAACCATTATTTCACGGGTATCCAGTGACCAACTTGCCTGGCTTGAGTAATGTGTACTCTTTTGAGAATGCTGAAAGGTGCACGCAGCATTGCTCTTCACTATTTAGAGCCTGTTGAGATTTTTGTTAAGGTGCCTGCAAGGATGGCAGTGTAGTAGTCCAACGTAACTTCGATAATGGCACGGGCGATGGATAAGCAGTTTTGTGGTGAAAGGAAAGTTTTGATGGCATTAATGAGCTTGATAGTGAGGCTGAGGAAATGGCACTTAATGATAAGTGCAACTGAAGAGATTGTAGCATTTAACCTGGCATGACATGGACAGTGGTGAGTCAAGGAACACTCCTAGGAACACTCCTAGGGGTTGTTTTACATCTACATAGGCAGTGTTGGGATTGAAGGCGGCATTGGTGAACGTCATAAGAAACGACGTCAGTGGTTCTACGCAGTCTTTTAAACTAGCGTACGGGCAGGGGCAGGCGTCACCTTTGCAGCTGAATGGTCTGATTTTATTCATGATCTCCATTACTTCTGATTTAGAGATTTCTCTGAAGTCAAAAGGTGTTATTGGGTCCTTTGTGACCTCTTTTTTCAGGGAGTTTGAGGATAGCATGATGTACTGAATAAGGATTTTTGGAGTGCTCTTAAAATTTCTTTTACAGGAGCTCCACCTTGTGTAGTAGGATAGACTCTATGGGGTTGCACCAGGGTAGATCTTTTATGATTTCTTGAGGCCTTGGCGGCTGGCATGGAGAAAATTGTTTGAAAATAGTGAAAAACTTTTTGATTCAGAACTAACAGTTGAGATTCTGTTAATATAGGATTCAGATGGTTGAGGAAAGGATTGGATGACAAAGCCTAAAAGCATTATGATGTTGTTTAGGCTATCAAGGAAAGCATGTTTTGTTTATTTCGAGACATGCATCATTTAAATATGGGCATAATTCTGAAGGCATGAAAAAGGCAGAAGGCCGATGAGATTGTTTGGGAAAAAAACGAAAGGATTTTATTACTGTGGCAAAAGCGCGGTAATATAGACAGATGTGTGACCTATGGAAAAATTATGAAAATCTTTAATAAATTCAGGCACAGGCCATGAACATTTATGAACAAGAGGAGTAGACAGATGACCTCCATGTAATTAGAGGTAGCCATAAAGTAGGGAAGCATGGCGAATGATTAAGGAGCAAATGAAATGAAATAAGAATCATGAAGGACAGTAATCGTTCAGATTTAGGTTAAACAACATCACAGATGACAGTATACCTAGACAGGGCTTAATGGAATATAATGTGGTACTTTCCTTAAAGCATCATACAGTAAAAAGAAAGGATGTTCTAGTATACATGACAAAAATGAAATGAGTACTCAATATAAATGAAAGACGATTAGAAAAAGGATTAAAAAACATTAGGTAGACTTTGGGCCTTTTCGCACAGGAACAGAAAAAATGAATTGAGAAAAGATGAAAATGATTGATTTATCTTGAATAAAAAATGAATAAAAGAGAAATTGAAGGAGGGAATGATTGGACAAATTAATTAAGGGATAGGGAATAAACCCAGAAGCATAAAACGGGCAAAAAAACAAAAAATTGAAAACAAATAGCACTGATGAAAAATCTTGGCTAAAAATAAAAAACAGCGTAGAGTAATAAAAGATATCAGTATCCAATGAAGAATGAAGAAAAGGGTATGGTTGATGAAAAATTGGGACAACCAAACAAGGAAGATTGCGCACAAAGCCAATTTAAGGAAATATATTGAGGTAAGTAAAAACAATTTTTTGAGTGCCTGTAACGATTTTGATTTATGTTACAGATAACAGTCGTGGATCTTACGCGGAAGGACGAGAAATGTCTGCATGGCCTTAATTAGGGAGAAAAAGAAAACGGTAAGTACTAGTTCATGCTAAAAGGGTGTGGACACACCGTTCATCAGTACCAACAGTAAGAGGATCCAGGTGAGTAACAGGAAAAGAGGTAGTAAGAGACACAATGGGCCTCATTACGAGTCTGGAGGTAAGGGAAAAACAATGCCGGTAAAGGATTACTGGCATCCTTTACCGCTCCGGTCCATTACTACCCAACAACCTGCTATTAGCGGTACCGTAAATAACGGTGCCTCTAATAGCGCCATGGGCGCGGGCACGCAATCTCACATGCTGGCAATAGCGGCATGGCGTAAACAGGAGCTGAACACAAGTAATGCGGACATGCTAATAACGGCCTACAGAAGACAGAAAAGTACCTTACCGGCATGGAGCAAATACCGGCATCACGGACCACCCGTAAACGGCCATGTGCAGTGTTCCCAACTGCCACAGGTGCACACAATCATCACAGGTGGAGGCAATATAGACTGGGCCAGCACAAAAGGAGCACACCCCACCCCTTCCCACACCCAGTCACACCAAAAAATTATCCCAATACTACGAGCAATGCTGGGGCTGAAGGACATGATTGCAGTGGAACTCTAGCAACAACAAGAACAACAGGCATCACAGAGGAGACGCATGAGGAGAAGGAGAATGAGGCAGGCACAGCCTGCACCACCATTGCATGCAGTTGTACCACACAGGCAGCCCCAACCCCCCGAATCAGAACCAATTTATTCAGCCTAACCCCTAAGCAGATCCACACCCTGTACCTTCTGGACCAGGACACCATCACCACCATTGTGGACATGATACAAAATGACATTGCCAGCCTCACAGACATCGTACCGCCATCCCCCCTCTACTGAAGGTGGTGTCTGTGCTCCACTTCCTGGCCACAGGCACCTACCAGCACCCAGTAGGCCAGATGCATGGCATATCACAACCATTGTTCATCACACATTGTTGTGCCCGATTTCCCGGATCAACCCATGATTCAATGGTCATGTGGAACTCCACGATACCACACTACATGGAGTGATACGCAGGGCACAGATCCTGGCTACTCGGTGAGTTGCATGTCAGCCTCATGGCATCGCGATGTGGGTAGGTGATTGGGGGGTGAGATGCATACTTCACTTGGCTGAGATGGGGGGAGAGATGCATACTTCACCTGGCTGAGATGGGGGGGAAGAGATGCATACTTCACCTGGCTGAGATGGGGGGGGAGAGATGCATACTTCACCTGGCTGAGATGGGGGGGAAGAGATGCATACTTCACCTGGCTGAGATGGGGGGGAGAGATGCATACTTCACCTGGCTGAGAGTACCTGAGAGGACGGACCATGCTCATACCCCAAAGCAGGCCAGACTGGACCTGACACCTGACCGCAAAATGCAAGACGTAAACTGCCCTGACATGATAATGATGCAGTGCTACAACCATTCCATAGCCATCAACATGAACACTGCACATAATCAGACCATAGCCCCCGCAAAACAATGCAGCGACAAGCAATTAGTATGGCCAATGCACAGCACCAAATACCATCATCAAAAAGGACATTTGTCCATTACTGTATACAAAGGAATCACATGAGGGCAAAATACATGAACACACCCCTACACCAACACAGAGGTCCACCAAAACAGCATGTCAACATCTGTTGTGCAAAGTGAGATCATTATGAGTCTGCCATCAACAGTGACAGGATGAAAGCATACCATTGACTACACATCACCCAGATCATGGGAACAACCGGCGTGGAATACCACAGTTCATGACCACTCACAAGGAATAGGACACCCCTGCGCCCACTAGACGATGACACACACACCTGTCAACCAGATTAATTCACACATTGCAATTACATCATGAGGCTCTATTCATGCATGGATATGTGGGTGCACACAGGGAATAAATGCATGCTATGGTGTCATTGATGCAGGTCCCATATGATGTGATCACTTACACATAACCATTGTTGCACACATGCAGGTGATGCAGGCTATCTCTTGAAGAGGTGGCTCCTTACCCCAGTCCGGAACCCGCAGAAAAGGCACGAAGAGGACTACAATTGTGCGCATACACGTACTCGTGTGGTGATTGAGCAGACATTTGGCCATTTGAAGGCACGGTTTCGCTGGTTCAGCAGGTCTGGTGGGGCACTCCTGTACGGGCATGAGAAGGTGGGCAAGATAGTCATGGCATGTGTCATGCTACACAAAATGTGCATCAGACGGAATGTGCCTCTGCCCCCTTCAGGGAGGCAGCGATGCACAGGAGGGACGTGCCATGCATCAGACTTTCATTAACCAATGTTTCTAGCACACATGGATGCAGAGTGTGACATGGAGGTGGGACTCAGGGCACTGGGTGTGTCAGGGACATGGACAATGTAGACTGTTCACCAATAAAGCACACATACACAATAAGGAATGTCAGCACATGTGCATTCTGATTTCACAACAGGTGTATTGAAGAAATTTGACATATCAAATGCACAAGCCCTCCACCCCACACACCCTCTCCTGCTCCCCCCTCAACTTCCCCACACACCCTCTCCCCTCCCCCCTCAACTTCCCCACACACCCTCTCCCCCTCCCCCCTCAACTTCCCCACACACTCTCTCTCCCCTCCACCTCCCCACTCAACTTCCCCACACATGGTGTGCACTTGCATGCACCAATAGTCTTCAGGAGTACGGAATGGCAGGCTGCACCTACACCCCTTTTCCACTGGCAGCATTGGGTGGACCCCTGTTTGACCTGCACAAATTCCAGCCAGACCTACGCAGGGGGCTGGTCTGTCTGGAGCTGGCATTTGAGGAGGTGCCTGATTGTTCCACCACCTGTGTGGGGCCCAGGAACTCCAATGCTGCCACCATTTGGGTGAGGACCTGCCTCACAGCCTCCAATTCACTACATATGTCTCTGGGAGTGGACTGGATTGCAGATTTGAGGGATGCTGCGCATTCCCTTATTTCCCCCCTTGCCTGGCCACATTCGGTGATGTGCTGGGTCAACAGCCCTGTCAGCTCCTCTTGGCGCTGTTGTATTACCCTGATGCCCTCCTGCCTGTCCCGGACACTGGCGGATGTTGTTGGTGCATGCGAAAT
Organism: Ambystoma mexicanum; assembly: GCF_040938575.1. NCBI lineage: Eukaryota > Metazoa > Chordata > Amphibia > Caudata > Ambystomatidae > Ambystoma > Ambystoma mexicanum. The sequence continues at coordinate 265,989,785 of NC_090939.1, read as the reverse complement.
GGTTGGGGCCTCATGCATGCTCCCTGTGGGGCTGAAGCTCCCTGACCAGGACTCCACCGCGGACAGCTCATGGCTGCTGGCATACTGATTGCTGGGTGGGGAGTGTTGGGGTGACTGTTGGGGGGCCTGTAGCAGTAGGTGTACCGGGTGTTGGAGTGTGTTGTACATCATCGGACACAGCTGACGTGGCAGCTGTCTCCCCAACGGTACTGCTTGGAGTGGATACCGTGCCTTCAGCCACTGGCTCCTGTGTGGATGTGGCTGGTGGGGGTGCTGTGGTGGTGTCCGTAATGCAAATTTGTGCTGTCGGTTCCTGCGTTGTGTTGGGCTTGCACAGTAGTCCAGGTTGCCCTCTTCCCCTGGATGTTGAGGGACGGTTTGCTGGCTCCATGCCCCTGGAACTCTTGGCTGGTGTCGCAGCATCCTCCCTGAGGTCTTGATCTTCACTCTCAGATTGTGTGGCTGTGGGGGACCAAGAGAGGGAGTCCATTAGTGATGGGTCTACATGCATCAGGCATGCATTGGGGTAGATGCATTTCTATGTAATGGCAGGTAATTGGCGTTGGGGTAGTGGCATACGGGTTGCTAGCCTCTTGGGTGGGTCATGCAGGGATGCTTCTGGGATGTAACATATGTGGGGTGCATCATGCATGTGGACAAGATGGTGCTGTGCACTACCTGTAGGCAGTCTTGCAAACATGTGTCTGGTGGACCCTGCTTTGCATCATTGCACTGTCAGTTCAGGGGGACATCATTGTGTTATTCTTTACAGTCGTTCAATTGGGACACCTACCTGCATCAGCTGATGACGGGGCTCCACGCTGCATGTCCCTTACTCCCTCAATTGCCTCCATCCCGATGGTGCTCGCACAGGTCTCCTCCCAGCGATGCATCTTTATGGGGAGGCCGCACCACCACCTGTTGCCATCCCCTGGCTACGGTTAGCAGAGATGATGTTGCGGACACGTAAGCTCAGGTCGTCCCAGCGCTTCCGGACATCTTTCACTGTGCGCGGGGTGGTGCCAACGTCACTCACTTTCTGCGCCACCTCCGCCCATATCTCTTTTTTCCGCTGCACTGCAGGTCACCGCATGTCATTGGAGAAGACAACATCCCCATTTTCTGCCAGCATATCTGCCAGCATGCTGAGCTCCTCTTCTGAGAAGCGCTCCTTGCGCAAGTGCGCGGCACCTTTTTTTAGTGCCTTGGGCATTGTAATATGCCGCAAGTATATGTTGGAACAGGTGTGGTGGTGATATGGGTCCTAGTTACAGAGGATGGCAATAGATTGTGTTTTTAAAGATGGCCACCATGCTGTTTCCTGTTCCTGTGCGATGACGCTACTTCCGGTTCCGCTTATTAGCGGTGATCGCTAGTAGCGGTCACCGCTGATAGCAGTGACCGCTAATGCCGGCGGCATGGATGGCGGTGGAGCTATCTGCGCTTCGCGCAATGCGGTAAGGGCGATTTTTCGCCCTTTAACGGCAGGGCGGTAAGGTCGTTACCGGCATGGCGCAAAGCTTGTGCCCGCGTACTCGTAATCGCCCTCTAATAGCGGGCTTGGAGCAACACGGACACCGTATTTGCTTCATGCCGGTAAGGTCAGTTACTTACATCCAAACTCGCTCCCAAGATAGGTGCAATCAGGTGTGGAAAGAGTAGAAAATAGATGACAGCATGGCCATTTCAGACAACCGCAGAAAACAGAAGTCAAATTGAAGGTGGCCAATTATTTTTGTGTTCATAATGCCAAAGAAGGTTGATTGAGAGGGGTAGGGGGGAGTGGCTTAAGAGCCATGAGATAAGATTTGTTCCGGAGTGTCCCTGCTGATCCTTAAACATCCTGTCGCACAAAGAAGCTAAAACGGATGCATCTGCACCACAAAACGAAGACACTAACGGTGGAATATGCTGGCGTAAGCTTATTCCTGTGAGTTTTAGGAGATTAGAAATGTTGCTGTGATCATCCAAAGTCACGGCACGTCCTGGGTCTGATCGACCAAAAATGGCCGCTGTCCTGGAACAAAGGACCTTGATGTGAGAAGGAGGATCAACGAGTCGAGATGCAACGGGACCGTGTCCCAGACCTGCAGTGACCGGCTCTGCAGCGGAGGCTCCACTGTGGAAGTAACAGACTGATCTGTTTGAATTTGCAACAGCGCACCGAGCCGCGGGAATTGGTGGGGGAGCGAACCGGCAGTGCCGTGTGGCTCCCTGCCCTGAAAGCTCCTGAACGGAATGAAGGATTGCTGCCCCTAGATGCCAGGGTGCAGGGACGTGTGAATGCCCATCAGGGCGGAGAGCATGGCGCAGGGACTCGGACGCGGACGCTGGGCACCCTTTAACTGAAAGAGCAAAGATAGCCCTGGGTGCGGCACGGAAAGCACAGGAGCCCGCCGCCACGTAGTGGGGAGCAGCAGCCACAACGGGACACGGTGCAGGTCAAGCTCCCTTACATTTACACGCGAAGGAGCCCCGTGTGTGGATCGCGGTGCAGCAGCTGATAAGGACAGTGACATCCATTGCGGCCGACTGGCTGGGAAGAAAGGTGTGTAAGCGGCTGGTGCGAGAGGATACCTCCAGACGTCCGCTGCACTACTGCGGAAGGGATACAAAGTGTCCACTGGAAGGATACTTAACAAACATCAGCTGATTGTGGCAGGAGTGCGTGAAGAGCCAGCAGGGGACTCGGAGGTATCACCTGGTATCACTGAGCAACCTAGCCACAGGGAAACAGCAAGGCTGCATATGACATTATGGTTGCCCTGCAGCCCCAAGCTTTCGGTGTTCTATCATGTTGTGACCACATCAAGTATGGATCCTGATAAGACGAATGCAGCGCAGTCCGGGTCTCCTGACCAAAAGCAGGGAGGTGTCCTGTTGCACCAGAGCAAACCACAGCAGGAGCACGCAAGCAGTGGGGCCCACCCACCGAAGAGTTAAACTCCGCGAACTGCAGTGTCATTATGGATGGAGAGAGCTCGTCCACATGAATGGGGCCAGACATAAATAGACTTCTGGAGCCAGCATTAAGGAGATTGTGAAACAGTGTAGCCAGTGCCTGGGATTAGAACGTGAGCAATGCGAGACCCCACTACAATGCTGCTGTGGGGGAGCTGGCCCATACATGGATGAGAGTCAGGACTTCTAGCGCTAATTGGAAACAAGGCTGGCAACATACTAACGCCAGGTGTGTGAACGCACGGGTGGCGGAAACGAAACAAAAGTGCACACCACCGCATGCTGGCATTCGCACATCACGCTCCCACGCAACAGGCTGTGTAACGACCCACAGTAGAACCACGTTGGACCCACAGGCACTGTGATGCGCATATGAGGAGGGTGACCTAACCAGAGCCGGGACAGCACGACGAAGTGAAAGAGCAGCGGCCAAAGACATGGGAGGATGCAATCCATCCACGTAACGGGCAGCTCATCCTGAAGGGACAATAACCGGGGATTCCCAGCCCGCTGAAGAGTAGATCCAGAATCATCGCAACACCAGGAAACATACACTTAGCCACGCTCCAGGTGTTTAGAGCTCGTGTGAATCTAGGCACCAAGATGGCATCCAGACTTCCCAAATCCAGGGGGAAGCAGTCCACATTGGAGGACTTCACCAAAACCCCACAACAGACAGAGGGGGCGAGACCTAAAGACAAAAACTCACAGGTGGACACGACCCCAACACGCGATGACATCTGCGAACATCTCGGCATATCCTGATTACACTCTTCAAGTCCAGAGATGGTGACTGAATTACGGCACAGTGAAGAGGAGATTGCGAGATGCAGGCTTACGATATATGCTGATGTACCCAGCAAAGTTGAAAGTGTTCCACAAAAACAAAGCTCTGTTCTTTGAGACTCCGGAAGATGCAACAGAATGGTTTGACACCCAAAATTGCCCGGAGGGAGCGGACAGTCAGAAAGAGGTCGGCACGGATGAGTGAAGCCTGATCCTGAGACCGAGGTGCTGTATATACTGTGACTTTGGGACTTGAATATAAGATAGAGTAGGACTATGTTGAAATTAAGGGGCGATGGATTAAGAATGTAGCGCAGAAGGTGCACAACATGATGCGTAAGATAACAGGAGATGCAAAGGATACACTCTTAAACCCCAATAGTTAGGAAAGTTAGGTTGCCTGTAGGGTGGCAACCCCCTGCTGTGTCCTAGTATCGGCATTGCCAAAGGGGTACTAAATGCGGGTAGGCCTGAGATCCAGGGATGGCGCTGGACACCAGTTGGGGCTGGGGAGGGTGGGGGGAGGGAAGTGGAGAGGGGGGGTGTTGGGGAGCTTGTAGAGGAAGGGTGGGAAGGTTGGGAGTTGGGAAGTAAGTTGGGGTTGGAAAAGGAGGGGTAAGGGGAGGAGGTAAAGTTTGAGAAAGAGCCTACAGACATGAGCAATGGTTTACAAGAAAAACCTGCAGATTCACGCGATGCGGGGCGGGAAGGCATTGGATAATGGGGGACCTCAAAGAAATGGAATGTTAGGGGGCTCAATAGTTACCTGAAAAGGAATAAGGTTATGAAGTACCTGCGCAGACAGAAAATAGACATAGCCCTGATACAAGAGACACACCTTTCAAAAGAGAAACTAGAGGTTATCCAGAAGAAATGGAAGGGGACGGTGGTTGGTGCGACATATTCGGCTTATGCTAGAGGGGTGATCATCTGGGTGGCGCCGCATGTTCCATTCCAGTTATTACAATCCACAGTGGAAGCAGACGGGAGGATGGTTGCAGGGAGAGGGTTGGTGGAAAATAAAGAAATATGTATTATAAATACTTACGCCCCAAATCAGGACACAGTGGCATATTTTAGGACCCTGTATACCAAACTGAGCATGTACCTGAGGGAGGCAGTTATCTGGGGGGGGAGATTTTAACTGTATGCAAAACCCGAGAGTAGATAGATCGGATAACAAAATAGACAAACCTGCCCTGGCTGCCAGGGTACTGCAGTCTGTCAGAGTGATTCTCGCAGGGCCGGCAGAGCCATCCGCGGACCTCTGGGCTGGGGAGGCCCCAACTCCTCCCGTGTCCCCAAAAGGAGTATGAGACACACACAAGAAGCAAGGCGAGTACTGCTGTTTATTGTAATAACGGCAGGGATGGGTCTCGGCTCGAAAGCATCCGATGAGACTCTCGTTTCTAGTGGGGCTTGCAGGCCCTTTTTACAGCAGTATGATGCGCTACTTGCGTCACCTGGGAAAAATCATCACAAAACCTATCGCCACTCTGGATTGGGTCCCCGAGTGGTAGGGTTAGTATATGTCCCCTATGGGAAGAAGTGTTAGTGGATAAGGATGGGTCAGGTGGTTCATTTGGGCTGTCCCTAACAGTTGTTACTTTAGAATTGTTACAGGGGGACCCTTGGTGATTGGCTAAGAGTACTGGTGTCAGTAATAAGCCCACATGTATTCTGATTGGTTCTCCCATGAGCCCCCAAGCCTGGGACCATCGTCGTTCCCAGCACGCGGTGTACCTGTCATTAGCAACAATGTGCAACTATGTGTTTGTGCGGACAAAGGACAGGTCTGCTCATGAGCTTGTGAGCGGGTCTTTCCCATCGCTGCAGGTGTCCATCTTGCCGCTTCGTTGTTGCAACCTGTGTCCCAAACGTGGGACCCTGGCGACTGTCTGTCTCGTGAGCTTGGCACCTTGTCAGTTCGGCCTGGTCACGTGTGGAGAGACCGTAGCTGGAGCAGAATTGTGAGCATTAGTTTTTGTATTTCCCCTCTGAGGGCTTGGCACTTACAGGTGTAACCTTGGCGCTGGGCTCGCGGCATGCGAGTTGCAACATTGTGGCCTTGGCTGTGAGCTCTCGTTGGAGGCTCGTTCTGCATGGTCAGTACTTGTACTCTTGTTGCTGAGAGGATCTTCATGGCGAGGCTCCTGTCTGGGACTCTTGCTTGCGGCCTACTCGGGCCTAGTTCATGGGTGGCGGTACATAATCCATAGTATGGAGGTCGCGGGGCGACAGAGAGTCACAAGCTGCACTAGATATACATGGTGGTGTCGTCATGGGGGTGGGTGGTGGGAAAAGCGTCAGCAAGCATGTACACGAGCTCTTCATGCGTTTTGCGTTTCTGCAGAGCTGTAGAAGGCCTATGTAAAAAAAAATAACAACGATGCACGTCAGTGGGTGTGTCAGTCCCCTACGTCATAGCACTGAGTATGTTCTTTGTGTAGGCTGGTGTGTGAGTGACCAGTGTGCATGGTGGCATGTGTGTTCTTGTCCGTTGGCTATGTCGTCATGGCATCTCTAATGATGTGGATACTTATGGCTGTTGCTCTATTCGAGCTGGTCCATGTTGCAGGCGTCGGCTTGAGCCTGTCGCGCTGATGGGCACACTCCTCTTATGCTTAGGTTTCTGAACCAGGGTATTTTGTCATCTGGTAGGTAAATGAACTCCTCTCGTGAGGGGTGTCTGGGTCGTGATCCCCTAGGCCATGGTCTGGATGAGATTGGAGGAAGGGTGTTATCCCATTCTCCGACTTCAGTCCCCCCTCTGGTCAACTTGTCGACCACAAAATCATCCTTTCCTTTATCTCCTTTCACTCTCCATACTTTCGTTATTCCGGCCAGGTGTCCATAGTGGTTGAAATGATCTTCAAATGACCAATACATATAAACACAGCCGCCGCCTGGTTTACAATAGACCCATCTTCCAACATAGCTCCTCAGGTTCCTTGGGTTCTCCACTTTCACAGATGGTGGGTCTATGTGAGTGTCCAATATTTGTTTGCGCAGTCTCTCACGTTCCTGTATAATCATGTCTGTGTGCTTGTCATCTCCAGCTGGTAGTAAGGCGTGCATGCCAACCATCTCCATCATTTCATTCGTTGTACGTGCTTTTTTAGCTTTCCAGAACTTTATTACGATTAACACAGCTGTCGCCAGTATTATGCATCCTACTATTAGCTTCAGCCCATCTGACAGCCATGAAGGCATCCGTGACCATAGAAATGAAAACCAGCTGCCATCTTTCTCTATTCGTTTACTTTCTTACACCATTTTGGAGTGCATCAGGGCGAGTTGTGATACTGCTTCAGTAAGTGTTCCATTCTCTGTGTCATTAGCACGGGTGAATGTGCAACATGATTGTCCTATTTTTGCACAAACTCCTCCTTCCATCGCCGTGAGGAGGACTAGCACATACCTGTTTTGTAGTGCTACCATTCTAACTGCTCTCAGTTCTTCTTTTATCGTGTTGAATCCATTGACAATCAAATTTATTGTCATCATCAGCTCCCATCTGATGATTTGTAGCCATTTGCATTTGCATATGCCTGCAGTCCTGGGTGTATTATGGATGAGAAGAACATTGCTGCTCTGCTAAATAGCCTGTGTTCTGGTGGGATGGAGGTGAGAGCTGTTTCCGATCTTTCCCCCAGGTAGTTTCCTGTCAGGGGTTCTCCTTGTGTTTTCACTCTTGGCAAAACGTTATTGTTGTTGTTCTCATCACCTTCTTCATATTGTACAGATCTTTTCCTCCCTTTGTTCCCTTCGTCCATCTGGGGGAAGTTGGCCATGTTGACATGTTTCTGAGGCACAACCAGGGATGGCACATTGATGTGCACCATAGTGCATATTCCATTCCATGATGGAGGCAATGTATGATACGCCTTATCGCCGCAGGCCCAATAGTGGTCCATTAGAACTGCTGTGCCGGCAACCCCCTCTGGTATCTCTATTGTTCTTTCACAGTTGGTGTTATATCCCACATCCACATCGCCGTTGTGTTGATAGCACAGTGTGGGTGCAGTTAGCGGTAGTATACTTATTGGATCTTTGTCCTTCTCCAACCACGTCAGCATCGGTACATATTTGACCCACATCGTCCAACATCTGTCGTTGTGCTCCTTTATAGATGTAATATTTTCTCGTGTTATCATATTGCTCCCAGCCACTCCTATTTCCCATCCGTCATTCGTATATATTTTCCCAATTATTGTTATTCAAGGTGTTTCCCAACACCCTTGTTCACCAGCAATTTCGCTGGTATACCAATCACACGGCAGGTATTGTAACGTTACTTTCCTTGTTTCTCCTTTTTCGGGACCATCCGTCATATATCTGAAACCTTCAGTATGTAGGCTCCTTTTATGGTACATCTGATATGTTTTGAGGAAATTATTTTCGTATGGATATGTGTCCCTCGTTTTCCATTGAAGTGTTACCACTGTCCCGTGAAATCGTCCTTTTGTTTGGAATAGTGCCAAATATATCAGACATTCCACTGTTTTTGCTGGTACTTCAGTAGCTACAAATGTTCTTGATGCGCTCATAGCGTATGGAATCAACAAGCACACATAGCAGTTGTCCTCAGTTGTCCGCTTACCAATTTTGGTCATGTGCTGATACCACATGTTGTTCGAGACGTGTGCTGAATCTGTGAGGTATGTGTCAATCCCCTTATCATCTGCATATGTGCTACGTTTAGCCCTGTGTACCTCCCTTCTGGTGTTGTTTGTACCACCTGACACCGTACCTGTTGCAGCTGTGGGAGGGGGTAAGTAAGTCTTGGGTACAGCCATCATATCGTAAGCATAGTGTTTCTGCCAGACAGAGGCAGCCAATAGACCAGTGACAACCAACACACCTATGAACTTTATTACAATAGCTAATCTCACTGGCATTTTTGCTCTTACCTTTGCTACTGTACTGCAGCTTATTCTTTTGATGTTAAAGAGGCCCGCCTGAAAATTCTGAAAATATGCGTTATTTGGTTAGTTTTCTTTTAGTCAAGCTTTGCCTATCAGATAGTCATTTAGTGCCCAGGCGAAGAGCTGCTACCATGCTAATCTCAGCGACCTATCTCTCAGAGCTGGTAACTTCTCGTGGAGATGTGGGAATGATTGTTCGATGGCCAAAATAAACATGTTGTAATATGCACATATCCTTCTTCTTTTTAAATATTTTGGGCTCTTTATATGGTATACAAAGTGGTGTGACAGCGCCTCGGGGGTATTGTCATCTGTGGGTAGCATTTACCCCTGGGCAAAACACGACGTTAGTAACTTCACTTTCTTTACAATACAGTAATATGCGGTACCTGCATGTGCGAGACAAAAGAGAAAGAGAGCATGCATGTGTTTATATGTGTGTGCAGCATTCAAGTTTGTTAGACAATGTCCTTTATTGGGTGGTGGCAGGGACTGGGGCTGGGCGGGGCAGCGGTTTGTTTGCTTTGAGATCTCGTAACCATGGGGTGGGCTATGGGCGACTGTCCAAAGTCTATGGCTGTGCCTGAGGCTGGGGAGGGGTCAGGGGCAGTGGCACAATTGTCTCTTGTTGTGGTTGCTGCGTCTTCATCTATCATTGATGTTGCTGATGCTGTTGTTGTTGCGGTGGCCCTGTCGTCAACGTGAGGGCGGGTCTGGCCTTTGTAGGGCTTGACATCGTGCAGGTAATTCCAGGCTCTTTTGTCGGATAATTTAAATGCTCTGGGAGGCACTTTTCCACCAAGTGGGGCCCCATGAACCTGGGGCTGTTCCACTTTCTGTTGAAATTGCGGAGGAGAACGTGGTCTCCTTCCGCAATAGTCCACTGTTTTTGCTGCTCTTGTTCCTCGTTTGTTTCTTCTGGCTGGGTGATCTTCGACCCGCCCCGCGTGCGCTCGAGCTGTTGAGAGATAAAGGCAACACTAGTAATCAAGGAAGACACGTATTCGTACATTTCATCACCAAAAACATTTGCAGAGCTGTCATAGTCGGTGAAGGCCCTTGACGCTGGTGTTCATGGAAGGAGCATCTGACGTCCAGTCACCACCTTGTGGGGAGTGAGGTGGTGATCAGATCCTGGCCTATTTCTCAGCTCAAACAGAGCCAAGGGGAGGCAGTTCAACCAGCGTTTCTTAGTTGTCTGCTGTATTTTGGCAATCTCTTCTTTTAGTAGGCTGTTCAGGCATTCACAGACACTGCAGGTGGTATGCGCACACAAACTTATGTTTTATCCCAAGCATTGCAGTTATGTGCTCGAACATTTCATTAGCAAAGTGTGGGCCATTGTCTGACCACAGCACTTCGCACACTCCCCACCTTGGGAAAACTTCCCTCACCAAGAATTTAGCTGCTCTGAATGCATCCGCAAAAGAGCAGGACCCAGCCTCAATCCACCTTGAAAATGGGCACACCACTACAATCATATATCTTTGTCCTTGACATACGTTGATCATGTCAACGTAGTCAATGTGTAAGTGCAGGAAGGGTCCTTCTGGCCGGGGTATAGTACCTTTTATCACTTGCAGTGTGTGACCGGCTGTAAACTGTTGGCACGTTAGGCAATTGCTGATAAATGTTGCAACATGTGAATTTAGCTCAGGACAGAACCAGGCTTCCTTTATTCGTGCTGCAATCACTTCCTTCCCTATGTGTGCGGGATGGTGTAGCTGAGCTAGGGCTGTTTCCAATAGTGCTAGGGGCATCACTACCTTTCCTGTATTACTCTGACGCCACAATGCATCTGTGGAGACATTGTGCATCCCTTTTTTACCCATAGCTCCTTTTCTGCCATAGGTGCTGTTGCCTGTAATTCCAGTATCTGCATTTCAGGGATGTGTGTGTGTACCCATCCTTCATCAACATTTGTCTCTCTCCCATCCTCCCCCTATCTTTTCCTTTTTCTGGGGGGGTCCAAATTTCTCCAAAATACGCAGCATGTTTAGCATGTGCATCTGCTGTTTCGTTACCTTTTGGGATAGGGTCATCCCCGTTGGTGTGGACCTGACACTTTACCAGGGCTATCTCTTTCGGGTCATCAATTACTTCAATTAGTTCTGCTCTTCTGAACCCTCTCCTTTGCCATTTTATGAACCCTGAGTGGACTGTTGACGTGACGTATGCACTGTCAGAATATATTGTTACTCTTTTATCAAAGCTCTCTTTTAATGCCAAAATTAGGGCCACTAGCTCTGCGGCTTGGGCCGAGTAATGTTGTGGTAGTTGAACACACTTTACTGGCACATACATCCAGTCTTCAGTCAACTTAACCACTGCTGCTCCTGTCCTTCTAACACCATTGCTTTTGTCTATCATTGATGACCCATCAATGTACATTATTTCTCCCCCTGCTAGCGCATTTTCCTCAACTTTTCTTGTGCTGGAGTAAAGTTCAATGGCTTGTGTGCAGTTATGAGCATAGCCACCATCCTCAATTACCTCAGCTATGAATCTTGCTGGGTTTACATTGCTGCACCTTACACTCGTCAACTCTGGCCTGGAGAGAATTATTTCATAACCTGACGCTCTCTGGGTGGTCAGTGTGGATTTAGGTTTGTTCAAGATTGGAAAGAGGGCCTGTTCCACGAATAGTGTAGTAGGGCACCCCATTGTTATCGATGATGATTTTTCCACTGCAAAGGCTGCGGCGGCCAGGCTTTGTTCGCAAGGGAAGTGACCTAACATTACAGGGTCCAAGTGTCCGCTGTAGAAAGCCACGGGTTTGTGTCCCATGCTTGTTTTCTGTGTCAGCACTGCCTTCATTACTGCTGAATTGCAATGTGAAAAAATGAAAAATTGGTGTTCAGGGTTTGGAGTGACCAGCACAGGTGCTGTAGATATGGCGTGTTTCAATTCCTCAAATGCCTCTTTCATTTCTCTTGTCCACCCCAACTTTTTGTCCCCTTTTTGAGCTTCTCTGAGTGCTTCGAGCAGGGGTCCTATGTATGAACTGTAGTCAAAGACCCATGCCCTGCAGTAGTTGCATAGACCCAGAAATTGCTGTAGTTCTCTCACTGTCTGTGGTTGTGGTGTGTTGGTTATGGCTAGTGCTCTTTGTGGTGCAATGTTCCTTCCATGCTGAGAGATAAGTTAGCCAATGTAGAGTACCTGTTCCTGACAGTACTCTAACTTTTCTTTGTCCACCTTGTACCCCTTCTCAGCTAGCACTGTGAGCATCTTTACTGAGTCATTTCTACATCTTTCTTCAGTGGTGCTGCAAATGATGATGTCATCAACGTATTGCAGCACTGTGCTCTCCTTCTCAATGTTTCCAAAATCCATCTGTATTATTCTGTTGAAAATGGATGGTGACTCACAGTACCCTTGAGGCAACCTTGAATGTTTCCATTTTGTGTTCCTGTATGTGAAGCTTGTCAAGTCTTGTGAATCTAGGTGCAGAGGTATCGAGAAAAATGCATTTTTGAGGTCAATCACGGTAAACCGTGATGCCTCTGCTGGTGTTCCACATAGTATGGTGGCTGGGTTTGCTGCTATGGGGTACTCTGCCTCTACAATGTAATTCAAGGGCCTAAGGTCCTGGATGAAACGCCAAGACCCTCATTTTGCTTTGCGCACTGGGTACACAGCTGTGTTGCATGGTGATTCTGATGGTACTAATATGCCATTGTTTATCAGGGCTGTTATTGTTTCATATATGCCCTCATCTGCCTCTTTTGATAGTGGGTACTGTTTCACCCTGGGTAATATTTCTCCCTTTTTTAGTTTTATTTTCACTCCTCCAATGCTCTTTATGCAGCCAAAGTCATATGGGCTGGTGGTCCACAGGGATGCGGGTACTGCTGCCATGTCTTCCTCATAAAATGGTACTGGTGTAGAGGCAGGTGCCTCTAGTGCCATTGCCATTTTTAGTGCCACTTGCTTGTATGTCACTCTTAACCAGATGTCAACAATCATCATAAACACCATCTCTCCTTCTCCTTTATCATCTGGAATGAGCTTCTCATCAGATACCTGTGTGAGCCTGCACCCCTCAGCCAGTGCTATTACTGCTCTCCAGGCCCTCCCCTCCCTGTCTTGGGCATGTACTGCAATGTAATCTGCAGTTGCTATTATGCTCTCGGTGCTAACTGAAATGATCTTACCCTCTGGTTCACTTGCTGGGGTCTCTGGTCTGAACAAGTATGCTGCTGGCCTTCTCCAAATCTTGCCCTCAATTCCAGGCATCCATGCAAATGCCATGTCTGTTCCAAATTGGAATATCTCTCCATCTACAGGCTCAGCCCGAGCTACTGTGGATGGCGCCGACGAGGCCAGCTCCAACGTTACACACAGCGAGCGGCTTAAAAGTGCCTTAAAGGCCCTTTCTTGGTCGCCCCACCCATGAAGGGGCAGGGGGAGGAGGCAGAGGTCAGCCCTCAGCAGCATGTTGGGCATTCAATAAAGAAGGATTCACAAGGACAATGTGCAAATTTAAACATGAGTGCAGCAGAGGCGCAGGTCAGCATCCGATCACGCATTGTTTTCAGGCAGGGGACAGAGGGAAAGGGTGAGGAGTGGGGCAAGGAGGTGGGGGGGAAGGACCGTATGCCAGTTAAAGTTGGGGTTTCTTTAGGTGGGGACTCAGTTTATCAGAAAGGATGGGGGGCCGCGAAGGTTGGAGAGAGGTTTGAGGGCGATCCCAAGGGAGTAGGAGGTGGGTGAGGAGGAAGACGTTTAGGTAGTGCGGGGGAGGGCCGCGGGGGTGATGTAACTGAAAACTGATAGGGGGTGGTGGCCGTCATTGGGAGGGCACGGAAGATGATGGTGAAGACCTTACGCTTGCTGCACGACAAGGTGAGACAGCTTAGGGGTGGACTTGAGAGGGTTATAGCGGCACAGAGTCAATATGGAGAGACTCACAGAGGTTAAGCGGATATCGCAATTTCAAGCGTACGGTAGTAGCCCCGGCTCGCATGAGTTGCAGGAGACAGGGCACGCGCTAGGGCAGGAATTGAGTACGCACATCACTGGAGGAACTTGGTAGATGAGGTCAAGGGAGTTGCAAGATCGGCTTGGTTTAGTGGCAGAACTGGCTGGGAAGGAAAATGGTGCAGTGGAAGTAATGAGGAGAGGTGACTGCATGGACGGGGGTGCACGAGGGCCCCTGGTGCACTTGGTAAATATGGTGTAATGGACGCAAGTGCAGGAGGAGCAAGTTATGTGGCTTGGACTGCATGGACGGGGGCGCAGGTTTGGCCCCTGGTGCAGTGGCGGAGAGGAGAAATGAGGAGATGGGTCTGCATGGACGGGGGTGCACGTGGGCACCTGGTGCAGGGTGGGTAACATGGTGCAATAGTAGTAAGGTGATTGAGGGTGGGGGGTAAGTGTGAACAGGAGGGGGTAATAGGATAGCGGAGTAAGGAGGTCTGAGTGGGGGTAGGTGTATTGGTTAGAAGAAGGGGGTTAAAGATACGAATTAAGGCGGGCCAGGAAGGGAAGGGCCGGGGTTTTTTCAGAGTGTGAGTAAGGAGTTTGTCAGCTGAGGGTGGGTTGTCTTGGGAAGTCAGAGGGGGGTAAAAGAAGGGTGTTTTTTAGGAGTTAAGTTTGGGTCTGCAGTGCTGGCAGCACATGTATTAGGGGGTCAGGAAGAGGGTTTGGAGAAAGTGGGGGCGCGAGCAGAGGTGGGGAATGTTGCCTGAAGGAGGTTAGTGCAAGCCATTGGGAAGGTAGTTGGAGGGGGACTAGCTGAGAAGAGGGAAACGGGGGGGGTGCTGGGATAAGGGAAGTTTAAGGGATATAAGTAGAGATTTCCTGGGATTGGGGCAGATTGGGAACGAGGGCAGGAACACGGGGGGGTGGTTTGGCAATGGTGAAGCAAGGCTCATAACTATTTTCTTTTGCAGATGGGGGCTTGAAGGAGAGGTTAGTTGCCGTAGACGTGGAATTGCGGCCATCGAAGGGTTCATTGGGGCTGGGAAGGTGGGGAGAGAGATCGGGGGTTGTTTGGACACAACTGAGGATGCAGTCATAACTGTGTTTTATTAGATAAGGGGCTTAGAGGTGTCTATTTGCTGCCCATGTTGGCGATCGGAAGGGAGTGTCATGGAGTTTCGGAGGCATTTATAGTACACGCAGGAGGAATGGCTTAGTAAATTAATGAGTAGTAGCTTTGCTAGAGAAATAACAGGGGATCTAGCTGGTTTTCGGGATTGGGGCTCAAGGTAAGGTGGTTGGACAAAGTTGTTGCTGAGGAGAGTTGCAGGGGGGTGGTATTTGGAAGGGGCAGCGGGTAGGTCTAGGAAGAAGTTAACGGGTAGTTGGGGATGTGGTTGGGGCAGTGGGGGCACAAGTGTTGGTGCTCAGGGACACAGCTGTGTGAGGATTTTCGTTTCAAGAGGAGGGAGTGCATCTATCGGTTTATGGGAATAGTTAATGAATTATGGGGTGACCTGGGCGGTCCAAGACATAATACAAATTGAAAGTAGAGGTAAGTTAGGATAGCTGGGGCAGAAAGAACACCTCAGGGGACGTTTTTTCTGGTGCCGGGGGCATGGCCATTTTTGATGAGGGGGAAGGGAAGCACAATGGGGGAATAGCGGGGGAAAGGATGGGGGTGGTGCTGTTTGCACGAACGGGCTACGCCGGGGGTGCAAAGAGGGGGAACAAGTATTAAAGATGGAGGAACAAGTATTGAAGATGGAGGGGCATGGTCCCGGGGAGAAGATGGGAGAAAGCGGGAAAGAAGGCTGAGGAAGATGGTAAGGAGACAGTAGGGAGCAAGGGATAGGTAGGCAGGAATGTTTATTTAATTGCTGGGGAATTGAAATGGTTAATTATTAATTTGTTTGGCAAGTGTTTAAAAACAGATTTGTTAGTCTGTAAGGCCAGGGGCCAGGTTAGCGTTGATTTGTGAGCTTTGGCCTGTCACATTAAAGCAACCTTTTCCACTACAAGCAAGTCTGGGTGTTTTGTGCAGTAAGCCCAAAAGACCGACCCCCTCACCCCCCCACTCTCCTCACTGCCTATAAGGACTCTCTGCTCACCCTGACCATAGCTACCACTAATCATTCAAGGCATGGCCAATCAACACTAGAAAGGACTGCTTTAGCCTTTCAGGTTGCATGCTTTCTATCTGATTCTAACGAGGCCTCAAGAAGTCAAAGTCTTTGCTTATGGTCTATGAGCTCACATGAGGATTAAAGGTGCAGCTTTCCTACATTTGCTGACCTCATGTAGGGTGGTTTGGACAAAAATACATATCCATTTTTGTTTATGCAAATCTGCAAATAATAATCACTGTCGTCTGATACATTTGATCAAATCAACCGTAATCTGTTAAGAAGTAAAAAATAAACACAATTTCATAAAAGTGAAAATAATTTATGAAACAGATGTTGCTGCTGAATAGCCTTATTTACTGCGCAAATACTATTAAACAGTAATCTATTGCTGCTTGATTGCTACACAAATATAAAAGGTGCCAAACATGGCTGTTATAGTTAGTATTTATGTTCTTTCACCATGAAGTGAAACCATTGAAAGCATTTCTATTTCGCCATTGTTACTATTCTCGGGTGGCAGGGGCAAGGGGGCAACGCCTCTGCACTCTCAGAGACACTGGGGCTCAGGAAAGAAAATATGCACATGGAATAAGCTCAGTTCAGTTATCTATGTGCAGCTTGTAACCACAAGTTCGAATCCAGGCCTGCGTAACACTGTCCCTCGTCCCTCCAAAGTTAATAGACCAAACGCAATTAATGTACTTAATAAGAACAACAAATATGAATACAGTGCCTAGAGGCAGGCGATGGTATTACTAATGTGCAGAACCTTTACTCTCCAAAGAAATCTCAATCAATATAAGTATGGGTTTAATATCAGAACAATGCTTTCTATTTTAAAATGGAGACATTTCGTTTCTCTTTTGTGTAACCCTTACTGAGCAATGGTGCATTGAATGTGTATTCTATTAACACATCCTTATCACACATTCAATGATATATTTATTCACCATTATTAGAGAATGCATTTAAATATATGGGGGGAAGGGGAGAGTGCACACTTATTAATTCCTAATGGGAAGCAACAGTTGCCTGGCCCACACATCCCTCTGGGATCCTTAGGCTGGAGAGAAGTATGAGCGATGTGTATTTAATTTCTAGAATCTCCAAGTCTCTCTGTCAGTGATATTTCGTGCCATGTGGCCAGTGTCCTGGGCGCACAAAGGTACAAGTGCCCTTGCACTCTGAAGGTAGTGGCTACTGGTCAGCAGGGCAGGGTTCAAGACCATCTGCGCCCCTACTGGCCTTGACATCTGCCGCCAGACCTGCAGAGGGCCGGCGTGGTGCCCATTCAGCAGCAGACCCGCGGAAGGCTGAGGGCGTGACCCCAGGAAGAGATCGCTGGAGCTACGCGGGTCAGAGGCGTGACCTCGGAGTGAGAGTTCAAATCGTCCGCCCCGACGGGCATAAAGTTACCGAGTGGAATGGAGTTTCCGCGGCCCAGAAGAAGGGCCAGTAAAAGTACCTTCCCTCCCTGTGAATGGGCCTGCGGATTTTTGCTGATGGTGAGTGATGGTAGCCAGTTTCAAATGGATTTTCGCGTGTGATCTTTTCACCTGTCCTGGTGCCCAGGTCAGAGGCTTAATGCAGGGCCATCTATCAAGCCAATGGCAGGAAAATATTGTCAGTAACGTGATCCAAAGCACTTACATGCCTGCGAGTAGAGACTAAAGCAGCAGGGTGGGCTATTAAGACTGGGGCACGCGTTCGGGAAAAGTGATCGAAGATTCTTTTATCGTGAGCAATCTGTCATATTCTTCAAATCCAACCGCGCTTTTAATATGCACAAAAACCACACACGACATAGCAGAGCACTGGTTTTCAAACAGAATTAATACATGGGGAAATGGTTAGCTTTGGACTCAAGAGTTTCATAGGTCAAGCACATAAAGAGTATTGAGACTAAATCCCGGTGTGCAATGTTGTTTCTAATTGAGGCAACGCATGGGGTACTTAATTTACATCTGGTGTACCTTAAAAGTTATAATAAGCATGCCTCCTTTATATGTAAGGCCCACGGGTGTGATACTATTAGGCGCGTTCATTACCTGGCTTTTTAATGTGCTTGTGCATCACGGCCCCAAAACGCACGGGCATTTCAAAGGTAGTGCTGTATTGCGATCGCTCGTCCCGCACGACTTTAGGTCAGGCGAAAAATCTGCAACGAGCAATAATTATAAGAAAATAATAGCCTTTGTTGGGCAGAGCTCTGCCTCATTAGCATGGACTATGACTGCCACAACAAGAAGGACGGAGAACACAGGCATGCGTGGCAGATAAAAGCGGCAGCAGAAGATGAAATGAGTGCACAATCTCCTTTATTGTACATTCCCCTAATGGATGCCTCTCCAGGCCTCCAGGAGCGAAGGGCCAAGCTGTAGGGTGCTTCCCATCCCACTGTGTACATCCACATGCGTTGGGTCTACACGTGTTTGCAATTAGTGAACAGTAAATGGCCGATTTCCAATGATTTCCTCCTGTAAATAATCGTCCACCATCTACCTCATGCAGGCCCTTTAAACGTATCTTTTCTTCTTTCGCCAAACATGAGTCATTATCAAATTCTGGGGTTGACTCCTGCGCTGGTTTGATGCTGTGGGATGGAGTAATAGCAGATAGTATAATTTTGAATATTAAAGACCACGCACTTATACACAATAAAAATGCTTAACTTCATAACATTTGTTATAAACAACCTTCCCTTCTAATATTTATTTATTTATAACCCTTCATTGAGATCACACCCAAGGACGTTACAAAACAAAATCATGACGGCAATTTCACAAACCAAAATTATACTGAATACATTTGGGAAATTCACCATCAGACCCGCCGCCATTTACTAGCGACAAAAAGTTTTGCCAACCATACTATATGGTTTGGAAACAATAACTATAGTAGAACTTTCTGTCCTAAATAAATTAGAGGCTACATTTTGGAGGGGTGTTCTACATCTGCCCCAGTGTGTACCCGGACCGTGGTTACGGCATGAGTTGGGTTTGACGTCCTTGTGTGCAGTATATCACTGGAGGTTGTGCGCCTTATTTCGTAAGGGCCTGACTTATGTAAGATCTGATAATGTATTAGCTACGCTCTCAGCCTACATGTTATCATCAGAACATGCCTTTGTTAAAAAGTGGGTGGCATACGTCTATAGAATCTTGGCCAGAGCAGACATTAGTTTAGACACTCTGCTTGACAATCCTGAACGAGCAAAAATCAAACTATTCAGGTGTGATTGGATTGAGACGAAAAGGGAGTGCCTTGGGTATAAAGATTTCCAAGCTTTGATTTTTGAGCACAAAAAGCTCAATGTGCTTCCACCATATCTAAATCAAGCACCTTGTCCTCAATTAAGAACAACCATCATGAGCCTACGATTTAACTTAGTTCAAACAGGTGATATTCTCACTAGAAGAAAGTTATTGAACCCGAAAGAGAATGTGTGTAGATTCTGTGGAGTACGTGAAGCTAAAGAAACGTTAGAACATATCATAATAGAATGTCCACCACTAAATGAGTTGAGAAACAAATATTTTTGCAAACATATGACATATCTCGGTGCAATGCATCCAGAAAGTCGATGGTCAATAATCTTGTCAACGAATTCCATAAGTATTCGAATAGCAACATTCAATTTCATTTCTGCTTTAGACTTGGAGAACGGTGTGTCTTAGCAAAAGGGTTAGGTTAACAAGAAATTTGATGGAGTAATGTATGATCTCATTTTATAAGAAGTGCTTTGACTCACAAGAGTTATCCTATTGTCTGCTAGATATTTTGTTTTCATTTAGGTTATATATATGAATCGTTTTCATTTTTCTGTTCCATTTTGGTATCTGAAAGTGGTTTTATTCTCCTTTTTATGTTACTTAATCATTCTTCTTTGTTTTTGTTTTATCTGACTATATATCTTATGCAATGTTTAACATATGTACATTTATTTTTAATGTATGTTTAACATCTGTTTCATTCACTCTATTTATTTTGATCGTGTATTTAATATATTGTTTAACAAATCTACATTTTTATACTCTATGAAATAATGTATTGATTTATATTGAAAAAGTTGATTCTTCAGCTATATTCAATAAAAAAAATAATAAAAAAAAATATTTATTTTAATGGACATTAAGATTCCTTTTAAAAGTGTTTTTTTTTCAAACATTAATTAACTGGGCCAGTAGTTGCACACAATAAGGCGGAGAAACAGAGGCTGGTTCTCTGTGTGAGCAAGGAGAAGGCCACTGGCCAACATGTGCTAATCCTTTGCAATTCTGTTATAGCAAGCGGGCTCGATGCACGGCTCAGAGTTCGATGGGCAGCACGCTATATGAAGAGATTGCATGTGCGAAGACCGAGGGGGAGTTTCGCCCCAGAACCCCAGGGCAAGAGACGAGAACCTTAGCTGGGGGAGAGCCAGGAGACCGCCCGGGGTGCCACGCCCCACAGGGCACCATTAGCCCCCGCCAAGCCAGCTCAGGGAGTCTGGCGTAGTGGGAGAAGGTGTGGCAGGCAGGCTTTTGCTATTAAATGCGACCATTGTGGCGGGCGTAGTTAATAACAATAGGGTGCTGATATCAGCACCCTATTGTTATTAAATGCGCCTCTCCGCCGCCAGCGCTTTTAACGACAAAAGGGCGCATTAGACCGCACCACGCCAGCTCGGGGAAGTCTTTCAAGGGCTCCCCCGAGCTGGCATAGTGGCAGAAGGCGTGGCAGGTGACCCATTGTTATTAAATGCGCCCGCGGCAGCAGAGCGCATATAATAACAATACCCTACACATATGTTAAAAAAAGGCATATGCTGGCCCCGCCATGCCCCCTGTTGACCAGGGGCACGCGGGGGGCGCCAATTTGGCCAGGGTGCTACTGCCCCAAAGGCCGGCCCTAAGGCTGGCACTGACTGCAGTTATCCTTCTCAGTCAAGGCTGCTGTGCTGGTGTCGCTTAAGATAGTGGGAGCAATGTGTTGGGCACCTGCCTCAAGGCAAGCCGCTGGAGACAGGAGCATTTGATCAATTAAGTTTATTCCCCATTTGTTGCACATCAGGAGTGATCAGATTAACCATTACTGGTCTTAAGTTTGGGTGTATTTCTATCTTATGATAGCCTCTGTCAAGGTAGAGGCTGGAGAGCCAGGATGACGTTTTCAAACTCCTAATCTAATGTGTGTCCCAGGTGTCGCTTTCACTGAGTGGCAGAGGCGTTGTTGGGGGCATGGGGGGTTGAGGGGACTATAGCCCGGGTCTTTCGGTTGTAGCCCTGAATGGAAGCTCAGGGGTTACAACCAAAAGGCTAGCTAGACCCGTGTCCCGACAGTCCCGACATTAGCGTAGCCCCGGATCTTTTCCAGACCTAGCAACACCCCTGTTGAGTGGTTGTGTTTGGGACCCTCATGATGAAAGTCACACTCTGTTGCCCAACTTGGGCTCAACTACCAAGGGTGTGGGGCCTGTTGCTTCCTCTAAACCATCTAACCATCACCTCTTTTGTTTTCCTGTAGTCACCCTGAGTGGGACAGGTATGCTCAGATGTGGGTCCTGTGTCTGCTGGGCCTAGAGACCCAAGCTACTCCTCACTGATGAGGCCCAACAAGGCTGAAACATGTTTGGGGATGCTTGTGGTCTCGTGCAGAAGGGATGTGACCTAGCAGTTCAGGCTGGGCTGCCCCTTTTGGTGTGGGACCAAGCCTGATTTTCATATGGTCTTTCCTCTCTTGTAATGGCTTGGCAGGTTGAAGAACAATGGTCTGGAGGGTTGCCCAGAGCAATGCCAGAAGTTATGATTAATTCTAAACCTTCCAGCCATCACCTCTCTTGTTTTGCTGTAGTCACCCTGTAATGAACTCATGGTGGCAACAGTAAAGACAGACACAAGTGATCACAGTTCAATAGTGTTTATTAAACTGTATAGGTAGGTTGGAAAAACGTCTAATCTAAACCTAAATCTAAGATGGGAACAAGCTTCAACCATCAAACAATAATAAGGCAGTCCCAGTGGCGTCTTGTCAAAATAAAAAGGCCTATACTAAAAATAAAATATTGCCATTCCTTACGCTAAATACCAAAAGAAGTGTGGCATAATGTTCTTAAGAAAGAAGGAAGTGTTCACAAATAATAAGTCAGGATGCAGTAGTCGGGGTCTCCCTTCCCCACGTTTTCAGCACGTGACAAGGTAGGATTTTGGAACACAGCACACGCCCCAGCTTTCCCAGCATGAGCCAACAGTTCTGCTCTCAGCAATCAGGATCCTTTGTGGCTAAGTCGCTTTTCTATCAAAAAGTCTCTTGCCTTTGTGGACCTGATGTAACCAAAAATATTATTTTCCACATGTACATAGGGCAATGCCTTTCACCCTTAGATCCCCCTCTTGCGGGCGTAGATCCCTCTCAGTATTTGCTTCCCTCAGCCAGGTTCTCTATGGTTTCTTAAATCTCTTCTGTGATATTCACAAATCTTAATGTCTTTTTGAACAGTTCACTGTGGACATCCCTCGGACGGGTTCACTCTTGTCAACACACTGTATATGGGGACTTTAGACTTTGCCCCCTCTTCATTGGCATCCCTCTTTCGGGTTCACTCTTGCCAATCTTGTCAATCGTGCCTTTTTCATTCAATTCTTACAATGCAGGATTCACTTCCCTTAGCATAACGATCATCTGTCGGTCAAAGACTTTTGACTGTACAGAGGATTTTACAAGACCCCTGTATGACCAATTTGACCCTTTTCTTTGCCTTTTCCAAGGCCTTCTGGTACTGGTAGTTTCAACAATCGGGTGATCGCCCAGAGTTTTCCTGAGTGAGCACCCACCTGGTGCCTAACTCCTATGTTGCTGGTTTTCCCCCTTTTACCATCAATGGCTCGTTTATTTTATATACTTTATTTTGTATTTTCAACATCAACAAACAATACAACATGGAGTCCGGTTCTCTCCCCAGCACCTGTATTCCCCAACAAGCATCACATTTGAATCCCAGTCTCAAGCAAGTAAGGAATTGGATGACTTTCTCTGCTTTCTAATGTTTTATCAGTCTGCAACTGTCATCAGATAGTGAAAGTAAGGACCCCAAACCTCTGGGGACGTACATGTAGGGGCATGGTCCTGATGAATGCTGTTTCCATGTCATTGCAGTAGGCGACATCTTGGAGCCACAACCGTGCATTGGGTGGGCGGCCTCTCCCCCATGTTATAGCTACCGTTCTGCGTGCCAAGACTAGTAGCAGTCCCACTAACCGCCTCATGGCGGGTTGTAGGGGCTTAGTACATCCCAGTAGTGCAGTAAACAGACTCAACTCTAGCTGTTCCCCCACAATCAACGAGATCTTGGACAACAACTCTGGCCAGAACTGACTGACTCTCTGGCATTCCCATGCAAAGTGAAGGAAGCTTGCTGGGCCATAGCTGTATCTAGTGCATGCCTCTAAGGTGGACTGGCAATGTCTGTGTAGCCTGGCTGGGGTGTGGTACACCTGGCTGACAAAGTTAAAATGAATATGTTTATACCTGGAGTTTATACCAGGACTCTGCCTCAGTATATAGGCCCAGTCCTCATCTTCAATGGGGTCTCCAAGGGATGTTTCCCACCTTTTCCTCTGGATTTCCATCCCACCCATCTCATCTACCAACATTTCTCTATAGATCTGTGAGGTCAACTGGCCATCCCCCTGCATCTGAATTACCCTGTGCAGTAGTTGCCATACTGGTGGTTGTGCTGGGAACAAAGGAAATAAGGACTTAAAAGTGTGGCGGAGCGAAAATACACAAATATATCAAGGGCTGAGCCAGCTCCCCACTCTTTTGCTTGTTGTATCGTAAGGAACACTCCATGCACAAACAAGTCGCCCAGAGTTTCTAGTGTTAGCTTGTCCACCCATTGCAGATATACCCGCTCACACATTAAGGGTAGCCCGGGGATATGTTTTGCTGGTAGGAGGGGTGAGTATCAACTGGAAATGCTACCTTTCGCTGCCATCTTTCTCCATATTGCATACGTGATCAGGACTACATTTAGTGTGGGCGGTGGGACCCAGAGTTCTCCGACAACCACTGCTCGTAGCAGATTGGGGTCATCGGAGCTCGCTCGATTTGGACATGTGGGCGATCAAAGTGGGAGGCGTACCAGTACCCCAGGGATTGTGCTTGCGCTGCCCAGTAGTAGCGTTCTAAGTCTGGTAGGGCTAAACCTCCCTTTGCCGTTGGTTGTATGAGCGTTGTGTGGGCTACTCTTGCTGGTTTCCCAGCCCATAGTAGGTCTAGGATTAGGTCTTGTAAGCGCTGAAAAAATGCCTCCCGACAAGGGGAATGTTAATGAATAGATACAAGTTTGGGCAATATGATCATTGAACAATGGATATGCGCCCTAGTAGCGTGAGTGGAAGGTGTTGCCACCTTGTTGTTTTTTCCCAGAGTGTTTCAATGGTCCTCCCGTAATTGTCACGAAACAGTTCCTCTCCGTTTCTGGATAGCATCAACCCTAGGTACCTTACGACGGAGGACTCCCACCCAAGATTGAATTTGTCTCAAAATTTCCTGGTTTCTGTCGTAAGGGGGAAC
Source organism: Ambystoma mexicanum (assembly GCF_040938575.1). Taxonomy (NCBI): domain Eukaryota; kingdom Metazoa; phylum Chordata; class Amphibia; order Caudata; family Ambystomatidae; genus Ambystoma; species Ambystoma mexicanum. Next base: position 265,965,499 of record NC_090939.1, on the reverse strand, counting down.
ATCACTGACTTGCTAAGGTTGATTTTGAGACCTGAGTATACCCCATGTTCAAGTTGATTTCTGGATAACTAATGAAGAGGGCCACATCATCGGCATATAATGATATGATTAGCTTGTGTGTTTCCAGACAAAGTCCTCTCCCAATTTGTCGCTCTCTTAGACCCGCAGCAAGCGGTTCCATCGCGAGAGCGAATAGTAGTGCTGACAGAGGGCAGGCCTGTCTGGTCCTCCTTTTCATATTGATTTGCGCGGACAGCGCTCTCCCCATTGTAATTTTGGCGGAAGGGTTCCTGTAAAGAAGTGAAACCAGTTTCATGAAATAGGCCTCCAGCCCTAGTTTCTGTAGTACTGCAAAAAGATATGGCCATTCGACTGAGTCGAAGGCCTTTTCCGCATCTAAAAGTACCGCGACTGCTTGGGACGAGGATTCAGAGCCTCAATGATTCCGAAGAAAAACGGCGAATGCCAAACAACGTGTTCCGTCCGGGTATGAAACCCACCTGATCGGCCAGTATCAGCCATGCATCAATGGGATTAGCCGTTTAGCCAGGACTTTGGCAATACTTTGTCGGCTTTTATTAAGGAGATCAGCCTAATGGAGGCAGAGTCTTCGACGGGGGTTTCCCAGGCTTATGTAGTAATATCACATTAGCTTTGCACATTGTGGGGAGCAGTGTCCCCTTTTCAAGTGCCTTTTCGTACACAAGGAGGAGTGGTGCCATGGTAGGAGCTAGCGCCTTATAAAATTCCCCTGTTAGTCCATCAGGGTCAGGTGATTTGGATCCTGGTAGTTCCTTGATCGCTGCTTATACTTCGTCGAGGGTGATCAGCTTATTAAGAGATTCACGTAAATTCCCTTCTACCCAATATAATTCTGTTTCTTCAATGTAATTAAGGGCTTCGGGGTCCCTCAGGCATTTGGAGCTTTACAGCTCTTGATAGAAGGCACAGAATACTTCTGCAATGTTTTCTTCAGAGTAAACTATATCCCCTTGTGGGTTCTGTATACTGTCTATGAAGGGCGGGCGTCTATCTGCAGCTATCAGCCGTGCCAGGAGCGCTCCTGGTTTCTGGCCTTCGCCACACTGTCGCACTTGGTGTCCCTGTGCCAAAAACCAACATTTCTCGATCTGCGTTTGTCCTGAACTTATCGAGTTCCTCGCGAAGACGTGCCAATGCTTGGGGTTCTTGTTTTTCTGTGTATTCCCCCTCTATTGCTTTAATCTGAGTTTCCCCTTCGGCGAGTTCCCTTTTGATGACCCTCGAGATTCTGCTTTCCTTGGCCATGCAGACCCCTCTGACCTAGGATTTGAGCCTCCCATAAAACCCACCTAGAGGAGACCGATCCCTTGTTATGCGTGGGAAAGGTTTGAATCTCTACTCATCACTCTTGGGCAAATACCGGGTCTTGGAGTGGACCTGACTTGAACCTCTAGGAGTACCCCCCTCCCGCCCATCTCAGGTGTTCACTGGAGAGTGGTCGGAGAGTGTTCTAGGAAGAATGTGACTGTCCCCCCAGTGGAATCCCCCTTCCCGGGAAACTAGTAAGTAGTCTAATCTGGAGTTTGAGCCGTGTACCCAGGAGTGATACGTGAAATCTCTAACCTTTAGGTGGCAGAGTCTCCATGTATCGATTAGGTTATATGCCGTGCAGATTTCCTGCATCTGAAGGCACGCTTTGGTCATCCTGCTCGGGGCCGCACTTGACCTATGCCACAGGGGGTCTAGATTGGTGTTCACCCCACCTCCCCAGATGATCGTGGCTGTTTGGAACCGAGCTAGTTGTGTCATAACCCAGTCAAATGCGTTTGTGCTGTCTATATTTGGGCCGTATGAATTTACCAGGACTGCCAGTGCCCCCTCGAGTACTCCATGCACCAGTAATGTTCTCCTAACGTCGTCTCTAGCCACCGATATTAGCCGAAACTTCACCCCTTTACTTATCAGAATTGCTACTCCCCTGGCATAGGATGAGAAGGAGGAAAAGTATCGTGACATCCCCAGCGTGCACCCCACCTACCCTCAGAGGTAGTGAGATCGGTTTCTTGTATTAGTGCCACATCAATCAATGTGGTGCCTCTTAAGATATTGAGATATTCTCAGAATCTTGGCGTGTTTATTCCCCCACTCTTATGTTCCACGTTGCTACATTAAACCCCATCGGACCCTAGTGTATCTAGTCAATGAGGCTAGAGTCTTCTGAACCACTACCTTCTTGATATGGGTAAGTATTGCCCGTTCCATAGGATATGTCAGTGGAGTGAACTGGCGAGGTCTGGACTGCCACAACCATAACTGCCCCTAAACTCCCCTCTTCCCACCCTCTGTTCCCCCCCTCTCTGTGGTCCCCCTGTTTCCCCTCCCCCACAGGCAACCCCCAACCCGCCAGTTAACGTTACCCACCCCCTTAACCCATGTCCCTTATACAGTGCTGAGCTTGGGGCGCTAGTGCCCGGCCAAGTCCACATGCTCCCTTTCTAACTAGTGTATGAGTGCACCTGTGGCATTTGGGTCATATATTTGAGGTGTGTTCAGTCTATTTAGTATTCGCTTTGTTGCTTTCCCTTATTTGCTAATTTATACGACCTCAACGTCTAGTGTTTACAGTATTGCTTCCCTATTTTTTTCAGACAATACAACCTCAGTCCGGGTCCCTCTGGTCACGGTCATCTCTCCGGGGTCTCGGGCCGTTTCGAGGGGAGTGGCTGCCGATCTTGTCTTAAAAGGAGCTTGTTGCCCCTGGCGAGGTGAAGAATTGTGTCCTCCCCGCGTGCTGGACTCTGAGCTTCGCTAGAAAAAGCATGGAGTATGGTATGTTGCAGTCCCTCATGCATCTTTTTACCCCTGCGAAAGACCATTGTGACGCTTGTACCACCGTTGAGAAGTCTGGGTATATTTTAATCTTGTCACCATAGTTATGGAGTTCCCCCTTTCTTTGGCCAGTCGAAGGATTGTGTTGCGGCCCCTATAGTTGAGAAGCCATGCAATGATCGGGCGGGGGCCAAGAGGCGGGTATGTGGTGAGCTCTCTCAACCACAAACAATTGAGATAGTGTGGGTCCTCCGAACAATTCTTTACACATAGCCTCTACGAATTCTTCCATTTTGGGAAGACCCTGCCACTTTCTCACACTGGCTAGGCGAATATTGTTGCATCAAGCTCTCCCCTCCCAGTCTTCGTTTTTGGCATTTACCGCTTTCACCTGGACCTCTAGTGCTGACACTCTGGCTACAAGCAAGGTATTCCTGTCTTCCAGCCCGGATACTCTCTGCTCCACTGCATCCAGGCGATCGCCATGTTTGTCAAGCTGGTATGCTTGCAGGTTAACCTTGGAGGTTAATGAGTCTCTTTTGGAATCGAGGCCTCTCATGCCAGTCTTGAAATCTAACAGGATATCTCGAATATCTATCTGCGGGGCCTGGGAAGCACTCTCTCCGGTCTCTCCCTTTGACTCGCTGGGGTTGCGGTCTGGGGGCTTGACGGAAGGTCCACTTTTAAAGTTGAGTTTCCGCTGTAGTTTGTCCGATTACCCCATGTTCGGTGACTGTCGCTCTCGGGATTGATATGGTCTGACCAGGGAAGATCGCAAGAGTCAGAGGGGCCCAACCTCCCCTGTGACAGAGCAGCACAGGTTTGATTATTTATGGCCTCAGTGGCAGGTAGGTTTGCACAACTATGAGCGCATACGTTGTTCTTATTTTCTGCCAAGTGTTGGCTTCAGACTGGAGTAGTCAGTTGTATTGTTCCGCACCCCCTTTAGGGAAATTGGGAACTGGCAATGTCCTTCACTAAAGCATCTCGTCTGTTGTCCTGTCTGGGCTGGCGTGGATTACCGCTGAGAGATCCAGGTTCGTGCCTCCCCTTTTGTCGTACTGTGCCGATTACAGAGCTTTGGCTCTCCCTCAAAACACACTGTTGATGAGGGTACTCAACGTGTGGTGCTCTGTTTTCTTCCACTTGGGTTCAACTTAGTGTGACACTCTGTCGTTATTTCAAAAGATGCTGGGGTGTTACATCAGTGTCACAGTTTCCCCGCACGTCACGGTCCTGGTAGCAGTGTTAGATACCCGACGGCTGGCCTCCTGATGTTTATTTTGGGGAGGCAGTGGATTCAGCTGGTTCCCTGCTGCTGCTATATGTTGGTTAGCCAGTGTACATTTCAGTGGGCCGGAGCAGCTGGATTAACCCTTTTATTAGCTTGTCTGTTGGTTCTGCCCCTATACACTACTTTGTGGTGTGTTAGCCTACTTCGTTGGTGTCTGGGTATTCTTTCTGGCCTTCTCCCTCGCCGACTGTGTGATGCGTCAGATGGTTGGTGCTTAAACGACTATTGGGGACGGGTTCTAGACTGGTTCTGTTCCCCCTACCACGCATCAGGTGAGTGTGCTGTTGTCGGGCCTCTAGTTCCCCAGCTGGCTTTTCCCTCTTTATTACGGTATAGTGAGGCAGTGTATTGACCTTGGGCTTCACCTTTAGTCACAACACTGCCTGCCGTATCTGCTGTCTTGTAGCCAGACATTTAATGGGCACCAGGGGGTGGGCTCCGAACTGCCACCAACCCCATGTCTAGAGTTGGGGAGACGGAAGGCTGCCTCAGTCTGCTGGTGCAGCCCGTTGAATCCCACTGTGGGTGGATGGCTGCGGAGGGCGAGCGTTTCAATCTCCATGTTGAGCCTGGACAGCAGGAGACTGTGCGTAGCAGCAGGGTCCCTGAGCTTTCCTTTCACGCCCCAGGGCTGCCACCGCCGAATGGCAGGAAAAGGGCCTCGACGTTGCAGCTGGTGGGGGGGGGAGGGGCGAGGGACGCTCCTCCTCTCGGCTGTGCAGTTTATCGCAGGGCGGCTCGCAACACACCGAGCCGTCAGGGTTGTTAGCTTGGCTAGTCGTGTGCTGCCTGTTGTGTGGCTCCGTGGACCCCGCTGACTCGGCCCCCTGCACCAACTGTCTTACCCGGCACCACAAGTGTGGGGGCCCGTAGCGGGCTCGACACTGCCTCTACTCCGCTCTGCTCTGATTCTCAAGGGAGGCCGATGTTGGAGGCTTCAAATCTATTCAGCCGTGTAAGGGGGCTGCATTCCCTTCAGTGCGGGATATCCTCTGCCGTCCCTCCCTCGGTCCGATAACTCAGGCGAATGCTACTCCCGTCTGTTGTGCCAGCCTCTCTCAGTTCTCATGCAGAACATGCTCCCCCACTCACTGGCTGCCAGACAAGCCCTGCAGGGCCGATGGTTGCTTCTTGTGCTGGCCTGTGTGTGGGCCGCCTCGCCCTCCGGACTTCCTGCTGCAGCATTGCTGGTTACTACTCTGCAGTGGCAACGCTGAGGTTGCGCCTGCTGACCTCTCACAAGCTCCTCCTGGATAGAGCTTCTGCTGTCCATGCAGTGCGGGGGTGAGCCTCCAGACCCCCAGATCTAGCAGCACCGCGGTGAGTCAGGCCGCTTCTCAGGCTTTCCGGGTAGACCTCTGGTGCCACCACCAACCTCACGTCGACCATTGGCTCCTGACTGCAGTCTCAGCCATTCCCGCACCCAGGGACTGCCGTCACTCCCATAGTGCCGACCGAGGTGGCCTCCCACGTGGTCCTTCTCTTACATGGGTCTCAGGGGCAATTTAAGAGACTTTTGGCTCCTCTAATGCGTTGTTTCCACTACCACAGACGCTATATTATCAGGATTTCTGGAAGCTCTGCACGGAGCTCAAGGAGGGGCGGCCCTCATGGTCGGGCTCTCTAGCGCCACCCTACCATCAATGACTCTTTATGCTTGCACAGTTCAATTAGCCGTTTGCTACTTTTTGCTCAACACAGTTCGGTTTCTTATCAACTCTCATCTCGACTCATCGGCTGTGATGAACCGCTTGGCTTTCTTTCTCTTTGGAGTCAAGGTTGGTACTACGTAGACAAGCGTCTCTCCCTGGCTTAGTTATCAGCAGAGGAGGGTCTTGTGTTACGTTGACATCTGCTGCAACACACACTGGCTATTGTTCGCAGTCTTACGATTCCTTCAGCAGAGGTTAAATGGATCTTGGTCGGAAAAGGCAAGGTCACTTCTCTCCTTGTCACCCTCTCGGTTTGCACCTGCTTTCTGCACTTGAATTGCCGTGCTGAGTTAGTTCTCACGTTGTGCGGTCTGCGTTGCTCGTATTGCGCTCTTGTGCTCCACCTTTTATCCCTATGGGGAAGGGAAAGGGCCGTTTGGTGTGTGCTGTTCTGGTCTATTGGCTGACTTTGCATGACCCTGGTGTTGGGACATGTCAGGTAAATGGCTCGAGTGTTAGTCCATCATCCTTCGTAATATGCGAAAGCATTTGCGTCGGAAAAGGGTGGGTAAAGTGTTTGCGTATTCGAGAAAAGATGTCATAAGAAGGGGTCTCACCCGTTGGTGCCCCACTTTCACTCCCTGAGGACCCCCCATCTAGGTGATCCTCCCTCACTAGTCCACCCCAGGAACTGGATCGAACAGCGATGGCCGTGTCCATGCTGCCTGGAAGACAGACCCCTGGGGACTATTAGGGAGACACCTTCAGGTTTCTCACAACCCTGAGTGGGACGGGTATGCACAGACATGGTGCTGTGCCTGCTGAGCCTAGAGACCCAAGCTACTCCTCACTGATGAGGCTCAACAAGGCTGAAACGTGTTTGGCGATGCTTGTGGTCTTGTGCAGAAGGGATGTGACCTAGCCGTTCAGACTGGCTGGTCACTTTTAGGATGGGAACAAGCCTGATTCGTATATGGTATATCCTCTTTTGTAATGTCTTGGCAGGCAAAGAACGATGGTGTGGAGGGTTGCCCAGATCAATGCCAAAGGTTAAGATTAATATAGTGTCCAGCTCTTCGGCCACTCTCTTTTAGGTGTATGCCCACTCTTTGCGGGTGTTGAGCTACTGGTGTCATGTTCTAGTCAATGTTTTGATTCATTTGTGGTGCCTTTTAGCTTTTTAGTTCTTCCATATCATTTCAGATATTTCTTCATTATGGATGCCTTTGTTTAACCCCCGAAGGCAGTCTGTTCAAGCCGAATGTTGTATTGCCCATGCGTAGGACCATTTTGAAACTGAAGAGGTACGTGCGCCACATTGTTTTATTCAGTAAGTGGATGTCAGCAGCGATCGACAGATCACATTTGTGCAGGATGCCTGTGAACATGCCCCTTCACATGAAAAGGTGCTTGTGAACATACCCATGCACATGAGAGAGACATCAGCGCCCGGTTGGTAGATTTTCACTCAACGGGCGCAGGGATTAGTGGCAATCCATCTGCACCCCTTAACATTGATGGTGGGCCCCAGTGTCGATAAAGAATGTAATCGTCTGACATCCATCAATAAGTTCACCTTAGGCTGTCCTTCTCACAGCACTTATTGGTCAAGAGGTATTCCTGCTCCCTGTAATGAGAGTTTGTAGAGTTACCCCTCATCTTGGGGGTACTCCGGTCGGTAGTCACCACATCATTTGGCGCGACCGGGGAGGATTGTATCCACAAGTTCTGCTTGTATCTGGGTGAGGCCATCCCTCTGCACACCACATGGAAGTGGTTGGATCCTCCGCACTTGCTGCAGCATTGGCCTATGGCTAGGCATGGCCCTTCATGTATGTATGCTAGGCGCACCAGTAGCAGACCTGTTCTTCCTAGTACATCTTGCCTTGTCTGTTTCGGTGTGTTTCACCTGAGTGTTTCACATGTGTCTTCGAGCAAATGCGAGCTACATACTACGTCGGGGTGGGCAAGAGTGCCTTCTACGGATGCATCCTGCAGTTCCACTTTTTCCAGGACCCAGGATCGTCTGCAGAGGCAGTGGCTTCTTAAGATGTTTACTGAAGGCAGAAATCCTCGATGATTTGAAGGTGAATGGTTTCTTCATTTGGGAAATGTGGCCAAAGCACAATGCATGACTCTTTTTGCAGTTATTTACATTGGTTTAAGGCACACCACTCATAGTCAACATTGCTCTGGACAACACGGCTTCTCTTTCTTCTCCTTGCAGGTAGGCTTAGAAAATAACCCCCTCTCCCCTCGGCACCGCCTCGCAGCTTTGAAACCCCCCAAAATGCATACACAAACAGGCCTTTTTAAACCAGCACCTGGACTCATACTGACTGCATTTTATCCTTCTTCTCCTTGCCTTGCCTTTTTTAGTCTTCTCACCCTGTCATAGCAACCATCGTGTACCTTAGAAAGTCCTCAAACATCTTGCGCGAACAGACCTTTTTAAACCTGCACCTGGACTCACATTGACTGCAGCTTCACTTTCTTCTCCTTGCAGGTGGGGTTAGAATCTTATTTCCTCCTCAAAGCCACTATATTGCACCTTGAAACGTTCCTCCACAACCCTGTCTGCAGCTCCTTACCTCGATCCTGTGATCTTCGTTGCTTTAGAGAGACTTAAAAGATGACTGCCATGTTATTCCCAATTTATATCTGTTTTCTGTTGAACTACTACTTGCAGGGCACTTTGGAAAAGTAAGCTACTTCCTTGTGACAGAAACAAATCACACAAATAACATACAATACGAACTCCATCACACAACTCCACAGAGACAACTATTTACATACAGCTGCATTCTTCTCACCTGCAATTCTACACCTCTATGTAGCCCCTATTGTCTGGCCCTGGTCTGAGGCAAGGATATGTGCCTCCCTTACCCCGGACCAGGGGCATTCCCCAAGGAAACCAACCTCCCCTCGTCCCAGGTCAATTGGATATGGATGGGCTCTGCATCTTCAAATCAACAGCAATTTTTAACAGGAGATGGGTTACACCCTGAGCTCTCACCTGAATCCAATGGGGCACAGACACCAATGTGATATTGTTAGTGATCCCAAAGGGCACACATCTTTATTTATAAAAACACATACACTTTATACTAACAGTCTTATCACTAATCCCCCTTCTAGGTTCCTCTGACGTGAGAACTTTTTAAAGGCGTCTGCCCTGTCAGCCCAGCCGCCCTTAGCAGGGTCAGAAGGCAACCAATATGGTGGAAGACACTCCTAACCTACACCCGGCACCACCCACAAGAGAGATGAAGTGAGACCAGAGGATGGCCTCAATGGGTGGTTTCACTTCACTCACCTTCTTCACACCAGGTTACAACAATCCTCTATCCCTTCACTACTTAACTCTATACACAGTCCCCGAGTTATCCCCTAAACAAAGATGAATATACTCTATACATACGTATAACTATAAATATGCACATGCAATTAAATGTGCATATAAATGTACACAAAGAATGACAATAGAATATAAAACACTATTTTACACTGGGGAGACTGCTGCAGTCAGCCAACTATTTTCAGTACCTTTCCTGTGGGTGGTGTATCCTGGGGTGGAAAGCGGGTCTGCCCCTGATAAAAAAAGGGCTGTGTACCCCAAGTTCCTGGTCTTCTGGCGTGTCTCCTTCCACCATGCGGGGTTATTCGAACTCACCACGGCTCAGCGCCAATGATGGATACATCTGGTCTGGCCCCTGTGCGGGCTGACAGCCATCATAGCCCTCTGAAAGCCCGGGCTGCTCCAGGCATGCAACCCGTGCTCACAGTAATGCTCAGGCTGTGGGGGATGCTTGAGGCCACAGCCCCCCAGAGTGCCAACTATCATCTTCCTTTTCTTCCTTCTCCTGTTCTTCTCTTTTTGTAGCCAACCATTTTCCAATGGCTTTCTTTTGAATTTTCTCCCCTGCGCAGCCCACATCTACGGCAGGGAAGTTCTGTTTCTTATTCGTCTGTCTTTTCTTTTGCCCCTGCAACATTCCATCCAGCCCCATGGTATCATGGAATCAATCCAGTCCACCAAGCGCATAGAAGCACATCCACAAACCCTATATAAATCATTTTATTTCTCACACTCTGCTGTCTGTGTCTTTGTTTCATCATTCCACTTAGGGGATAAATATGCAGCTCTGTCTAGCCAGGCACTATTTGGGTCACAGGCTTCATGGACACACACACACAGGAAATTAGTGACCTCATTACCATACACTGCCTGACTTGCTCTTTTTCAGAGACGCATGGCTATAACCCTGCTACACACCTGTCATCCCACACATGCACCCCCATACTACCTGATTCACCCCAAGGACTGTCCACACAAAGCAGGTGGTGTCATTGCCATTATTTACAAAGACTCACACTTATCAACCCCACCTATCCACCATACATATCCTTTTAATGCCCTTGCACCTAATTGCTCCCCTCTATCGCACCCATAACCCACTTTCATCCACCTCATTTACTGTCCCCCAACATACAAACCCAACTGACATACTGAATGGTCGAACTACCACACTGAATGGTCGACTTCACTACTAACAACCACAGCTTCCCATGATCAACCATCTACCTGGGAAATGTTTTCCCAGGTGCTTCCTGTTGGGATGCAAGTGCAACGGCTCAACTGTGGAAAGAGGTTTAGGCTGCGTAAATTGTATTAGCAAGAAGAGTGGGTCATGTAGTGGCAGTTTATTGCCAATTAGTTTAGGCAATTCTGCACACGTGTTATTTGTAGTTAGTGTGACACACCTTAGAGGGCCTCACAAAGCCTTACATGATGAAAGAAGGTACAACATTGTAATAAAGTTGCTTATTATATTTAGAGGTTAGAGCCAGGGCGTGATCAATTAAGTTTTGTAACTACTAATAGTGATTGATGTTGTGCTCTGGTTGCATTAAGCAGATTTTAGAATATGCTGTTTTTTTATATCCAGGAAAGCTTTTTGTAGCAGGTGAAAATGTAGCTTTAGTGTCCAGCAGTGAGATAGGGTGAGGGCTGTGTTGTAGTAACATGAGGGCTGTGTGCCGCATGAGCAAGAGTTATGCCATTCTGGATTAGGCCTCGTTAGAAGTTGCAGCTTCTGGTAGTTGGAGAATTAGGCCACCTTTTGGAACTTTTTGCTCTCTCCATTTAATTAGAGAGTATGCATCCTTCTCTCCAGCGAGTGTGCAGACCTCCAAGGTAATGGAGGAAGGGAGACGCGCAGGACAGATAGCAGTTAATTGCACCAGGCCGAGCATCTCACAGAAGCTGAGAACGGAATGTTGGTTTCGGACAATTAGATTAGTGCTGCGGCTGTGAAGGATGAATCTCATGAGGACAGAGCCTTGTGGCTGGAATTGCCAAGGTGTCGAACTAGGGTTTGAGTAATAATTGCCCCATTGAGAAGTGGCCAGTCTATTTGCACTGCAGGTGTTTGAGCAAAGAGAGCAAATAAATATGCAAAATTCATCCCCAAGAGCAGTGCCATGACTGTATTTTTTGTTAAGCACCTGGTGCCCCAGAAAGATAAGGTAGGAAGCATGCTAGGGAAGTATATGTGTTCTAGGAGGGGTGTAGTAAGAGGTGATGCCAAAGAGTACAGCTGCATGGTTAAAGGGGCTGATTTTCTGGTCTCACGAGGAAGCCATTGTATTATTTAGTGGGTTGCCTCGGAACTCACCAGTAAAAATTACAAAAGTAGTTTAAAAAGGAGTGTACACCGGGCAAGAAGTAACACAATTTATTCCGGGCCCAGTTGTAGCTGGGAAAGCAAAATTCAAACATAATGCGGAACAGAACTGCATGAAAATTGCTGTCAAAGATATGCCTCTTAACCAAAAGCTTTTATAATTTCATAAACTAATTAGCATCAAAAGCACATTACAACATTAGGACATTCCTTCACGGACGAATGATTGGTGGGATCGTGTCATTCCCCTTTAGCGGGACATACATTATCTTGAAATGATTGCTGTGTTTATTGTCCTGCACCTTTCCACTTCTATTGCAGGGTTCGTCAGTATTACTACGTACCCTGATGATCTCTGAGTTATCAATGTTGATTTGCTCCTTTCTCGTATCGCGAACAGTGCATGTTTCATGTACAAAATTGCAGGCCACCCCTTTGTTATTATTGATGCTTTCTCAGTTGTGAACGCAAGTGCCTGTTCACAAGGAAAGTGTCCCTGCATCACGGGGTCAAGTGATCCGTGGTAGTAGGACAGTGACTTGTGACACTGTCCCTTCCTTTGTGTCAGCACGGCGGTCATCGCTTTGCCATCTGAGTGAGAAAACAAGTAAAACATCTCTTTATAGTTGGGTGTAACTAGTACTGGTGCATATGCTAGCTCATCAAAATTCTCATCAATTTCTCCTGTCCATTTAATGTTGCTTTTGTTTTTCTGAGCTTCCTTATGTGCTTGGAGAAGCGCCCTGGTGTATGTAGAGTAATCAGAAATCCATGCCCTGCAGTAATCTCATAACCCTAGGTACTGTTGCATTTCTTTTACCATTTCTGGTTGGGGTGTTTTATGTGTTGTGTCCACCTTTTCTGGCGTTCTTTTCCACCCATCTGCTGTGAAAATCTTCCCCAAATAAACTACTTCCTTTTGACAGTACTGCAGTTTCACTTTGTCCACACACCACATAGCCACTGTCACGCAAACAGTGACACCTGCTAATCGAGATAGGATACAGCTTTCGCCCTGACAACATCTATACCACAAACCAGGAACTGGTGCTCTCCAAGGTATACTATGGAAATTCTAGCCACACTGGACTCCCCAATAACACTATGTGGTGGTCTGTAAATAAGGGTGCCAGTTGCACCATACTGGCACCCTTTCCAGACCACCACACTACAACTCTGCCTCCCTGTGCCGTTGCGACCGGCAGGTCTGACCTGCTGTGCGCAACAGCCCTGGATGGCAGAGTTGCCACGGAAGCACCGGCACCGTTACCAACGGTGCCGGTGCTTCCGTGTCCCCATTCCCATGGAGTCCCATAGGGTATGGGGACTTACACTTTCCACTGCCTGATATCCTGGGCCACCAGGACTTGTAATGTCCCGGTGGCACCGGGATCTCAGGTGGCAGAAACAGTGTTACGAGTCCGGCGGCTACCGGCGAGTTGCTGCCGGACTCGTAATGAGGCCCCCATCACTCCCTTGCAGGCTGTGCAAAACATACTCTACACCTACCCAAATGCACATCCCCTCAGCTTTCTCCCCTTGCTACCATTATATCAGTCCCACAGAATCGTTTACAAAGCATTTGGCATTGTCTACAAGGCTTTTAACCTCAAACCCCCATCCTACCTACAAAACAAACTGAAACCCATCACCCACACAAACACCGGAGAAGGCAACCAAAATCCTATGCACTTCCACTCTACAAGCTGACCTGCACACACAAAAGCTAACCTACACACAAAAACAACACAGTGGGCATGCCTTCACACTCCACATCTGTACCACACCTTTCATCATCACCTTCTTTAAAAGCCTCAAAACATACGCCTTTCCCTACAATCAACCTGCCGGAACGCCTCTCCTGCTATACTTTATCTATCCTAATCTTCATATCCTGTTCGGGAAAACATTGTAACTTCTTTTTTCACCTCCTCCCTTTTGAACTTTGAGACCCTCTAAGAAGGGCCAGCAACTTGTCCTCCTTTCTGGCACGTTTGAGGAAGATTTGTTCTGTATCCCTGTTCCCTTCTTTGTATACTCTTAAAGCCCAGATTTTGTATTTGGCCAATAGAGTCTGCCTTTTTGGCTCGCACATGTTCAGTTTGGGTTTGTTCTGTACCCAGATGTTGCTGACCACAGGCCTAGTAAGAAACACCCTTATAAGGATATTATGAGAGAACACCCTCAAATCAATCTCAATGGTCCAATTAGCCAAACTGAATAATGAGATTTTATATATTGTGAAATCATACAGTGTTTGTGTCCAAGTAACAAGGTCCCCAGAGAAACCAAGTACACTGGTGATTTATTTGTTATAACCAACAGACCAATGAAATACAGTAACAACGATTGTATCCAGAACCTTCAGAGCAGAATACAATGATGTTGGCATAAGTGGCTATATTTTACACAATGGTGCATGTTATAGTCTTGAATTTGTATGATCATCATTTACGTTGGTGCAAATCCGTTTCCACGACTGAGATTTAATAGGGCCAAGATAGCAACAAGCAGTCATTCATTTGCCCTGCCTCTCTGCACTTGAATCTGGTCCCCTCCACCAGAGGGCTTCCTCGCTCACCCAGGTAATACTTTACTATAACTCTCTTCACTCTTCAGCAACACCTTTTTCTCCTTCCTTTATCTTTTTCTACTTTTCCATCCATTCATCCTGGCACTTCGCTCTTAAGTCTGGCCCACTGTTTGACCACTGACCCCCTATAATTGTTGCCCTAGTTTCTGATGCTATTCAAACTGTTCTTCTTCCTATCATTAATTCTTCTCTCTCTTTAGGTATTGCCCCCCACCCCTGCTTCTATCAAGTCTGTTATTCCCACCTCCCTTCTAAAGAAGCCCTCCCTTTACCTTGGAATCCCATCTTATGTTTACCCTTTTTCTCTTCTCCCTGCTCCTGCTACACTTCTTGAATATTTTGTTTCTTGTCCTCTTCAATCTTTCTGTGAGAATTTTCATCTTTTTCCCCCTTCTCAAACCGGCTTTTGTGCTGCCTTAAGGAATTAATCTTCTCTCTTGGCTGTTATTGATGACATCTGCTTTGTCACTGATGGTGTCAGTGTCACCAGCCTTGTCCTTTTGGACCACTCTTCTTCACCCTTCAACACCATCAACCACACTCTTCTAATTTCTCGTTTATCCTATTTTGATATTTGTGGCTCTGCACTAGATTGGCTTCTATCGTTCCTCACCGGTTGCACTCATGCGGTTTCATTTCCACCCTTCACTTGTAAAGCCTACTCTCTCGTGCGTGCCATTCTTCAGGCTTCTCCTCTTTCTCCTATACTTTTTCTTATCTACCCCCAAACACTGGTTTCACTCATCTCTTCCTTTAGTTTACCACATACACTGATGATAACCAGATTCTTGTTCGCTTAGATAGCTCTGCTGTAGAGCAATTCTCTACTTTTAATGCTTACCTTTCTTCCATCCTTTCCTGGATGCTTTCCAACTGCTATAAGCTCAATGCAGAAAAAACAGAGTTAATTGTCTTTCATAGATCTTTTTCTCTTTGGTCTGATTTTTACTGGCCCTCTATTATTGGTCCTCTTCCCTCTCCCGTCGCTTCAGCTAGACACCTGGATGTTTGTGTTGCCTCTTCTCTCTCGCTTTTGTTGCTCACATTAACCAACATATTTCTCCTTGCTATTTTAAAGTTTGTTTTCTTGCTCAAAGGTTCTTTTTCTTTCCTTTTATGCCACTGCCGCCTCACTTAGACAGCTGTAACTCATTTTATTTTGAGCTCCCGTCCACCTTCCTCCATCGTCTCCAGGCAGGATCGTACTGCGGCGTGATATTGGCAATTCATTCCTTTTGTGACAGACTGTTTGAATAGTACACAAGGGGGAGTTATTTGATAAAATGCGAAACAAATTGTGTATTTTAAAGATATTTATTTAACAACATTGATTAAAACTACTGGCCACATAGTGAAGTAATTCAAACTGGCCCACATTGTCCAAAAAGCACCCCACTTTGACCAAGAGAACTGGCCGACTGAAGCATTTTGCGTTTCTGGTTCGGGCATTGCCCTATTGCCCTACAGGCCAGTCCAAGCCCGTCTCCAGGTTGCCCAGAATTCTGCTGCCCATTTGGTTTTTGGTCTTTTGTTTTGCAAATGCTACTCACCTTCTCATTAAAGTACACTGGGCTCCTATCCATTTTAAGATTCAATTTCAGGTTATTTCGATTGTCCACCAGTATTTTTATACTTCGTCTCTGCATATTATCTCTAGCTGCATTTCTCACTGTACTCCTCATTGCTCTCTTCACTCTTCTTCTTTTGATCCCTAAATTTCGCTGTGCAGGAATTGGCAGATGTGTATTCCGTCTTCGAGGTGCCTCTCTCTGGAAAACCCTTCCTCATGATCTCCAATGCACCTCCTCTCATTTAGCATTCTAAAAAAAAAGCTTAAGACTTGGCTTTTTGCCTCTGCTTTTCCTTCTGCAGTTGTGTGCTGGCATCATCCGCCCTGTCCCTTTTAGATCCAACAAGCCCTGCCAGATAGATAGATATACATGCACTCAACAAATGACGCATAGCTAGATCGATAGTACCGCTTAGCCACACATCGATGACCTTAAGCACCTGTTTCTGCTCATCATGGGACAATATTTTTTGTTTTCTATTCAATAGTGGTACAGTAACAATTGGTAATCTCGTACCAGTGAGGACTAATTCACAATTCTCCTTTTCTCGGAGAGTTATGGGCCTATTTATATCTTCTGCTATATTCCAAGAACATCTAAAAATAATTAACCAAATTTTGGAGTCTTTGCATGTGGCTCAGGTTTATTTAAATACAGTTAGCCCAGGCATTTGGTGCTTAAGACACAGCCAAAAAGCACCCTGTAAGCAGAATATTCAAAAGGGCGATGAAATGGTATTGTACGATTTAACCGACTTTAAAAGTCCGACCCCACCAAAAAACCTAAAACAAACACCACGAAAAGTTCAGACTACCAAAAGTCCGAAGTTTTCGTGGTGTGTGTTTAGGTGTTTTGGTGGGGTCGGACTTGAGGCTGGGGGGTTGTCCCCTGCAACACCCCGCTCACAGTGAGCGGGGATGGCGGGGGCCATCACCCCTAACCCAAGGACCCTGCGGCGCCGGTTCCCGATCACAGAAGTGAAAAGGAACTGGCGCCGCAGGGACACAGCGTGAAAGAAAGGAAAGTAGGGTTTGGTTATGTTGGAGGTGTGGGTGTCCGGTGTGTCGTGGGTGTGTGGTGGGTGTGGGTTTGTAGGGGTTTTAAATGCGTGTTCGCATGGGAAATGTACAAACCTTTTGTGGTTCGCACATTTCTCATGCAAACTTTTCCATCGCTCACTTTTCCGCGATGGAAAATTCACGCAGGTCCAATGAAATATGGTATATGTATATTTGTAAAAACAATAGAGACATCAAGGGAAATCTTTGAAATCTCTGAGGGAAGCAATAAGCTTACATATGCAGTAAAGGTGGTGAGAAGACGGTGTATAGAAAGTGCACACCAAAGGGAAAGAGGCAATGGTGAAAGCAGCCTACGTGTGGAGGGATGGGGCCTTTGTCTGAAATTAACCTTTGCAGGTTTTTCACTCCGATGAAAAAGGAACAGGCACATCTGACACTTTATGCCCCATCTAAGAAACAATGGCTGCAGACTGAAAAAAGACTGAAAGGGAGAGGTAGTTGAGAGCTGAGTTTCTTCTTTCACAATGTCCTTGATTTTTGCAGGGCATCTGAATAATCTAAAGAAAGGTACTTAAGTTTTGCATCGGTGTAGTCAGAAAGTTGTCTTTTTTGCCTGAATGGTGGTAGGTAGGCTCAATCTAAGTTGATCAATGAGCTCCCGGCAACAGGGCTTTCAACATGCCAGAGTGTGAAGTGAGTGAAAATGTCAATGAGGTCCTGGCAAAAAGGTTGGCGACACGCAGCGAGAGACTTTGCAAATGGTTATTGATCTAAAACAGCAACCGGGTGTGCTGCGCCCATATCAGTAACTGCAAGGAATTGCCTATGTATAGTTTAAAGCAGATACATTGGATACCATAAATAACATATTTGGTATGACAGTTGATGAATTGGACGTTTAGTTCCATTTGGCAACTGGATATGTTTCTTCCCGTTCTCAAGATGTAGACATAGCATTTCCCACATGTGTAGTTTCCTTGAAGGGTCTCTTGTTGCCACATCTGGGAGATTCCAACTGCTTGTCTTTGCACCATGAAATGTGATAGACTAGGCTTGTTTTTAAAATGTTTGGCTTTTCAAATTGTTAAACAAGGTGTTTTATCCAAAACAGGTAATAGATCATCATCTTGTTGTAGAATGGACCAATGTTTGGTCAAAATGTCCCTTATTATTTGTGATTCTGAACTATACGTAGTGATAAAGTGAACTCTTTTGCTTGTATCTTTGGATCATGTTTTGGGTTTATTAGTGAGAAGGTCAGATCTTGTCTGTAACAAAGTATATAAATAAGACAGGAATGATTTGAAACAAAAAAAAATCTTTTAATTTTCTCTTTGTTTATATCTTCAAACTGTACCCTCCTGATGAACCTCTTGAGAAAAGGCAGGGAAACATGTGTTGAGGGAACCATCATCTACCCTAGAGATGAGCAAAAAGGAAACTTCTCAATCCTAAAGGACAAAAAATCTAATTAAATTTGAAGAAATTTGGCTCGAAAACAAAGGAAACTTGCATTTTTTCTTTCCTATCTAGTATCCAGTATATTGGGCAGCCTCAATACTAGAGGATCCAGTTTTTGCAGACCATCCATCAGAGAAAAACACTATTGAATGATATCACAATAGGACTCGCCACCATTTGCTTCAAGGCTGCATACTCTATAGAACTAACTCTACCCTTTGCACATAGATTCATATGAATTGCACTGTTTGCAGTCAGCCAGTGTTAGTGTTAGCGAAGCCACAATCAAGTGTACGACACATTCTTGTGCTACAATACCTATATAATTGTAGAATAAAAACAGTTGTGCAATGCCAAACTCATACATACATATACAAATCTAAGGCAGAAGTTATACTTTACCCGGCTCAAGGTCTCTGTGGGACAAGGTAGAGGCTCCACCCATCTTCACACTCCTGCCATTTGCATATATCCACGGACTACATACACCTATTAAACAAACCGATATTATGGAGGATAGTAAACAAAGTGCCTTACCTCCGTATTGAGCTTTAGCAAAGTGAACAAATGACATCTAAACTGCACGTGCAATGGTACAGATATCTTCTGCCGTAAGTGTGGGCCTGGCAATGAGATAAAGAGCCTGGGCCCCTCTCCCGTGTTGCTGGTGTGAGCATTAAGATCTCAGGAATGCACCCATCATTAAACATGATGGGGGAGAGCGAGCCAAATGGCGAAGGATGTTCTCTGCAAAAATGCCTCCAGTACCACTTCATGGAGAAAGGGACAGAGAAAAAGCTAGTTCACGTGCTAAATGGGAAGAGTGACCTAAAGCTGTGAGGAGAAAAGGGGTTAACATTAAGCAGTGGAAACGAATGCAGTGTGAAGATGCCCTCTCAGTGTAAGCATAAAGGCATGATGAGGTGGATAATACCAAAATATAAGGGGTGTAGCCTAGGGACCGGATTGCACCAAAAATATGAAGGCGAAAAAGAATGGAAGCCAAATGAAAGAAATTGATGAAAGAATGAGTCTGGCAAAAAGATGAAATGCGAGGGCTCAATAACAGATTGGATGAGGCAATTTAGAAAAAATGCCTGATCTAGGGAGGTGGGAGAGGAGTTGGAAAAAATACCTGATTTAGGGAGGTGGTAGGGGAGTCCAGCTGATGTTATGAGTGCCCGAATGCAGCCAACGCTGGGGTGGCAGCTGGCTTGCTCTATGCGATTTATACATTGTTTTGGATACCATGGCATGTCCTGTGTCCTGGTTGGGGAGTCGCTATATTTGTACAAAATGTAAGGCGATTTAGGATACATTTTGTACTTCCTTTCCATAGCTCCTGACATTTACAGTTGCTGGGCTTAGAGGATGCATCCGATTGCAACCTTTCAGTGGACGCCGGTGGAGGGCGCATTGGCATTGTTTGGGTTGCATGTGTTGATGCCTGTTGAAGACAAAGTGTATCCTCGGTAGGTATGTTGTTTGTATGGATGCTGGTGGAGGATGTAGTGTGTCCTTGCTGGCACATGTGAGTACATCTTTCATTTTGTGGGCTGATGGATGGCTTCCCATGTAACAGTTGTCCTGTCTTATGTGTGTTCGGGGGTGCTAGGTGTGTGTGGGTGGATTCCTTTAGATGAGGGTTGTTCCTGAATGGTGGACTTGAGTTTCGGGTGGATCCAGCATGGCAAGCTCGGTGAGGGTATACAGCTGATACATGCCCCAGTGGTTGTAATGCAGGAAGGAACAGTTAGTTGTTCCTTAAAGCAGGGTTCAGTCTAAAATCCGTTGTGTTTCTTGTGCTGGTGTGTATGATTGGTTGTGATCTTCGTTCCATTGGGCCAATTGTAGGGTGGTAATGAATGTTAGAGTGTTCTTTTATCGCCAGGTGGATGAGTAATGCTTATTGCTACTTTTGGCTACATTTTCTTCTGGATACCTCCTCCGACCAATATTGTTTGTCCTGGTCCTTATGCTTTTCTTGATTCTTTGCTTAGTCGTGCGTGTAACTTTAGGGTTGCTCTTGGATGCATGATCAGGTTGGTGGTGTGGGTGCTGTTTGTTCCCACAACTAACCTGGGGTCGGTTGCATTTCTGTTGTGGTTGGCATGTAGTGAGGTGTAGATGCAAAATTGGGATTGCTTGTGTTTGCTGTAAAAAGGGAGACATGCAGCAGTTGCTTTCTCCCTGCCCCTGTCCATGTGTTTTTGACTGAGTGTGTGTGTTGTCAGAGCGTATGTGATGTCATTGTGTAATGTGTATTTCCCCAGTGTTCTGGAAATCAGTTATGTTGGTGGCGGGCACCAGTGGGTCTTCGATGTGCACAGTTACTCATACTTGAATGATTATACTTAATAAAGGAACTTACCTGCAACTTATTTGGGACCATGAGTACCTGCAAACTACACCATGCAATTGGATTTAGTTTGCATAATTTAAGTAACCTTTGTGACAATCGGTGGTGGCTGAACCTAGCTCATACAGCCATCCTTGTGTGAACGAATGGCTGGTCACTACACAACCACATCTACATCATTCGCGTTCATCTGCAGTACACATAGCTCACTGAGGTAAGCACCTACTGCTGTGATCTGTGTTTACAACTCCGGTTCAGGCCCCAGACAAGCATCTCCAATTTGTCTTCCTTCTGGGTCAAGTATTTGATCGTCATTTAATTGTCTATCAGTAACATCCATGGTATAAAGTGACGAAAGCTATTGTAGCAAGCACTATATAAATTATTATATCACACTTTTAGGTAGTGCTTCATCCGTTTTTGCTTATGCTTTAAAGTTATGCTATATTTTGATTTTGTAGAGCGTGTTTGCGCTAACATGTGGCCTCTTAGGGCTTTGCAAAGATATCTAACAGAATATTCCACCACAAATAGTAAGCTAGCGGTAACTATACATCTATTTAAAATAACTAAAGAGGGTATGTTTTAATCGGTGCTTAAAGTCGGATTAAAAAAGTGAGTGTCCGTAGAGCGTTGTGAAGAGCGTGACCTATAAAGAGAGGAGCGTCAACCAAACATTATGCAACATTTTGTAAGGTTTCAGGAGATCAGTGGTCCCAACCTTGATCCATGTTCAGGGTTTGGAACGCTAGTCGGTGCATATTCAGCTTCCTGAATGTTCTGATCACAAACCTTACTCTGTATAACCGAGCCCACAAGTAAGAGATTGAACAGGTGCATAGCACAATACCTTGGATGAAAACAATATACAAATCTTAATAAATACAAAAAATAAACATAGCAAGCTGAACCTTTTCTAAAGATTCCTGGTGTTGTGATGAGCGCTCCACCGTCGTTCTCGAACTGCGGGGTCCGAGAACGATGCCGGAGTGAGTTGGGTTGAGACTTTGTACAGAGCGCACCCACCTGGGGGCTCTCACAATAAAAAAACTTAAAAATACTTAAATATAAATCTATAGCGTCCAGTATCATTAAACCTAACAAGGGCGACGAGGAGATGAGAAGCAAGAGCCTCCAGAGAGCAGACGGTTGCCCTACGCTGTGCAGGCAGAGCAAGCAAGAAGATGCCAATAGAGGGGCAGAGCAGAGGAGTCAGCGGGCCAGCTGGACCAAATAAGGAGTGGCAGAGGTAAGTACTCCAAATATAGAACTAGATAGAAGCGCAAAGGAGGGAATTTACCACACAATAAGAAGCAGCATTTTTCAATAGTAGGACCCTGTGCGCGCGCCCAACGCCTATCCCCACAAAGATTAGGAAAAAGGACCCAAAGACGTTCTGCAATGTGACAGCCATTTTGTTGATGCATCACTTTTGTTGAAACATCACCATGACAACGCAACACGGAGCGGAATGCTGGGTTAATTGTTTTAAAGGCAACCCATGTTACAAAGTGCAGCAACACATCGACTCATCACGCTGAGCTATGAAAACCACAGAGTAACCAGGTCCCACAACGTATTATGTGCTCAAGAACACAATTAATGCTTCATAAATTCAATGCGATCTCAACGTTTGCACAGTGTGGCATGCTAAGTAAATAAACACACATGAGCACACAAAAAAGGGGAAGAACAGCAAACAGAACTAGAACAATGCAGAACACTCCTGCTCTTTGACCCTTCCTCGCAAATCCTGGGAACAGTGGGTAGGCACATTCCAGGTATATTTATGAGCCATTGGTGGAGCAAATGGATGAAAGCGATGTACAAATCTAATACAAACCTTCGCGCTCTGAAACACTCGTGCACGAGCGCGATAGAAATAAAATATCAGTCAATCAATAAATAAAAAAATAAACGCAGCAAGCTGAACCTTTTCTAAAGACTCCTGGCAGAAAGATGTATTTATACACGAGCTTGGTTTAATATCACTACAAACTTGTATTGATTAGAAGCTCTTGTGGCTTTATGGCAATGTACTTTGTCCTCTCTCTCTGATAGTTTAGTCAAAAATGTGCGTGCAGGAGGAATTGGGGGACAATTCCTTTAAGGTCTTGCAGTTATGCAGGGTTACATTTGATTCTGTATTGCTTTCTATCAATTCCTTGAAGGAGGGACTGAGTATCCTCCCGATAAAGGTAACACAGAATAATAGAGCATGAAATATCACCTCTTTTATCATTTTAGAATGGAAATTAAACCTTTTAACATGATCCCAACATATTTAGCAAAACACCCCTTGAGGATTTTTCGTAATTCAATTTTAAGAATGCAGCTTAATTTATGTTCCACACGAGAAGTGGTAGGGCAAGAACTAACATACCAAGAAATGAGAAACTATGCAGATATTGTAACTATGAATTGGAGAGCTTATGGCACTTATTTATTGAATGTGTTTTTTTAAATTGATTTACATGCCAAATTGTTTGGGAAATGTGTACATATCCACAGATTTTTATTTTTTTGGTATCGTATTTTAAATGGACAAGACAATTCGTTATATATATTGCTGCTATAATATTTTGAAAACAGTTTTTAAATTGATCAATTGTAATTTGATGTTGTTAGTTGTGAACCTTGATTTGTTTGTGTGAAACGGTTATTGTAAACTAATGCACACGACAATAAATAAACTAAATTAAAGTGTACAAATTCAAGTAACGTA
The DNA here is from genome assembly GCF_040938575.1 of Ambystoma mexicanum. Taxonomy (NCBI): domain Eukaryota; kingdom Metazoa; phylum Chordata; class Amphibia; order Caudata; family Ambystomatidae; genus Ambystoma; species Ambystoma mexicanum. The sequence continues at coordinate 265,942,324 of NC_090939.1, read as the reverse complement.
ACCTAACATATAAAAGCATGCATCGGTGAGGCTGTTTGTACCGTGAACATGTTAACATAATTCCTTGCAAGAGATCCTAATTTAAGCAGCTAACGAAAATCTGGCATGATGTGGTACATGGAGTTGCTTGACCAGTATCACTAATTTGGTCAAATTGAGAAGCCAAGATTTTATTCCAGGTTTCCTGGTTCGAAAATGTGCAGTTTGGCAGTAAACTACGTCTCTTTCTTGTCCTGCTAAATAGTCTTTCAAGAGCTAGTCCTTTGTACAATAACGTTGACTTATTGTTATTGTTAAGTGAGCTTGTTTAGCACACGGTCACCCAAGGGTATCATGGCGCTGGAGGAGAGGAGAGACAAAATCCACGGGGAGAGAAATGTAATCAAACAAATATGTTTTCAGCGCTTTTCTAAAAGCCCAATGGTTTGAAAGATTTTTTATGGCCAAGGGGAGGCTATTCCACAATTGAGCCGAGGTGACTGAGAAAGCCCGCCCTCTGATGTGAGCATGTTGGAAGGAAGGGACTACCAGAAGACCAGCAGCCGCCAATCTTAGCGGCCGCATGGATAAATAGCGGGTGAACTTGTCACGTAGGTACTCTGCCCCTTGCTCATGCAGGGTACGATGCGCCAAGCATAGGGCCTTGGAAACAATGCACTGTTTAACAGGCAGCCAGAGGAGCAGGCGCCAAACCGGAGAGATGTGAGATCCATAGGGGGAGCCTGTAGCCACCCGGGCTGCCATGTTCTGGAGTCGCTCAAGCCGCTGGACTAAACCCTTAGGTTGGGCCAGGTATAAAGAATTGCAATAGTCCAGACGACTTAGTACTATGGCTGCAACTACCAGGGGGTAAGGGGGGGGGGGTTGAGAAGGAATGAACGGAAGAACCTTCTTTAAGATTTTAAGGTGGAAGTGGCCTGACTGACCGACCGCAGCAACCTGTGCCTCCATAGAGAGTGACGCGGAAACCACAACACCCAAGTTCTTCACTTTTTCTGTAGGAAGAGGGCCAAGAGATGAAGGCCAAAAGGAAGACACCCAGAGTGCGGGATCAGGGGCAGAGCCCACCACTAGCACCTCTGTCTTGTCTCATTGAACTTAGTTTAGTTTCAGCCAATTGTGGTTCATCCATGCCCGCACGGCAGTCAGGCAATGAAACAAGCACGATGATGTCCAAAACATATATGCTAAATGAACCTGACAAACCAAAAGTAATCTTTACAGAAACATGTTAGTATGATCGACTCTGAAAGGAGCAATGGGCACAACAGAGAAGGCATATCTGTAAAAGGCAAGAACGCAAACGACATAGATTAAGGATGCAACCGTGCGCCTGAAAGAAAGGGAGCATGCACAATTTGAGAGGTTGGCAAACTTGGTTAAATAAACTACACCTCCACATAGTAATAAAAGTGGTAAATGGCTACACTAGAAAAACGTCATATCCTGTTATGTGTGGGTGCTTTAAGGATGACACAGGAGGTCAGGGGTATGTTTGATGTGATCCTTTATTGATTTAATTAGCATTGGCAGCCGAGAGACACCGACCAGACACCTCATTAATTCCTACTCAGCTCCCAACTGGCATCCACATAGAACATTTGCACCCGGGGAAGGACCATTGGCCGATCAGATGGCTGGTACAGCGGGAGAGAATATACATGTTATACATTTGCCCGATGTATGCAGAAATGAGTAACCCTGCAGCAGTATTCAGGCGCTGTAAGCAGCTTTCCCGGGTTCATAACAAAGATCAGGCCAGAGGCAGACTTGCTTATCAGGTACTCCTGCGATTTTATGAAAGCCCAGTGCCCCACTGTTCTGAGTACCCGCTTTGGAGCAGAGAAGTGGCAAGAGGGGACCGGGAAAGGTCACCGTGGTCTAGACGTTCTCTCCTATGCATCTTGGATAGGGGCCACAGACAAAATAACTGTATGTCCATTTCTCTCTGCATATAGATCTACATATATATACATAGCACTATCAAAGTATTTACAAAATCTATGCTTATTCAATATTGATATTTAGACATGGTAGCATTAGAGACCCTTCTTTTTTCAAAAGATGTAACTGATCAGCATGCTGATTGGTCAGCTTTACTTTGTTTTTAATGTTTTGAAAGGCCCCCTTGAACTTGATCTGCCCTGCTGTGATGCTGAGAGGCCTCTAGCTTAGGGGTGTCCAGCTCATTCGGACAGTGGATGGTTTGGTTTCAAATGCACCTCTTGCCAGCCGCACCACTGGGTCTATGAACAGGCCAGGTAGATTACCTATTGGTAAGAGTAACTATTGGTAGATTCTAAAAGTGGTGTTACATAAATGGTTTACCCAAAATTAGTGCAAACAAATGATGTGAACAAGCCTGAAGCCACTGGTGGGTTGGTGGGGATCCCCCAAAAGATGTTTTTTTTAATAATAGGTTGATGTGATGTATTATGCAGCACACGTTTCAGGAGAACCTGGATAAAAAGGCAGGACTTGCAAACAGTTCTGTGTGGGATCACATTACATAATCTACCATTTCAGAAGGTAGCTCATCAACAGTACCAAGGACAATTTCACTGCAGAAAATCATGGAGGTGCATATCAGGAAATTGTGCACCTCATAGAAACCAAGAATGCAAAGAAGGCACCGTTCACCAATCTGTATTTCTGCCACACAATCATTGAAGCAGCCACCACCACACTCGGGACACATGCCAATTGGTTAATTACGTGCCAGTAGAAATGAAAACTGCTTAAAATATCCAAGGTTTGGGAACAGCTGTGTATCAGACTGTCCTCAATTTAATTTTGTAATGTAGTGTTCGCTTACAATTGGCATTTTTAATGCAAGGTAGCAACAAGCATCCTTTTTGGAAGCAGCGGTGCGCAATTACACCGCACCGTGATGTTAAAGTGCTCCTGAAGAAGCCTGAGCAGGTAATTATTAGTAATGACTTGCTGTACTATGTGCTGATTTAGTTCTCTCTCTCTCTCTCTCTCTCTTCATCTCTCTCTCTGCCTCACTCTCTTTCCCTCGCCCTCTCGCTGCTCTCTCGCTGTCTCACCCTGACTCTCTATCTCTTTGTATGCTTGGAAAAACTTTATTCGACAAAAAGTCATCCAGTTCGAAGACATCACAAAATACCTGGTGTTCATATAATAAAAACCTACACAAACGAGCTTTAAAAGAAGAATGCATCCGTATCTCGAGTTATTACATCCAGTTCTATGTCAAGAAACATGTGAAGTCGTAATCATAAGGTGCGAGTGCAAATATTGCATAAACCATCATCACCCTCATCCGCATAGGAGAACACATGCTAAGCCTAGAAGTTTTTTTTTAAAGAAACTTTGTAATTCTAGGAGAGCAATGCTCACAGCCTGAAACACTATTAATTTCAGCACAATAATACGAAATTGGCAAAGGGCATCATCACTTCATCAGTGCCCTCCTCCTCAGCAACCAAGCTCTGTGCATGTAATGAGAAGCAGCAAACACTACTGAAAGAAGGGGACTATGTGTTAGAAATAGCAGTGCAGGTCTAAGCGAATAAATGCCAGCTTCCAGCAGAATAGGTCTCAAAAGCAGACGTCTTAACCACAGGGTCAACCTACAAAGAAAAAGGAAATGTGAGACTGTCTGCTTAGCAGCTCCACACATTGGGCACTTATCAGAATCAGAGCACTTCTAAGTGCGTGTAAAAACTGCAATGGGCAAAATACCCAGCCTAAGCCGCATTTACAACAATCTCTCATAAACTAGCTTGAAAAAATCCAGATATGCTTTAAAGCCAACCGCCTGCCCGTGTTCCAGATACTCAAAGCCCAACTTTAGTTTACAGGCATCAAGCAAGAGAAGGTCTAGTGCTCTGCGCTTAGAAGTTGCTTGAGCCTACTCATGCTTGAAGCACAGAGGCTCTGTGGGTTTTCTCAGAACTCGCTCACATTCAACTTGGGCAGTACGTCTTATACATGGGCAATCCATTTCAAGCTTTTTACACCATCAAGTGACACGATATGTAGCAGTGCATCCCTGCACTAGGCCTGGTTGGGTCCACACTCTTACGCAAAGGGATGCTGGCCTAAACATAATTTCTACACCCAAGTAGTGCCATATTCCAAATGGACTAGAGCTGGTGGTGCACTTACAGGTAATAACAATAACTTCTTCATAAAGTTATTTTCCCTAACACACATTTTTTCAACCTTCGCAAAGCCTGCTCCTGGTATAATTCCAATGCCAGCGATAGAGCTCCGCTCCCATGATGGATAAAGAAAGAAAGCATTTCACCATTAAACTTGTCTAGCATGGTAGCAACCCTTTTGGCCTGGGACAGCCATCTTGGACTTTCCTGGAATCCTACTTCAAGGTAATCGAAACTGTTGACCTGTTCTATTGGGTCACCCTCTATCATCAGCTTGATCGAAATATGCTTCCTGAATTGGGGTCTAAAAACCAGAGACTTGGTTTTAGTCCTCTTCACAGTAAGACAAAGGTCCTTCCATTTCCTCAGGAAGATGGAGATTGCTTCAGACCCTGCACAGTGGTGGCAATCAACAGTGCTTCGTCTGCATAGAACCGGGTCAGAAGCCTGCTTGAGGCCAGTTTAGGGCAGTCCTGGCACCCACTTAATAATGCATCTATAATCTCCTGAACTTAGATGTTAAATAGAAGTGTGGCCAGGCCACAGCCTTGCCTAACGTCCGAGCCTACATCAAAGAAACGTGACTTTTTGCCTCCCAGACCATAAAGAATACATGCTTCTGTGTCTGAATAAAGTAGTGTTAACATATAGATCAAGTACTGGGAACCCTTTCGCGCTGCCAGTGTCCGCCACAAATTTGTGCGGGACATGGAATGGAGTCAAATGCCGTTCTCAAGTGCAGAAATAACACGTACAAGTGCCTTTTCCATAGTACTTTGTAGTTATTGATTATAAGGAAAAACATCAAACATTGGTCCACTGTTCCGTGGCCCTTCTGAAACCCGGCCTGATGAACACTAATCACATTATTACTGTCAGCCCAGAGTTGTAGATGGCTCACTATCATTTTCCCAAACAGCTTACAGGTACCATCCAGTAGAGAGATAGGTCTGTAATTGGCTGGACTATCCCTTCCACCTCATTTTGTAGACCAGAACAATGACAGCTTTGCGCCATGAATCGGGGATCCTCCCTGTAGACATTCTGGCATTAAAGAAGAGGTCTGTCGGTATTATATCTAGCCCTGCAGCTTTACTGCTCTTTGCTGAGTCAACTGCAACCTCAACCTCTTTAACAGTAATGTAAGGCACATCTATATCTGGCATAGAATGGATGGCGGTTAGCAGGTGCAGGAGAGAAGGTGGAGAGTACAGATTCGAGAAATGTGGCCTCTAGTCCTCCCTACCTATGCAACAAACCAATGAATGATCCCCTTTCAGCTCATTGTCAGAAACCAGTTTCCAAAACAGCACAATGTCCCTAGAGTGATAAGCGTTAGAAAGGTCCTGCCATTTCCCCATTACAAACTCTTTCATTTTTGTGAGGATTCGATTTTTATATTTGGATCTTAACAACCGCAAATTGGACCTATCACTCCCAGTGGGTCACAAATGCATCTTTCTATTTATTTTTTGGCAGCTCGGCAGGCGACATCATACCATCCCACCTTACCTGTGGCTATTTCGATTAATCGCTGCGGCAGGGACGAAAACATGCAGAAGAATATTGCCCTTGAGTTTTTCAATACATTGACTGTTTTGAACTCAGGAGATGGAACTTTTGCCCATTTCAATGACTTATGTGCATGGCCCTCAACCACAATCTGTTGGAAGCCCAGAGCAGTATCTCCAGTGCAAGGCCCAGCAGTATCTGACAGGAGGCAAAAGGATAGAGGGAGATGGTCACTTTCTATCCTATGAAGAACTTTAAAATCACCCACCCGTGCCCAATCAGTAGCAGAAATGAAGATGTAACCAATAAGTGTACTACCATTGTGCCCAATTAAAGTCTTTTTTGCTGTTTGGTCATTGACAAATCTGCCACCGTAAGCTCTTAAATTTAGGTTGATTGAACAGCTAGACGGTGTAGTGTTAGGGGACAAGCCGCAATCAATGCTGAGATGTCCCAGGCCTGATCTTGGTCATCCCATAATCCTTCCAAGACCTTAAGTGGTTCTAGCTGTAAATTAAAATCTCCTACCACTAGTGTTCTATATTTTAATGGCAGTGGGGAGTTGTAATTAGTTTTTGTAGTTTGAAGACACTCTGACCAGGGGTGCACAACTGATTTTGACAGAAGGCCGAAAGTACCTTACATGAGGGCTATAGTGGGCCGAACAGTAAATGTGGGCGGGGCGGTAGGCGGGGCGTGGCAGGAGGCTTTTTCAACCCCCAATTTGTATTAAACACATGGAAAAAGAATATGTTTTTGAGGGGTAACGATTTTTATTTGCTTTTCAAACTTACATTTTGTACTACACATTTTCCATTGTTATGATTTCTTTCTATTTAGTTATTGTATATCGTCTGTTTAATTAAATTATATATATTTTATTGACACTTGATTGGACATTCCGTTATTTTGGACTGCTATAGTTTGCTGTTTGGGTTGCCCAAGAACAGTATGGCCTTCGTTGAGTCAGGTTTCCTCAAAAAGCAGAGGATGTACATCTCCTAACTGTGCCAGTTTTAACTTTATTATTGGGTTCACTCTTGGAGTGCAACACTATGCCCCATGGCTCCCACCCCCAACCAGACACTATGCCCCATGGCCCCCTCACCCCCAACCAAACACTATGCCCCATGGCTCCCACAACCCCCAACCAAACACTATGCCCCATGGCCCCCTCACCTCCAACCAAACACTATGCCCCATGGCCCCCTCACCCCCAACCAAACACTATGCCCCATGGCTCCCACCACCAACCAAACACTATGCCCCATGGCCCCCTAAACCCCAAACACTATGCCCCATGGCTCCCTCAACCCCCAACCAAACACTATGCCCCATGGCCCCCTCACCCCCAACCAAACACTATGCCCCATGGCCCCCACCCCTCAAGCAAACACTATGCCCCATGTCCCTCACCCCAACCAAACACTATGCCCCATGGCCCCCACCCCTCAAGCAAGCACTATGCCCCGTGTCCCTCACCCAACCAAACACTATGCCCCATGGCCCCCCCACCCCCAACCAAACACTATGCCCCATAGCTCCCTCAACACCCAACCAAACACTATGTCCCATGGCCCCCTCACCCCCAACCAAACACTATTCCCCATGGCTCCCACCCCCAACCAAACACTATGCCCCATGGCCCCCTCACCCCCAACCAAACACTATGCCCCATGGCTCCCTCAACCCCCAACCAAACACCATGCCCCATGGCCCCCTCACCCCCAACCAAACACTATGCCCCATGGCTCCCTCACCCCCAACCAAACACTATGACAGTTGGAAAAAGAACACAACTCAGCACACACACTCAAACATGCACCCATACAGACCCGAAGCCCCACTCCCCAATTCAGCACACAATCTCTCAAGCATGCACCCATACAGACCTGAACCCCCCAACTCAGCACACACACTCAAACATGCACCCATACAGACCCGAACCCCACACCCCCCAACTCCGAACCCCCACCCCCCAAATCAGCACACTCTCAAACATGCACCCATACAGACCCCAACCCCCCCAACTCAGCACACAAACTCTCAAGCATGCACCCATATAGACCCAACCCCCGCACCCCCCAACTCAGCACACACACTCTCAAGCATGCACCCATACAGACCCGAACCCTCCACCCCCCAACTCAGCACACACACTCAAACATGCACCCATACAGACTCAAACCCCCCACCCCCCAACTCAGCACACAAACTCAAGCATTCACCCATACAGACCCCCCACCCCCCAACTTAACACACACACTCTCCGGCATGCACCCATAAAGACCCGAACCCCCCACCCCCCAACTCAGCACACACACTCTCAAGCATGCACCCATACAGACCAGAACCCCCCACACCCCAATTCAGCATACAAACTAGCAAGCAGCGCACATACAGACCCTGCATCTCAACATACACCGCACTTACACTCCAAAACAAACATTCATGCACACCTGCCACCCCCCACTCCCGCATCTCAACAAACACTGCACAAACATACAAAAACAAACATTCATGCACATCCGCCACCCTCCAACCCCCGCATCTCAACATACACAACACAAATATTCAAAAACAAACATTCATGCACACCGACACCCCTCCACATCTCAACATACACAACACAACCATTCAAAAACAAACATTCATGCAGATCCAACACACCCCACCCCCGCATCTCAACATACACAACACAAACATGCAAAAACAAACATTCATGCACACCGACACCCACCCACCCCCGCATCTCAACATACACAACAGAAACATTCAAAAACAAACATTCATGCACATCTGACACCCCCCGCATCTCAACATACACAACACAAACATTCAAAAACAAACATTCATGCACATCTGACACCCCCCACCCCAGCATCTCAACATACACAAAACAAACATACAAAAACAAACATTCATGCACACCCAACACCCCCCCACCCCTCATCTCAACATACACAACACAAACATTCACGCACATCTGACACCCCCGCACCGCCGCATCTCAACATACACAAAACAAACATACAAAAACAAACATTCATGCACACCTGACACCTCCCCACCCCCCATCTCAACATACACACCACAAACATTCAAAAACAAACATTCATGCACATCCGACACCCCCCACCCCCGCATCTCAACATACACAACACAAACATACAAAAACAAACATTCATGCACACCAGACACCCACCCCCATTCCCCCCCATCTCAACAAGCACAACACAAACATACAGCAAAACAGACCCGACACACAAACAAAAACACACAGACCACTTACCAGAGATGTGCTGGAAGGCAGGTAAGCTGGAACGCTGGCGAGGTAACTGGAGTCGTACTACGGCTGGCGTGGGAAGGCTGAAATGCCTTCCGGCATCAAGCCTTATGGACCATGCCAGCAATAGTGCTGGCACTCCACAAACGGACTACGTGGCTTGTAGGAGCGACGTGGTGCGTGTGTGCTGAGCCAATGAGGGCCAGTGTTTTGTCCAGCCCGGAAGACAACAAAGACTTTCCTAATGGGGAGCGGCTGATGCTGCTTGCGGGCCGCACTCCATTAGGAAAGTCTTTGTGCCTCGCGGGCCGGACAAAATGGCACGGCGGGCCGCGGGCCGTATGTTGTGCACCCATGCTCTAGACCATTCAACCTCGATGGCCTATTATAGATGTTAATTAAGCATAAAGTGCCAACTTTAGTGGTCTTAATAATAAGCATTTGAACATCTACAGAGTGTTGCAACTACCTTCACCTCCCAACCCAGGGACACCTCAATCCAGATAGATCAATAATCCATCAGGTGGTCTGCCCTTCGGTCCCTTAGACGCAGGGATACAAAAGGACTGGTATCCTTTGGAGCATAACTGGGTCCAAAGCCCGTCCCCTGCAGGGCAATTTACATTGAAACCTTTAATAAAGGAGCTCCACGTCAGATCATCCAACAATCTACTAACCCCTGCAATGTTACAGGAAGGAAGACTAACCCCTTGTTCACATGGGGCCCTCATCTTCACTCCGGCCCTTCCTCTTCCCAGTCAATTTACTGCCTCGGCAGGGTTAACATCTGTGCTTTGTGTACAGGGATCAGTAGCCCAATAATTACTTTCACTTTTACCTCTATTACAGGCATATCTCTTTGTATGAGGATGTCATATAGTCAAGGCTGTGTAGTATAGAGCCACCCCAGCTGTTGCTGACATCTGGGCAACCAGAGAAAAACACATTTCTTGGTGGGGTGGGGCTTTGTTTATTTGCAAAAGGAGCTATTAAAACATAAAATGAATCATTTAGTTATAGTAGCATTCTCTCTCTATTTCTCTCTCTTTTTCTGTGTCCAACTCTGTCTCTGCCTTTTTCTTTTGGGCGAGAGTAATGTTGTCAGGTGTATAATAGCTAGCGCCACCGCAGCTGTTGCTGACAGATGTGCGACCAAACAAAAAACACTGATATCTCAGGAGATGAGAAAACAGTGCTTTTTTTGCAAAAGAAACTATTAAAAAATATATATATTTAATTGTACTGACATTGTAAACTGTCACTTTTCATAATTATACAATTTTCATTTTTGATAATTTCGAGTATATATTTTATTCATAATGGTAATGTTGCAAATGATTAAAACCCACCATACCCATATACATTATTGGAAGAAGGCAGCCTGGTACAATCCGATTTCACTCTTTCAAAGTTCCCCTATTAGAAAAGGGAAAACGACAAATAGCAGTAGCGAGGGTTCCAGTTTACTTTGCATAAATCAAAGGTGTTTTTTTCCAAAGATAAGAATGACCTCAGATCTTTATATTTAACATTACCTGAGATAAAAAGGTTGAATGCCTGAGATAAAAAGGTTGAATTCTTGAATCACTGTACATAATGCACTCTAGGCTTGGTGAGCATTTCACTTTTCACAGCACATTGAAAATGTTTGTAGGATTTAACCATGTATACTGATTTGTACAGCCTTTGGATTAGGACGTGAGGGTAAATTGTCTGCAACATCAGTCACTCCAGTGGTTCCAGAGTCGGGTACCATCCGAGCCGCAGACCCGATCCGAGGTGCGCAGGGAAGACAGGATCGCTGCCAAACAATCGAAGCAGATCTCAGCTTGAGGTAGGCCACTCCTCTCCCTGCCTCCCCTCCCGACCTACCAAACGCCGCTCAATCGAGGCAGGAGAGCGGCCAAAGACTGCCAGTAAGCTAGCAGCCCCTGAAATACTCAGGCAGAAAACAAAGCAATAATCAACTGTGAATGAGATGACTGTGAAAGGTATCTCAGGCAGCAAATAAAACAATAACCAACTCTGAATGAGATGACTGTGAAAGGTATCTCAGGCAGCAAATAAAACAATAACCAACTCTGAATGAGATGACTGTGAAAGGTATCTCAGGCAGCAAATAAAACAATAATCAACTGTGAATGAGATGACTGTGAAAGGTATCTCACAGCAAATAAAACAATAATCAACTCTGAATGAGATGACTGTGAAAGGTATCTCAGGCAGCAAATAAAACAATAATCAACTCTGAATGAGATGACTGTGAAAGGTAACTCATGCAGCAAATAAAACAATAATCAACTCTGAATGAGATGACTGTGAAAGGTATCTCGGGCAGCAAGTAAAACAATAATCAACTGTGAATGAGATGACTGTGAAAGGTATCTCACAGCAAATAAAACAATAATCAACTCTGAATGAGATGACTGTGAAAGGTATCTCGGGCAGCAAGTAAAACAATAATCAACTGTGAATGAGATGACTGTGAAAGGTATCTCACAGCAAATAAAACAATAACCAACTCTGAATGAGATGACTGTGAAAGGTAACTCATGCAGCAAATAAAACAATAATCAACTGTGAATGAGATGACTGTGAAAGGTATCTCACAGCAAATAAAACAATAATCAACTCTGAATGAGATGACTGTGAAAGGTATCTCATGCAGCAAATAAAACAATAATCAACTCTGAATGAGATGACTGTGAAAGGTATCTCAGGCAGCAAATAAAACAATAACCAACTCTGAATGAGATGACTGTGAAAGGTAACTCATGCAGCAAATAAAACAATAATCAACTGTGAATGAGATGACTGTGAAAGGTATCTCACAGCAAATAAAACAATAATCAACTCTGAATGAGATGACTGTGAAAGGTATCTCGGGCAGCAAGTAAAACAATAATCAACTGTGAATGAGATGACTGTGAAAGGTATCTCACAGCAAATAAAACAATAATCAACTCTGAATGAGATGACTGTGAAAGGTATCTCGGGCAGCAAGTAAAACAATAATGAACTCTGAATGAGATGACTGTGAAAGGTATCTCAGGCAGCAAATAAAACAATAATCAACTCTGAATGAGATGACTGTGAAAGGTATCTCACAGCAAATAAAACAATAATCAACTGTGAATGAGATGACTGTGAAAGGTATCTCAGGCAGCAAATAAAACAATAACCAACTCTGAATGAGATGACTGTGAAAGGTATCTCAGGCAGCAAATAAAACAATAACCAACTCTGAATGAGATGACTGTGAAAGGTATCTCAGGCAGCAAATAAAACAATAATGAACTCTGAATGAGATGACTGTGAAAGGTATCTCACAGCAAATAAAACAATAATCAACTCTGAATGAGATGACTGTGAAAGGTATCTCACAGCAAATAAAACAATAATCAACTCTGAATGAGATGACTGTGAAAGGTATCTCAGGCAGCAAATAAAACAATAACCAACTCTGAATGAGATGACTGTGAAAGGTATCTCTAGCCTATTACCTGCAGATAAATCTAAAACACCAAACAAGGACAGTCTACCGCACAACCCTTACCTATACTCACTACTAAATCCACATACACCATGGAAGAAGAAAACCAAGGAAACCCCATCAGTGCCATTCTTTGGATTGAAGTTCCTTCCTTCCAATTGTCTTATTGTACTAGTAGCTTCTTTTAGGTATGTTTTCTTTCAGTAACTACTGGTTGTAAATACCAATCTGTGAATCTTGAAAGTGGCTCCAAGATTGAATAAATGCATTCCACTATTGGGTGCCCTGGTGGCTTTTGTGCATTCCTATGTACGTTGGGAACTATATAGAAAACGGGTACTTCCTATTCATCTTGTATAAGAAACGCTTTGCGGGAGGGATCTTCTGGAAATCTTGTATAACTGAATTTATCTGATAATACAACCTGTCACATTCTTTGAAATACTTCTCCTTATCTGGTATTACTATTGCTCCTCCTTTGTCAGCTTTTTGAATCACATGATTGTCATTCTTACATAAGCCACCTAAGGTTTCTTTCCATATTTTGCTCATAGTATAATACGATTTTTTTTTATCACATCTTCTAATTATTTTACCTCTCCCAGAACCTTTCTTTTGAACACCTGTGATTCTGGAAAATGAGTATTACTTTGAGAATAGAAATTTAAAGGTTTTCCCAAACCAGTGTTATTTTGAATTCCCATGTTTTCTTTGTTGTTAAAACAATCCTTCAGTCTAATCTCGAATTTTTCTTATAAAATCCTATTCATTCCTCTTCCCAACATTTTCTCATTGTGCCACTCCCCAAAAAAGGTTTCCCCTGTCTTTGTTGTCATCTGCCACCTTGTCCTATGTCTTCTTTTTGTCCATCCATTCTATTACAATTATTCAGTGTTTTTCAATGGCGCCAAGAGGTTGTTCCTTCCTCTCTTTATGTACTACCACTATCTTCACTTGTACTGAACGAGGTATTTCTGAAGTGTACTTGTTTAATTTTACCGATATTGCTGCTTTTGTTTGGTTGCGTCTTATACCCTTCTTTAATTGATTGATCCTTTTTCAAAATGTATTTATTCAATTTTCAGTACAGATACACATGAAACCTGTTAACAATTGTCCCATATAATTCAACCACTGAGGCTTATCAGAAGGTTTTGCAGCATATTATCCAGTGACCCCACCAAACCACTGCGACACCTCCCCCATAGAAAAAAGGAACAAGAAAAATGTATATATATATTTGTACGTCTTACTATACATAGTGCAATATCTCTGCTCCCTGCACGCTATACAGTCCATTTAACCCTCCGACAGCAAGCAGGCTATCGCTCCTCACCCCATCACTGGCCGCCACACCCCACTTGGCAATGCTCCACAAGCCCTGCTGTACACCTATCTTCATCCCTTATACAACATTGTCCCCATTCCTCCGATCAGAGCTCTGCAACCTTAGATATACCCTGAAAGGCCCCCAGTAATCCTTGGGTTGTGAGGTTGGCATAGCCAGCTCCCTATATCTATCCGTCTGAGTGTTGCACCATGTCAATTCTTGCGGCCATTCAGCCAACGATGGAGCCTGCTGCCCCCATCAATGCATTGCGACACACCTTCCTATTAGGTATAAGAAGGGGCACACCCAACATTCTGCTAATTTCCACCCTCCCAGCCCCCATTTTCTTTTTATAAAAAACTTTTTTTACATTCTAAACTAAAAAAATATATAAATAAATAAAAAAATGTTGAACCTTTTTTTCGATCCTTTTACTTTCGATCAAAAGGTCATTCGACCCTTTGTTTTCGAACATTTGACCGGACACTCTTTCAAGAGCCACCTGCTACACATACAGTGCAACCCCGTACCAATACTTGATATGACTCACTTGGACTACATAGTAGTATGTGTCCAGATCAGGCACTGCCAGCATTCGTTCCTCCAATGGGAGAGTGATCGTTTGCCAGGCTACCCTAACCTATTTACCTGCCCATATGTACCTAAGCAGCATAGATGAACTTTCTCAAAATACCACTTAGGCGGCCTAATGGGGACATTTAAAAATACATATAAGAACTTTAGCATCACTACCATTTTCACAACTGAGATCCTCGCTATCATGAACATCGGCATACAGGCCAACTTGGTCAGCATAGCATTCACCACCTCCAACACTGTCATATCATTGTCGACAAACAATTTGCACGCATCAAACGAGACTTTGATCCCCAGATAACGCACCCCTCCTGGGCACCACTTGAACCCCCAGTTCATGCGGTATTAGCCTTACTTTAACGGGAGCAGCTCAGACCTTGACCAGTTGATCCAGAGGTCTGATAATTCCCTGAATTCTATCGCAGCGCTTACTATGGATCTATATTATGTTCTGGGTAGGCTACATATATGACTAAATCGTTGGCATACAGTGTCACTATGGCCCTCATTCTAAGTATGGTGGTTGGGAAATAAGGGTACTGGTAACAACGTACCGGCACCCTTTCCGGACCGCCATACTACAAGTATGCCGGTAGGGGCCACCAATCCCCCGGCAGGCCTGACCTGACAGATTTTCAGGCCCGTACCGGCGTGTCTCTCACTGAAGCAATATAAGCAACGGTGCCGGTGCTTCAGTGACAACTTTTCCATGAAGTCCTTTGGAACTCCATGGAAATGGGGATTAACTATTACCGCTGCCGCTTGTGATATCCCAGCACAGCGAGTAGAGCATTGGCTTTGGTATCTGTGCAGAGCCTGCTGACACAGATTCGAATCCCGGCAGGGCCGAACTCAGCCTTTCATCCTTCCGAGGTCGATAAATGAGCACCACACACCGTGGGTAATAATAAGCAGCGGTCAGATACCTGAGGGTTTGTAGCGCTATATAAATGCTAAATTATTATTATTAATGGCACCAGTTATCAGGCGGCATTAAGTGTGTTACAGGGTTGTCGGTAACCCACCACCTACCGGTGGGTTTTACTGGCAAACCCGTAACGAGCCCCTATGGCTCTCTGCGTATAGACACATAGCTCCCGCTGAATGTTATCTGCACTCAGCACACACGCCAGCGGCTCTATAGCCAGCCCGAACAATAAGGGCAACATGGGACAACCTTGTCACGTTTCACAATGCAGACTGAACTGCTCCGACACCTCACCATTGACCAGCAATCTGGCCACTAGCCCCGTGTATAACAACTTGTTCATGGATATCGTATATCCTCACTCCATACGCTCCAGCACGCTGAACAGAAATCGCCAGCACAAGCTGTTGAATGCCTTCTCAGTATCGAGCAGCATTGCTGATCCCTGAGCTGTTGGATCTATCTGAGAAAGCACAGCAAATAAACTGCGCAAATTGAACTGCATGGACTTTCCTGGTATAAGCCACACCCGCAGCACCAACTTATTCGTAAAGGGGGACAATCAATTTGCCAACACTTTAGCAAGTATTTTATAGTCCGCATTCAAAAGTGACAGTGGCCCATACAAGGCGCATAGCCGAATATCCTTTCCCAGTTTGAGTATCAAGGTTAAAATCGCCTCACGCAGAGAAGGTGGCAGCGCTTGTTCCCTCTGTGCCTCATGATACACTGCCACCAACAAGGGAGCGACCGTCAGACTGAACTCTCTATGATACTCCATATGGATACCATCCAGTCCAGGTGCTTTATCACTAGCTAAGTCTCTAATGGCTCTTTTTACCTCCACCTCCATGATGGGAGCTTCCAGGAGTGTCCCATGCTCCTCCACTAGGCATACCAGCTCTACTTTCTCCAGGTACCCCATTAATCTGTCTTTCTGACAGACCCCATAGCCCTGATATAACTGTGTATAATACTCTATGAAGGCTGCCAAAATGGCATCCTGGCCTCTGCACAACTCTCCCTTCACCAGCACCTCGTTATCCTTGCAGACGAACCGTCAGCAAAGATTGGCCAGGAAAGAAGGAACCCCGGCCTAGAACCCTCACTGTATCTTTGCACCACTACCTTCCACCCCAGGAACCACACCTCTCTGTTATGCAGTGTCCCTAAACTCTTCCAACTTGTCTTTCATTAGTGCTAAAACTTCCCTCAAGTGATCCCTTTCATACTGCACCGCCAGCACACGCAACACTTCCTTCCAATCTATCCAAGTACCTCTCAGAGAGCCATGAGAAAACCATTTTTGTTAGAGATAAACAATACCTCTCAAACCTTGTATATCTCCCAGAGCAGTCACATTATCCACCGACCCTGTATACATTTCCACAAATTGCTTCATTTCATCTTGGAGTTCCGCTCTCAACGCCACCTCCCGCATGGATTCCGGCTTGAATCACCAGCCCCTGCCCATACCCCTAGCTTTAAACACATGCAGAACCAGTGTCACCGGGGAATGGTCAGAAAAAGTGTGGGGCAAAATGCCACAATTCTCAACCCAGCTGCCCACCCTCCTAGATATCAACCACTTATCAATTCAGGAGGGAGTGCTGTGGACAGACGAGTAAAACGAGTATTCCCGCTGAGCACCATGCATGTCTCTCCAAATGTCCATCAGCTCATGCACTTCACAGAGCCTCACCAGTGCCTTAGCAGCCCCTGTCAGCGGCCTAATACTATCTGTCCAACACAAGGTCCATGACCGTGTTCATATCACCTGCTACAATCATTGTACAATCCACAAATTTCATAGTTTCTGCTCTATGGTCATATGGTAACTGGGGTCATCGTCATCGGGGGGCATAACAAAGCAACCTGGTACATATCTGCCTTTCGTGTCTTGCATAGTTTTATGATGCTGAAACCCAACCCTGCCCTTCACAACAATCACAACCCGCCGGCAAATGTGAGTTATAAGAAAGAGTTGTGCGGCTATTAAATCCCCTAACATTCCATGATATCAGCCTAATCTTCACTTTGCCACCTGGTTCTTTACATGCCATGTTGCCCTATCATTCTCTAAACTCCAATATAGCCACTCTCTACCACAATGCGCGGAGGTATTTTTGCACTAAGCATCCACAAATTACAACTAGAAAAAAGTGAGTCTTGCCACTCAACCATTGTAGCATCAAACCCCCTGTGCTACCCTCCTGCATTGCCATGCCCCTCCCTCAGTGCATAGACCCCAACCTCCAGTGCTCCCTACACCCATACATCCCAAAACCACAGCTTTTGGCAGCCCGCTCGAGCCATGAGCGACACTCGCTCTGTGAGGGCACATCAAGTGATAGCCCGTCCGGGAACACCAATCAGGATTGAATCTTACACAACAATCATCAGAGCGCCAATGACCTACTATGCAGCATCACCAAGTTAACCACCACCAACATTTACATTGACTCTCAGCTCGCATTTCACATAGTGTCAACAAACTTAGAAGCTTCTTCTGCAGCTGTAAAAAGTGTGCCTTATTCCTCCATATTATTTTCAGCTTAGCTGGAAATATTATTTAGTGTTTTCCTTCCTTTTCACGCAGCCTGCGTTTCACATCTCGGAATGTGCGCCTGGCTGCTTGCACAGCTATACTGAAGTATATAGACCACAGCATTCTTGTACTGCAACTCCCCCTTCTCGCTGGCCGCCTGTCCCTGTAGTTTAGTACTTTCATGATCACTGTGTGAGGTGGGCATCCACACGCCGGTCATGGCCAAGGCGTGCAGTGCGCCCTTTCGATCAAGATATCGTCTGAAAAAACAGGATGACCATGCATCTCAGGCAGGTGTTTTTCAAGGAATATCTCAAGTGGACACTTCATTGCTGTCTCCGGAAGCACCACCATTCGGAGGACCTGGATTCTAGATCGTAATTCTTTTCTTGGACCACCTTCATATCTTTCTCCAGCCGTGCCACTTTGCCCTCCAAGGTATGCACAGCATCTTCGTTAGTCCAATCCTTCTTTCCACCTCGCCCATTCGCCCGCATGTGAGCTCAATTTTATGCTGCAACCTCTCCAGTCGGCTAGAAAGAGTGCCAATTTTCTGATCAAGCTTACCAAACGTACTCCACATTTCTATCATGATGCTATTCAGGTCTGCTTGACTCAGTGGCCCTTCTGACTCCCCACCAGACACGCTCTGCTGCCCTGTCACCTCTGGTGGGTCTCTTCCATGCCCTCCCCTCATGATGACATCTAGCTTGCTCTGTTTTCTAGAGCTGGATGCTGGCATTGCATCCACCAAAAGGGGCTAGTCTGTAAGGAAGGCATGGTATCAAACAGTGAAGACAGACACAAGTGATCACAGTTCAAAGGTGTTTATTGAAATTCATAGGAGTTGGATGATCGTCTATCTAAACCTAAATCTAAGGATGGGAGCAAGCTATGACCATCAAATAATAATAATGCAGTCCTAGTGGAGTCTGTCAAAATAAAAGGGCCTGTACAAATAAACCTATTGCCAATCCTTAATTCTAAATACAAATGGTGCGGGGTACCAATGTATCCAACAGAAAAGTGTCAAGGAAGAATGTCAGGACGGTTGAGAAGTTGGCTCCCCTTCTCCACATTTGCAGCACACATTTGCAGCATGGGGCAGGGTGGTATGTGCGAGCTTCGCACACACTCTGGTTTCTTGGCCATGCGGTAACAGTTCAACAAATAGACGTCAGGGCCTTCCGCCAAAGTCTCTCTCCCAATATCAGTCTCTTACTGCAGAGGGCCTGATGTAATAAACAAAACACAAAAGTTCCTTTCCTTTGTCAGGGTTTTCATATTCACAAGTTCACAACTGGTCTCGGTCCTTTGGGCTCAGACCACAGGTCCCCCTTGATCGGGCTCAGACCCCTTTTCCAAAATGTTCACAATTGGTCTCCCTCATTTGGGCTCGGATCACGGATCCCCCTCGTTCGGGCTCAGATCCCTTAATATCAGAATCAAAGACTTGAATGTGCAATGGGTTTTGCTTAAACCGTCGCAGGACCTCTTCGATTCACTTAACACAATTGCTCTCATCAATCTTCTACTTTTGTTTCTTTTGGTGGGATACCTTACAGAGACATTTGATTGAGCACAATCACGCTGCCGGACCACTCTGTCAAAGGTATTGTATCTTTCCTTCTCAAGTTCAAACATTCATCAGCAGTTTAGCTTTACTTGCGTTTATCCTCACACGCATTTAACAATGTTCATTCCAGTGCTCATTATACAATGTTGCTGTTTGCAACCTTGACTTCAACACAGACCGGTCTTGCATCAGTCTCCCCAACCCACTGGCTATGGCGAGCTCTTTGTCACTTATTTGTTCTTGGAGCCAAGGATGATACCACAGCGTCTGCTGCTCCTCCTCGCCTTGGTCAGTTTCGCGGAAGGGCCTTCGGTCTCTCCGACACACAGTGCAGGTTCCTTTAGTCTTGTTTCCCGGCCTTACGCTTTCTGCCTTGAAGGATTCTTGAAAGTAACAGCATCTTGCCGAGAAGGTCAAGGGTGCTTCCCTTCTTATGAACCCTCCTTGGTTTGCCGTCTTTCTCTCCTCTTTCAACTGCCAACTCAAACTGCTGTACCTTCTCGTGCGTTGCCTCGCTCAGAATGTGCTCCCTTGCTCTGCCTTTTATCTGGGTGGTGAAATTTAATGGCAGTCAGGTGTGAGTGATTGTTAGCGATTGCCTGACCTTGCCTGACCATAGTAGTGGGACATGTCAGGTACACGGCTCGGGTGTGAGTCTGTTTTCTCCCAGAGTGTGCTGTCCGTGTGAAAGTGTTTGTGTAGGAAAAGGGGTTGGGGGTTTCCATATATCCAACCTGGTAGGATGAGGTAAAGACCCCTCACCCAGATGATCCTCCCGCACTGATCCACCCCCAGGGTCTGGATCCAAAGACGATGGCCATGCCCTGGTCACCCGAGAGAGAGATCTGTGGGGACTAGCGGGTGAGACACCTTCTAGTTTCTCACACACCCTTCCTCTATGTGATGTAGCCACATCTGTTTCACAGGGAAACCGGGAAAGGAAATCGGTGTTCCCTTGGTCTTTGCCTTTTCGGTGTTCCACAGTGAAACAGTAGGGTTGCAGGTCTAAGAACCATTACATGCCTCGAGGGTTAGAGTCCTTTCGTTGGCATATCCATACTAAATGTGAGTGGTCTGTGACAAGGGTGAACTTCCTCCCCAAAGGACAGTATCTTAAATGGGTGATGGCCCATTTGATGCAATGGCCTCTAACTCCAATACGGAGCAGTTATTTTCACGAGGGAAGAGTTTTTGGCTAGTGAATAGGATAGGGTGTTCTCGTCCATTATAAATGTGTGATAAGACTGCTCCTAACCCTATGACAGAGGCAACAGTCTATTAAACAAACTCTTTTGAATAATCTACCATCTTTAGGATTGGGTTCTGGCACAAGGTTTGTTTTAAATTGATGTAGCATATGTCATCCTCATCAGTCCAATGAAACGTTCTTTAATTTGTCGGTTAATCTAGCTGTTTTATGTGAAAAATTTGGAATGAATAACCAATCAATCCTAGAAATGCCCTGAGGTCTCCCTTAGTGAGGGTATCGAGGACGGCTTTCCTTTTTCTCATTAGGGCTGGACACTGCCATTCCCTTCAAAGAAGCTCAGGTATCTCACGGCTGATTGGGCCAGTTTACATTTGGATGGATTTGCAGTTAAGCCGGCTTCTCTGAGCGTTCTCATGATGGTATAAAGATGGAAGAGATGGTCTTCCCAAGTCTTACTGTAAATGACAATGTCGTCAATATAAGCCTCACAGAAATGGGAATAGGGCTGTAACATCCTGTCCATAAGCCTTTGGAAAGTGGCTGGGCACCCATGCAGGCCAAAAGGGACGACTTTAAACTGGAATAGTCCCAGGGGAGTTGAGAAAGCTGTCTTTTCTTTATCAGGTCCATGTACGGGACCTGCCAACATCCCTTGGTCAAGTCTAGCGTCGATAGAAAGACGGCACTTCTGAGTTTAACTATCTACTCATTGATACGCGACATGGGATAGGCATTGACGGCGGAGATGGCGTTAACCCGCCTGAAGTATACGCAAAACCGCCAGGAATGATCCGGTTTGGTTACCAATACAATAGGGGAGGATCATGGGCTGGAAGAAGACTCGATAATGTTTGCCTTCAGCATTTGTTTAACTTCCTAAATCACTATTTGTTTTCGGGCTTCTGGGAGTCTGTAGGGTTTTAAATGGCCCACTTTTCCTTTTGGAGTTCTGATATAATGATAAGTACAGTGATCGAAGTGAGCGGGAACAGTTGGTAGCAGTGTTCTACTACTTTTCTTTTTTTCTTTTTACCGTTCCTCTACTTTTTACGACCATATTCACCTTTCTATACAGAGGATTTGTCCATTCATGTCCCTATGCAAGTGTAAAGTTGTAATAGGAGCCTAGTTACTTAGACTATTGCAATGCCCTGGCCGTAGATCCTTGTTACATGTTGCACTATGCTTCCACCTACCCTTTCCCTTGCTGAGACCATAGTTCCACTACTTTTTTTGGTACACTTCTACCACTGGATAAGTACCATGTACTCTCCCTGGTTTTTCACAGAATACATCTGGCAATGCCATGGCCAGGTAGTTTAAGTCTTCTTGCTTCTGTCTAGATTGTTCTTGGGGTATAAGTTCTGAGTTGTCTAGCTCCTCTGGTATTAAACAAGACAATATCGAGGTGGAGGCAGTGGAAGGATTTTCTTTCCACTCCTTTAAGAGATTTACATGGTAAAGGTGGGTCTTTTGCTTTTTATCAGGATGGGCTGTTTTATAGGTACAAGTCCCTGTTTGTTCTAGTACCTCATATGGCCCATGCCACTTTGAGACAAGTTTATTTTCAGAGGTAGGTAAGAGGACTAATACCTTTTGTCCTACGGAAAAAGTTCTTAAATGTACCTTCTTGTCATAGGTGGACTTTTGTTGGGCTCTAGCTTTTTCCATGTGAGTGTAGACTAGATTCTGTACAAGGATTATATGCTCTTGCAATCGGGTAGCTATTTGTAAAAGGGGAATAGGTGCCTCTTCTTTTTCTTCCCAGGTCTCCCAGAGCATGTCAAAGCCATCTCTTGGTTCTCTACCGTAAAGTAGTTAAAAAGGAGAGAAACTGGTGGATGCCTGAGGGGGTTTTCTCAATGCAAATAGGACACAGGGGATGATGCTATCCCAGAACCTTTTCATCCTGATCTACCAATTTTCTCAAAATCATCTTAAGGGTTTTATTGAATCCCTCAGCCAATCCGTCCGTTTGGGGGTGGTAAAATGAGGTTCTTAAGGTGGAGATATGTAGTAATTCCTTGACTTCACTCATCAGTCTGCTCATAAAATTGGATCCCTGATCTGTTAGAATTTCCTTGGGAAAACCAACCCTAGAAAAAGGATGGTAAAAGATGTTTTAAGATCTGTTGGGTTGTATTGTTCAACATAGGGAACGCCTCTGGGTATCGGGTAGCGTAATCAATGATTACAAGGACATATTTGTTACACAGTCTAGAGGTCTCTAATGGCCCAATGATATTCATCCCAATTCAGGAGAAAGGGACTTCGATGATTGGTAAGGGGTTTGGAAGGGCGGGTAAGGGAATATGTGCACTGGTTTTCTGGCTTATTTCACATGTCTGGATGAAGTTCTTTATGGCTGCATGTATACCAGGCCAGTAGAACTTCAATACGAGGTGAGCCTGGGTCTTAGATTGTCCTAAATGTCCCCCTGTCAAATGAGAATGTGCAATCTGTAACACAATCTTACGATGGGTTTTAGGGATTACTAATTGAACTTTACTTAGGCCTTCTCTGGAGGTTTCCTTTCTATATAACAATCCCTGATTCAGGAAGAAAAAGGGGCTTGCCCTTTCTTGTACTTCTCCCTCAGGAATCGCCTGTACAAAAGCCTCTGCGAGTGCTGGATCATTGCGCTGGGCGAAAGGTAAATCAGGAAGGATGGTAGGTTTTTCTTCCCTCTTTGCTTCAATGGTAGGCTACCTCCCTGTTTCATATGGTTCACTTTCTTCGTTAAAACAGGGAAATAGAGACTTCTCAAGAATTCCCTGTGCAATCTTGTCCCCACAATGTATTTCAAATGGAGTTTCGCCATGATTCTGTAGGCGAACCTTTACCTCTCCCCGGAAGTCGGGATCTATGACTCCTGCTAGGACATTCAGACCAAACTTCAAGGCTAGGCCAGATTTTGGGGACAGTGTTATATAACAACCCTTAGGGGTTATTAGGACTAAGTCCGTGGGAACCATCCCTCTTTTCCCTGGAGGAATAGTAGAGTCTCTGTTACTACAAATGTCAAAGCCTATGGATTGTTTCGTGGCAGTGGAGGGATCTGTGACTTAGTTTCTAGAATGTTATGGTCCCCAATTTGTCTCAATTGAGTCACATCCCACTGCTGAAACCACATATAAGGAGGGCATGGTATCAAACAGTGAAGACCGACACAAGTGATCACAGTTCAAGGGCGTTTATTGAACTTGAAATGGATTGGTGGATTCCAAGATGGCGGCTGATAGGGGGTAGCCGTATCGGCCGCGCTCTCCGGCTTCCCGAGGTGATCTTCGTGCGGTCCACCACCCCGCCGCAAGTTGGATCTCCCTAGGGCTTGGAGGAGACCCCCGTGCACGTCCGCGGTGCGTGGCGCCTGGAGGAGCGCAGGGAAGAAGACGGAGCTGCGGCGCAAGCTCCGATCGGGCCGATCCGGCCTGCGCTGCTGCCGCGGGCCCGCCGTTGGCGGAGGGGCCGCTGGGATCGGAGCATCTGGTGGGTGCCCAGCTCCCTCGGCCGGGTGTTGCCTGGTTGGCGGAGTTCGGGCCTGTAGTCTGCGGCCAGGAGGAGAGTGGAGGCTGGCGGCTGCGGCGCCGCGGCTCTGGACAGGCATCCGCCGCGTCGGCGGCTTCCGAAGTGGAGGAGACCATAGTTGATCCCCCGTTGGCAGGGCGGGTCCGGCTGCAGGCTGCCGGCTGGGGAGGAACGCTTGCGGCGGTCGCCGCGGGGAGTCGGAGCCCGCTGGGTGGGGCCTCAGGATGGAGCAAGCAACCCCCCTGGAGTTCCGGGTGAGAACTGAGGCGGGGGGTGTGGAGGGGGCTTCCCTGGCCACTCCCCCCCTCCTCTTTGGAGCGCTGAGGAGCGGCGGCAGGAATGGGACCTGCGGCGGGAACCAGAGGAGAGTAGAGGCCGGCGGCTGCGGCGCCGGTGGTTGAGGGGCGCTGCGGCTTTGGTCAGGCCGTCCCCCCGGGAGTACTGAGGATCTGAGGATCGGTGGCAGGAGCGGAGACATCAGGGGTGCTGGGGCCCGGATCCTTCCTCCCCTTTTTTTTTTTTTTTTTCTTTTTTCCTTTTCCTTCTCCCACATACATACCCCCTTGCCCCCCGGAAGATACAATTGAGGAGTGCTGTGGCGGGAACTAGGGGCAACCCCTTGCTCCGAAGGCTATAAGCGGGGGGCCCACAGAAGAGGAAGTCCCCAGAGCACGGATAACGCCGCACAC
Organism: Ambystoma mexicanum; assembly: GCF_040938575.1. NCBI lineage: Eukaryota > Metazoa > Chordata > Amphibia > Caudata > Ambystomatidae > Ambystoma > Ambystoma mexicanum. Next base: position 265,917,497 of record NC_090939.1, on the reverse strand, counting down.
CAAGAGCCCGGGGAAATAAGCCTGGCGGCCTCTCTGTGGCGCGACAGGTCAGGCGGTCCCCTGCACAGGGGGAGGCAGTTGTGTAAGGAGGAGAGGATCTGTGGGGGGGGGGCCGGATACCACTCTGGTGTGTGTGGACAGCTGGAGAGATGGCGGCGCGGAGCAAGGGGAAAGGGAGCAAACCGCCCCAGGACCAACGGGACCCGCAAAACACCCTCCGCACCTTGTGGTCTAAGCAGGAGAGGGGTGATGACTTGGAGGGCAGCATCGTAGGTCTGGACGGATCGGGTTCAGCGAGGGTAGAGCGGACCCCATCTCCGGTCAACAGGCAGGTCTTGGTGGGTGAGATCCAGGCCCTTCACTCCAGCCTGGCTAAGACATTCCAGGAGCAGTTCCAGCTCATGCGGGCTGACTTAAACGACGCACTGGGGGAAATTAAGCGGGACTTAAGGCAACTTGGTGAAAGGACTGACCTTCTGGAAAAGGGGCTCCAGGAGGCAGAGAAGGACACAACTGCTAATAGCGAGGCCATAGAGAGCCTAGATGTGGCTACCCGCAACCTGGAGGTACAGATGGAAGACTTTGAGAATAGATCACAAAGGATTAACATACGGGTGAAGTCACTCCCGGAGTCGGTATTGGACACAGACCTCAAACTAGAAATACAGAGCCTCTTCGCAGAGATCCTGGGGGAGACTCCCCCGAGTAGCATTGAGCTGGATCGTGTTCATAGAGTAGGCGGGCTCCCCAGGGGTTCCTCTTCTAGGCCGAGGGACGTTCTAGCTGCCTTCTCCAGATATGCTCAGAAAGAGGCAGTCCTCCAGGCTGCGAGGAAAAAGGAGCCAATTGTGTTCAAAGGCCATCAGGTTGCGTTATTTCAAGATCTGGCAAGTATCACCTTGATAAAAAGGAGGCAGATGGCGCCGGTGCTGAAGGTACTGAATGAGCGCGGAGTGAGATACAAGTGGACGTTTCCATTTGGCCTTGTGTTTGATTGGGAGGGCCACCAGAAACGGGTAACCTCTGTTCAGGAGGGGGCAGATGTGTTGCAGATTGACTTGGAGGGGGGGTCCTCTGTGGGGGGCCCGGTGGCGGGTGGCAGATCGCGGCAGAAGGTTTGGGAGTGGTCAACGGTAGGGGCTGACAGGCGGAAGGGAACGCGAGGGGGTGGAAGATCATCCAGGGAGGGTGAGAAGGCACCTGGGTAGAGTGGGCAATGACGATAAGGGGAGTGTTATGTGCTACAGCTTGAGGGGCGCGGGGTGGTGGACCTGTAAAGGTGACAATTGAGCAAGGGGGCCGGGGGTGCAAGAGATTGGGATCAGAAAGGGCGATGTCGCCCGGTAAGGGGGGGGGAGCAGGGGAAGCGGCTGCTCTGGGGAGTTGGGGTGTGGGAATGGGGTGTGGCGGGGGGATTCCCACCCAAAGTTGGGGGTTTGGGGCAGGAATAGGAAGGGGGGGAAGGGGTTAGGGGTCGCAGCGTTCAGTGGGTAGGTTTGGATTCCAGGGGAGCGAGGCGCGGGGATAAGAGGCAAGGGGGTACCGGAGGTTCCCAAGTAGTCGGCAAGGGAAAGGACAAGTGGAGGATACGAGGGGACTGGGTGCAGCCAGCAGAGCTAGGACAGGAGGCTTGCGTGATTATCCATCTTTGTATTCAAGTGGCTGACGCATAACGTCAGGGGCTTGAACTCCCCACTCAAGCGTATGAAACTAGAGCAGTTTACTAGGGCTCAAAAGCCAGATGTTCTGGCGATCCAGGAGACCCATCTTCTGCAAAAAGACCAGCATCGCCTGCGGTTGAGGGGCTACTCACAGATATTGTTCGCATCGGGTCCCACTAAGAGAGGGGGGTGGCTCTGGCCTTTGGGAGGGGGATGGACTTTCGTGTGAATGGTACTCTGCGGGATAAGAATGGCAGATTCCTCATGGTCAGGGGCGAATATAGAGGCACTCTGCTTACGGTAGCCTCAGTGTATGGCCCAAATATGGGCCAGGATCAATTCCTCCGAGAGACCTTGGGTACCCTGCAGGGATTCTCTAGAGGACAGGTGGTTTTGATGGGTGACCTCAACTTGGCCTGGGACAGGAGGGGTGACCGCACGATGCGGGGGAGTGGTAGAGGAGGAGCGGCGGCCTCTCCCCGCTTAAAAGAACGATGGGAGGAGGCAGGCTTGAGGGATGTGTGGAGGGCCCTAAGGGGTGAGGAGGAGGGATTCACCTTTGTCTCAGAAGTGCATAGAACCCAATCGCGAATCGATTACATCTGGGTGTCGGGAAGTCTGATTGGAGGGGTGAAATCAGTTGAGGTGGGCCCCATGGGGATCGCCGATCATAAAGTTGTCCACATGGAACTCCGGTTGGAGGGGCGTAGGCAGGGCGTGTGGAGCTGGAAGTTCCCGGAGACGCTCCTGAGGGATCAGGCGATGAGGGAGGAAATCGATGGTAAGATTGGAGATTTCTTTATGCGGAACACAGTGTGGACACTAGCTTGGAAACTAGGTGGGACGCCTTCAAGGCGACCCTGAGGGGGGAACTGATTGCTCTTCAGGCGGGAAGGAACAAGTTACTAAGAGGGTTGGAAACGCAGTTGGAGAGTGAGCTTGAGGCTGCCAGAGTACGATTGGAGAGGAACCCCACTAGAAGAGTTTTCAAGGAGTACAGGGCGGCGGAGGGCCAGCTGAGAATACTTAGGCCTAAGAAGCCAGAGGCGGCCATGCTGAGAGTCAGACAAAAATTTTATGTTAAGGCTGACAAGGCGGACTCACTCTTGGCACGTCTATTAAGGGGGGCTAGAGAGCGGAATGTTATTGGGGCTCTAAAGGACAAGAATGGGGCAAGGCTCACCCGGACGGAAGAGATTAAGAAGCGGATGGCGGAGTTCTACGGGGAACTATACTCCTCGCAGGATATAGCGCCAGGTCCGCAAAGGGATTTTATTGAGGCTCTTCCTCTCCCGCGACTATCCATGGTCGAGGGGTGTGAGTTAGGCAGAGACATCACGGAGGACGAGGTCAGAGCCACTATAGCGGCTCTCCCGTGGGGGAAAGCTCCAGGTCCGGACGGCTACCCCGCATCGTTTTATAAGACATACTCCCACCTGCTGGTCCCACACTTAACGCAATTATTCAACTCATTTGAGCTTAGAGGCGGGATAACCCCATCGATGGAGGAGGCTAAAATAATGCTTATACACAAGACAGGGAAGGACCCGGAGGAGTGCACATCTTATAGGCCTATAGCCCTCATAAATACGGAGGCAAAAATATACACTAAAATTCTAGCTAGTCGGCTGGAAAAGTATCTGCCAACATTGGTACATCAAGATCAGACAGGGTTTGTGGCTGGGAGGCAGACGGCTGATAACATCAGGAGGGTAGCCCACATTGTTGAGAAAGCACAGAAGACGACCACTCTGGCGATCTTATTGCCGCTCGACGCCGAAAAAGCGTTTGATCAGGTGGAGTGGTCGTTCTTGTTTCGGGTTATGGAAGCAATGGGCCTCGGAGAAAAATGTATTAATAGGGTGGCGGCAAACTACAAGAACCCTAGCTCACGGATCCTAGTGAATGGGGAGGTATCACATTCAATAAGCCTGCGACGGGGAACTAAGCAGGGGTGTCCCTTGTCCCCGCTGCTTTATGCTATTTACCTGGAACCTCTGTTAATAGCTATAAGAGAGGCAGATGGGATTCAGGGTATACCCTTTGGGGGATACCAGCATAAGGTCGCGGCCTTTGCGGACGATATGCTTCTTATGTTGACGCACCCGAAGGAATCCGTCAGGGCATGCATGGATCTGCTGACCGCTTTTGGGGAGGTGTCGGGCCTGCGGATCAACTGGCAAAAGTCTGAATTGATGAACCTGTCCCTTGGGGAGGAAGAGAGCAGGGTATTGAAGGCTATCTCTCCATTCAAGTGGAGCCCGGGTGGACTGCGATATCTGGGGGTGCAGGTGACTCCCTCCCTTGGTGGCTGGTATGGTGCGAATTACCCTCCCATGTTAAAGGCGATCAAAAAGGACTTGATTAGGTGGGGCAATCTGGGGATCTCGTGGCTCGGGAGGGGGGCAGTATTGAAAATGGTGGTCCTCCCCCGCATACTCTACTTGTTTCAGGCAATCCCTCTATCTGTCCCTGGGGGCTTTTTTAAGGAATTGGACCGGGTGGCTAGGCAGTTTATTTGGAAGGGGAAGAGGTCGCGCCTCTCGTGGCGCCTTCTCACGGCGTCTAGGGGATGTGGGGGCTTGGGCCTACCGGATTTCAGGAGATACCACGAGGCAGCGCTTCTCCGGGTGATCAAGGAATGGTTTGCAGCGAGTTATGACAAGCATTGGGTGAAAATGGATAGAGCGGTTGCTCGGCACCACCTGGGTGAAATCTTGTGGCTCCCCCGGAGGCTGCGACCACCACATATATACTTGAGCGATATCACAAAGGGTTTGGTGGATACATGGGACAGGGCAGTGGAGAGAAGAGGGATTTCGTCTTTCCCGTCCCCGTTCACGCCGCTCTTTAACAACGGGGATTTCTCACCTGGACTGGAGAGGGGAGCGTTCCGGAGCTGGGAGGAAGGAGGGTGTAGGACCCTTAGGGATGTGTTCTCCGTTCAGGGAGTTAAAACTTTTGAGGAATGTAAGTCACAATTCGGGGTAGGTGAGGGGGAAAGACTTAGGTACTTCCAGATTAGACATTGGGTCATGTCAGCGGAAGTTAGGGAAGCAGCAACGCGTGATTTGACACAGTTTGAGCGCTTTCTCACTACCCATAACGGTTCTAGAGGGCTTATGTCGGACTTGTATAAACTGTTGGAGAGCACGACCCCGAGGGTTACTTGGCCGTACATGAAGAGCTGGGAGCGGAAGGGGGAGACGGAGATGGCATGGGGAGACTGGGAGGCGTTATGGACGTTGATCCCAAAAGTTGCTAGGGCTTCTCAATTACAGGAAGCTTGGTACAAGTATATCTTTGGTTGGCACTATACCCCCGCCCGGCTCCGCGCAATGTATCCTGCAGCCTCAGATGCCTGCTGGAGGAGATGTGGGGGGGTGGGCACAGCAGCACATATATAGTGGGACTGCACGCGCATTAGGCCTTTTTGGGGTGACATGGCGCGTGCCCAATCTGCAACCTCGGGGGGGGGAGATGGCCAAGACCCTCTGGAAATATTACTAGGGAAGGTTGGTGCGGAGGGGGAGGGGCGCAGCCGGGGGAAATGCAAAGCACGAGTGGTCTCTACCCTGGCGGCAATGGGTCTAATTGCTCGGAACTGGAAGAGCTCGGAGGCTCCCGCGGAGCAGGACTGGATCAGGAAAATGTGGGAAATCCTATCGCTGGAATGGGCAACATACGCGGGGGAGGGGGAACTGGCAAGTTTCGCCGCGGACTGGGGCGAGATGCTGAACTACTTGAAGGGGGAGTTTAGGGAACAATGGTGCCCCCAAAGACTGAAGTTATTAGACATCGCCTGTGGATGAGAATGCTTGTGGTTTTCGAACTGTAGAGCTCGCTTTCGCTACGACCGGATGGGTTTGGGGGGGGGGGGAGGGAAATTTTGTTAGTGTTGTCTTCTGTTTTTTGATGTTGTGCTTGTTTTTCTCTTCTTATATATATGCTGAAATTAATAAAAAAGATGTTAAAAAAAAGAAATGGATTGGTGAAATGCCTATCTAAACCAAAAAAGGATAGGAACAAGCTATGACCATCAAATAAGAATAACGCAGGCCTAGTGGAGTTTGACAAAATAAAAGGGTCTATATTAATAAACCTATTGCCAAATACTCTTACATGCAAATGGTGTAGGATAACAATGTATGCAACAGAAAAGTGTTCAACAAAGAGTATGTCAGGACGGTTGAGAAGTTGGCTCCCTTTCCCCACGTTTGCAGCACAGGGCAAGGCGGCACGTGCAAGCTTCACACACACTCTGGGTTCTTGGCCACAAGGTAACAGTTCAACACATAGGCATCAGGGCCTTCCACCAAAGTCTCTCTCCCAATGAGTCTCTTATTGCAGAGGCCTGATGTAACGAACAAAACATAAAAATTGCTTTCCTTTGTCAGGGTTTTCACATTCACAAGTTCCCAACTGGTCTCCCTTGTTCGGGTTCGGACCACGGATCCCCCTTGTTCGGGTTCAGATCCCTTGATATCAGAATTGAAGACTTTCAAATGTGCAATGAGTTTTCTTTCAACTGTTGCAGGACCAGTTCGATTCACTTCACACAATTGCTCTCATTAATCTTCTACTTTCTGTTAGGTATCTTGGTGGGATACCTAACAGAGACTTTCGATTGAGCACATTCACAGTGCCGTACCACTCTGTCAATGGTATTGTATCTTTCCTTCTAAAGTTCAAACATTCATCAGCAGTTCAGCTTTACTCGTGTCTTTCATCACAGGCGTTTAACAATGTTCGTTCCAGCACTCGTTATATTACCACTTGCAACCTTGACTTCAAAACAGACCGGTCTTGCACCAGTCTCCTCAACTCATCGGCTTTGTTGATCTCTTTGTCGTTTCTTTGTTCTTGGAGCCAAGGACGATACCACAGTGTCTGCTGCTCCTCCCCGTCCTGGTCAGTTCCACGGGAGGGCCTTCGGTATCTCTGACGCCCAATGCAGGTTTGTCTGGTTTCCTGGCCTTACACTTTCTGCCTTGAAAGATTCTTAAAAGTAACAGCGTCTTGCTGAAAAGGTCAAGGGTGCTTCCCTTCTTACGAACCCTCATTGGTTTGCCATCTTTCTCCCCTCGTTCAGCTGCCAACTCGAAACTGCTGTACCTTTGTGCACTTTGCCTCGCTCAGAATCTGCTCTCATGCTCTGCCTTTGATCCGTTTGGGGAAGTTTAATGGCAGTCAGGTGTGAGTGATTGTTTATGATTGCCTGACCTTGCCTGAACATAGTAGTGGGACATGTCAGGTACACAGCTCAGGTGTGAGGCTGTTTTCTCCCAGAGCGGGCTGTCTGTGTGAAAGTGTTTGTGCAGGAAAGGCGGGGGAACAGTTTCCATATATCCTATCTGGTAGGATGAGGTAAAGGTGTTGCAGGTGGGATACCGTGTCTCACCATCAGTTGTCCCACTCTCACTCCCCGAAGACCCCTCACCCAGGTGATCCTCAACCACTGGTCCACTCCCAGGGTCTGGATCCAAAGGCGATGAGAGATCCGTGGGGACTAGTGGGTGAAACACCTTGTGGTTTCTCACAAGTCCATACTGGAATCAGGGATGTAAACCAAGCACTCCTCTCTTGAACAACTGAGATTGAGGGCACCTGTGCTTAGATCAATGTATGTTCTCTATATCACTGCCACTTATCCACAGGCGGTTGCTTCCCCACTGGGGCCTCCCTCCAGCACCAAAGCCTGCACTTCACTGCAGCTACAGCAGCACTCGCCCTACCTTCCCTCTGTTGTCAATTGGGGTGGATTCCCAACTTTGTGCTGGAATCGGCGGCTCCCACCTGCTCCAGATCTTCAATCATGCTGTTTTGCTGCCATGGGCACCCAGAGGCAGCCTCCTCCTCCTCTGTTTTGCTCAACACGCCCGGGCCACTTCTTCGGACCCGTGAGTGCTGGCAGTCCCCACCATCTCCTGATGGAGCACCTCCTGCTCAACATGGTGAACACCCACCCTCTAGGCACACAAATCTGTACACCGTACCCAGCAGGCACGCGTCCTGTCAGTTCCACAGTTGAGCCGCTCCTCTACTGGATGTGGGTAGCCCCAAAGCTCAAGGGCATTCTCCTCTACCTGGAATTTCAAACCTGTGTTGCTCTGTGCTGTCTTGCTTCCAAGACAAACGCGTTGCCCCATATCTGTCCTCCCAGAACTTCTTTAATGTAAGGAAAACTTTTCTTCATTTGATGAAGCAACTAGATCTTTTTTTAATCTCTTGATTCCGCCACTGGTGATATAAAATTTGAATTCTACCATTTCCTTGTTTCGTCTGTATGATTTTATGGGTACAGCTTTTTTACTATCTTTCTCTAATGTATCCAATCCTATTTCAATGTTTTGAGCAGCCTCTTTGTCTGCATCTATGATCAGTATTCACCCATCTGTGCCACATTTATTTGGTCATTAACTAATTGGCTTAGGACAGCCTTCATTATGAACTATTAAATGAGCGCGCCATGTGGTAATGTGCTGACCAGTATTTTACGTAACTGTGTCATTTCATATCATTCACATCTTGTTTTATATTTTTTGTTGATTCCTCACCTAATAGAGATCCTTTTTCCATCAATTCTAAGGCATGTTTATTACTAAAGGCAAAACATTTATCAGTTGCCATGTTTGCCAGTAATGTCATCAGTTTAGGTAATTTTATTTTACTCTGGTCCAGTTCCAAAACAGACTTTGCTGATTGTCTGGTTCAGAGCAGTGTGTAAGAGAAAAGATCAATGGGGACACAGGCCTTTTTTTTTAGCAATGAGTGTAGTATTTCTGTTGCAGTCCTTCGAACAGTGGCTTGTGGATGGGAATAATGTATATGTTTTGAAATTGGGGTGCAGGCTTATACTACTGTGAATTCTAGTTAGGATTCACTACACTCCTGGGAAATAAAATACATGTCTCACAGTTTATTTTAAAGGTGAACAATAAGATGTATTTATATAGTGGGAACAATTCTCTTTTGATCACAAAATAATGTGTCAGATTGAACAGGAAGCAGTGAGCTTCTTACAATGGGGTGTGTTTGAGTGACATTCTGACCAGGTTGTGGAGGGCAGTGGATGGAAAAGGCAAAGGGGACAATACATAAGTGGACATACATAGGTTAAGGACAATGAACATTGGACATTTTTAAGTGCAGGTAGACGGTAATGCCAGCTGTGTTTGGGATGTGACCATGATGGGTGAAGTGCAATAGTGGCGTCAGAGGAATTGAGGGACAGGTGAAGGTTTGAGGTGAGGGAAAAGTGTTAGCAGGCAGATGAGAGGTAGGGTAAGAGGGTAACTCTGAAGCGAGGAGGTACGCTTTTAGTTTGGTTTTTAACACATCCATGTGGACTGTTTCCCGGATGTCCGGGGGAAGAGAATTCCATGCAATTGTAACAAGAAGAGAGAAAGAGCAGAAGCAAGAGGAAGCACATGGAGGGTGAGGAGCCACAAGGGTGGTCGAGCAGGCAGAGCAGAGATTACAAGAAGGCTAGAAGAGTTGGATAGATGAGGATAGATACAGTGGTGCCTTACAGTGGATAGATTTGTAAACGAGGAGAAGACATTTACATCTGGCCCTGTTTTCCATTGTCAGCCTTCCAGCCTGGTGACGGTTCGAGGAAGTAGGTGTGAAGTGAAGGAGTTCAAAGAAAATCCTGGTAACGAAGTTAATGATCTTGTCGAGCGGACAGAAGGCATAATTGGGGAGAACAAACAGGGTGCTGGCACAGTGTCCAGTTTAGAGAGGACAAGAGTGGTTATGAGATACTTTGCGTTGTTGAAAGGAAGGAGGTGCCTGATTTTCCTAATATTGAGGAGGTAGTGGTGAGCTGCTGTTCCAGTTTTAGAGATGAAAGTAGATAAGGTGTGTGAAGGGTCATAGATGACGCTGAGGTTTCTAGATAAAGAAGAGTAGGGGACAGTGTCAGGTGGGGACTGGATAGGCAGTGGAAGAGATGAGAGAGAGCTTTTTACATGGAACCTCTGTTTTGGTAGCGTTTTATATCAGAGGGTGTGAAGCCATCCAATATTTATTGGCAGAGAGACAGTTGGAAATGTTGTTAAAGAGATCAGAGGGGAGTTCAGGAAAAGAGAAGACGATCTGGTGTTGACCGCAAAGAGTTGGTATGATAACCCAAAGAAGGAGGTAACTGCCCAAAGAGTGTAAAGTGAAGCGGATCTAAGACAGAGCCTTGTGGAATACCAACAGTTAGAGGGGTGAGTTGAGAGGTGTTGTTGCTCCAGGAGACAGAGAATCGGCGAGGTGCAAGGTAGGATTCAATCCAGGCAAGGGCTCGATCATGAATCCCAAGAAGAAAGACAGTGTCAAAGGCAGAAGACAGGTCAAGGAAAATTGGGATAGACTATAGGTTGGAGTGCTTAGCGGAGGGCGAATGTAGTTGGACACATTCATGAGAGCGGTTTCTGTGGAGTGACAGGAGTGGAAACCTGCTCATAGGGGGTCTCAGAAGCTGTGAATGACTAAGACATTAGTATAACGGTTAAACGCAATCCTTTCCAGCACTTAAGAGTAGTGCGGAAGGAGAGACACAGGTCGAAAGTTAGCCGATAGGTTTGGGTCAGCCCCTTGCTTTATAGGAGAGGGATGACCGTGGCTGTTTTAAAAACAGAGGAAAACCAAACAGAGTCAAAGGACAGGTTGAAGAGTTCAATGGAGTGAGAGGCCACTAAAGGGGCAATAGGCTTGACTAGCTGAGAATCAAGAGGGTCTAATGGGGCACAAAGGGGGTCGGCCTTAATCAGTAGAGATAGCACTTCGTCAACATTAGTGTGGCTAAAGTGGGCGATCAAGGCAAGGGAACATGGTAGAGTAGGCGGAGTGTAAAATGTAGGAGGAGGGAGTGTGAGGAAGGTCAGGAGAAAGTCTATAATTTTTGAATTGTTTGCAGCAAAGTATTCAGCTAGGCCATTGATATGATATGATATGATAAGTCATTTTTAACATGCCTGTACACAAGTGCTTCTAGGTGTGACAAGACAAGGGCAGAATGTGGAGTACAAGACAAACAATCTTACTAGTCCTTGTGTCATTCAGAACGTGCAAGTGCGAGAACGAGAAGTGCCAGGTGAAAAAAGGGGGGGGAGAAGTGCCAGGGCAAGGGACAGGGAAACAGGGCAGCAATGATCTGAGTAGGTGCAGCACAGGGCAGCATGGCCCTGGGTAAGTACAGCACAAGGCAGCGTAGCTCTGGTATGTGCAAGGAGGCACAGGAGTGTAGAGGTTCCAGTTACAGCCCCCAAGTGCGTAGAGGGCCCAGAGGCAGCGCAACGGTGACTGATCAGGAGAGGTCTGGTACTTAGCCGTGATAGTGGAGTTGATAGTCTTATAATTAGGAGTGAAGAGTGAGTCTTGGGTGCCCTGTAGTTGGCGGGGATGGTTGGAGTGAGAGTCAATGAGGGTCAGGTAGAATTCCATTTTTGCACTATCAAGTGCGAGTGGGTACGTCTGCATTTGCACAGCAGCCGACACATATCAGTGCAGAGAGAGCATATGAATGGAGTGACCCATGGCTGAGGATGCTGAGACTTAGGTTTGTAGGAAGTGAGAGGAGAATGAGTCATATAGTAGGGATTTGAAGCTGGAGAAGGCACTGTTGATGGAAGAGGCATCAGGTGTGAAAGAGGAGAGTGAGCACTGTAGGTCAGAGAGAAAGGGGGAATGACAGAAGATGTACATTTCCTTTTAGTAATAGGTGAAGCAAGCAAGCAAGCAAGTGGTGAGGAAAGTTCAGAGGGTGGAAAGGAGATTGTGGTGGAAACAATTGAGTGATCAGGTATGGACAGTGTGACAGTAGTATTAGTGGCTGAGAGAGAGGTGGAGATGAATACGAGATCCATAGAGTTACCCCCTGTGTGGGTAGGTAGGTTATGGATAGAGTGGAGAGCGTGGTCACTAAGAAAAGACTGATGTTCAGATTTCTGAGAGGTTGTTGGAGAGGGAAGGTTAAAGTCACTTAAGAGAATAAGGGGCTGTTTAGCGGAAAGAGAATCAATGAGTTGCCCAAGATCACCAAAGAATGGTCCAGTGATACCAGGAGGGCGATAGATGGAGATTATGTGAACCGAGTGAGGCAGAGGCAATAGCAGAGATGGTGAATTCAGAAGAGGTAGGAGAGGACGTGGCATTGGAGAATAGGGCGGCATTAAGGCAGGAAGAGAGTTAGTGTGCGATGCCTCCACCTCTGCCAGTCAGTCGAGGAGAGTGAATGAAGGACAGTTTGGAGTTGTGAAGGGCTGTGAGAGTGGCAGTGCCAGATGGAGAAATCCAATTTTAGTGATAGCAAGAAGGTCTAGGAAAAGAGAGCTTGAGTGAAAGTAGTCAGTGATAAAGGACGTGTTGTTGCCTACAGACTGAGCATTCCAGAGTGGAATGTTCAGTTGATGAGTGTTATATAATGTACCATCCCTGCTCGTGGAACTCCGCTTCCACGAGCTCAGTGTTCCAGCCCCGATCCCGAACCCAAGATTCGAGCTTTCCTTTCAGTTTTCAGTTACTCTGGTCCGACCTCTGGGGGCCGCCGAATAAAGCTCCTGAACTTACCTTGTGCCTCGCCTCTTTACTTCAATTCAGGTAAGAAAGAGTAGAGAAGTTGAGTCTCTGAGGAAGAGAGGTGAGGTGGATAGATGTTAGAGGAGGCATGGTTAGCTTGTGAAAGAGAAAGAAAAAAGAATATCCCTTAATATGGTGCAAGAATCCATTTTAGGTACCCCTCCATTCCAAACCGTGTCTTGGATAAGGCATGGTTACAGGTGACAAGCGTTCACAGCTCGAATTCCTAACATCTGTCATCTGGTGTGAAAAGGATCTTTTACCATCAATCCATTTGGACAAGGAGAGATAGTTTCAGGTTTATCGAACCAACCGGAAAAAACTATTGCCACCACCCCTCATTCACACCCAACATAGGACAGTCATTTTATTGTATGCATGACACCCTGCTTCATCTGTTTGTTAATAAGGGCTTTGGTTCATGTGATGTTTTCACTACTCCGGTTCGACGCCCATAACACACAAGCTCTATGTTTTTAAGAGTGTTCTAAAGGTATTACAGGCACAGCTCGTCATATATGGAAAGCAGGGCACCAGGTCTGGGGGACCCAGATTGCTAAGTAAAGAGGTGTTGGGGAGAAAACTGAGAAATCCTCCTCGCAACTGGTTGCACTCAAAGAAGCATATGCCTTATGTCATTACATATTTTCTTTATATATAAAAACGTTAAACAGTATGTCAATTTGCAATAATGTATTAAACATTTTAATCATATCTTCTTGTCCATCATCAATAGTTCACAGACGCAGATGAAACTTTGCCAATGTGTTATGGACGATTCAGTCCTTCATCAGGCACACTCTACGTAGAACATATATGATAGGAAAAACATCTGTTGTGCTTATAGTCTGAAAGTACAAATTCACAGCAAAGAATAAATCGAATAGTGTACAACTCGAATGTCAAACAGATCTGTCATGCTTGCAATAAAGAGGCTAAAAGCCCAGGCAGGAAGCTGATTCACTTAACTTCGTGAGTGATGTGAATATAGAGCATAAATGCCGGCAAGTAAACAGTTGTCTGCTCAAGAGGGATGCAGTATTCCCTATCTAATAGCCTTTTACACACTGTGCATTTGGGAGAGACTTGCCAGATCATGGGCTATACCGTAATGTTGCCCAGGCATTCAGCATATTGCTGATAGCCCTAATAGTTTGTACAGTCCTAAAAGATGAAAGCTGATGCATTCGATATTTAAAAATCATGAAATCCTATATTTTTATATTTTATTAATATGCGAGTAATTTGATGGGTGGTTTTATTAAGTGGTTAAAGAACCTCGTTGGTTTTAGCTGCAGTAACATTCTTAACAGTTTTATCCAGTAACCACTGGGAAGGAGTTTTTAGAGGTCCTGAAAGTCGTAATTACTGGGGCTTTGGGAATTGTTCAATGGTGGAATGGAGGGAGGTAGTTTTTTAATGTGGGGATTAGGTCTTGCCTTGTATTTTAGATTTCTGTTCTTTCACTTTTCTGGTATGGATTTCTGTTGGATTTTGCTAAAGGTTCGTAATGAACCATAATGCGTAAAAAAAAAATGATTCATTTACATACTTTTTTTACCATATCAGGGCCAGCCACACTTTCCCGATCTGAAAAGGGATTTGAACTATGCGCAATTGGTGCTTGAAATGACAATCAATCATTGGCTTGGAACGGAACGTGCAAATGCATCCTGCCCCCGACAGACTACGGCCCTCCTCCCCAATGTGCAGGTATTCTGGCAGCAATTACTGCGTGCAGTAATTGCTGTAACCACATGCTCAAATCTGAGTAGCACCACATGATTCAGTGTTGGTAAGGGAAATGGTACACATGCAGACATGTGCCATTACTGGCATCCATCCAGCAAGCAGAGAAGACTAGTATGGAGATGGCATGCAGAGGAAAGTGAAGGTTAGTGGGCAGGAGCTCCCTGTCAAAGAGTTCTATCGGCTGGCAAACGGCTGGTAAAAACAGCACCCTGGAAGTGTTCGGCTCTGTGGAGCCACATTCGGGACTGAGTCGGTACCTTCTCTACTCGCCCAGTTTAGACACAATGGGCCTCAATACGAGGCCGCCGACCCGGACTTAACGCCACCGGTAAAACCATACCGGCGCTGTTTCCGTGCCCGTGTAATCACGACCCATGATCCCGGAAAAACGACCACCACAAACAGGCAGGAGTGACCCAATGGACCCACTCACAATGCCCCCCCCCCCAACAGGGCAGGAGTGACCCAATGGACCCACTAACAATGCCCCACCCAACAGGGCAGGAGTGACCCAATGGACCCACTGACTGGCCAGATGACAAGTACCACATCCCCAAAGCATGACCCCTGGAAATGCACACAGTGCGTGCCTGACTGGAAGCAGAGACACACACACCTGAGTGCATCAATAGTCAGAAGTGTGTACATGCAAGTGGTCATGGATTGTTATGTTTGATGCATGTGATGGACACATTTAGTAACATCACACAACTAACAGCATGCCCTCTGTATCCCCACAGTCGTGACAAGTGACAGGGACGACGGCCAAGAGGCAACGCAGCAGCCACCTGCACGCGTCCAACGCAGCACTCCTGCCCAGGAGGATGATGCTAGCTGCTCCGGAACACAACCGACTGCTGCATCAGGCACAGCGGCTGCATCAGGCACACCAGCAGACGCCACCATCCCCATGCAGGTACCCACCCTGGCCCCGGATGATGATTCTCAGCCCATCTGCACAGCTGAGGAGGCTGCATCGAGTGATGGAAGTGCCCCGGCCATGCAGGCCGAAGCAGTACAACAGGGTGAGGGGGACAACATGGATGAGCTGTCACCCATCCATGGCCTACAGTTCAGCCCCCAAGAACTGCACAGCCCCATGCACTCCCCAACTCCCTCCATGGCTGAGCTCAGCAGCACATTGAGCAACAACAGGCCACCCTGACGCAGCTGGTGGAAAGACAGCTGGAGGAGGCCAGGCTGCAGTGTGAGGAGGCCATGCATCAGCGGGAGGAGACCAGGCTGCAGCGTGAGAGCAATGCTACGTTGGTGCATCGGCTCTCCAGGTCGATTAGACGATTTGCGGCCACCATTGTCACCCTGGCACGCCATGTCAGGGAAGGGAACAGTGTGCAGTCCAGCATTGCTGAGTCAATGTTGGTAGCCCAGCAGGCGTTTCAAGGACGCTTGCCCATAGTCACACCGACAGTCACCTCAGCCAGCACCACCCCAGCCAGGTCTGCCAATGGCAGCCCACGGAGGCGTTCTAGTCGGCTGACTGGACCCGCCAGCAAGGACACACCAGCGCATAAGCGCCCCCGCAAATAGTGGCATGTGGGGATGCCAGTCAACATGACATTTGGGGACACCATGGGTGTAGGGGGTGGGTATGTTTGGGTAGTGGGGAGGTCCATTAGGATTAGGGGGTTAGTTGTTTGGGGCCTGGTTGAGGGTGGGTATGTTTGGGTGGTGGGGGAGGTCCATTAGGGGGTTGGTTGTTTGGGGAATGGTTGGGGGTGGGTATGTTTGGGTGATGGGGGAGGTCCATTAGGGCTTTAGTTGTTTGGGGCCTGGTTGGGGGTGGGTACGTTTGGGTGGTGGGTGGGCACGGGTGTACAGCTTCCCTACCCAATGCAACTCAATTTCTTTCCTGGTTTATTGATAATACAACACATTTGAAAACTACCATAATGAGTGGACATCTGTCATTTCATTAGCAGACAAAATACATTTATTCACCGGTATCGTCATTTCCATGCTTTGCTGTCAATGTGCAGTCTCTCAAAAGTAAATGCAAATGAGTGTATCCCGTGCTTGTTGGTCAACTTGCGCACCCCCGGGAGGGTGTGGAGCCACCCCATCCCCATTCCCATCTCCATCCCCATCTTCATCCTCTGCGTCTGGGTGCAGTGGAATGTTCCTGCGCAAGCACAGATTGTGCAGCATGGCACACACAAGCACAATTTTACCCGTCTTCACTGGGTTGCACAGCAGTGATCCTCCAGATCTGCTCAAGCAGCGGAACCTGGCCTTCAGTAGGCCAAATGTCCTCTCAATCATGCCACGTGTGCGGACGTGTGCCCTGTTGTACGCCTCCTCATGCATGTTCCTTGGCCTCCGTACAGGCGTCATCAGCCATGGCGTGAGTGCATATCCAGCATCACCTACATGGGATGGAAATGTGTGGGACATGTCAGTGTTTGTGGTATCATCTCTTGATCTGATGCAGTGCAATCTTGTGTCATCATTCATTCATCCATATGGGCCAAGCAGTGGTCGGACGGGTGGGTGATTGCCATTCATGGGTAATTGTTGTAGATGGTGGCATTTGGACATTGCCCAATTACTTGCTGTGCATATGAAATTGACCTTGTGGACAACAGTGGTTGGTAAGTATGGCAGTGTGCAATGACGTGCACACATGGAGGAGTCAAACTATGGGCTGTGATGATTTGGCTGCTGCAGGATGTCTCATTTGCATCTGTCATGTGCATTGGGGGGCTGTGGTGCTAAGTGTGGGTGGCTGGATTGAGTAGATCAAATTGTATGGCCTTGTGGTAGCATTGGTCGTATGTCTCTTTAGGCAGGGTGTGTACTGTGCCAACCTGTCATGTGTAGCTTTGTGATGTGTGGGTTATGCTGACCGTACATTACATGGGCCAGGGGGTGATGGATGTGCAGTTGTAGCAGCCCTCTCACACAGGTCATTGTCCTGGGCACACAAGACACTTTCACAGGGCCTGTGCATTGGCAGTTGTACTCACCCAATAGCCATGTGCTTTGCCCAGAGTAGCATTCCATGTAGCGTGGCAATGTGGAATTCCGCAGGACCATTGAGTCATGCGTTGACCCTGGGAAACGAGCGCAGCAATGTGTTATCACCAGTCCAGCATCACATACCATCTGTACATTCAGTGAGTGAGTGGTACTGTTTCCTATTGCGGTACACCATTTCCATTGCACGTGGTACTGTCAGCTCTATGTGGGTGCAGTCTACTGCACCTATGCAATTTGGCATGGCTGCAATGGCATGGAAGGTCAACTTGGTGGCAATGACTTCTGCAAGTGTACGGGGTAGGGCGATGTGTTCCGACACATGGCGCAGCAGGGCATCCAGTACCTGTCCCAATATTTTTGAGAAACAGGGTTGTGAGAGCCCGTACAGCTCACCAACTGTGTGCTGATAAGTTCCGGTGCCTAGAAAATGCAGTACTGACACCACCTTCAGGGGTGGGGATTGCGGTCGAAATGGCAATGTGGCTGCTGATGTCATCATCAATCATGGCGGTGATGTACATGATTGTTGGACGGTCCAGCCGGTATAATGTGTGGATCTGTCCTGGGGTCAGGTTCCAGGGTGAGGCCCTGATGTGGGGTATTGCAGGCTGTGTCGGGGTCGTGCCAGCTGCACAATTGGGTTTGGCCTGGGTGCAGGGTTTGCTAACTGCCGCCTGGCCTCCTCCGCCTCCGCCTCATCCTCCTTTGCACCATTACTGCCACCATGTGCACTGCTGCCTGTAGGTTCAGTAGTCCCAGTCCCAATGCTGCTGCAGCTGCTGCCTGCATAGTTGTGTTTTGAGTTGCCCTGGGTGTGGGTGTGGCCCTTTTGTGGCCTCCCAGTGACCTGCTGGGTCCAGCTGGGCTCATTTGGGGCACCTGTGGCCTGATTCAGCTCACCTGGTACTGTTTAACGTCATGTTCGCGGTGGCACGATACCGCCTCCGTGGCCACGGTTTTTCCGCCATTTTTATGGCAGAGTTTCCATGTCCTTGGTACTGGTGATGCCCATGGTGTTTCTTGTTGCCGGTAACTGGGGAGTTTCGCCGCCGGTGCATTTTACGGATCCCTTAACTCCGCGGCGGCGGTTTGTGGTGGTGGTTTTTCCGGGATCGTGGGTCGTGATTACATGGCACGGAAACAGCGCCGGTATGGTTTTACCGGTGGCGTTAAGTCCGGGTCGGCGGCCTCGTAATGAGGCCCAATATATTAATTAATAAAAGCCAGGGTCAGGCAGCTCATGGCTGAGCACAGAAACCAGGTCACTGCCACTGGTATCGGAACGTCCCTCGACTTGCCAAGCAGCCCTAGGATAAAGAGACAGCATTCAATCTTGACCTAAGTGGCCTTGAAGGTTTGGGGACCCAGGAGGTTGCAGCACATTCCTCTACTGCCTGTAGATGAGTCAATAAATGTAACATTGCAACTAGTCCAAGTGTGACACAAAATGACATGCATCGCACTGTGCACATGTCCAAATGCCATGTATAGAGGAATATATCGTTCCAACATAACCAGGCCCATGTGCACATTAGAAACGGCCCACATATTATCTACCACATGCACTACAATAAAAGGCTTAGAAATTACCATTCGCCATCATGCCACGTTCTTTGCTAGAACAAACACTGCCCTACTTGTCTTGTTGTGCCGAATGCCATTTGGAAGTGTATGATTGCACCAAACTGGATTTCCAGTTGTCTGGTTAGTAAGATTTGACTTGGGCAGAGTGAGATGTTTTGTTTTTTGCAGAACAACGGAGAAATGGGTGGCCAGGTGCAGAAAGTGTGTTTACTAGAGAACACCCGTGTTTGTTTCTGGACATCAGCACATTGAAAAATCACACTATCCATGCGTGACATAACAGGCAAGGTTCATGACTGATGTACACGTCTCCCCACTTGGTACGTAGATTGTGCACAGCCTATGCATCCACATGTAACTACCGGCTGCTTTCATATCCTCATCAGCAGGTGCTGAAACATCAGATGAGGGGGATGGTGACCGCAATGACAACTCAAAACAGGGCAAACCTACTACCAGTGATGCTACCCCAACTGCTTCCACGACAACCATTCCCATCGGTGCTACTGAAACCATCTCAACCGCAACCACCATGATTGCTACTGCTGCTACAACACAAGCCACTACTGCTGCCAGCACTTTATTAACCACTGTCGCAGTGGTACTACCTCCACTGCTACCACCACTGATATGGTAGCCAGCACTGCTGGCTCAGCCGACCACCAAGGCACATGTAAGGTGTACCAAAGCAACCTGGATCCCTGTGACTGCCTCCACCTACAAATAAACGATGCTCGGCTGGACTCTCTGGAGAATCATTGGACAACCCAGGAAGTACACACCACCCCCATTAAACTACCAGCATTGACCCAGAAAGTAGAGCCTCTGAATCCCACTACAAAGCGTCTGGAAATAGTCCGACCAACTGAGCTAACACTTTATACCCTCTCACCTGCCAGACTATCTCTCTCGGAAATCCACTACCACGAACCACGAGGACAGACACTGGCGGCGCATTTAGCTCTGAAAGCAACCCAGGAATGGGGGCCTCCGACTGGTAACCACATACACTCTCCTACCAATATGCTCACTCTCCACTTTGCATCAACTAACAATAGAGAGCAGCTACATCCCTCAATCAATTTGGCCTAGCTGCACACATACCTGCATTGCTCCGAAAACACATCAACAGCCTAGTAGAACACAGCTATACCCCATGAAAAACCGGCCTAGCTTCACACATAATCTCCTACACAAGCCACATGGCAGCCAGAACGCAGGCTCAGAGACCACCCTCGTTGCTGCACACATTTACACTGACCTCTCACATCCACTGCACCAGACCTAGCGATGGAATGCAGCCAACCCACGCAAGCCACTCTGGCCGCAGAAATACCAAGTGCACCCAAGCACTAATATGATACTCTACTCCCTCCACTGACATGGCCCACGGTCCCCAAGGGCGTTTAACCCGCAGCGCTTTGAGATCATACCAATGATAAATAAGGCACTATACAAATGCACCATAACATAACATAACATAAACCACCCTTCCTTCCACAAACTCAAATGCCACATTACTCCAAGAGGACATAAAGGTTGATTATAATCGCGATCTATGGAATGTCTTCAGCTAGTGGGATGATGTTGACAACTCTATGTCAAACTAGGGGAAAATCCCAAAATGTACCTCGGGTGGATAGTGGAGTAGTGGAATATCAAAGGAAGGGCCTCCGTTCTTAAGCTATAACCATGAGTAATCATTGAACCGAGGTCCTTCCTGTGATATTCCACTACCCCACTATCCACCCGAGGTACATCTTGGGATTTTCCCCTACCCTCCGGTTTGAAGGATGGATTTATTGATTATTTCCCGACATTTATGATAGTACTAATGGCTATTTTTGTTTTTCCCTTTTGGCAGCCTATAGTGTGGAAGAAGTAAAGTGTATGCATGAGACATTTAACTCTGATTTGAGTCTAGAGTGATTTTAGGGTTTCGTAATTCTAGATTCACTGAATTATGTGACCAAATCATATTGCTCCTGATGAATGTTCGCCGCACAAGGGATTACGAACAGAAACATGTTGAGTGTTGGTGGATGCTGAACTGCAAAGGCATTGTGTAAAATTCTGTTACATTGAGTCATTATAATACTTTGAGACGGTAAATTATAGACATCACTAACATTTTGTAGGGTTTATATAGTACAACCTATCCCTACTTCCTGAGTACACAGTCACTTTTTTGCATTTTTTGCACATTCTTCTGATTGTTTATACTGTATTTTTATTGTGTGTGTTTAGTCTCTGCATTTCAATGTGTATTTTGTTGAATTGTATGTACTTTAGCCATTTTTGGGTGGTTTTAATATTTATGAAATAAAGTGTTGCTATCCATTTCTTGTACAGAGGTTGGGACTGCACGTTTACATTTCTAAACTGGAGCACCCCGGTGTTCCCTTTTTTGTTTTTTGTTGACAACTTTATGCCACACCAATCCCACACCCCAGAATACACAGGCCCGCACGGGTTAAAAGTAGAAGATGAATGGAAGGTGGTGCCTCCTCCAGACCTAAGCACAACAGAATTTTACCAGAATGTGTTGGACACCAAAATAAACCATCCTTATACAATTATACAATTCTTACTGTTACAAACAATAAGAATATATTCATTGGCATGATACGAACCCATACCCTTCTTTATCTCAGACTAAGGATGCACTGAGTTCAGCGCAAGCAATGAGAGAGTTGGCAGCTGCTATCCAGAAGCTGAAGAGAATGTCTGGTAAATGAATGAAGACCCTTTGCAGGAAAGTGACCCACCAGGAAGGCAGGAAGGCACAAATGTAATCTAGAGGTAGAGGCAACTGAGGAAATGAACATGACATGAAGGACCTTGACACCTTGGTGTCATGGAAAATAGTTCCTCTGCAAACCTCTGGGGTGCCATGAGGCACAATAAACCCTAATCATCAGTACTTCTCAGTACTTCTCAGTCTCCACAATTGATTGATACGTAGGGAGTAGCCCCAGAAGGCTTACAGCTAGGAAGCACGCTGTCCTCCTCTCCTACCAGCCATGGCAAACCGCCACAGTGCAAATGAACATGGAGCATTAATAATCCTTTTTGTGACTTGCTATGCGTTTCACTGCTTTATGCCTTGCAATTTCTTGTTATTCTTATACATGGCTTGATTGTTTGCTAACCTGCTTAACATTCTAATTTCCCACCCTATACTATTGACTAGCTACCCATACTCTGCAGGTGAACACTGCTAGTATCCCCTCCCCTGCACTCGCTAACACTATCCAAAATATACAACTTTCCCACCAGCTTGTCACAAACACCACTCGAGCCACCCTGAACCAATACTCGGTCTCATAGCAGAGTTCAGTAGGAAACTGAGCAGAAAAACCTACACCTGTGTCTCTTATAAACAAAGTGCAAATCCTGGTCCTGATGGCGCTAGGATAACCTTGTGGGCGATAGTGCGCTTTATAACCCCCCTGCTCCCAATATCCAAAATCCAAAGTTCCCACCCACCAGACACCTAGGAACATTTCAGATTTCACATTTTGCCTTTCCTTCGACTCCGAATACCTTTCCCTACCCCTTCTCTTACAAGACATTGTGCCAAGAGGGCGCCAAAAATGGCAGAAGGTCGCTCTAATCAAGAACCATGTATGTAACCTCAAATGCAGTGTATATGATTTACTTATATCTTCCTGTATTCATCTTTGTGCAAATGCATTCATTGCTCTTTTGTAACTGGATGTAACCATGGCTGCTGAGAGTAAAGGAAAAGTACAAGTGAGGAGGCCTTAGTTCAAGCGTGTTGTGTAAGAGCGAGTGCGAGGAGTAACGCTAAGCTTTGAGGTATTGTGCAGGAGGCAGTCATGTCACGTGGTCAAGGAGTCACGTGGGGAAATCCCCGGGAGAACGCATAGCATTGTGTGATGCAGAGACTGGTGTCAAAAGTCATTGGGGGTCATTCCGAGTTGAGCAGTAAGGGATACCGGGCACGGGTAAGGAGACCGGTGCCGGTAAGCCCTTACCGCCCAATTCCGAGGTCCCTTAGCGAGAACCCTAAAGGACGTGTGGTCTGACCACACGTCCTATACGGGTCCCGGTAAGGGACCAGGGCACTAATAATGGGCCTGATATTTGCAGGCCCGTTATTAGCGCCTTCCCCATTTCCATTGAGCCCTATGGGGGTTCAAATGGGAACGGGGAATGCTTGGTTGAATGGGGACTTACTGAGTCCTCCAGGGTCAGAATGACTCGATAAGTCCCCATTCAACCGGACCGGACCCGGTATAGGAGGCAGCCATGGTGCTAATAGCACCATGGCTACAGCCCAACTCGGAATGACACCCATTATATATTAGGGTAGCATTCTGGCCCGTTCTGTGTACTTTTTAAAGATAAAATGTCAATTTTCGGGAGTAATAGGTTAATGACAGCATATTGGTGCACCGTTCCCATTTCAAAATGTTCTTCATGTGTGTTTGCATCATTTTCAGGTGGATTTTGCTACCATTTTATATATTAGGGTAGCGTTCTGGCCCGTTTCGGGTAGTTTTTCATGATAAAATGTAGATTTCAGGCAGTAATAGGTTACTGACAGCATATTGTTCAACCTTCCCATTTCCAAAATATTCTTCATATATGTTTGCATCATTTTCAGGTGAATTTTGCTGCCGTTTTATATATTAGGGTAGCGTTCCGCCCCATTCCGCGTACTTTTTCATGTTAAAATGAAGATTTTGGGCAGTAATGGGTTAATGACAGCATATTGTTCAACCTTCCCCATTTCCAAAATGCTCTTCATGTGTGTTTGCATTATTTTCAGGTGAGTTTTGCTGCTGTTTAATATATAACGGTAGCGTTCCGGCCCGTTCCGGGTACTTTTTTGTGATATAATGTAGATTTTGGACAGTAATGGGTTAATGACAGCATATTTGTGCACCTTTCTCATTTCAAAATGTTCTTCATGTGTGTTTGCATCATTTTCAGGTGAGTTTCACTGCCATTTTATATATTAGGGTGCGTTCCGGCTCGTTCTGGGCAGTTTTTCGTGATATAATGTAGATTTTGGGCAGTAATGGGTTAATGACTGTATATTGGTGCACCTTTCTCATTTAAAAATGGTCTTCATGTGTGTTTGCATCATTTTCAGGTGAATATTGCTGCCATTTTATATATTAGGGTACCGTTGCGGCGCGTTCTGGGTTTTACACACACCCGCCTTTAATTGTGAAATATGTGTTCCTTTGCACACGTGGGAGGGGAATAGGGAAACGGAGATATGCATTTGCAGTCCAACACCCCAGAATGTTAAGCAAACTAACCAATGAAAACAATAAGTATGGGCAGCACTGCCTACTTGCTGAGTGCTGGTGAGGTAGATGTGTGTTCCAGGAGTCGGAGGGTACCATTAATGTACCTTAGCAAAAATGATGACTAGGGAATGCTATTGAGCATTCCAAAGGTGTGCTGCAATGTCTCTGTAGCACACAATGCAGTACAGCCAACAGCTTAGAGGAAGTTGGTGAGCGGGATCTCTGGACGCTAATGCCACTCTGAGTGCCCCCCTGGGTGCGGTGACAGATATGATGGTCGGCTCATCAACCTGTAGAGGGCGAGTATTTGCTCACTAATGAGCATCCAGGCTGATTATCCCACCCTCTGCACGTGGGCCTCTTCACCCTCCTGTTCTCCAGCTGTCTATGAAGCCTTGCCCAACCCAAAGCTATGAGTAGCTTGTGTAGGTACACATTAAAAGAACCAACACTTAGTTTCGTGATATGTGATGTTAGACCCTTTTCTGGTGCTCTGGCGCACCTGTGCCTGTGTTGGCTCCTCATGGCAGCCATTATGGGCTGTATTTTGCTAGAGGTAATCCTGTCAAATGAGAAATTATATCGTGCCTCCTATCGCAATAAATATATGTATATTGGCCTACGCCAAGCTGCTTATAAGTTGCTTGCGAAGAAATTCGTGTTGCAAGGTCCTGACCTTAAAATCAATGTAATCCGCCATTTTAGGTTTGCTTTGTAAAGTCACCCTGTAAGTTAAAATGGTGGACGATGTCATTCCGAAATACAACATGGCTGTCTTTACCTCTGTATGTAGCTAATATGTAACTTGCCTGCAGGCCACTTGTTGAGGCCGTGAACTGAGACCTTGTCCTTCGTTGACCTGTGTGTAAAGGATTACTCGTGCAATGAAACTAATCCACGAGCATATGTTAAGAACAATGTATTCAAATACTGAACGTAGAACACTTGTTTAACTACATTGTATTAATGTTTGAGAAGATCTGCATGGGAAATCCTAGAACACACAGTTGCCGTGTAGGCTTGTTGATATATGTATTAAAAACAAACCAGTTACGTGTGGATATGCGAACTAGGCATGAACCCTAGATCAGTAATGTATTAGAGGAATATTAACCCGAAGGAGGGTTGGACATCGTGTTCGCAAATAGTATAAAAGAGTCATGAATTCTAATGTACAGCGTCTCTCACTGAACACACTGAACCACGCTGGAGTTTGTTGTGTTGCACTGACGGCCGATAGCTATCTGATTTTTGCTCTGTTCTTCGTAACTGGATTCAGTATAAAATAAAGTACTTTGTATGTTCCTTTGTAACCCGTGTTCGGTGTATTTCCTTTTGGGGTACTCAGCCTCGATATTTTGATTTTGTGTTCACAGTTGGCGCCCGAATAGGGACCCTCAAGATTGATGCCGGATTGTTGAAGGTTGACGCAGGCTATCAGACCGGGATCGGACGTTGTGACAAAAAGGGGCCCCACTGAACGAGACGCGACACCTCAGCAGTGCTGCACGACCTGATCCCTGGACGATTTGCTTGTGGTCCAAGACGGCATCTTGACCAGGGTCCACTTACCGAGGCGGTCAGATTTGCCGGAATCACCATACACGAGGTAAGATTAGTTAGGTAAGATTCTTTGAAATCCGATCGGACCTCCTTAGGTTTGTTCAGGTGAGTCTTGAGCCGACTCTTAATTCAACCCTGATAATTTGAATTTGGCGCATTGTATCTGCAGACACAATTATTGACCAGGTAACGCCAATAATTTGATATGCCTGGGAAATTGTGTACCTGCTTCAGGGCGTTGTTCTGCAGCGATAGACAATCTTTGGAATTTAGCCGTCCCGCACCACAGGAGGGGTCGCCGACATGTACTATGTACTGTAAGCATGGCATTGGAAGTATAGTATTTAATTACATTTGGCACAGACAAACCAGACATGCCTCCGAACTTCAGTGGCCAATCAATGGTAGTTTTGAAATCCCTCGTATTGAGTATTTAGAATCAATTCTATTAAAGAAAAAGGCTAGACCTGCAGCATTTGATGTTTTGCAGAATTGGAAAAAAGAAGCCTTGCAGCAACTTAAAAGTAGAGAAAAACATGTGCGCCATCTTAAGACGAACGCCGAAAAAGCATTATTGTATGACCAAGATAAACATTCTGAATCGACTAGGAATATGGATAGGGCTTTCTCACTTGGAATTCAGAAAATCTATCCTTCCAAAGACCTCCATGCTTCCGATGAATTCATAGACAAATTGTTAAATGAACAAAGGCCTGGTGCTTCTGCGCCACCTCCGTATGTTCCTCTTCCTGCTGTTTTGCCTCTTCCTCTTGCTATTCCTGCTCTACCTGCTGTTGTTCCCGTTGTTTCTGCTCCTCCTAATGTTCCCCTTCCTCCAGCTCCTCCACCTCTTCTTATCGCACCAGTTACAGTACCTCCATTGAATTTGCCTGCTCCCTCTCTTCCAAGTGGTCCTGAGCCACTAATAGTCGATCGAGGTGCAGGGTCGAAGGTTGTCACTCGCAATACTGTACCACCAGAGAAGAAACGTGATTTGATTGCATGGGCTAAGCATTGTATGGAAAGGGATGATCAAGCTAATGTTTTTGCCACACTTTGTAATATGGACAATTTTCCTGAGAAAAATGTTTTTATTGAAGGTTTAGGGATTCATTTATGTGTAATGTGGGGAAAATTAAATAATACAGATCTCCCGCAAGGGTTAAGGGATCTAAATACTTTAGCGTTTTCTAGAGACACTGTGGAGAAAGTAAATGAGCATGTCGAGAGGTTATTTGGGTATAGAACGGAGTTAGAAAAGTTGCGGAATGAGGATGACGAGGGGGAAAGTATCTATGTGTAGAAACGTTTCCTTCCTGAGGAAGCACGAATTTGTACGAAGGATGCACTTAGATGGATTTCAGATATGTCAATAACTCCAGTTGAAGTATATGACACATATAGTCAGTATACACCAGAAATGCAGAGGAAAGTGATACAGGTAATGATAGAGTACCTACAGGATGATTGTGTAAAAAGAAAGCTTAGTTGTCCCACAGAGTTATTGAGTATTTATGAGAGCTTTTTCACCTGACACTTCTTCAACTGCTTTAGCGTTCGACTTAGCTCTGTTGCTTAGTAAGCGTTCAGAGTCATCTACTTCTCAGTTGCCTATGAGAGAGTTTTCTCCGACATTTGTCCCGAAGGTTGAGATTGCGGCCGATGCTGCACGGGGTATAGTTGCTGTGGACATTCCTGCACATTATGTATCACAGTTTGTTCACGTCCCGTTCTCAAGACAGGAAGTGAATACTATTAGACAATCTATTCCTGATATTAGGAAAAATTCGACAGGATTCTATAAAGAAATAGAGTGTCATGATCTCTGCTTCCAAAAGGTCAGGGTTTTCCCAACTCCCTTGGAAGCAGATCCATAACCCAGGTTCCGAGTGCCAACCAGTCCCAATTGGGACCTTTTGGACCCAGTCCTGGCGCCAGTGGCACCAGGCTCATAAATATGCCCAGTCCCAGCACTGGAAGCGCCGGGCTCATAATGCTTGGGTGGACTTACCTGCAGCAGACCATGCTGCTTACTTGCCTGCCAGTTGAGCCTCTGATCCTCTTCTGTTTGGAACTACTTTTCCTGTTGGGTGGGGCAGGAGCCACTCCCTAGGTTCAGAACACTGGAACTCTTCTGGAAAGCAGGAACTCTTTTCTTACCTAGGCGTGGCTGTGGAAGGAGACACCTAAGCACTACAGGAGGCTATTTAAACCACACCCGATGGATGAATCTTGCTTTGCGTTATTCTGCATCCTCTGCAGCAGAACGCTCATCGTGTCTTCTGCATCTGATCCTGGGCCTAAGGAAAAAGGCTTACCATCCTGAATCCAGTCTTCAGCAACACCTATAAAGACAAGAAAGAACAGGTTAGCATTACGGTCTTCAGTGACAGCGCTTCACTTACCTGGTCCATCGGCTGTCACCAACGCCTCGCGCTGCATTCCGGCATCTGAAAGACAAAAGCTTACCAACTCTTCGGCGCTGCATCCCGCATCTGAAAGACAAAACAAGGTGCGTTTAAAGACATTGGGGAACTTTAATACTCACGTGCCATTACTCCTATCCACATCTAACCCAGTGGGTATTCCGGCACCCTGCAGCCGCTCCGAACTTGTATCTGCAAAATAAAAAGACAGTTAGAGCGCATCGTGAAGCAGGCAACAAGCGCTTACTTACGTGCTTCCAGGCGCTTCTATTCATCACACGGGCTCCATCTTCAACTCACTTCAGCCCGTCATCCGCCATCGCCGGAACCCTGCAAAACAAGAGACATCATTACTAAAGACTTTTAAAGACATTAGAATTACTCGAAACTTACCGTTCGTGCAGTAAACGACGGACAGCAGTCCTCTGAAGTCAAGAGGCCTGCTCCCCTTATCCAGTGAAGAAACTGGTTACAGCACCGTGCCCCGAGGCAGATGAAGAGCACGGCGTTCACTTACCTAAGGTGAGAGCGTTAACCTTTGGGGTTCTACAGGAGAAGAGAAAGGGAAGAAGAGAGAGACATTCAACAACCCAGTTCATTAATCCCATATTTTCTATCTGCGGACATCTTACCCTTCGAGTCAGACATGCAGTGCACAGAGGTCCAGCCCAAAGAGCCAGCCGTGTGTTACACATCACCTTTGAAGATACGGTATACGCCCAGTCAAGACCGGCGCCTCTACGGGAATCAGGTGAGCGTTACAGAACGCAAAGCCTACCGCAAAACTCCCGTCCAGGCGCTATGGAAACCTCGGATACCGACCAGCTAGCCCAGTTACTTGGGGAACTAAGGGCAGAAGTGCATGCAGCCCGTCAGGAAACGAACGCTCTAAGAAGGGAACTGATTATTTCCAAGGAGCGAACAGATGATCTCGCTAGACAATTGCTACAGTCACAAGCCGGACAGACCCCGTTACCCGCATCTGGGGGAAATCTTCCTTCTACATCCTCTATGAATCCAGTGCAGATCAACCTACCTGGGAATGTACCTCTGGCTCCGCCCGAACAATTTTCTGGTGACCCAAAGAGGTTTGCAGTATTTATCAATCAGTGCCGGTTGCATTTCTTATGCCGGCCAGCAGCCTTTCCAACTGATCAAGCTAAAGTAGCTTTCGTGCTTTCGTACCTTAGTGGCAATGCGGCAGACTGGTCGATCCCTCTAGTAAATCAAGATGATCCGGTCCCCCATGATTTTCAAGCTTTTCAGCTCAGTATGGAAAAACTGTTCGCAAGACATTCACAGGGGCAGGCCTTGGACAATGAGCTTCTTTCGTTGCGACAAGGTAATCAAGACCTTTTGGCTTATATTGCGTCTTTCAATAGACTGATAGTGGAAACTCAATGGCCTGAGGACAAAAGGATTACGCTGTTTTATAGAGGTCTACGTGGAGAGCTCAAAGATGTGTTAGCCCAAGTAGTGAATCCCCCACAAGATTGTTCGGACTATATAGACTTAGTCGTTCAAATAGATCACAGACTGCAGAACAGGAAGGCCGATCGTTCCAAGTTTGATGCTCGAGTATTTTCCAAACCGCCAACTCCTTCCAAAGGAGTAGACTCCGGGGAACCCATGCAAATAGGGGGCCTGAAAGGTCCTCTAACACAAAAGGAGCGGGAAAGGAGAAAACAGTTGCAATTATGCCTCTATTGCGGAAACTCAGGGCACTTTCTTCGAGACTGTCCGGTGAAACCTGCCAAGAAGGCAGTAGGAGCTGCAGTTACCAAAGTTACAAACTCTGAGCAGGGAAACGACCTCGCCCGACAAGAATAGAGGTCCTCTTGCCGAGCGTGAAAACCAGTTCTGTGACCTCGCATTTCGTGATACCTATGGTCCTCATTAGCCCTGATAATCCGGATCGATTACATGCAATTGAAGCTTACGTCGACAGCGGTGCCATCGGCAATTATGTGGATCATGAAATGGTTTTGAGGATGAATCTAACTCTTTGTCCCAAGGCTGTAAAGGACGTCATTACTACGGTGGATGGAACGGAGATAGCCTCCGGACCAGTAACGCATACCACTCAAGAAGTGACACTAGTAAGTCAAGATGGACACCATGAGAAGATCGTGTTCGATGTGATCAAGGCTCCTCAGTTTCAGATTATTCTAGGAATACCTTGGTTAGAGAAACACAATCCTCTGATCGATTGGCGAGCAAGAACGGTCCAGTTTCCAGAATGTGTCTCTACTTGTCACCCTCCACCTGGTGTTGCACTGGCAGCAATTTCTTCAGAAACTCCCTAGTTACCTCCCGAATACCTAGAATACCAAGATGTTTTCCGGAAGGATCAGGCTAACTCTCTACCTCCTCATAGGTCTTATGACTGCCAGATAGACCACCTGGATCTACTCCTCCTTGTAGTAGAATTTATGCCCTCACCGAGCCTGAGAACCTTCACCTTCGCCAATACCTGGATCAATACCTGGCAAATGGGTTTATTCGTCCTTCCAAGTCCCCTGCTTCTTCAGCTTTGTTCTTCGTTCCAAAAAAGGAAGGAGACCTTAGAACTTGTATAGATTATCGCTCCCTGAACCAGATCACCGTCAAGAATAGATATCCGTTACCTTTGATCCCTGAACTCCTGGACCAAGTCAGAAAAGCATGCATATATACAAAGCTGGATCTTAGAGGAGCCTACCACTTGGTACGAGTAAAAGAGGGCGATGAATGGAAGACGGCCTTCCGCACCAAATATGGGCTATTTGAATATCAGGTCATGCCCTTCGGACTTTGCAATGCCCCGGCCGCCTTTCAATATTTTATGAACGATGTCCTCAGAGAGCTCATAGATGTGTGTGTTGTTGTTTACATTGACGACATCCTCGTTTATTCTTCATCGGAATCGGAACATCGGAAACACGTGAAAATGGTCCTCGAAAGATTGCGTCAACACAAACTTTTCGCTAAGTTGGAAAAATGTGTTTTCAACGTGACTGAAGTTGAATTCTTGGGATTCATATTATCACCTAGCGGAGTGCGTATGGATTCAAAGAAGGTCGATGCAGTTCTCAAATGGCCATCACCATCCTCCGTAAAAGGTGTGCAAAGCATGTTAGGCTTCGCTGACTTTTACCGCAGGTTTATCCCCGAATTTTCTCGAATAGTCCAGCCCATCACTGCCTTGTTAAAGAAAAACAAACGTTTTGAATGGTCTACCGAGGCGGAACAAGCTTTCCAGGATTTGAAGACTAAATTTATCTCTGCACCAATCTTAAAACACCCTCGCCCCGAACTCCCCTACATCGTGGAAACTGATGCTTCAAGCCTTGCCATGGGGGCAGTTCTATCACAAAAGGACCCGGTAACCAATCAGTTGCATCCCGTGGCATTTTGGTCCCGCAAATTCTCGCCTCCTGAAATCAATTACACGATTACTGACAAGGAACTTCTGGCTATCAAGTCTGCCTTTAAGGCTTGGCGGCATTATCTGCTGGGGGCCCGACACACCGTTACTGTGATTACGGATCACCGAAACCTGCAATATTTGAAAACTGCAAAAGCCCAATCCTCTAGACAACTCCGTTGGGCATTATTCTTTGCCGAGTTTGACTTCATAATTACCTATCGACCTGGTACAAAAAACGGTAAAGCTGATGCCCTTTCTCGGATGGGAGTGGAAGAACACTTGATCAACCCTAAACCTGTACCAATCATTCCCGAACAAAGAATTCTGGGTGTAATCGCCACACAATCCATAGAGGAAGTTAAGGATAAAGCCAGGCAACTTGTAACTCCAGCAGACATACAGAATTGGCATCTGCAGGGAAAGGACTTTGCAGTAAAGGACAACTTATTGTATTTCCAAGA
The DNA here is from genome assembly GCF_040938575.1 of Ambystoma mexicanum. NCBI lineage: Eukaryota > Metazoa > Chordata > Amphibia > Caudata > Ambystomatidae > Ambystoma > Ambystoma mexicanum. The sequence continues at coordinate 265,885,787 of NC_090939.1, read as the reverse complement.
ACGATTATACCTGCCCAGCACAGATTTACAGAAAAAAGTAATCTCTTGTTATCACGATTCTTTAATGGAAGGACATCCCGGTATGGCCAAGACCTCAGAAAAGATCAAGCGCTACTTCTGGTGGCCGTCTTGGAAAAAAGATATCAGAGACTTTATAATGTCCTGTGGAGTATGCGCCCAAAACAAGAGTCAAAAGGAAAGACCAGCAGGCCTCTTACGCCCTATTGACATCCCACCTCGCCCTTGGCATACACTTTCTATGGACTTCATCACCGATCTACCTCCATGCTCCGGATACAATACGATTCTAGTAATCGTGGACTTATTCTCCAAGATGGCGCATTTCATTCCGCTCAAAGGCTTGCCAACAGCAGCAACTCTGGCCCGAGAATTTCTCGAAAACATCGTCCGACTGCACGGTTTTCCTTCGGTTCTAATTTCGGATCGAGGTAGTCAATTTATTTCTCATTTTTGGCGAAGTTGCTGTCGGTCGGCTCAAATTGATGTGAGACTATCGACCAGTCACCACCCTCAGACCGACGGACAAACCGAGAGGACCAATCAAACTCTGGAACAGTATTTACGCTGCATGCTGCAACAAACTGAAAAAACTTGGAAAGACATCCTTTGGATAGCCGAATATGCCTACAATAACTCTGTCCATTCGGGAACTGGGAAAACCCTGTTTTTTCTTTTATACGGCAGTCACCCTCGAACCTCGGAGTTGGATCCCCTCCAAGATCTTGAAACACCAGCAGTAGACTACCTGCATTCTACAATCACCCAAGCCTTTAAGGAAGCTGTTTCTCACCTTCAAAGGGCTAAAGAACAATACAAGAAAGGAGCAGATCAACATCGGAAGGAAGCCCCTCAATATCAAGTAGGGGATCAAGTCTGGTTATCCACCAAATATCTACCTCTAAAAGGGCCACGCACATTCAACTCAAGATACCTTGGTCCCTATTCCATCACTACCATAGTAAACCCAGTAGCGGTCAAGTTGGACTTGCCCCCGCACATGAAGATACCTCCGGTCTTCCACGTCTCTCTATTAAAACCCGTGCAACCTCAAACCCGACTAACTAAATCTCCAAAACCCATCCTAGTTGATGGAGAACTCGAGTTTGAAGTCAAAAGCATTCTGGACTCCAAGATCTCCAAATCTAAACTATTTTACCTAATTGACTGGAAAGGCTACGGCCCCCAAGAGAGATCCTGGGAACCTGCTGAATATGTCCACGCTTCTCGCCTAATCAAAAGATTTCACCGAACATTTCCTGACAAGCCAAAACCCCCGGAGAAGCCCGGTTTGGGAGGGGCCTTGAGGGGGGGTACTGTCATGATCTCTGCTTCCAAAAGGTCAGGGTTTTCCCAACTCCCTTGGAAGCAGATTCATAACCCAGGTTCCGAGTGCCAACCAGTCCCAATTGGGACCTTTTGGACCCAGTCCTGGCGCCAGTGGCACCAGGCTCATAAATATGCCCAGTCCCAGCGCTGGAAGCGCCGGGCTCATAATGCTTGGGTGGACTTACCTGCAGCAGACCATGCTGCTTACTTGCCTGCCAGTTGAGCCTCTGATCCTCTTCTGTTTGGAACTACTTTTCCTGTTGGGTGGGGCAGGAGCCACTCCCTAGGTTCAGAACACTGGAACTCTTCTGGAAAGCAGGAACTCTTTTCTTACCTAGGCGTGGCTGTGGAAGGAGACACCTAAGCACTACAGGAGGCTATTTAAACCACACCCGATGGATGAATCTTGCTTTGCGTTATTCTGCATCCTCTGCAGCAGAATGCTCATCGTGTCTTCTGCATCTGATCCTGGGCCTAAGGAAAAAGGCTTACCATCCTGAATCCAGTCTTCAGCAACACCTATAAAGACAGGAAAGAACAGGTTAGCATTACGGTCTTCAGTGACAGCGCTTCACTTACCTGGTCCATCGGCTGTCACCAACGCCTCGCGCTGCATTCCGGCATCTGAAAGACAAAAGCTTACCAACTCTTCGGCGCTGCATCCCGCATCTGAAAGACAAAACAAGGTGCGTTTAAAGACATTGGGGAACTTTAATACTCACGTGCCATTACTCCTATCCACATCTAACCCAGTGGGTATTCCGGCACCCTGCAGCCGCTCCGAACTTGTATCTGCAAAATAAAAAGACAGTTAGAGCGCATCGTGAAGCAGGCAACAAGCGCTTACTTACGTGCTTCCAGGCGCTTCTATTCATCACACGGGCTCCATCTTCAACTCACTTCAGCCTGTCATCCGCCATCGCCGGAACCCTGCAAAACAAGAGACATCATTACTAAAGACTTTTAAAGACATTAGAATTACTCGAAACTTACCGTTCGTGCAGTAAACGACGGACAGCAGTCCTCTGAAGTCAAGAGGCCTGCTCCCCTTATCCAGTGAAGAAACTGGTTACAGCACCCTGCCCCGAGGCAGATGGAGAGCACGGCGTTCACTTACCTAAGGTGAGAGCGTTAACCTTTGGGGTTCTACAGGAGAAGAGAAAGGGAAGAAGAGAGAGACATTCAATAACCCAGTTCATTAATCCCATATTTTCTATCTGCAGACATCTTACCCTTCGAGTCAGACATACAGTGCACAGAGGTCCAGCCCAAAGAGCCAGCCGTGTGTTACACATCACCTTTGAAGATACGGTATACGCCCAGTCAAGACCGGCGCCTCTACGGTAATCAGGTGAGCGTTACATAGAGTCCGTCTTGCAGTCCTCAGTGTTCACCCTAGGAGATATTGATTTGTTATTTCCTGTACTCCTGCCCGTAGATTTGTGGAAACAAGTTAGAACTATAGACGACGTGCCAGGGTTGGGAGATACATGGGTGAATATAACTAGACTCGATGGAGAAAGGCCATCTGGTGAAAGACCGCCTCAGGTGATACTAACTTTGCCTGATAGAATCATTGCAAAATTGAAAACTATAATTCCAGAGAAAAGAATTATTTCGGACAAACTTACGGCTTGTGTCGAAGGGAAGTCTGAGGGTGCTACCGAGTTCTTTAATCGGTTCGAACAGGTATTCTCGGATTTCAGCAGACAAGACCTAGCACAGAGTCTGGGAAAAGGTTATTTGTGGACAAATTTGTGCGTGGATTGCTGCCTGATATCCAGTCACAAATGATGTCTTCTGAGAGCACTTGGTAGGCAAAGTCCCAATCAGAAGTACTGCATATGGCTCAGTACTACGAGAACCGTGTCAATAATGAAAAAGATAGAGTTGAAAAACGAAAAGGTGATTTGAAGACTAAAGTGCTATTACAGCAAATTGTTAGAGGCCCCTGAGGGGGAAGTTCTCAGATTAGAGGTCAGTATGTCCCGCAAGGGAATGTGCCCTTGGGTCCTGTGACCATTAACCAGTGTGCCTATTGTCGTCAAGAGAGTCATTGGCGTGCACAATGCCCCGTCCTTCGACAAAGGTCGAAGAACACATTTGGGAATATGGGTAGACGATCCACAGGTCGCCCGGGTGTGTGGGGCCCTGGTAGAGGTCAGTTTACACAGGATCCTCAGCAACCTTTTTCACAGGATAATCAGACTTCGAGTGTGGACACCAGGAACATATTTGATCATCCTTCTGCTGCATATTTATCTGAAGAGCTTCCTTTTGATGACATTCTGTTTCGTTAGGATTGCCCGAAGCAGGGTTTGGAACCTACACCTATTCCCGTCAATCAGAAAGGTCCCTACTTTGAAATGGTGGTGGGAAATAGGAAACATCAGTTTTTGATAGATACTGGAGCACAGAAGTGTTCCATTGATCATTCACGGGTTCCAAACATTCCACTGCCAGGGCAAACCAATGTTTCTGTAGGGTTTTCTGGCACGCCAGTTGTTTGTCCGGTTTCTTCGCCGGTACCCATTTCTTTGGGTCCCTTTACGGACCACTGTCCATTTCTGTTGACTTCGAATTGTGGAGAGAACTTGCTGGGGTTGAATCTGTTAAAAGAATTGAATGCAGTGATTTATTGTTCTTCTGATGGAGTGCGCTTGACGATTTCACCACAGCAATTTTCTGTCTCGCAATTCTTGACTAGACCTTTGCCGCCAGAATTCATTGATGTACCAGATAGCTTATGGGCTGTTGACGGCAATGATGTCGGTGTTTTACAGATTGAACCTGTTAAGATAGTTTTGAAGCATGGAATGGAGCTACCATGCATTCCCCAGTATAAGATTTCAGTTGAGGGCGAGCGAGCTTTGAAATGCATTGTTTCCGATTTTGTGCATCGCGGGGTGATTGAAGAAATTTCAGGAAGTTTGTGTAATAGTCCGATTTTACCCGTGTACAAGAAAGGCGATAATGCAATTCCATTCTGTTTCATAATTGATTTACGTACCATTAATAAAGTCGTCGCTCCACAATTTCCAATTGTGTCTGATGTGACGACAATCTTAACCATGATTCCAGCTACAGCTACTTAATTTAGTGTTGTGGATCTAAAGAATGCTTTCTTTAGTATTCCTATACACAAGGATAGTAGATACTTGTTCGCGTTCACCTTAGGGGGACGCTCGTTCGCATTCACTCGTGCACCTTAAGGGTACACAGAGAGTCCTAGCATCTATAATAGGGCTTTGAAAGAACAGCTTGATACCCTTGAATTGCCCTCTACTTGTACATTGCTTCAGTATGTTGATGACTTGCTTTTAGCTGCTGACTCTGAGAGCGCCTGTAATGAGGGCACTATGTCATTGCTTATCCATCTAGCTAAGCATGGTCACAAAGCTTCGCTTAAAAAGTTTCAATATTGTTGCCAGGAGGTCACCTATTTAGGCTATCTCCTGTCAAAGGAGGGAAGAAGATTGACACCTGAAAGAATAAAACACATTTCTGGCATGTCTGTCCCAAATACACAGAAGGAAGTTAGAGCCTTGATATGTATGGCTTCTTACTGTAGGTTGTGGATCCCAAATGTTTCACTAGTGATCAGACTGGTGTTGGCTTTGTCAAAGAAGGGCATTTTTTCGCAATTGCCGAGGAACGCGGAACACCAGCAATCGTTTGACTTGCTTAAGACTGCATTATGCTCTGCACCAGTTTTGGGCACACCAAACTATGAAAAGGCCTTTGTGTTGTTTGTGCATGAATGTGATGGATGTGCTTTGGCTGTATTAACGCAGGAACATGGAGGGAAGAATAGGCCGTGCGGTTACTTTTCTTCCACCCTTGATCCTGTAGCATGCGCTTTGCCAAGATGTTTGCGAGCTGTCGGTGCTGTCGCTGCGTCTGTAAAACAGAGTGAGGGAATGGTCCTAGGCCATGATCTAACCTTGATGGTGTCTCACTCGGTAGATGTTCTACTGAACCGAACCCAAACGCAACACCTCACTTCCGCACAGTTGACAAGATATGAATTGATCTTGTTTGCTCCTCACATTCAAATTAAGAGGTGTTGTGTTCTTAATCCGGCTGAACTCCTACCTTTCCCGCAAGATACTACTTGCGGCGATGAAGAGTCACATGACTGATTGTATACTACCGAATAAGAAACAAAGGGTAGAGTTTATTTGAAAGACACTCCTTTGGATAATCCACAAGGAGAGCTGTTCTGTGATGGCTCCTGCTTCAAACTTCCGGATGGTACATCCACAGCTGCTTATGCAATCACCACATTAAGCACGGTCGTGGAGACCAAGAGAATTACGCATAACTCTGCGCAGGCCGCAGAGATTATAGCATTGACCCGAGCTTGTGAACTTTCCCAAGGGCTTGCAGTAAACTTATACACTGATAGTCAGTATGCCTTTGGGGTGGTTCACAACTTTGGGAGACTTTGGTCGGAGAGAGGGTTCCTAACGTCACATGGCACTAAAATCCAACATGGCTCCCTAATAGTACAACTACTCTCAGCGCTTGCGCTCCCTGTTCAGTTAGCTGTTTTGAAATGTGCAGCACATCGAAAAATCACAGATGACATAGGGAAAGGGAATGCTTTCGCTGATCAGATAGCTAGACAAACTGCTACCGATCCCCTTACGGAGATGTATTTTTCAAGGGAGACTGTAAATGCTTATGCAATGGATGAGGGTGTTGGGTCTGTACGGGATATCCAAGCTGATGCCACGTTAGAAGAATCCAAGAGGTGGGCTGAAGGCTTGGGGAAACTTGATGAAGACGGGTGTTGGATGGACATAGCAGAAGGGAAATGGCTACTCCCTGACGCGTATATAATTGTGATGGTCATCATGGCCCATGGTCCTACGCATGTATGTGCCCAGAAGATGAAAAAGATGTTAGAAAAAGTTTGGGCAAATGACAAAATTTCAACAATTGCCCAGCGCTATGTCCAGGATTGTATGATTTGCCTACAACACAATGTGGGAAAGGGAACAGCAACTCCAAGGGGAAGTTTTGGGCCACCCTCTGTCCCCTTTGAAGTTATCCGCTTTGACTTTATTGAAATGGAACGATGTAACAATAAAAAGTATGTGCTGGTGGTCATCTGTGCTTTTAGTAAATGGGTTGAGGCTTTCCCCGTTAAAGATGCTACAGCCATGACTACTGCAAAAACCATGTTAAAGGAGTACTTCCCACGGTTCGGGCTACCAAGAGTTATCTGGTCGGACAATGGTCCACATTTGGTCGCTGCTGTAATTCTGCAGATATGTGCGGCATTACAGATCGACAAATGGTTCCATTCGGCCAGACACGCTCAGAGCGCCGGACTAGTAGAAAGACACAACAGTATCATCAAGAACAAGCTTGCTAAGATGTGTTCCGGCACTAAATTAAAATGGCCGGACGCCTTACCGATCGTGTTATTATCCATGCGTACAACCCCTCAAACTAAGACTGGGCTCTCTCCATTTGAGGTGGTAATGGGGAGACCTGCCAATACCTGGAACCTTCCTAAATGTAATTCATTAAGAAATGTTGAAAATGTATTACTTTCAGATTATTGGAGCCAGTTGACTAAAAACCTGTACTTGATTTATCACCAGGTACGAGAGGCTTTACCTGTGCGATACGAGGGCCCGGGCCACAGTATACGGCCTGGAAGTTGGGTGCTCATCAAGGCATTTGAGCGCTCTTCCTGCCTTGCACCTCACTGGCGTGGGCTGTTCCAGGTCCTGTTGGTCACCCAAACAGCGGTGCGGGTCTCTGGAAGAAAGAACTGGATCCATGCGTCCCATGTAAAGAAACTTCCTCACCCAGTGCCACACGTTACAGAAGAAACAGAACCCCTCGCTAATGCTGCAACCAACGATCCCAAAGCAGTAAATAGCGCTGAGAGTGTGTCGGAGAATCTTTCTGAGCCCGTGAGGCTTGGGGAAACAGCCATTTTGTCTTTGCACTCTCCAAAAGTTTTGCATCCGGAAACTGCTGTTCCAAATTCGGCATCTTCACTTGTCTCTGATACGTTGCTTCCAACGGGAAGTGATGACACATTGTTTCCGGATCAATCAGTACCGGGAAAAGCAAGGTACAATCTGCGTCCAATAAAATAGAATTACGGCACGGTTTTTCTGTGCATCTGATAGACTTACGGCACGGTTCGGCTGTGCATTCGAAGAAGGAAAGGATCATCGAGGGCTTGTTTTTGCCCAAATTTGAGAAAGGGGATTCTGTTGGCTAGGGTTGTGGAAGGACTAAGAAATCGCGCGGCCGGGAAGTCGCCAGCAATGAACATTGGGGGTTTCTGTTTGAAGACTACAATGCCTGCCACCGCTACCGCTCATATGGGACTTGTAAATGAGGGGGTGACCAACCGGGACAATGGACAATATGCCTGGGCCCTGAAAACGTATTGCTGTGTTTTTATAATATTTGGGTTTTTAATAGTCACTGTCTTAGGATTGTGGTACCTTGAGTAAATGCATCCTTTAGAATCCTTGTTGCCCACTGAAAATGTACCTGTTGTTCCTGCTCCCTTTGTACATTTGCATACTCTGTCCCCTAGGGACTCACAGCATAGACAAAGGTACTACAATAATACTCTGCTACTTATCATGAATGCTAGACATGCCATTTTTAATAAGTCTAACTGTTGGGTCTGCTCACATTTACCGCAACACGGGGATAAGGGGCTAGGTTGGTATATTCATACTTTACCTTTGACAACTGCTTGTTATGCTTCTCTTAGAGCACTGTTCTTTGGCCATTGGAATGATAGCATCTCAGCGAACTTTGATGGCACCAATTTGAATAGTTTTCAGAAACGCGTTTTAACTCCCCTGGGATGCTCGCTTTTCGCAAACAGGAGTAAACCTAACGTTGCTTCTATTAGGCCTTCTGATAGACTGTCTCATCCTTTCCAATCTTTGATTTCCTTTAAGGTGGCTCTGATAGGCAATAAGGATGCCATGCCTCCTTCTCACACTGTTAATCATAGCCCTGATTCAGTTTCTTTTTGCATACAGAGGAATGGAACTCAGTCAATGGGAGATTTTCTAGGTTGTGCCAATGTTGCAAATTTGACTGGGGAAAACATACCTTTGTATGTAGGCGAACCTGTCTACTTTGTCTGCGGTAATGTAGCATTCCCATGGTTGCCCAGGGTTTGGCAGGGAACCTTTTATTTAAGAATCCTGTTACCTGGGGTGTTTATAGCTAGTACAAAAGAAGTTTGAAAGGCTCGTCTACGGCGGGACGAGAATGGTGACACTCCAGCACAAATCTTGGGAGATATAGCAAAATCAGTTGTGCCATTTTGGGGGCAGATAGCGAATTCCAAAGATATCAGAAGACTAGTGAGAGTACTGGAGAGAACCATCAACCGGACCACGGACATACTCTATAATATGACATTAGAACAGAAGGCGATAAGACTAGTAGCACTTCACAACCGGATGGCATTAGATGTCATTCTGGCTGAACGTGGTGGAGTGTGTAAATTAGTGGGGTCCACTTGCTGTGTTTTCGTACCAGATTCCTCCCCAACCATCTTCAAGGCAATACAGAATCTGCACGTCCTTAGTTCAGAAGTGCATGTTCCCGAGGGAAAATGGGATCTTAGCGCTTGGTTCTGGGACTTCTTGCCATCTTGGGGTTGGAAGGTACTTTCGGTCTTGCTGATTATTTTGGGAATCCTGTTATTTCTTTGTTGCTGTATTTAGTGTCTACCTAGTATATGTTCGATGCTAGGGGGATGGTGCGCACAAGCGATAGGTACGATAGGACATAAAGTGTATGCCCCAGATAAAACCTCCAAAGAATATGTGTTGAAAGAAATTTTTTGCGAATGACCTAAAGGCAATAGATATTTCCGACAGCAATTCAGGGTGCATGGACGATGATGCATGGAGTTATTTGCAAGGAGATCCAAAGTAGTTTTAGCACTTGGCATAGGCCAAATGGAGGGTTTGTCAAATGAGAAATGATATCGTGCCTCCTATCGCAATAAATATATGTATATTGGCCTACGCCAAGCTGCTTATAAGTCGCTGCGAAGAAATCCGTGTTGCAAGGTCCTGACCTTAAAATCAATGTAAGCCGCCATTTTAGGTCAATCTGCCATTTTAGGTTTGCTTTGTAAAGTCACCGTGTGAGTTAAAATGGTGGACGATGTCATTCCGAAATACAACATGGCTGTCTTGACCTCTGTATGTAGCTAATATGTAACTTGTTGAGGTCGTGAACTGAGACCTTGTCCTTCGTTGACCTGTGTGTAGAGGATTACTCGTGCAATGAAACTAATCCACGAGCATATGTTAAGAACAATGTATTCAAATACTGAACGTAGAACACTTGTTTAACTACATTGTATTAATGTTTGAGAAGATCTGCATGGGAAATCCTAGAACACGCAGTTGCCGTGTAGGCTTGTTGATATATGTATTAAATGCAGTTTTACAAAGGTAGCGGGCGCCCCTCTCTCGCAAGAACAGACATGATAACCTGTTCAGTGGTTATTAACCACTTGAGAGTTCGCAGCCACTGCTTTTACTCACTGTGCCTTTCACAGATGGGAAATATCCATTTGTTTCACCCTTGTTGGGGATCATCAGTGAGGTGAAGCTGATGCCTCTGTTCTTGCGAGAGAGGGGCGCCCGCTACCTTTGTAAAACTATTTGTTAAGGAACCTGGGATTGGTAACCCTAGGTCTCCTGGGGGCAACCAGACGTGGTCTCCCTCTCACTGTGCTTAGAGAGGCATCAGCTTCACCTCACTGATGATCCCCAACAAGGGTGAAACACGTGTATGGGGTTGCTGGTGGTACTCTCGTTCAGATTGGAATTGCCATTGTATTTCGGTGCTGGACTGCCCCTGGGCAGGACAAAGACTGATATGCAAATGGATATTTCCCATCTGTGAAAGGCACAGTGAGTAAAAGCAGTGGCTGCGAACTCTCAAGTGGTTAATAACCACTGAACAGGTTATCATGTCTGTTCTTGCGAGAGAGGGGCGCCCGCTACCTTTGTAAAACTATTTGTTAAGGAACATGGGATTGGTAACCCTAGGTCTCCTGGGGGCAACCAGACGTGGTCTCCCTCTCACTGTGCTTAGAGAGGCATCAGCTTCACCTCACTGATGATCCCCAACAAGGGTGAAACACGTGTATGGGGTTGCTGGTGGTACTCTCGTTCAGATTGGAATTGCCATTGTATTTCGGTGCTGGACTGCCCCTGGGCAGGACAAAGACTGATATGCAAATGGATATTTCCCATCTGTGAAAGGCACAGTGAGTAAAAGCAGTGGCTGCGAACTCTCAAGTGGTTAATAACCACTGAACAGGTTATCATGTCTGTTCTTGCGAGAGAGGGGCGCCCGCTACCTTTGTAAAACTATTTGTTAAGGAACCTGGGATTGGTAACCCTAGGTCTCCTGGGGGCAACCAGACGTGGTCTCCCTCTCACTGTGCTTAGAGAGGCATCAGCTTCACCTCACTGATGATCCCCAACAAGGGTGAAACACGTGTATGGGGTTGCTGGTGGTACTCTCGTTCAGATTGGAATTGCCATTGTATTTCGGTGCTGGACTGCCCCTGGGCAGGACAAAGACTGATATGCAAATGGATATTTCCCATCTGTGAAAGGCACAGTGAGTAAAAGCAGTGGCTGCGAACTCTCAAGTGGTTAATAACCACTGAACAGGTTATCATGTCTGTTCTTGCGAGAGAGGGGCGCCCGCTACCTTTGTAAAACTATTTGTTAAGGAACCTGGGATTGGTAACCCTAGGTCTCCTGGGGGCAACCAGACGTGGTCTCCCTCTCACTGTGCTTAGAGAGGCATCAGCTTCACCTCACTGATGATCCCCAACAAGGGTGAAACACGTGTATGGGGTTGCTGGTGGTACTCTCGTTCAGATTGGAATTGCCATTGTATTTCGGTGCTGGACTGCCCCTGGGCAGGACAAAGACTGATATGCAAATGGATATTTCCCATCTGTGAAAGGCACAGTGAGTAAAAGCAGTGGCTGCGAACTCTCAAGTGGTTAATAACCACTGAACAGGTTATCATGTCTGTTCTTGCGAGAGAGGGGCGCCCGCTACCTTTGTAAAACTATTTGTTAAGGAACCTGGGATTGGTAACCCTAGGTCTCCTGGGGGCAACCAGACGTGGTCTCCCTCTCACTGTGCTTAGAGAGGCATCAGCTTCACCTCACTGATGATCCCCAACAAGGGTGAAACACGTGTATGGGGTTGCTGGTGGTACTCTCGTTCAGATTGGAATTGCCATTGTATTTCGGTGCTGGACTGCCCCTGGGCAGGACAAAGACTGATATGCAAATGGATATTTCCCATCTGTGAAAGGCACAGTGAGTAAAAGCAGTGGCTGCGAACTCTCAAGTGGTTAATAACCACTGAACAGGTTATCATGTCTGTTCTTGCGAGAGAGGGGCGCCCGCTACCTTTGTAAAACTATGTATTAAATGCAAACCAGTTACATGTGGATATGCGAACTAGGCATGAACCCTAGATCAGTAATGTATTGGAGGAATATTAACCCAAAGGAGGGTTGGACATCATGTTCGCAAATAGTATAAAAGAGTCATGAATTCTAATGTACAGCGTCTCTCACTGAACACACTGAACCACGCTGGAGTTCGTTGTGTTGCACTGAGGGCCGATAGCTATCTGATTTTTGCTCTGTTCTTTGTAACTGGATTCAGTATAAAATAAAGTACTTTGTATGTTCCTTTGTAACCCGTGTTTGGTGTATTTCCTTTTGGGGTACTCAGCCTCGATATTTTGATTTTGTTTTCACAATCCTTTTCAGTATTTACTGCATCTATGGTGTCATAGTCAAACCTCTACTCACACATTGTTTTCAATCGGACGTATTTGTGAATATTGCATGCAGAGTTTTATGGGTTGGCACTGCATGCAATATTCGCACATACTGTATGTACTTATCTTATACTGCGTGTTTGCTTAACTCATAGTTGTGCACTAGTAAAAACATGTAATATTGCGAATACATGTGCATTTGTCATTACTGTCAAACTTGTAATGAGGGCTAAATAAACCATGGAAAACCTGAAGTGAGTGTAACTATGAAGGAGATGAAGGTAACCAGAATATATTTTACTTACTTGATAAAAAATAAAATGTTGATACTAATAACAGAGAAGGGCGCTCAACCAATCAGGTGGCTGGAAATATGTGCAGAAAGTGCCAGTGTCCGACTGTCTTCTCACAGCACCCACACCACTTGCCCAGGGCCCCCACCTTGGAGGGGGCCCCCACAAGGCTGCCTGATCTAAAGTAAGATTACATTGTTTACCAGACTTAAATAGCACACACCAGGAGATTTTATGGCATGCTGCTGAAGTGCTAAACCTATTGCCTCTCTGTTTTGACAAGTACACTCTGCCTTGATCAATTAATCATGTAATGCTTTTGGTGTTCACTGTGGAATACATAGTTTGTGTGTTCCGTATGGCACAGCTTCTGTGGCATTCTTCCATTCTTGTGGGAATTATGTTGATCATGTGCAAGGTGGGGGCCCTGGGCAAGTGCCCCTTTTGCCCTCCCATAAAGACGTCTCTGCCTGTAGGCCCCCCCTCTCCTGAACAAGGAAGTGATTTGTAACTTCTTAGTCAATGTAACAGTGAATCATCCAGTGAGCAAACAAATAATTGGATGTGCAATGAACAGCAATAGCTTTAAAAGTACTTAAATCTCAAAGTTCAATCCCCATTTCCCCACATTGTTCCCATATAGCAAACCGAACGTCGCGCAGTTGTCCATTAGAAAATCAACGAATTAGCTTCATATTTTGTTCTTTGGAAAAAGTTAGTGATTATACGTCCATTTCACCTCTTCTCATAGGTAATGAAGTAATAAACAAATATTCTGATCATTTTCTATGGACGTTTGCTAATGATGGATATCAGTAAACATTTTATTTATTTATTTTTGTATTTGTTAATCGCACTAGGCCGAAGGGCATCAAGGCACTGGTTACATACAGGAGTATCACAAGTGAAGAGTCAACATACGTGGTGAGGTACTTGGTTAGGCAGAGAGCATGTTCTCAGAATAAAGTAGAGTCTTAAGTTTTATGGTGCATAGAAACTGTCTACAGAAAAGGAGGAATTGGATTTGTGCAAGAAAGGTGAAAACAGCGCACAGTTCTGAAAAAATGATGGAAGTAAAAAAGTGCAGAGAATGCGCTTTTTTTTTTACTTCGGCAGGTCACCTTATTTCTGGGGGTCTGTGCCGGCCAGCAGCCTTGCGTGCATTATTGCCATGAAGACGCTCCCAACACTAATGCATGGTTGGTTCCCAGCCTTCTAGCAAGTGCTGGCAGTGCATCTTTCAGCGACAGGCCCTTAGAAGGCCTATCATTATGAAACGTAAAAAGAAAAAAAAAGGATATACATGTTTGTGTGATAGAAGTGCAAGTAGGAGAGCAGCAATTAACAGCACTGCTGTCCCAGTTTAAAAACAAATGCCCGAAAGAGTCGGAAATGAGCCTCTCATACATAGTTTGTTTCCTTCCATCTGTTTGGGAAAAGCGAAGTACTTGTGTTGTTTGCCCACTACATATCACGCCCCTTTTGTGAATTGGGATGTGCTTAAAATGTGCAGCAATGCCTCCTTGCTTTGGGCAATTGCACTTTGATGAAGGAGCACTTGACCATGTGCTGTGAATAGAGTGCAAAATATTGCACAAGTGAAAAGGAATGTGCTTCTGCTAAAGAACGTTTTGTTAATCATCGAGGCCCTGGACTCCCACGATACATGTTTGCTCCTTTTTCACTAAGCCCTCAGACAACATCACTCAACATCTCAGTCTAGTCCTTAGTGCCTAGAGGCAGACCCTTGGTTTCAGTACCAATGCGTTGGGTGATAATATATCGCCTATCAAAGTCATTAGAAGAAGGAGCAATCTAAATGACTGGATATTATTATTAGTTTTAGTAATTGAGGTTTCGAAAAAAAAATTTGCACAGAATATTTATTTATTCATATTTGTTGAACGCACAGCAGCCCTGGGGCATCGCAGAGTACACAACACTCTGCTCTTAGCGCCCCATCTGACTAAAAGTTGATTGTTATATGTTAGCGGTATGTGTGTGTGTGGGGGAGGGGAGGGGGGAATTGACGGGCATGCAGCGAGCAGATGTTGAGGACGGCCAAGTCTGTAATGGAATGATCAATTGTATTGGCAAATCAGTGGGGAGATTAATGAGGTATCTTTCTTGTGATTACCCAGCTGGAGGGTTTAGAGGTACAGACAGTCGCCTGAGGAGGTGGACATGTTGCAGCCTGATACAGAAATGACATGCTGGACACGGCCATCAGCACATTTGCAGTCAAAGGCCTAATTCGAACAGAACCGCCTGTCCTGCAGGACTGAAAAGAGCACTATGTATATGATTGGTGACAGAGACATATCACGCAGGGAAGAGAGAGACACAGATGACCTGAGCACACAGTCACTTATTTTTCCAAGAGTTCTGAGACATTTTATGTAGATGTTCGCATATTCAGAGCCAATTTTATCTCCAAACTGGTGAACTGGAGTGCCTTCCAATAGTGACGATGACTGGAAGAAGCACTACCTGCAGGGCCCGCCCGAAAGACCGGTGTGTGACACTTTTGTGGGCCGCTGTGAGCAAACATGGTGACTTCACTGTAGTTTTAATCAATGTTAATAGCTCAATAAGCCTTACAACTCATCCCAAAAATGTGCCCCTCTGCTATTCAAAGGCTTTGCTGTGAAATGTCAGCAATTGTAATTTGCGATTGTGCATCACCCTTTCTTCTGGTGCGTCAGCCTCTGTTCGGCTGTATGTGTTCCCTTGCCACACTGATCCTCCCCGCTGTGCCCATCATAACCTGTGGTCATGACCAGCAGTCGCAAGTCCATTGCATGGCTCGGCACATTGACCTTACCACGTCATAATTCATAGTTTAAAAACCACTGAAATACACTAGTTATGGTTAGCAACACAACTATAAGTCGCTCCCAACAGGAATTGTTCATGACATCACACATGGCATTACAATAGGCATTAACAGACTAGACATATATTCCAGGTTAGAATGTTATGTTATAGGGTTTTTATACCGCACACTATCACCACCTGCATGATACCTTGGTGCTCTGACGGACCAGTAAAGCAAGAGGATAAGGTGAGGGCGAGGGTAGGTTAGTAGGACTGAGCGGGGGAAAAGAGCAATAGAGCTGTGATGTGCTGTTTGTAGCTTCAGTTCGATTTACACTGTTCGCTGAGCGTAGCCATCATGTGCTGTTGTGCGAGGCTATGGTCCTCATTCAACGATTGGAGGTAGCCATGGTGCAATTGCACCATGGCTGCCTCCAATACCGGGACCGTTTCCGGTCTTGTTCAATGGGGACTTACCGGTGCAGTCCGACTCTGGCAGGACCGCTAAGTCCCCATTGAACAAACCATTCCCTATTCCCATTTGAGCCCCCACAGGGCTCAATGGGAATGGGGAGGGCGCTATAACGGGCTTGTGACTTGCAAGCCCGTTATTAGCGCCCTGGTCCCTTAGCGGGACCCGTAAGGTATGTGTGGTCAGACCACATGTTCCTTACGGTCCCCGCCAAGGGACCTTGGAATAGGGCGGTAATGGATTACCGGCACCGGTCTCCTTACCGGTGCCTGGTATCCCTTATCGCCCAAGTCGTAATGACCCCCTATGTGTGGTTTGTTTCATTGTGGTGTAGTGAATGAAGTGCGTGCGCTTTGTTTTGTTATGCTGTAGAGGTATGGTTGTGTTTAGTTCAGCGTTTGAGAGGTGTATGAGGAGGGATTCATTTTTTTTTTTTTTTTTTTAGAGGAGTTGGTTAGTGGCAAGACCTTAAGATGCCGCCTCAGTTTTGGCTGCGGTGGCACAGATCTCTTTCGAATGTTGTACATTGTGGTATGCTACAATTCCCCCTCCTATTTTCTGTGCAGAGGTATGGGTCATTAACAGGGCTATTTAGTGGTGGTAGCCTCTCCACTGTGCGTGCTCGGACAAATGGATGTCCACATCACTTTACCACCAGTGTGCAGCAACCATCACCTCCACAGGCCCCTTGAAGAGGGGGCCCCTCTTCCCTGTGCCCTTGAGCTCCCTGTGCACCGTGGTTAGGAGTGTCGGTCACCACTCTCTCCCCTTTGATTCTAATGCCCTCTATCTGTGGTTCAATTAGGTTGTTCCCATCTATCTCCTTTGTTTCCGGGAGGGCCCTCTATGGGAACGGGTACACCTGGGTCTCTCTCCTCCAGCAACAGAATCACTGTGTCTGTGGCCTGGCCAAGTGCCCGCTGTTCTTGGTCTTAGGCAATGCCCATCAGGCTCTGCAGGTAGATGAACGTTATCTGACCTTCCAAAGCACAGTGATTGCTGGCCATGCCCACTGTGCACAGCAGGGAGGGGCAATGCTGGCTAAGGTGCCATTTTTTGGATATCCGTTTTTTTTGCATTGTATGGCACTTACAGGAACGATTTTTGTGTACATTGGGCAACACAATTTTATCACTTGAAACTTTGTGGGGGTAGCTTTGCCTTTGGGGAAAACGATAATACAACTGTGGACTTGGGTTACAGACATGAGTAGCTGTGCCTCGAGCATGACCATGCCCTAGGAACTGCCTGTGGTATGTTTTTTCCCCAGGCACCCTAATGACACTGCCTGACCTACAGCAGAGCTATGCCCAGCAAACACTGTGCCTATCCCTGCTTGCCTTCTTGGCATTGCCTGTGACAATGACCAGCCAACATTGTGACTGAACTTCGCCCTGTGCGTGGCTTTTAGCCATGCCAGGCGGCTCTGCCTGGGCCATTACCTGTGCCATGCATCAGCACAGAGGCCCTTCATGCATTGTGTTATGTTCTATTGAAGGTGTTCCAGAACCACACGTGGTTCTGGAATTCCAGACGATGGAGAGAGAGCTCGGCAGAGGTACCTGTTGCTCTCTGCGCTCTCAACCGAAATAAATACTTACCCTGTTAATACACACACATGCCGCCATTCAATCCCTTCATTGGCGACGAGGAAGGTAGAGGACCCTATGAGGGGGCTGTGGAGAGAGTGTGGAGGCCCATCCTAGGCAGCAACAGGAGGCACCGAAGCCAGAGGAGTCACCGGACCCAGGTGAGGGGGGTGCCTCAGGGGCATCTAGATAAAACAGAAAATAGAGCAGCAGCACAGGGGAGGCACTTCCAAAGTTGAATGAGGAAGTGAGGGACGACGATGCGGGGCGTTACACTCGCAAGCATCTTTCATTGAAGAAAGCGTTGTGGGAAGTTGCCAGGGCAACCCAACGCTCCGCATGCGATGCCCCCCCCCCCCTCCATTAGCAGGCCTCACTCAGGCATTGCCAGGATACAAGGACATTCTGGGGCACTGCAGCACAGAAGAAGTAGAAAGTAGGCAGATCAATGGCTAGACGCGCTGAGTGCACAAAAGAGCACAGGGCAGCTAAGGAAATGGAACTGGAAGTCTTGAATTTCTGTTCCCAAAAGGAAAATTAAGGAGGGAAGTTAACTGTCACACAGCAATAGTGCAAGGAATACTAGCCCACATGTGAATATGGCCACAGCAGCTATAACACCACCACCACCTTAATTTCCGAGTGAACCAGGAACACCATCCATAAAATGGAAAAGGTGGAAACATTCTTTTGAGACATATATAGTGGCAATGGGTGGGAACAAGTTCAACCCCTCCAGAAAACAAGCATTATTACTGCACAATCTCGGTCTGAGGGCCACCGCGTATTTAATGGCGTTCCAGAACCGCAAGGTGAAGGAGCAGGGGACATGGATGAGTTTGCCTTGGCTATGAAGAAAATGGAGGAACATTTTAAACCCAGAAAAAACGCAACCTTTGAGAGATACAAGTTCTTTCAAAGAATACATGACCCTATGGAATCAGTGGAGGGATATGTGGCTGCACTGAGGTCATTGAGTCACACCTGTGAGTTTGGTGTGTTGACAAATTCCCTGGTCCGAGACCAACTGGTGATGTGCACCAACAATCCCAGAGTGCAAGAAAAGTTGCTAGCAAAGGATATGACCCTAGAAAAGGCTGTAGAACTCACCAGGAGTATTGAACAGATGACGCAGTATATGAAGGAAATAAAGATTATCATTTATTTTTTTGGAAATTATTTTATTATTTTATAACACACCAAACATTACAAATAATGAGGCCTTCCATGTTTAAGTTTAACAACATAACATTACAGAATACACTCTTCTGTCCTCCTCTCTCCCGCCCCATTAACTCGAGCCCCTTTATCCGTGTCATCAGCCTGCTCTTCTTCAGGCGGGTCTATTGTCATTATCTTTTCCGTGTCATCATCACTGTAATCGGTCTGGGAGGGCCCCGCCATTGTGGCCACCAGTTGCCTCCATTCGATTAGGGGGTCCCACCTCCTCCTCCCCTCCCCTGGTGACCGCTTCGAACCAAGCAGCCGTTTCTGCCTCTGCCCACTTCATGAGGTCAGCCCACCACAACTCTATCCTAGGCCTATGGGCTGCCTTCCAGCACATTGCAATCCTCCGTTTGGCCAGGATTTAGGCCAGGTCTTTCATCTTACTAATGTGCCTCAGATTTCGTGGTCTAGGAAAGCCCCCAAGCATGCATGCCCAAGGCGACTCCACCTCCAGCGTAATGCCTTTTCCTGCCAAGCATATCTTCAGTTCTGTCCAAAATCTTCCCACCTCCGGGCAAGCCCAGAACATGTGTAACATCCCAGTTTCCTCAACTGGCCACCAAACCTGGCAATCTTACTGGGGGTCAGATATGCTCTATGTGTGACATATAGTTGGATGTGTTGGAGCCTTGCGTTCCAGGACACTTTCTTATGATATCTTTGGGCTCTGCCCCATAGCCAATCCGACATGGGTTCTCCCACCTATTCTTCCCAAACTTGCCTCAGTTGGAGCAATTCCTTCCCCACCTTGGACCCCAGTAGTTCATATATGCGGGATATCTCATGCCCATCCTCCAAGATGTCATATATCGTCTCACTGGTGGCATCAGGTTGTTCTGCAAGCACTGCCGCCGGCCACTTTTCTCGCACTCGTTTAACGATTCTGGAGTAGGTAATGTGTTGCCCTTTATGCATCCCGGTGTCCTCTATTAGTTTCTGGAATTCCAGTGCCTCCCCCTTCTGCCATATGTCTCCCAGGGTAGCCAGGTCCATCGGTTCCCCGTATCTACGGACCCCTTTTGTCAATTGGGGTCTTCTCTGCATAGCACCACCAGCGGCACCTGCATGGAAAACGGAGCCGGGTATCCCACAATCGGCCACGCCCTGTGCCACACCTCCCAGCTAAGCGCCAACAGCCTCGCCATCTCTAGTACCTTTGTTTTTGATAGCCAGACTATCTCTCTAAGGAAGTATGGAGCAGGATCCATGCACAACAGCCTGGTTTCAGCCGTTTCTTCTTCAGACAGCCACCTGGCCACATATTGCAGTTGTCCTGCCAAGTAATATAACTCAAAATTCGGCAGGTTTATTCCCTTCCTGTCACACAAATTCTGTAATTTCCAGAGAGCCACTCTGTTCCTGGAGTTATGCCATATAAAGCCCCTGCACAAGCTGTGGAGACTAGCGAAGAAGCGCCTAGGGATCACATACGGGATATTTACAAAGAAATGTAACAGTCTGGGCAGGACTACCATCTTGATCAGAGCAGCTCTCCCCATCATGGCCAGGGGTAGTCTGGACTAGAATTCCATGCTATTTTTAACGCTTTCCACCACCTTTTCCGTGTTGTGTTTGTGTTCTTCACCTGTCGTGTGGTATATGTCAATTCCAAGATATTGGAACGTCTCGGTTCGCCTGGGTGTTGGCAATACCAGTAAGCTCCTTGGTAAGGCACGTCTATATCTCCCCAGGGGGAACATGCTAGATTTTTTGGGGTTTACCGCTATGCCGGAGAGGGTAGCGTATCGTTCCATCACCTCCAGGATGTATTGTATGTTCTCCTCTGGGAAGCGCAGATACAAGAGTATATCGTCAGCATATAATGAAATAAGATGCGGGCCGTCCGCAGTGCGTATCCCTATCTCCCCATATTGTTGTCTAAAACAGACTGCCAATGGTTCGAACGCTAGTATATACAACATGGGCAACCAGGTGCAGCCCTGTCTAGAGCCTCTGCTAAGTTGCCATTTGTCTGAGATAATGGCACCCGTTTTAAACCTTGCAATTGGGGAGCTGTTTAACATTTTGATCCACCTAAGATACCCCGGCCCCATTCCGTATTATCTCAAAGTCGCTAACAGCCAGGGCCATTTTACTGAGTCGAAAGCCTTAACCACATCAAGCGAGACGATCGCCAGTTTCCCCGGGTCCTCCTCTGTCTGATCATTGATATGGTGCAGTCTTCTATGGTTATCAGTTATATTCCTGCCAGGGACGTAGCCTGTTTGGTCGGGGCGTATCAATTTGCCGATGACTCGCTTAAGCCTGTTTGCTAGCACTGCCATAAGGATTTTGCTGTCCCAGTTAAGCATCAATAGGGGTCTATATGACCCGCAGTCTGTGCTAGGCTTACCCGGCTTTAAAAGCGGGATGATCACCGCCTCCCGTAGGGACTCTGGCAACCTACCATGCTCAAACGCCTCATTAAGCATAGACAGCAACGGGGGAAGCAGCTCTTGTTTGTAGGTTTTGCAGAATTCGCTTGGGAGCCTGTCTGACGCCAGAGCTTTACAAGTGGGCAGGTGCTGAATCACTATCTCTAGTTATTCTAATGTGATTGGGGCATCCAGGTCTGCCTGTTCTAAATCGTCTAAGGCGGGCAAGCCGATATCTTCTAGCGTTTCCTGGATTTCTTGGTCCCTCTCTTCGCCTGGGTCCTCATAGAGACGTTTGTAATATCTAAGGAACTCTTCATTCACTCCCTCTTGGATATCCAGGATCTGGCCTCCCTCTCCACTGATTTCCCTGATCACCTGTGATACTTCGCTCTTGTATAGCCAGGCCAGCAATCTGCCTGGCTTGTCCCCCCCGCATGCTGTCTCTCCACATATTTCTTATTGCTTAATTTACATAACCTGTCCCAGTGCTCACCGCTAGCTTGTTGTAGCAGTCTCATCCTGACCCCATCTTCCCGAGAGGTGCCTCCCCTGTGCATAATGTCTTCCAACTCCTTCTCCGTTTCCTGCAGCTCTCGTTCAATGCCCCCCTGGAGCCCTCTAGATTTTGATATAGCCACCCCCCGCACCACCACCTTAAACGCCTCCCACACAGTTTCCATAGTTCGAACACTACCGGTGTTAATCTCAAAGTACTCTGTGATCACCTCCCTCAGATCCTCCTGGAATCCCAAGTCCTGCAGAGCCTCAGCTCTGAGTTTCCACGCGCTCTAGGGGGTTGGTGTCGCCACTCTAGGACCAATGGGGAGTGGTCTGAGAGCACTCTGGCCTTATATTCCACGCCTCTCATCTCGCCTACCAACTCGACAGCGGTGAACACGTAGTCCAACCTGGTGTGCAGGTCATGTGGTGCCGCATAGTGTGAGTACTGCCTGTCTGCTGGGTGCAACTGCCTCCAGACATCTACGAGTTTAAAATCTCTCAGGAGGGCCTGTAGCACCTTTGCAGCCGGGGTGGGTTTGTCTAGTTTACCATCTGATCTGTCCATCGCTGTCCGGTCAAAGGGTAGACTACAAAAGGATCGAATGCAATAGGGTTGACGCAATAGGGCCGAAAACAAAAGGATCAAATTTTTGTTTAAATTATATATATTTTTGGGGGTTTTCGTATAGGTAAAAAAAGTGGTTTTTACTGCAAAAACAGGGGTTGGGCGGGGGATCCCCCCCCCAAAAAAAAATGTACAAAAAAAACATTTTTTTTTCGATCCTTTTGAATCGATCCTTTCACCAGTCAATCCTTTTGAATCGATCCTTTGACCTATAACCCTGTCCATTTTAGGATTCAGTCCACAATTAAAGTCCCCGCCCCATAGGATCATGCCACCTAATAGGGAGCTAATTTTGCCATACAGGGTCCGAAAGTAGGCCGCTGTATCCTGGTTAGGGGGGTACAAGTTTATAATACTCACTTCCCGGTTTTCCAACATCCCCACACTACTATCATTCTGCCTTCTGGGTCTCCCGTAGACTGAAGCAATTGAAACGGTACATGAGGTGCTACCCATGTGATAACTCCTCTTGCGTAGGCCGAGTATGAGGCTGCCGCAATGCTCACCCTCCACTTTCTCTTGACCACCTCCAATTTCTCCCTGGTAAGGTGGGTCTCCTGCAATAATGCTATGTCGATCCTCATCCTTCTCAGGTACATCATTACTTTATTACGCTTCAAGTCACTGTTGAGGCCCCTGACATTCCAGGTAACCACTCTAAGGCAACCCGATGCCATAGATATAATATCCCGCCTTCTCTCTCCGCCCGCCATCCCGCCTAATAAGATTCTCAGTTTGGTTCGTTCCCCGCCCTCTCCCAACAAACTCCCCCTCCCCCTTTCCCAACAACAAACCCCAACACACCGCCCCTCCCCTTCCACCACCCCTCCCAACCCCAACAAGTGCCCAGCTCCATCCCTGGATCTCAGGCGACCCCGCGTTTGGTCCTGCCTCGGAATGCCGAGGGCAGGAACCTGACAGGGTGTCACTGGACTACCGGTGACCTAACTAAGGTTCTCCTTATGGGGGTATGAGGACTAGCTCTGCAAGGCTGCCGTGCTTGTATCAAAAGTCTCAGTGCTCCCAGATCATACCCACTTATATCCCTGACCATGCACGCCCATAGGCTACATCTTATACAATAATCAAGTCCCATTGTCTTAGGCTGTGACACCCCTCGGTGCCACAGACACAGGTTACTTATCTCCTCCTTTTCCTTCTTCCGTCTGGATGCCCGACTCCTGAGGGCAGCTCTGCGTGTCAAGCCTCCCGGTAGCTTCTTCCGGGGATTCGAAAAACAAGGTTCTGTTTTTGTGGAACATCTTCAGCTTTGCTGGGGTAGAGAAGCATATACTTGTGGCCTGCCTCAAGCAATCTTCTCTTCACTGTCCCAAAGTTCATACGACTATGTTGTACCAACAGGGTGTAATGTGGGTATGCGGTTATGTTTGCTGTCCCCCTTTTTATTGTTCCACCCTTCCGGAAGTGTTCAAGAATTCTTTCCCGACCTCGATAGTTCAGGATCTTGGCAATCACCGGCCAAGGGGGGTTAGGGGTTACTGGCGCCGGCCTCCTCATTAGGGCCCTATCCGCTCTTTCCAACGCAAACCCCTGGGACAACACTCCTCCGGTTATCTCCTGCAGCAGCATAGATTCAATGAACTCCGTAGGGTTGGGTCCCTCAGCTCCCTCCGGCAAACCAACAATGTGGATGTTATTCCTCCGGGCACATCCCTCCACCTCCTCCGCTCTACTTTGTAGGTTATCCACGCGTTGCACTAGGGCGTGAAGTTCCAATTTATGTGTTGCACAGTCCGCTGTGTTGGGGGCCACCTCTTTCTCTAAGTTCTCTGTGCGTTCTGCCAGCGACCCGACATCCTGCCAGAGAAGATTCACTTCCTCTTGTACTGCCCCAACTTTGAGCTCTAGTGCTGCTTTCAATTCGGTGATAGCCAGTCCGAATTTGGTCTCCCATGCCACTTTCAGGTCAGCTATCGCAGCAAGGATCTCCTGGTTCGTGCCCATGGCGACTGCGCTCCCAACGGGGGTTTTGTCTTTACGCTTGGCTCCTTCCGGGCCTGGGGATGCTCTGGCGTATTCGTCCAGTGTGGGTTGCTTGCCCTTCGTTCTTAGAGGTTTGCTGGACATGGGTTTGTGCCAGAAATGTGTAGGCGAGCCCCACCAATTGTGGCTACCAGCCCCAGCGGGGTGAAACTGCTATTGGCGTCTGGGCCCAGACAGGCCACGCAAGGGGTGTCTTGAAGCTGCTTATCTGCTGCAGGAGTGGGTTATGTCCTCCCCCGTAATAATGTGCATTTATTTAAACCTCTCAAACCTTAAGCTCCAGCCCCAGTTGGTCCGGGCCTTCGGGCTTCCCTCCAGAGCCTGCGGAGCCCACTCAGAGTTTTACCAGTCCCCCCAGGACCCCAAGGGTACTGCAGCCTCTTGATATGATATGATATGATATGATATGATAGGTTATTTATAACGCGCTTAATACCCAGAGGTTTCTAAGCGCGGACCCAGGGATCGAACCTGTGTTGCTCCGTGTCGTCTTGTTTCCAAGTCGAGCACGCTGCCGCTGAGCTATCCTCCTGGGACAATGGTGGTCACATTTCACAGACAAACCATGTTGTAAGTACCAGCGAGCCCCCCGACCAGTCCTTGTCGTCCCACGTGGTAATACAGGCTATTCTGGGCCCCCAAACCTGGAGCCCCGTCCCAGCAGCTTTACTTGCATCTTCAACAATCTGTTTCTTCTGAGCACATCACTGTTGGCTCCATGGCCGTGGGTGTTCCTAGCTTGTTAGCACGTCGGGCACCGGAGTCAAAGTCCTCATTCAGTTTTTACTTTTCTTTACGAGCATCGAATACCGGGCTTCACCAACCGAATGTGTGCCCCTCAGCGAACCTGTGCCTCTGCCGCAAGGTTTTACTAGCTTCCTGTTCTTTTCGAGTGACAGAGCGGCACCACTGAGGCCGTGTCCTAGCAGTGCTCGGTTCGCTTGGGGTCCGCTGTATGTATGTTGTGATCCACTTCACTCGTTTGCTGCGAAATGCCATCCCTGCAGTTCTATCAGCTTTGGGGGTTCATGATCTGTTCCAGCACTTCCTCCGCGCTACAATGTATCCTTCAGTTCCTGCTCTTGTCCTCTCAGCCGCTCTTTCCCAGCGGACCACTTACTTTTGTGACATTGTTTACAGTATAATTCTGCTTTCACCCTGGCGCTTCAGTCCTGTCTGCGATGAACGGTGGCACGCCGCTCCGGACCCGCTGTGCCCAATGATGCGCCTTCTCCTTTGTTCTTAGGTAGGCACCACCCTGTGTTCGCTGTCTGACGAATCTCGCCAACTTCTCTGGATCATATGTCGGCTGCTTTCGTCTTTATCATGGCAGATTCTTCACTGCTGCATTCCGCAAGCATTCATACAGCAGTGGGTTCAGATAAACGCTTTATAGCCAGTTTAAAGCACCTATTTCCGTCAGGATCGTTGTCGGATCGGCAGGAGCCCCTTGAAAGCATGCCTCAGTCCATGGCTCTGTAGCCACACCCCCCAAGGAGATAACAATAGTAAATCTTGACGAGAAGCATGACTAGGAGTTGTATGCATTGAGTCAAAGGAGAGTCACTGGGACAAGAAGGGAAAGGATGGGATAC
Organism: Ambystoma mexicanum; assembly: GCF_040938575.1. Lineage (NCBI taxonomy): Eukaryota > Metazoa > Chordata > Amphibia > Caudata > Ambystomatidae > Ambystoma > Ambystoma mexicanum. The sequence continues at coordinate 265,860,095 of NC_090939.1, read as the reverse complement.
AGGTGCTTCAGATGCAGGAACATAAGACATACAGCAACCAGTGTGTTTTGTCCGGTGAGAAATGTAGAGCAGATCAAGTGCAGACATAAGGGACACATTGCACGCATGTGCAAGGAGAGCACCATTAGTGCTATAGAGCACAGGCAAATCCGGCATGAACAGGAAGCTACACCTACTCCTCAGAGTGGGGAGAGTAAGCCTGAACAGATATTTGAAATTTGCAGAGGAATGAGAGGTCCTGTGATACCTTCCACATTGATGGTTCACGTCTACCAATGAAGGTAGACAGTGCTTCTCTGTGGATGATTATCTTCAAGGATACATTCACAGGAACTTTGTCAAGAGATCTGAAAGAATTAGCACCACCACATGTCCAGCCGTGTGGATATGGTGAGACAGAAATCAAACTGGTAGGGACGTTTCAAGGACGTGTTGGTTATAAAAGTAGGGAATGTATGGAAAGCATCCTAGTAGCAGGGAAAGGGTCATCCTTGCTGGGAGAGGAGGAACAAAGGAACCAAGGAGTTCGGTAGTAGAACTTATTCTGGTAGCAGAAGTGACTGATAAATGGGCCTCGGGAATCCTGATGGTGTTCACAGAGAATTTAGGGAAACTGAAAGATTTTGAACACTGCATCATGATGAAGAGTAATGCACAACCACTAGTGCATAAGGTGAGGCTGGTTCCTCATTTATGACATGGGGAACTCGATGGACTCCTGCAGAGAGGGGTAATAGAATGTAGGCATGGCATGGAATGGCTATGCCCCGTAGTCTTAGTAGCAAAGAGCAATGGAAAGATTTTCTTATGTGTTCATTTGAGAGAACTTAATAAGAACATTTTACTAGAGAGACACCCCTTGCAAATCATATCAGAAGTTTTAGCAGTGTTGGGAGAGAGTCAAGTTGGTTTACAGTAATGGATTTATCTGCTGCTTACCACCAAGTACCTTTTGTCGCAAGAGTGTCAAGATGTCACAGAGTTCATCACAACGGAAGGAACTTTCAAGTATCTTAGGATGCCCTTTGGTTTGGCATCAGCTGTGGCTGTTTTTCAGCGTGTGATGGGGAAGGTTTTGGAGGGTCTTAGTAATGTAATTATTTTCCAGGATGATATTCTTATTTTTGCTAATTGTGTCGATCAACATGACAAAATATTGAATGCCTTGCAAAGGTTGTGTGAAGCTGGCCTAACAGTGCAGCAAGTGTAAAATAGGAATACGTGAGGTGGAGTATCTTGAACACAGAATTTCAGCTCGGGCAATTTCCCCCAAGCATAGTTTAGTAGAGGCCATTAGTAAAGCTCCACCACAGCAAGACAAAGATCAGTTGAGGTAATTCATAGGCATGGAAGAGTTTCATCACAGGTTTGTCAACATCTCTGCTCTCATCTTGACACCATTGAGAGCTTCACTGAAGAAGGGGGCACATTTCTTGTGGTCGGATGAGTTTATGGAAGCATTCCAGATGATTAAGGAAGGAAAATCGAACGCACCTTCTTTAGGGGGATTTGTGAGTGGACGTAAGACATTGTTGAAGATAGATGTCAGTTCATTGGGTATGGAAGCGTTCTTGTCACAGTTGGACTGTCCCAAGGAAGAACATATGATAGCTTTTGCGTCTAGACCACTGAGGGTGCGGAAAATCATTTTTCAGTGGTTGAGAGAGAAGCCCTGGCGGTGTTTTGGGCCGTCATGCATTTTACTTTTTTCTGTGGGGGCAATTGTTTACAGTAAGAACGGACCACAGACAGTTGGTACAGATGTTAGCTTGTGGAAATTGATTAAAGGGTTCACCCAGAATTTCTAAGTGGGTATTAGGGTTGCAAAATTATGATGTTAAAATGTGCTATGTTCCAGGCAAGCAACATGTAGTGGCGGACCGTCTCTCTAGGCTTCCAGTGATTTGTGGAGCAGATGAACAGGTAGGAGTGAAGGACCATTATTGTTGCCAGTATTGAGCAGGGGGCTTTAAATGAGGAGGAATGGAAGTCCGCAGAAAGAGATGATATATGATTAGCAAGGTGATGGAGTGGACAGTGGAAGGGTGGCCTTGCAGGAATTATGTGGACAGAAAGTTTGATCGGTTTTATGAGGTGAAGGATGCATTGTGCTTGTCTGGAGAAAGACTCAGGAGTGGTCATAAGGTAATTCCCCCGAGGGTATTAGGGACAAACTTCTAGAAATTGCCCATCAAGGGCATTGTAGTGTGAACAGTACAAAATGTTTGCTGAGACAGAGCTATTGGTGGCCGGCAATGGTTGGTGGAGTTGATGGGAAAATAACGGAATGTGAAATATGTCTGGCAAGTCATAACAGCAAAGTGGTGTGTTAAACACCACTTCAGTCTATACAAGTGCCGGGGGATCCTTGGCAAAATGGCACAGTGGATTTGATGGATGCCATTCAAGGTCTGGCTGAGGGATTCAAATTAATTTTAGTTTTAGTGGATTACAGCTCGAAGTGGAAAGGAGTAAGAGAGGCAACGACGGTGGAGTTGGTGAAATTCTTTTTAGTAGGTTTTCTTCCTAGAGGGGTTTCCCATGGAAATTGTAACTGATAATGGGGTGCAGTTCTGCTCAGAAACTATGAGGACATTTTTGATGTAGTTTGGTATTAAACACACATGCACTGTATTTTATCACCGCAGAACTAATGGTCTGGTGGAACGTATAAATTGATTTCTTAAGTGGGGCATTCAACTGGTCAGGGTCATTGTGGAGTGATGGGTTGAAAAACATGGTATGGAGCTATTGCATCATGCCCCATTCAGTCACAAAAGTGTCCCCTTTTGTCTCCTTGAAGGGGGTCAACTGGGCACACAATTGTGTGCATGATGAATAGGGTTAGAGTGCAGTGTGAATGTTATTCAGAATGAGGTGATGAAATGGTGGAAGAGGCACAATGTCAATACAAAGGAGTGTTTGATGAACATTTCAAAGTAGAGGAAGATGAATGGGCGGTTGTAGATTGGGTGTTGATTAAAAATCCTAGGTGCGGCCTCAAATGTTTCGAGAGCAAATTCCTAGGACCCAAGAGGAATGCTGCAGTGAGGAATAGTGTGGTGGTGGTTGATGGTGGAGAAGTGTGGTCAAAGGGTAGATTGGTGTTAAGTGAGGAAAGTCAGTTCCCCTCAAAGGGGATGGAGGTGATGGAGTTGTGGTCAGTAGGGGTGGTGAGGAAGTGAAGAGTGTTGGTGAGAGAAGAACATTCAGTGAAAGGATTAAAAAAGTTCCCATTAGGTTCAAGGATTTTCTTTGTGTTTAATTTTAACTTACAGGGTGCAAGTGTTCTTCACCCACAGCAATATCCATCAATCATTACAATCAATTTCCTTTGTTAGTGTTGAACATTTGATCCCTTGTGATTGTATTATTCAATGTGTTATTCCCTGTTGAGGGGAAAGATGTGTTATGTTCTGCTGAAGGTGTTCCAGAACCACCAGACTGTTGAAAGAGAGCTCGGCAGAGGTGCCTGTTGCTCTTTGCACTCTTGATCAAAAGAAATACTTACCCTGTTAATACACACGCGTGCTGCCATTCAATCCTTTCACACTGCCAGCAAGGCTTTGCCAGAGACCATGCACAATTGGCACTTTCCTTGGGCACAGCACGCAGCCATGCCCATGGTTGACTCTGCCAGAGGTACACAGTGACCCTGACCTGGCAACTTCCCTTCCAACCTTCCAAGCTACCCATCCATCCAGCACCTGACACAAATATATTGTTGCAACACTTGATTTGGAGTAAGGACAAGTTTGGGATAAGCGTCTTTAGGAACTGGGAGTTTCTCTGCAACTAAAAAGGAAATTCCAATCTTGGGACAGTCTAAGGATGGGGTAAATAATAGTATGTCAGAGATCCAGGCTACTAGGTGTTCCGGTTTCCACCTGATTCAGAGTTCTACACCCACTCAATTTCAAATGATTTACTCCAAAGGGTTGTGGGGAACGAGGGGAGTTGGAAGTAAGGCGGTTGAGTGACTGGGAGGGAGTGTCAGGGGAGCAGAAAAGCAGGCAACATCAATCTTAGTTTTCTGATGTCTCACTTAAGACTGCCCAGGGGCCGCTTTTCAAGAGCGAGCAGAGGGGAGCTGCAGTGGCTCTGATATAAAATAGAAGATTCAAAGGTACTGCTTGTCAATGGGAGTATAAGGTAGTCTCCAAGTATCTGCTATTCCTGGTCTTAACCTTCAACGTCACCTCAGAAAGGTACTCTCTACAATTCATTATTCCCAAAGGTGCAATAGCACGCAACTCAGAAAGAGGAAGATGAGCAAGCATGACACAATTGGAAAGATGACATGTCTTCACGCCGATGCTTCTGCATTCTAGTACATTTACAGTGATGCTCTCGGTGCATTCACATCGGCCGTGGCGGATTTAAACGAAACAAGAAAAACAGATGTAAGAAAGGGTAAAAGGGATGGTACAAGTAAAAGGGGAGTGGGGCCTGTAGGGCTTTCCCTCCTTTCTAAAGGGTTTGTTTTTGAGAAAACAAGCAAAATAGATGTAAAAAAGGGGTACGATGTATGGTGGTAAAAAATAGGGTAGAGTAAAAAAGGCGGAACTGTGGGAGAGTGGCAGTGTTTCCCCCGATTAAAAATAAAATGCAAATGCATGAATGCAAATGCACAAAGATCCAAAAGCTTTGAAGTAAAGACATGAAAGCGTTATCAAATATTCGATCCCCGTGAGACAGTGAACAATGACTGACCGTTAAGAAGTTGCTTCTTTAGCGGTACAGCCATGACAACAAAGATCAGACTTGGATGCGCGCCATATATTAAGGGAACTTGCCAGAGGGAGTATATCATATCCAACCTGAATCTGATAGAGAGGGATCGTGCCGAAGCAGGTTTTACAGAGTCCGGGTACACTTCATGACACCAGTTGGTTTTCATTTTCCAATACCACATTGTGTTATGTTATGTGTGTGCTTATAGCATGCCGAAAGCTCGCGGGCATCAGGGCGGACATTTGCTATGTTATTAAGGATGCATTCTTCCTCCTTCACTATTTATATAGTTGATTTTTCAATTGAACTCGGATTATGCCATCCCTCATGGCGACCACCAATATAGGAGGTACGATTTTTCACACATTTGCACCAGGGAAAAAGAGTGGCCACCATCCTGGGTCATAACATCTTGCAGGACCATTCTATGCTTCACTAAGGAAGGAGTGCCCCATTGATGCACCCCGTGCATACTGCTTCAAGGCAATGGCACGTGTTGTCTACCCCATAGATTCAATTCCAGCTAAAGTATCACTAATGGAATGGGCTGGGCTAAACTGAAAGTTTGTTTTAAAAATGCGTTGTCAGTAATGGAAAATGAATGAAGTACGTGAGCGATAACCCCAAAGTTCGGCCCCAAAGATTTCTGCTGGCCTACCTTGTAGCTCATATATTTTTAGGGCAGGTTGGAGCGCACTTTGTCTATGATCTCTTCAGAAGCGATTTGTTACAGTAGCATTTCAAGATAATACTTTACTTTCTCCAGCTGGTCATTCCAGCCACCATTGGCCCTGATACTAAATCCCAAATAATCATACACTCTTACTTATTCAATTGGGGTTTCTTCATATAGAGAACACACGTTTTATATTTGTTTTCCAAGGGGGTGAGATGACTATTGCTTTTGTTTTGCCCTATTAATTGTGATCTATGCAGAATGTATGAAGGACAGCTAGTTGTTTTTTTTATAGGCCTGATGGAGGAAGTGAAAGTAGGACCGGATCATCAGGAGGGGTGGACTGGCCTTTAGAAAACTCTACAGATTTCCCAGTAGGCATTTGTGCAACCTGGGCCACTTTTGGTTTCCACTCCAACCCTACATTCATCAGTAATTGGAAGCAAGGGGGTACTTATCCATTCCAAGCATGGGGGGACCATTCGGTGTTTGCAGCAAGTTACCAACCACACCATTTATATGTAAAGAGAAAGGCATCCCTGACGTACCCCCTTCTGCACCTCAAAAGGCAATGTACTCCTCCAGCGGAACCCAACTGACCACTGCCCGAGTAGTGGTAGAAAGTGTCCTAATTGCAGTGGGTGTGGTAAATCAAGAGTCATCAGAGATTCCCAAAGCTTCCCTCAGGGGACTGCATCAAAAGATATCTGTGAATCAATAAACAGGACCTAGAGGTTTCATTTCCTAAGGAGGACGTATTTCTGGGTCAACATATACAATCGAACGCATTCATCGATCATGCCGGAAGCCCACCTGCAAGTGGCTGGTAACATGGTGTTCTTCTATACACTCTTCCAGCCTTCTGGGGAGGAGCCTTGCATAGGTCTTCTCTGGTACATCCCAGAAGCCCACCTGCAAGTGGCTGATAACATGGTGTTCTTCTATCCACTCTTCCAGCCTTCTGGGGAGCAGCCTTGCATAGGTCTTCTCTGGTACATCCCAGAAGCCCACCTGCAAGTGGCTGATAACATGGTGTTCTTCTATCCACTCTTCCAGCCTTCTGGGAGGAGCCTTGCATAGGTCTTCTCTGGTACATCCCAGAAGCCCACCTGCAAGTGGCTGATAACATGGTGTTCTTCTATCCACTCTTCCAGCCTTCTGGGGAGCAGCCTTGCATAGGTCTTCTCTGGTACATCCCAGAAGCCCACCTGCAAGTGGCTGATAACATGGTGGTCTTCTATCCACTCTTCCAGCCTTCTGGGGGGGAGCCTTGCATAGGTCTTCTCTGGTACATCCCAGAAGCCCACCTGCAAGTGGCTGATAACATGGTGTTCTTCTATCCACTCTTCCAGCCTTGCATAGGTCTTCTCTGGTACATCCAGAAGGGAAATGGGGCGAAAAGGACTTCACCTCTTCCATCCTTTTAATGAATGGGAACACTTTCTGCCAAGAACCATAATTTGGGGACCGGAGCAAAAGACGCTGCTGCATTAAACAATTGTTGGAGAGAACCCACTGGCGTCTGCTTTAGCCTTCCGCTGGTAGCCGGTCCAAGCCGGGTGCCTGGTTGCTGTTCTTAGGCTGTGTGGCTCGTTTTGCCTCCTCGTGTGAAGGATATGGGATGAACTTGCTCCCTAGCAGACTAGGGATTGTCGTATTTGCGTACAGGGCAATCTGCCCCTCTGGTATTATATATTTCTCTGCATAGAGGACTGAGCCTGAGTAGTGAGATGCGAGGGAGGAGGGAAGCGGTACATTACTTGTGACTAGAGATAAAGTCTGGCACAAATATATGAACATTTTTTGAACTTTTTATTTTTCAGATTTCTGCTGAAAAAAGTCCAAATGCACACAAAAAAGCCCTGAAAATTGAAGAAAATCACCATATTCATTAATATTTCACAACTTAATTGGACATGTGAACTAACTGCGTTAAACTGCACCCACTGTATTTATTTTCTTAAACTCTGGAGTATTTTAAAAGCAAACTACTGGAAATAGGGTCTACCCACATCTCTCATCTGCATTTCTTTAAGCCCCAAGAGAAGCCATTTTCCTGCTCTGAGGAGCAACAGAAGGTTTCCAGTGGGGCGAATGAGTGCCTCGGCTGGCTGTCTACCCTGCACAGTCTCCCTTGGTGGTTGCCCACTGCCTAGTCAAGCCGGCAGTTTAGCAAAGCTGCCATTTTGGATCAGTCTCTTTTTTCTGGCATTGCAGTGTTGCTAGCCGAGGTTGCCCCTGGTTGCCTCTGCGTCACCCTCTCTTTCCCTCTTCATCTGTGGCAGCCCTCCACCCAACATCTTGTACCACACTGTACAGTTTCCATCTTGTTGCGGCGCGGTTTCTCCTTTTCATCATGGCCGCCCATGCAGCCCGAGGAAGAACAGCTGATCTCCCTTTCAGGCTTGACGGAGGAGGCTTGCCGTGATTGGCAGGCCATTTTATCACCCACCTATGGAGAAGGTAGCCAGCAGGTGATCGCCGGCCTCCTCAAAGGGCCTCATCTAAGGACTGTGTACCTCCCTGTCTGGCCTGTCCGGGCTTGGGAGGACCTGAGGGCCTCGTCTGCAGTTCTGTGGCGCTCCAGTACACCATTCCGCCCCCCATGCAGCCGCAGGTAAGAGCACCACCTATTATTGTGGCCTCCCCCCCCTACAACCCACGTTGCCCTGCGCCCTGGGCTGGACCCTAATATCATATCTCACTGCACTTCACCTCTGTATATTCCTGTAACGATGCTCTGATGGTGGCTGTTCTACCCTTATCTCCTCTCCTTCACTTGTCTTATATCCAGTATTCTCTACATCACTGCATCCTCCATCTTTTGCATACTTTGTGCTCCCAGGAGACTCGAATCTTGGTGGGATTACATTGCAGCACCCTCCACCTTTTTGCATATTGTGTACTTCCTGGACACTCAAAACATGGTGTGATTACATCACTTTACCCTCCATCTTTTGCATACTGTGTACTCCCTGGACACTCGAATCATAATGTGATTACATCACTGCACCCTACATCCCTGTATGCATAATGTGTACTCTCTGGACACTCGAATCATGGTGTGATTACATCACTGCACCCTCCATCTTTTGCATTCGGTGTACTCCCTGGACACTCGAATCATGGTGTGATTCCATCACTGCACCATCCATTCCTGTATGCATAATGTGTGCTCCCTGGACACACGAATCATGGTGTGATTCCATCACTGCACCCTACATTCCTGTATGCATTATGTGTGCTCCCTGGACACACGAATCATGGTGTGATTACATCACTTCGCCCTACATTCCTGTATGCATTATGTGTGCTCCCTGGACACTCGAATCATGGTGTGATTACATCACTGCGCCCTACATTCCTGTATGCATTATGTGTGCTCCCTGGACACACGAATCATGGTGTGATTCCATCACTGCGCCCTACATTCCTGTATGCATTATGTGTGCTCCCTGGACACTCGAATCATGGTGTGATTCCATCACTGCGCCCTACATTCCTGTATGCATTATGTGTGCTCCCTGGACACTCGAATCATGGTGTGATTACATCACTGCACCCTACATTCCTGTATGCATTATGTGTGCTCCCTGGACACTCGAATCATGGTGTGATTACATCACTCCACCCTACATTCCTGTATGCATTATGTGTGCTCCCTGGACACTCGAATCATGGTGTGATTACATCACTGCACCCTACATTCCTGTATGCATTATGTGTGCTCCCTGGACACTCGAATCATGGTGTGATTACATCACTGCACCCTACATTCCTGTATGCATTATGTGTGCTCCCTGGACACACGAATCATGGTGTGATTACATCACTGCACCCTACATTCCTGTATGCATTATGTGTGCTACCTGGACACTCGAATCATGGTGTGAATACATCACTGCACCCTACATTCGTGTATGCATTATGTGTGCTCCCTGGACACTCGAATCATGGTGTGATTACATCACTGCACCCTCCATCTTTTGCATTCGGTTACTCCCTGGACACTCGAATCATGGTGTGATTCCATCACTGCACCATCCATCCCTGTATGCATAATGTGTGCTCCCTGGACACTCGAATCATGGTGTGATTCCATCACTGCACCCTACATTCCTGTATGCATTATGTGTGCTCCCTGGACACACGAATCATGGTGTGATTACATCACTGCACCCTACATTCCTGTATGCATTATGTGTGCTCCCTGGACACACGAATCAGGGTGCGATTACATCACTGCACCCTCCATCTTTTGCATTCGGCGTACTCCCTGGACACTCGAATCATGGTGTGATTCCATCACTGCACCATCCATCCCTGTATGCATTATGTGTGCTCTCTGGACACACGAATCATGGTGTGATTACATCACTGCACCCTACATGATTCCATCACTGCACCCTACATTCCTGTATGCATTATGTGTGCTCCCTGGACACACGAATCATGGTGTGATTACATCACTGCACCCTACATTCCTGTATGCATTATGTGTGCTCCCTGGACACTCGAATCATGGTGTGATTACATCACTGCACCCTACATTCCTGTATGCATTATGTGTGGTCCCTGGACACTCGAATCATGGTGTGATTACATCACTGCACCCTACATTCCTGTATGCATTATGTGTGCTCCCTGGACACTCGAATCATGGTGTGATTACATCACTGCACCCTACATTCCTGTATGCATTATGTGTGCTCCCTGGACACACGAATCATGGTGTGATTACATCACTGCACCCTACATTCCTGTATGCATTATGTGTGCTCCCTGGACACTCGAATCATGGTGTGATTACATCACTGCGAATCATGGTGTGATTACATCACTGCACCCTCCATCTTTTGCATTCGGTGTACTCCCTGGACACTCGAATCATGGTGTGATTCCATCACTGCACCATCCATCCCTGTATGCATAATGTGTGCTCCCTGGACACTCGAATCATGGTGTGATTCCATCACTGCACCCTACATTCCTGTATGCATTATGTGTGCTCCCTGGACACTCGAATCATGGTGTGATTACATCATTGCACCCTCCATCTTTTGCATTCGGTGTACTGCCTGGACACTCGAATCATGGTGTGATTCCATCACTGCACCATACATCCCTGTTTGCATAATGTGTGCTCCCTGGACACTCGAATCATGGTGTGATTCCATCACTGCACCATCCATCCCTGTATGCATAATGTGTGCTCCCTGGACACTCGAATCATGGTGTGATTCCATCACTGCACCATCCATCCCTGTATGCATAATGTGTGCTCCCTGGACACTCGAATCATGGTGTGATTCCATCACTGCACCATCCATCCCTGTATGCATTATGTGTGCTCCCTGGACACTCGAATCATGGTGTGATTACATCACTGCACCCTACATTCCTGTATGCATTATGTGTGCTCCCTGGACACTCGAATCATGGTGTGATTACATCACTGCACCCTACATTCCTGTATGCATTATGTGTGCTCCCTGGACACACGAATCACACCCTACATTCCTGTATGTATTATGTGTGCTCCCTGGACACTCGAATCATGGTGTGATTACATCACTGCACCCTCCATCTTTTGCATTCGGTGTACTCCCTGGACACTCGAATCATGGTGTGATTCCATCACTGCACCATCCATCCCTGTATGCATAATGTGTGCTCCCTGGACACTCAAATCATGGTGTGATTCCATCACTGCACCCTACATTCCTGTATGCATTATGTGTGCTCCCTGGACACTCGAATCATGGTGTGATTACATCACTGCACCCTCCATCTTTTGCATTCGGTGTACTGCCTGGACACTCGAATCATGGTGTGATTCCATCACTGCACCATACATCCCTGTTTGCATAATGTGAACTCCCTGGACACTCGAATCATGGTGTGATTCCATCACTGCACCATCCATCCCTGTATGCATAATGTGTGCTCCCTGGACACTCGAATCATGGTGTGATTCCATCACTGCACCATCCATCCCTGTATGCATAATGTGTGCTCCCTGGACACTCGAGTCATGGTGTGATTCCATCACTGCACCATCCATCCCTGTATGCATTATGTGTGCTCCCTGGACACTCGAATCATGGTGTGATTACATCACTGCACCCTCCATCTTTTGCATTCGGTGTACTCCCTGGACACTCGAATAATGGTGTGATTCCATCACTGCACCATCCATCCCTGTATGCATAATGTGTGCTCCCTGGACACTCGAATCAGGGTGTGATTCCATCACTGCACCCTACATTCCTGTATGCATTATGTGTGCTCCCTGGACACTCGAATCATGGTGTGATTACATCACTGCACCCTACATTCCTGTATGCATTATGTGTGCTCCCTGGACACACGAATCATGGTGTGATTACATCACTGCACCCTCCATCTTTTGCATTCGGTGTACTGCCTGGACACTCGAATCATGGTGTGATTCCATCACTGCACCATACATCCCTGTATGCATAATGTGTGCTCCCTGGACACTCGAATCATGGTGTGATTCCATCACTGCACCATCCATCCCTGTATGCATTATGTGTGCTCCCTGGACACTCGAATCATGGTGTGATTCCATCACTGCACCATCCATCCCTGTATGCATTATGTGTGCTCCCTGGACACTCGAATCATGGTGTGATTCCATCACTGCACCATCCATCCCTGTATGCATAATGTGTGCTCCCTGGACACTCGAATCATGGTGTGATTCCATCACTGCACCATCCATCCCTGTATGCATTATGTGTGCTCCCTGGAATCATGGTGTGATTCCATCACTGCACCATACATCCCTGTATGCATAATGTGTGCTCCCTGAACACTCGAATCATGGTGTGATTCCATCACTGCACCATCCATCCCTGTATGCATAATGTGTGCTCCCTGGACACTCGAATCATGGTGTGATTCCATCACTGCACCATCCATCCCTGTATGCATTATGTGTGCTCCCTGGACACTCGAATCATGGTGTGATTCCATCACTGCACCATCCATCCCTGTATGCATAATGTGTGCTCCCTGGACACTCGAATCATGGTGTGATTCCATCACTGCACCATCCATCCCTGTATGCATTATGTGTGCTCCCTGGACACTCGAATCATGGTGTGATTCCATCACTGCACCATCCATCCCTGTATGCATTATGTGTGCTCCCTGGACACTCGAATCATGGTGTGATTCCATCACTGCACCATCCATCCCTGAATGCATAATGTGTGCTCCCTGGACACTCGAATCATGGTGTGATTCCATCACTGCACCCTCCATCTTGATTCGATCACTGCACCATCCATCCCTGTATGCATAATGTGTGCTCCCTGGACACTCGAATCATGGTGTGATTCCATCACTGCACCCTACATTCCTGTATGAATAATGTGTGCTCCCTGGACACTCGAATCATGGTGTGATTCCATCACTGCACCATCCATCCCTGTATGCATAATGTGTGCTCCCTGGACACTCGAATCATGGTGTGATTCCATCACTGCACCATCCATCCCTGTATGCATAATGTGTGCTCCCTGGACACTCGAATCATGGTGTGATTCCATCACTGCACCCTACATTCCTGTATGCATAATGTGTTCTCCCTGGACACTCGAATCATGGTGTGATTCCATCACTGCACCATCCATCCCTGTATGCATAATGTGTGCTCCCTGGACACTCGAATCATGGTGTGATTCCATCACTGCACCATCCATCCCTGTATGCATAATGTGTGCTCCCTGGACACTCGAATCATGGTGTGATTCCATCACTGCACCATCCATCCCTGTATGCATAATGTGTGCTCCCTGGACACTCGAATCATGGTGTGATTCCATCACTGCACCATCCATCCCTGTATGCATAATGTGTGCTCCCTGGACACTCGAATCATGGTGTGATTCCATCACTGCACCCTACATTCCTGTATGCATTATGTGTGCTCCCTGGACACTCGAATCATGGTGTGATTCCATCACTGCACCATCCATCCCTGTATGCATAATGTGTACTCCCTGGACACTCGAATCATGGTGTGATTCCATCACTGCACCATCCATCCATGTGTGCTCCCTGGACACTCGAATCATGGTGTGATTCCATCACTGCACCATCCATCCCTGTATGCATAATGTGTGCTCCCTGGACACTCGAATCATGGTGTGATTACATCACTGCACCCTACATTCCTGTATGCATTATGTGTGCTCCCTGGACACTCGAATCATGGTGTGATTCCATCACTGCACCATCCATCCCTGTATGCATAATGTGTACTCCCTGGACACTCGAATCATGGTGTGATTCCATCACTGCACCATCCATCCCTGTATGCATTATGTGTGCTCCCTGGAATCATGGTGTGATTCCATCACTGCACCATACATCCCTGTATGCATAATGTGTGCTCCCTGGACACTCGAATCATGGTGTGATTACATCACTGCACCCTACATTCCTGTATGCATTATGTGTGCTCCCTGGACACTCGAATCATGGTGTGATTCCATCACTGCACCATCCATCTCTGTATGCATAATGTGTGCTCCCTGGACACTCGAATCATGGTGTGATTCCATCACTGCACCATCCATCCCTGTATGCATTATGTGTGCTCCCTGGACACTCGAATCATGGTGTGATTCCATCACTGCACCATCCATCCCTGTATGCATTATGTGTGCTCCCTGGACACTCGAATCATGGTGTGATTCCATCACTGCACCATCCATCCCTGTATGCATAATGTGTGCTCCCTGGACACTCGAATCATGGTGTGATTCCATCACTGCACCATCCATCCCTGTATGCATAATGTGTGCTCCCTGGACACTCCAATCATGGTGTGATTCCATCACTGCACCATCCATCCCTCTATGCATTATGTGTGCTCCCTGGACACTCGAATCATGGTGTGATTCCATCACTGCACCATCCATCCCTGTATGCATAATGTGTGCTCCCTGGACACTCCAATCATGGTGTGATTCCATCACTGCACCATCCATCCCTCTATGCATTATGTGTGCTCCCTGGACACTCGAATCATGGTGCGATTACATCACTGCACCCTACATTCCTGTATGCATCATGTGTGCTCCCTGGACACTCGAATCATGGTGTGATTCCATCACTGCACCCTCCATCTTTTGCATTCGGTGTACTCCCTGGACACTCGAATCATGGTGTGATTCCATCACTGCACCATCCATCCCTGTATGCATTATGTGTGCTCCCTGGACACTCGAATCATGGTGTGATTCCATCACTGCACCATCCATCCCTGTATGCATTATGTGTGCTCCCTGGACACTCGAATCATGGTGTGATTCCATCACTGCACCATCCATCCCTGTATGCATAATGTGTGCTCCCTGGACACTCGAATCATGGTGTGATTCCATCACTGCACCATCCATCCCTGTATGCATAATGTGTGCTCCCTGGACACTCGAATCATGGTGTGATTCCATCACTGCACCCTACATTCCTGTATGCATTATGTGTGCTCCCTGGACACTCGAATCATGGTGTGATTCCATCACTGCACCATCCATCCCTGTATGCATTATGTGTGCTCCCTGGACACTCGAATCATGGTGTGATTCCATCACTGCACCATCCATCCCTGTATGCATAATGTGTGCTCCCTGGACACTCCAATCATGGTGTGATTCCATCACTGCACCATCCATCCCTGTATGCATTATGTGTGCTCCCTGGACACTCGAATCATGGTGTGATTCCATCACTGCACCATCCATCCCTGTATGCATTATGTGTGCTCCCTGGACACTCGAATCATGGTGTGATTCCATCACTGCACCATCCATCCCTGTATGCATAATGTGTGCTCCCTGGACACTCCAATCATGGTGTGATTCCATCACTGCACCATCCATCCCTCTATGCATTATGTGTGCTCCCTGGACACTCGAATCATGGTGTGATTCCATCACTGCACCATCCATCCCTGTATGCATTATGTGTGCTCCCTGGACACTCGAATCATGGTGTGATTCCATCACTGCACCATCCATCCCTGTATGCATTATGTGTGCTCCCTGGAATCATGGTGTGATTCCATCACTGCACCATACATCCCTGTATGCATAATGTGTGCTCCCTGGACACTCGAATCATGGTGTGATTACATCACTGCACCCTACATTCCTGTATGCATTATGTGTGCTCCCTGGACACTCGAATCATGGTGTGATTCCATCACTGCACCATCCATCTCTGTATGCATAATGTGTGCTCCCTGGACACTCGAATCATGGTGTGATTCCATCACTGCACCATCCATCCCTGTATGCATTATGTGTGCTCCCTGGACACTCGAATCATGGTGCGATTACATCACTGCACCCTACATTCCTGTATGCATAATGTGTGCTCCCTGGACACTCGAATCATGGTGTGATTCCATCACTGCACCCTCCATCTTTTG
Organism: Ambystoma mexicanum; assembly: GCF_040938575.1. Taxonomy (NCBI): domain Eukaryota; kingdom Metazoa; phylum Chordata; class Amphibia; order Caudata; family Ambystomatidae; genus Ambystoma; species Ambystoma mexicanum. The sequence goes on along the minus strand of NC_090939.1, from coordinate 265,844,214 downwards.
CATTCGGTTACTCCCTGGACACTCGAATCATGGTGTGATTCCATCACTGCACCATCCATCCCTGTATGCATAATGTGTACTCCCTGGACACTTCACTGCTCCCCCATTCTGCTCTCCTACTGTTCATCTCTCGACTCTGTTTCTGTATTCTGCTCTGTCCATCACTGCCCTCTCCTCCTCATTCCCCTGCTTGTTTTTGTTACTAGCTCTTCCTATCGGAAAGGTCACCAGGTCCGTGCGATAGTTTACCGTTTTGTCCGTTCCTTCCCTCTCTCCCCACCTCCCCCTTTTTCCCCGCATTCGTGTTATTAGCACTTACCTCTCTGATATGTCTTCGGGCCCCTGTGATAGTTTGTTATTTGTATGTCAGCGTTCGCCTTGTGATATATGTTGTACCTTATAACGCTTTGCACTTGCAGATTCTGAATGGCTCAAGGCCTTGTAAGAATGTTCATTATTTACTCTATTGCATTCTTCCTCCGTTCCCTCCCTGCCTTTAAGTGCTTTGAAACACTTGTTCTTTGTGTATAGGTGCTATACAAGCAACCAATAAATAAATAAATACATGCTCTGCTCATTTCAGATGCACAGGGAGAGAGATATTCTGCAGGCACAGATAAAACAGCTTCAGGCAATTTAAGCAAAAATCTTTCTCAATTTCAAGTGATATTTCCCCATTAAGAAATCTGGTGCTTCTTTATAAAATAAGCCATGCCAAAAAGTGCATTTTTCTTGTGTACAGTTAACAATGCTCAATATGCTAATATGTTGTGGTCTTTTAAATTGGAGCAATGTTTAATAATACAAATGTTCTTTAGAACATTTATTTTATTTTACTTTATGTATTCATTTATAGCAGAGCGCAAAGCCCGGAGGCATCTAGGCGCTAGATATATACAGATGAAGATAGTGTAAGGCAATAGGTAGATGGTTAATTGAAGAGTCATGTTTTTAGCTTCTTTCTGAATGACAAGTAAGAGAACTCTGGTGCCCTTAGTGTGTGGGGGAGCTTGTTCCAGAGGCTAGAGGCGCGCACTGGGAAGCTGGAACCTCCTGCTCTTTTGTGGTTGTATCTAGGTGTGGACAGGCAATGTTTGTAGGCCATGCACTGTGGTCTTGTGAACGCTTATCTTTTCACCTTCTGGGAGAGGTAAGTTGGTGCATGGTTGGATAGGCAACGGTGGATGATGGAGAGAGTCTTGAACATGATACTCTCTCTGACGGGGAGCCAGTGAACCGATCTCCTGAAGGGCGTTGTTGCATGATTTATAATTTGTTCAAGTTTTTTTCTGGCGTCCCACAGAGTACAGCGTTACAATAGTACAATTTGGACCCGACTAGGGCCCTGGCGACAGTGATACAATTTTCAATATATAGGAATGGTTTACAAACGTAGATAAGCTTGGTGGTGAAGGCTGATGTGGAGGTGATATGGTTGATCAGTCGTGTCATGTTGAGGCTGGCGTCGAGGTAGACCCCACCCACAAGATTTTGACTGCAGGAGACCAGGGCTATTGTGGCCGTCGATGGTGAAAGATTTGAAAGAACTGTCTAATTTTGCTAGGCGGGCTGGGGAGCGCTGTTTTTCATCATTTAAACAGAGATTATGCTCGGCCATCCATCTTTGAATGTTCTCATAGATGGAGTTTACCGTGATCGTGTCTTGTGTGTAGTCGCCAGACAGTGGGATGAGAATTTGTGTGTCGTTGGCTTAGTTTGTATATGATGTGTCAAAAGAATCGAGGAGGTCAAAAAGCAGCTTTCTATAAGGGTTGTACAAAGTGGGTGAGACACATGAGCCTTGGGGGACACCACAGGAGACTGGTGTGGGGTCAGCCATTGCGTTGTCAGCAAAGACCCATGACGATCTATGAGATAGAAAAGAAGCTAGCCATTTAGCAGTTTCAGGTGACAATTGTTCAGAGATGGTGAGGAGATGACACATTGTCTGGTGGTCATCCAGGTCGAAAGCCACTGAGTGGTGAAGGAGGAGAAGGAGGAAGAGTTTTCTGGTACCAATTGTATTATCCAGTTGGTTTTTGAGATCTAGAAGGATGGTCTCGGTTCTGTGTCTAGGACGGAAACAAGATTGACTGCTTCCTAGAATGTGGTAGGATTTGAGGAAGTCTCGGATTTGGAGGTATGCCACTCTATCAATAACTTTAAAGAGGAAAGGGACTGTAGTTATTGGCCAGTTGTTGGTCGGGGTCAAAGGGTCTAAGAAGGGTTTCTTTAGTAACGGGGAGATCCATGATTCCTTGAGTGCAGTAGGGACGGAGCAGGATGCAAAGGAGGTATTAGTGATGGCGCAGATGAGAGGAAGCAGTGGTTCAATTAAATCTTTGATCAGTGATGCTGGGAAGATGTCGCCAGAGACATGATTCCAATCCTTGAAGTACCCTCACCAGAATACAGGACCAGATCAGTGAAGAGAATCTGATCAGAAATATTCATTCTCAATCTGGATGCTGTAAAAAGGCACCAAATCCACAGGGCCATGTGAATCCATGAGGAAAACGTTGCTGGAAGCCTCCTCTGATGACTGCTGCTGCAGGTTCCCATCAAGTGTCCACTGCTTTCATCTCCAGACCAAGAATTCAGGGACTGGGTCCTGTGTTGCGGCATCCTGAAGGCCTCCACTATGAAGCTCTTCTTTTCTCCTAAGGTACCGTGTGGCCTTGAGTAATACCTTAAATCTGGTGTGCATTCTGTGAGGCTGAGTGGGTGATTTGTATGGTTGGGAGTTTGCCCCTACCACTTGTCCAGGCCTAATGCTGGAACATATATAGGCAGCCTTCTCAGAAGTCCCTGAACACTGAAAGTGAGCGTCCCCCAAAAAGGCATTTATAACTCCCCAATGAGAGTCAATGATGGACACACCCTAGATGGGAATGAGACCAAGACCAAGTGCGGGTGAAGTCAAAAAGTAAAGGTTTATCCAAATCAATATAGGCCAAGCAGAGAACTCTGCAAACACTGAGAGTGCTCTGCCAAACATCAGCAAACATTCACTTTTGTTACAAAACCACGTCACCTATGACGTGGGAGCTAAGCGGATACATGAATCAAGAAGATTGGGCAGTGGGGAAGGGCATATATGGATGTATAGGGGTGAAGCTTCAGGATTGGTGAGGCTCCTTGAGGTGTCATGGTGATGCTTGCAGGTGTGCTGAACTCATCAGGGTGGAGCTCTGGTCAGACGATGGTTGATTGATACATCTTGACTACACTAACATTTGCCCTTGTGGCCACACATACTCCTTCAGTGCTAATTGTAATTCATGATGCCCTGTAAATCCTACAGATTGTTATTCTTACATCACAAGACATATAACACATAACTCTAGGTGTGAGTATTTCATCATTCTAAAGAAAATACTTTACACAGGGGGAGCAATAGGTGAGCAGCTTTCATGGGTTTAGGTGGCTTATAAGGGGGCACAGGCAGGGATACATCTATCATTCCTCTTTGTTAGATGTAGTGGGGGAAACCTTTGTAGTGTGTTAGTACAAGAAAGAATATATGGCTTCTATGGTCAGTCCGGGTTAGGGAGAACTGGGATACTATCGGGTCAGAGGGCACTTAGCCGGTACATCAAGAGGTGGTAGGATGAGAGGCTTGTCGCCCATATTTCTTTCAATCCGAGTCTGGGGGCCTAGGAGGGTGTTCGCTAGGTGCAAGCATAAGGGGAGTGTGAGGGGTTACAATTATAGCATCACATCATCCGTAGGGCCAGGGCTTTACATCTCAACCTGGCCAGAGGGGGAGAGAAGGGGGGGGCTGAGCATGCAGTGTTACAGGAGGGGAGAAAAGGCTCTGTAGCCTGTTGGGCCGCATATTGTTTATGTTGCTGAGGGCACACATGGAGCATACAAACGAGTTAGAACTAGGTTAGTGTTGTATTGGTACATTACACAAGTGTGCGAAGTTCTGCTTACAATATGGGGTGCATGATTCAATGCTCAGGGGTTATACATATGCTACAAAGGACACTCTAGTATACAGTCAACACACATCATAGTAAACCATACATATTGTGATACTAATTGAATATATTTGAAATCGTACATTTTTAGAGAATCATTGAGTATATATATTGATGTCATACATTGCTTCGTGTATTCTGTAGCAACCAATAATCCTTGCTTGGTGATAAAAAAAAAAGGCTTAAACATACATTTTATGGCTCTGTGTGCAATCTAAGATGGGGGAGGGTCACCTTATATCAATTTATACAATCAATCTCTTGGCATACAACAACAGGAGTGAATTTATAGTCCCTTCAGAGGAATTAGCTGTATGGGTGAAACGGGGTGGCACACGGGCTATGTATGCATATCTGACACTTCAAAACGGGAACAGGGTTGGGGGGTTATCCACAGCATATGCCATAAATGTGGGGTCTGCGAGGGGAGAGGACAAGTTTTATGGAGATAGCTTGTTTTTTTCAAACCCCAGCTTCCGGCCGGTCATCTGCGGGTCAATGATGGACTGTGGAAGGTGAATAATACAGTGTTTGTCATGTAACTTGTTCGCACCTAGTCTCCCCTGAGAACAGGCCTGCAGCAGGGACGCCGATGGGTGGAGGGCGAGGGAAGTGCCTGGCTCGCTGTGCGCGATTAGGAGAGGAGAGCTGCCGCCCTGCAGACCAATTGTGTTGTGAAGCCTAAGTTATTATGTTCAAAATGGAATCTGAGCGTGCTACAAAATGGAGTCTGGTACCATTCTGCTGGCTGAGTGTTGCAGCCACATGTGTCGACCCGCAGCCATCCGTCATTTCTGGCCACAGGCGCATAGGTGACTGCTGGACGAGTCATAGTCTGCATATTGGTGAGAATGAAGGGCAGGCGGACCTTGAAGACCCTTCCTTCCATACAACACTTTACCTTACTTGTTTAAAGAAGATCTCCTATGGAACTTTGACTTTCCTGCAACTGAACCCTATCTCAACCTGCCGAAAGCTGGCACCTAGACCACTAGGGTCCCTCTTCTCACTCTGAGTGAACTCACTCAATAGTCTAGGGAAGGACTGGATAAGAAAAGGATTCTGCCTTGAAAATATAACAAGTGTAAAAGTACTTACTTGCTAAAGAGGTTAGTGTGTTAACTGTATCTCTGTGAAAGAAGAATTTACAAAGTGTTGTTAAGTTTATGCTTACTTTTGAGTTGTATTCTGCCCCTCAAAAAAGTGTATAAGTTGCTTTACTAACGTTGAATGGCATATCCCCCTTCTAAAAAAGTAATGAGTATTGGTACTGTGTTATCATTGCTTAACTGAATGAGTGCAAAAGCTTACCAATAGGGTTTACCTCTCTTGAATAACATTGTGTCATTCATAAAGTGCAACGTTGGGTTTTGCCTTCCCTTGTCTGCAATGTGCAGATCTAAAACAGCCTGGAAGTTAATACTTGTCTTATGAGTTGCTTGAAGCCCCTCTTAAAAGTATATGGTTTTACTCACCTTGAATAGCTGCTGCTCCTCTAAACGTGTAACACTGGGTTGTAACTCCCCTGAAACTGCATAGAGCATTTCCAAAATAGCCATGGGGTCAATTACTTACCTTGCAATACATGTTGTCTTTCTTAAAGTGTAATTGGAATTTGCTTTCCTTGATTTGCTTGGTACAGTCTAAAATAGTTATTGTGTGTTCATACTTATCATTGAGTAATTTGAGACCCCTCAGGAAGTATATGAGTTGTTTTACTAGCTCTGAACTGAGTTCTAAAAAGTAATGTTGCAAGGTCCATACTTGTAACTGGGTTGGTTTATTATGTGACTTCTATTGCTGAGTGTCACTGCATGACTGACCGGGTCAACTATCCTTGAAATAATAATTGTATTCTAAACGTATATCTAGCCTGGTTTTATTCCCCAAAGATAGTATGTTACTATACTGAATGTATAACATTAGGTTTGACTAACCTTGACTTGCTTCTTGCTCCTCTGTATAAGGTTATACATTGGTTTGCATATCATAGGTATTGAGTTGATTTGTATGACTGCATTTATATGATGTTATAGTACTTATTTCCCAAAGATTTATCTGGGCCTTCTTTTATTTAAATAAACCCTTTATTTTTACTATGCATAGGGCCTCTGTAAGCGATATTCAATCAACACTACAGCTAAGTCAATGCCTAGTCTGGGATGCTGAGGAAAACCCTTATTGATGTATTTTTATGTCCAGTTCAGTACTCTGGATGACAACCCTTATATAACACCCCTCTCTTAGAATCCCCCTGACCCCACTGAGCCAAGAAGTAGGTTTGTTTTGCAAATTAAAAGGTTTATTTGAAAAATTAAACAATATATATATATGTCACACTTTTATAATAAATTAATATCTGATAGTACACTGAGACATATGATGTGGATCCACAATGGGTAATGTTACAGTGGTACACTTGATTACTTAGGAGTAGTATAGAGGATGAGGTAGCTGAAAATGCTTTATGGTTTCAAGGAAATGCAAGGTGGAATAAAATGCAGTACAGCAAATAAACTTGATATGATTTCAACCAACAGCAATGTAATCACTTTTTCTCTGGCAATTCACCCCCCCCCTATGCAATGAAAGAAATGGAAGGAAATGGAAAGAGGAGCATACAGTTCTCAGGAATGCAATCAAATACAATACGAAATTCAGTTCCCCCCCAGCAAGCTTAGAGGAAACAGGTAGAAGTTTGAAACACAGGCCCAAAATGCTTTTAAATGTGATGGCAATGGATGGGAAAATGTGCTAACTGATTTTAATTCCCTCTAGAGATTCAGGGTGAGTGAGAGATGCTTGTTGGTATTAGTTCAGGTTCACTTTAGCAATGCTCTATGAGTTATTACCAGGTTGCAAACGGATTTTAACAAAGGAAAGAATGGAGCTGCTATTTTGACAAGTGGAGAAATTGAGCCAAAATCTCAAATCGCGGTAAAATTGCGGCAATAGTATAAGGAGAGCCTAGAATCCCAGCTTTAAAATGAAAGTTACATTTTGTTCCTAGCCCAAACGGTTCAAGAGATACGGACGATTTAATAAAGGTAGATTTTCGGATTTAAAGTAAAACTCAAAATGACAGGTGACAGCTTGCAGCTGCAGAATTGACAGGTGACAGTTGTGCAGCTTTACAAATGACAGATGACACGATTTCTAGGAGGCTGTTCTAATTAGGTTAAAATAGTTTGGATTAGATTATTTTAACTAATAGATTGGGTTCTGCACAGTTCTGGCGGATACTCACTCCTAATTTTGAAATGAATGGGCCTCATCACGGATCTGGTCAACACGTCCAGCGGCGGTTCTCTCTGCTCGGCGGGTCAATCAGGCACCGGTTCTGCTCACAGCGATCCGGATCTCAGGTTCTGCTCACAGCGGTCAGCTCTGCTCTGCTGGTCTAGCCTCTCTGCATACAGCGGCCTCTGGTTCTGGATACTGCTCTGCTTTCCGGTCCGGATCAAGTGGATTCTGGATGTAACCCTGCTTTCTGGGTACTGGCAAAGATTCTTGGCAAAGAATTCAGACAGCTCGCCCGGCTGTGGAATAGTTTGCAAATGATTTTAAGGATGTTGAGGCCTGCTGAGAAGAGTTCTCAGTTTGTTGGTTTAGGCCCTTGCTTTAAGTTCTGAAGTAAATTTCTGGTCTCTGAAGATTGATGATGTGAAGTCTGGAGTCTCCCGGCAGAGCGTCCCGCAGAAAATGGAATTGAATGTCTCTACCTGTCCCAGCAGTCTCCGTTTATGTGTTTTGGAGTGGGTGTGTGCCTGGGCCTAGCTAAGCCTGCCCCTCTCTACTTGTCATTGGCCCAATTCTCCCCTCTCCCAAGAGGAAGCCACTTTACGGCCCCCCCAATATAACATTTGCCTGAGTCCAGGACAAAGCTTTGTGCAACCTCCTGCCGGTGCCCCTCCCCTAATCTAATCAGAGAGGTGTCAACTCCTTTTGGTGGGGAAGCAGGATGCAGCTAGGCCTGGGAAGAGTGGCTGAGCAGGTTTCTCCTGTCGGGGGTAGTTGTCAGGCAGAATTCAGCTAAATGTCACTTTAGTTCCCAGTGTAAATCAAACTTACAATTTTTACATACACATTAAATAATTGCTTCCTTCAAGTCATTTCAGAATATATTTTTACATTGTATCCACCTCTTAGCAAGTTTTTCCTTGGCCTGGTTTCGGTTCATTTGTTCAGTTTTACACAAAAGTCTGGTGGTTTTAAGTGCCGGCTTTCTGATAGTGGTGAGTACCGGTATTGCATCCATTTTTGGGATCTGTCTTGAATTACTGCATTTCAATAGAGTGGTCTTTTGCTTGATAGTATAGGACCCTTGCTTAACATTGTTTGATGGCATCCTTACAGTAGAGTGGTGATGTGGAACCCCCCACAAGAAGGTTGTATCTTTGGAGTGGTCTTGTGCCAACTGCGCAGTTCTCCTGGATTCTGGCGTGAATGTGGGCGGCGATAGATCATCCCCACATCCACCCAGTCTATTGATTTAGTTTGTTCTGGGATAGAATAATGGGCGGCGACAGCTCACATCTACCCAGTCTAAGGATTCAACATGGGTCAAAAACCTTGACACCTCATTCCGAGATTGGTAGTAGTCCTGGCGCTATTTGTGCTGGTTATAGGTCAAATGCTCGAATGCATTTGATCGAATGACAATATGCTCAAGTCAATTAGACCGAAAAAAAAGGGTCGAATTTTTTGGGGGGGGTCCCACAAAACTCTGTTATTGGTGTTAAAACACCTTTTTTTTACCTATACTAGAGAAAAAAAAATATATACTTTTAAAAATAAATTCGACCTTTTTGATTTCGGTAAAACTGACTGGAGCATTTTGTCATTCGATCAAATGTATTCGAACATTTGACCGGACACCATTTGCGCCATGACTGCCACCAATAACGGGTCCTGCACCATTGTAGTTCAATAGGGACTTACCGGTGTAGTCCGACCCTGGCGGGACCGGTAAGTCCCCATTGAACATGCAATTCCCCATTCCCATTGGGCCCCCAGAGGGCTCAATGGGAATGGGGAGGGCGCTAATAACGGGCTCACGACTTGCAAGCCCGTTATTAGCACCCTGGTCCCTTAACGGGACCCGTAAGGGACGTGTGGTCAGACCACACGTTCCTTACGGTCCCCGCCAAGGGACCTTGGAATAGGACGGTAAGGGATTACCGGCACCCGTCTCCTTACCGGTGCCCGGTGTCCCTTACCGGCCACCTTGTAATGACACCCATAGTGTTTCAGTGTTTCTTTGGACCATATCTAGGCTACAATTTCTTTGTACCAAGCTACAGCCCTCTCTTCCTCCTAAGATAAGCTTGGCTGCTCTGTCCATGCAACCCTAATCTTCAGGTGGTACAGCCTTATACTAAGACTGGAGCTTATGTACTGCCTCAGATATGGTTTTTCTGAAGTTTGGTAAAACTGTCCTAACAATAGGCGTGTTAGGCTGAAGGGACGGTGGCACAGATGCTGTGTTGGAGGGGAGTTTGGTGGTGACTCTGGCTTGGAGCTGGCAGATTTTGCCAGTGAATGTGTTTTGGACAATTCTGCACCAGGTATTGTCTTTTACCATTGCAACATTGGGTGACTTACTGAGTATTATAGTTGCTCCCGCAACAAACTAAGTGTGTGCCAGCAATGGATCGCTCTTCAGCTAAGCAACCAACATTTATGGAACTTATTCAACATGAAAAACACTCTGGACTTGAGATTTGCACCAAGCTATGGGGAAGATGTACCATAGAAAATGGTTTTATTTAAACCAGATTAAGTTATACTGTTTCATGAACAGGCGTTCACCTTATTCACTATAAGGCGTATACGTATTATGCCAGGTTCTGTCTTGCTGGAAATTCTTCATGGCATGTTTGTAGCCATCACTGCACTGAATCCGCGCTCACCCACTTCTCCACCTTTCTAATCTTTGCTCACCACTCCTAACTGTTACCTATCCTTATCCTACTTTGCCTCTTGACTGCCTTTGGTGCTGTGAGCCACTTCAGTTCCTTGCTGCCCTCAGCATCCGAGGAAATGCTCTTCATTGGATTTCTTTTTACCTCTTTTCCTATCTATCTTTTAGAACACAGATTTCTCTGATTGAACCCCCCCTCGTTTTTGGAATCTCTCATGGATCCGTACTTGGTCCTTTACTGTGCATGCTTTACACATCCTCCCTCATCAACTCATTGACTCCCTTGGGCTCCCCTGTCATCTTCTGGCACTCAAATCTTCTTTTACTTTTCTACTTTTAATTCTGACCTCTTTGGACACACATCTGCTTATCTATCTACTATCCCTCACTGGATGGCACTTTTGGCACTTTATCCTACCTCTTGAAAAAGCCTTCCACGGGCCTTGCTATCGCTGCTAATTTCCGCCCCATTTTTATTCTTCCCTTTCTAATGAAGTTGCTTGAATCTCTGATCCCTCCTTTACTGAGTTCTTTTTTGGAGAGTTCTAATTTCTTTGACCCCTTCAAGTCAAGTTGTTTTCCGGGCTGGGGCACGGAGAGTCTCCTGGAAGTTGGAGCTCTGATTCTCTTAGATCTATCAGCAGCTTTCGACACGGTTGAGCACTCCCTCCTGCTCAGCAGTCTATTCTCCGCCGGGCTCTCTGGCCCGGTCCTGTCCTTGTTCACCTCTTTCCTGTCTGATAGGCGCCAGGTTCTTGCGCTCTCCTCTTTCTATTCCTCCTCTCATACTCTGCCCTGTGGGGTCCTTCTTCCAGGGCTCGGCCCTGCCCCCACTTTATTCAACATTTACATCCATCCCCCTCTACAGCTCATCCTTCGGGACATGGCATCTCAGTTTATGTGTTGTTTGGTGGTGGTCAGAGGATGGCTGAGCAGCAATTGGCTTAAATTAAATGGGGACAAAACCGAGATACTGGTTGTTGCCCTCATTCTCCTGTTTCCCCTTCTTCTCATTGGACCTGTTCCTTCTGGCCCCATGAACTTGGCTCCCTCCCTACTCCAGTGTTAGTGGAGAAAAATCTTCGCTTCCAAATCTCTGCCTCTCCTTCCACTGTGGCGCAAGTCAGTTCCATCTGCCAGGCTCGTCACTTCCAGCTTAACTTTCTTCAAAAGGTCCCCTGTTTTCTTCCTTCCCATCTTCGTGCCCCAATGGTCGCTGCCCTGGTTTTAAGTCATATCGACTATTGCAATTCTTTGTTTCTCTCGCCCATCCCCTATATCTTATTCACCTCCTTCAACTTCTCCAAAGCCTGGCAGTGCGTGTCTCCACAGGTGTTTGTTATGGTGCTCACATCTGCCCCACGCTCCGTTCGCTGCACTGGCTTACTGTTCCCAAGCGCATTTCCTTCAAATCCTTGTGTATAGTGCACTGGGCTTTCTATGGCTTGACTGTTGATTGCTTATGTGATTCTTTCTTCTTGGAACACGTGTCCTCAATTAATAAATATACAAATGTGCCGGGGAATCTCTGCCAGCGGATATGATGCCAGGAGGGCTTTGGTGTAAATATGCTTCTCAGTGAATTAGCAGAATGTACACCTCGTTTTCTGCCAGCTGACAAATTCAGTCTTGAATCACTGGGGGCTAATTTTCTATTGTGGCGTAACGTGAATGGAAGGCATAAAAGCATTGAGCAAGGCTTTAACGCCTTCCATTCACACCATGCCACATTTTCATTCATTTTCATGACAGAGAGGTGAGGCGGAAAGCAACCTGCTTTTCCGTCATCTCCTTCCTCTACGCCATACAAATGCTCAGGCATTTGCACCGGCATGGATTTTCATGCTGGTGCAAATGCTGGAGATCCCTATGGGGTCTGCCAGCTTTGTGAACCAGCATAAAGCAGGTGGACCCCATAGGGATACATTGTAAATGCTGCCTGTCATGCTTGCATGGCAGGCAGTGTTTGCAACTAGGTTGGGCAGGGTTTAATTGTAGTTGTGAACACTGCTTACTGTGAGTGCATGGTAAGCAGTGTTCACAATTAAAATTAAACCCTGCCTGCCGGACATGGCAGCATGTCATACAGGGTTTAATATAAAATAAGTGCCAAGCAGTGCTCACAATTAAAAGTAAATGCTGCCTGGCCGGCAGCGTTTACTCATTTTGCACGACTGAGTGCTAAAGTGTTGGGCAAAAGACTGCGTAAACAAGTGTACGCCGCCTTTTGCCCTGCCCTTTTGCACTTCACCGTGAAAATTACGAAATGTTGGCGGCAGGGAGCCATTTACGAAACAGTGCAAGCGTAACGGCTCCCCGCCATCAAATTACGCATTTCTGGAGTTTAGTGTATATAGTTTACAGGCGGAAGTTCAAACAACTGTGAAACACATGTTGGGTGTGTGTGTAACTTGCACCAAACCTAGGGTTTCTTAGTGAATGAGACCTTTCACGTTTTTAATTTCCGAGAAATCTAACAGCAAACTCTTGAGGCTGGCAGCAGGGCCTGTTTTTAAGAACTCCTGCTTGGATATCCTCGGGTTTGCCAGTTAATGGCTACCAGATAAACATGCACACCAGAGACGGGAGTGTAAAATAATTGACTTCGAAAAATCAATACACATTTCCCAAATGTCAAAACATTTGTCCAGACATGTCATTTGCCTTTCATAGGAGATGCTGAACCGATACAGCCTGCATCAAATTCCGTAAAATAATGCAGTTTTCAGTGAAACGCAGAGGACATGAATCCCACAGGGAGGGAAGGCAGCCATTAATGATTTGGAAATGCCATTAACAGCGCCACGTGTCGTGTCTCTGTATAGGCAGACAGGTGGCAGAATGTACTGGGGAATGGACTTTCACGGTCTTCCTTAAAACAATCATTTGATTTTCTGTTAAACCAAGTAATATAGTTTCAGCATAATTAATGAAGCTTAATCTTCCTGCAGCACTTTCGTCTGATGCCAGATTAGACCGGATTTCAGACTCGTGATCGTTATTAGCATCATATTCAGCATAATCCGCAACTGGCAGCGTCATCAGCTGCGCTAATCTTTCCTTAAATCAAGATGAATATATTCATTTCTTCTATGAATTGTCTAGTGCTGTTTTCTGGTTTTTAGAAACACCATTCATGGGCCCCACTGAGTTACATATAATATGATCATCTATAAATATTCATTTCCCCAATCGTTAAGATTCTGTGTTTAATTAGATTGTAAATATGCAACATATTTTGAAACCTATACAAGCTCATCTGGACTAACATGTTTCTCATTAAGTGTTTTCTGTCTCTCAACGTGGAGCAGTGTTGGCCTAAAGCCGGGCTTCCGCTGTTCTTGTGTACAGTATATTCAGAGGTCGGCATTACCCATTGCCTCACATCGAGTTCATGTAGAGCCCTATGCATTTATCTAAATAGATAACTCAAGATCACCACCTCTACCGTCAACTATATAGACCTGCCGGGAGGCATCCTCTCACACATGAGCTTCCACCTCTACATGGGACTATGGGAACCCTCCATTCCGGCCTCAACATTCACATCCGACAATACATAGATAGTTCACAAACCTACTCCAACCTGACATCCATCGAAGATGTCCACCAACGCGAGGATGGCCTAGTCCAGAAGAAGACCTGGATGTCCCGGACATACCTTAAACTGTACCTTACCAACAATGCTGAGCGCCCCCATTGTCCAGACCTCTTTTTACACCTTGAACCTGAGGGCTTTGTCCTGCAGCTAACACTCTGCACTAATTATCTGTGTTTCTTTACAGACAGATACATCTCCTACAAAACACACATAGAGAAGAAAGGTCAGCCAGTATGGCATCAAGTATGCCTCCTGTGGAAAGGTAAGTCCTTCCCACTAGACACCAGTTTCAGATCCACCATATAGGCCCTGGTCCTAATTCACCCGGATGGAGGAAGCACCCTCCCCACTGGCCTACCCGCCACCCTACTAGATCTGAGACGTGTGCTCCATGCCGGTGCCCACCTCATCAATTGTCTCATCATATAGAAATTTCTCACCATGCTTTCTACCCGGCATAAAATGGGCCAGTCCAGAGTCTGCCGGTAGGGTCTGTGAACTACTGACCGGCCTGACCTGCCAGTAGTTCTGGCCCCTACCGGCAGGTAATTCACTACAGCACCGGTACCGATAACACCGGAGCTGGTGCTTCAGTGTTCCCATTCTCGTGGAGTCCTATCGGACCGCACGGGAATGGGAATTTACCGTTCCTCTGCTGCCTGTGATGTCCTGGTAGCACCTGGATGCCAGGCGGTGGAAACGGTAAGGCGAGGTTGCCGGTCCAGCAACCTCGTAATGAGCGCCAATATCCGCATCGTCAGTGGAATACCAGACGCTGGACCTGCCCATGCCATAGCAGCATAAAGGCAAATAGGAAAGAACAGGATACAATCATTCTCATTTTAGGCCCCCAGTCAGACTTGCTCTCAGCTTCATGAAATTCATAAAATAAATCAAGACCCTCCTCTTTATGGAGCACCTTTTTACATCTAGAAGATGAACACTTCCGAGCACAACCAGCCCAGTATCCCTCCCTGCGACCCCCCACCCCCTGCAGCCCACCCCCTGTTGGCCTCTCACTCACCTTTTCAGCACTGTAACATGCTCTCCACTAACAGCAAATGTGATGTATTTCCTGCTACCCTAAATGGTACGCCGAAAATGTGTGCTCTGTGGTGAGGACTGTACCCCATAGCCAAAAACTGCATGCCTGCAACTCCTGACGATCTATAGCCTCTGTTAGTGCCCGAAGTTCAATTTGCACTCAATAAAGAACCAAAATACAATAGAAATAAAGTCAAATATAATAAGGTAGTTCTTGGCTATTGCCTAGGACCGCACCACAGGATGGACACGAAGGACTAAACACATCAAATCTGGCCCAACAGAAAGAGATGGAAGATAGTATTAATCCTTGATTGGCATTGCTTGGGTTCACATATGGACATCACAACCAGGGAAACCACGAAGAAACAATGGCCTATAGTTTCACAGGGGCTTAGTAGTGTCAATAGGAACACGTGTTTAGTGACCCCATTGCTAATAGGTCCAATAGGGTGGTTGAGAATGTACGTAGATGGGCCTATATGTGTTTCAAATAATGCCATTGAAATGTATTGTGCATGAATGCGCATACCCTATGGTCCATGCGCATTTAGACCGGTCTCAAGACTGCTGCACTAATCCCTATACGGGTTCATAGTCACTGCATTAGTGATAAAGGGAAATGCTTGCTCACTTTTTAAAGAGAGTTACCATGGTGGCAGAGCTGGATTCTCACCTCCTACGGTGCCTTTTTTTCATTGTCTCGGTTTTCCCATCCCAAAAATAGTAACATTGTGGAAAAAAAGGTTGAGAATATGATAGTCTAACCTTAGCTGTGCTTGCGGTGTAATCAGCCTCACAGCTGGGTAGATGAGGTAGGTAGCATCAGCGATGGACAATATCAAATAACTCATTCAGGTTAAGTGCACAAGTTCAGAATCCCTTGCTGACAAATGCTATTTTTAGAACACTCCTCGCAAACAGAAAGACCTTTTATTACTACAAGAATTGACAAAACAAGATGCTTCCATGAAATGTTCGCTACTGTGCGGGCTGACTCTTTACACTTCTTTCTTTTGAATTTTGGGTTGCTGTGTGGAGAGTGAACCTGGCATTTTTATTTTTAGATACTATACATTCCCTCCTTCCTCCCCACTACACTCGCCTCTAATGCTGGTCCAAGAAGACAATGGATGGTATCTATCCAACTCCACTCATTAGACCTTGGTTCAATAGATCCCTTTAGTTTTTTCCCATCTATAACACAATGTACATGTTGTGCTGAGGATTGCATGCTTCACTTGGCAAAGGAAGCAGCCTTTGGAATGGGGCGTCCCACTGATATGGATATGCTAACGTCCTGCAGGGGGCCTGATACAAGCTCTAGCATACACCTTTTAAAATGGGTGATATCTGTATAGCTTGGTTACAAAAGGTCTCTTAGCAAACAAAAAAAGCAGGTTTATCTCTCATTTCCTGGAATTCATGTGGTCATCATGCACTAGATGGGTGGCTGGCCACCTTTTCTGATGAAGCTCATCCTGATATCATCTTGTTACAGGAAACAATGAGTATTACTGATTTGTATCTAGAAGGGTATAATACTATCTGTAGGCATGCAATTAAGGGCCGACCCGGTCGTCCAATAGGAGGGCTTGCAATCGCAATTAGCAATACGATTAAATGTAAATCATCCAAGGTACACTCTTCTTCCAATGTGGTAGCGATTGAAATCGATCTGTATGAAAAAGATTTGGATGAGTTATTTGTGCTATCACTATATTGGAATCCATTGAAAATAGTTTTGGAGGATATGTTTAATGACTTGATCAATGTTTGGAATTTATATACAGTCTGAGAGATACACCCAAGATAATCATAGCGGGAGATTTCAATCCCCTATGTCTCATGAGTAATGAGGTGAATCATTCCGAAGGTAATTCAGCGAAGCTTGGAGCGCACAGTCGAGGTGCGAAATGGGTTGCTATTTTGACACTTGGGAGCTATCATTTGTAAGCAATCTGGCAGTGGGTCCGCAGCACACATGATGCCGTGGTAACTTCACTTCCAAGATTGACTTCTTTGCTCTATCTAATACATTGTTGCACTTAGCTTCGCCTGTGAAGATCCATCCGATTACGACAGGTGACCATGTGCCTATTCAGTTAAATTTAACATTACTACATGATTGTCATACTATGAATCACTTGCTACCTCTAAATGAAAGTAATCGACCTAAGTTATCAGTGAGGTGGAATCCATGATTATGTAACCAAATATCAGAGAAATTAAAGACTGAATGCTACATCGCTTCACTCTATTGGGGCCCACATGTATCACCATTTGAGAAAGAAAGAGTTATGGGTGCGATAATTGCTGCAGTTATTCATTCGATTCAGGTTAAACCTTTGTGTCTCACAAATTTGATCTTGAAACGCAGCTTTTAAAACGTAAAAAAATAAAGACTTGCGTAACATCAAAAAGCTCATCCTCAACCCTGCTCAGGACAAACTTGCGAAAAATCGAATTTTAGTATTGTATAAAAATGAACTGAGATTTTGCGTAAAGTAAAGTCTAATGAGCTTAATTGTGAGAATGTATGCAAATTATGTATGGACGATACCAAATACATATGGTCTATCATACGTAATACCTTAACTTCTAAAGCACCAGAATATAATACCTGCGCATACATGGGTCTCCTATATATCAGAGAAATTCTCTATTCCTGCTCGTTCTATATCTAACTCACTTGTGTCGAGTTTTCCGGATAAATGGGACACCTTTAATTGGACTGAAGATGACATAATTTGGGCAATCAACAAATTATCCCTGTCTAATGCTCCGGTCCGGATGGCATACCGGCATGTATGTACAAAGTCGAACCAGCCATTTGGGCAACCATACTTAAAATCAAGTTTGATGTAATTTTTAAAACTGGTAACATACCGGAGCAATGGGGAACGTCCATAATTGTTCCAATTTATAAAAAAGGTAATGCATTGGATCCCCCAATTATCGACCCATTTCGCTTATAGACACAAGTGCAAAGATTTTTGCGAGCTTACTATTATATGATCTTGAAAATTATATTGCAGATAATAATCTCTTGCTAAAGCTCAGATAGGTTTTAGGAAGGAGATGGGCACCTCGCTGAATGCAACTCTGATGGCCCATATTATTGCCAATACGAAAAAGAAAGGAGCGTACCCTGTATACATCGCAAGCATAGACCTTTCTTCCGCTTTTGACTCTGTGGTAAGACAGTTACTATGGACTAAACTACTAGCATTGGGTATCCCTCCAGAAATTATAAATTGGATAATGAGATTGCATTCTAACACTGCATATAAGGTGAAGCTGACCAGAGAAGGTGCCATTACTGAAGCCATTAAAACCTATATTGGACTTAAGCAAGGTTGCAACCTTGCACCGATTCTTATTAATCATTATCTCTGTGATCTTGATCAGGGATGGAAGGAGTTTGGGATGCACCCGGTGAGAATTGGCACGCTAGACTTCATTGGCTAGCGTTTGCTGATGATTTGCTTATAATGGACACGACTCCAGCCGGTCTTCAGGCCAAATTGTCTGCATTTGAAAAATATGCTTATAAGCTGAATCTTATCCCAAATGTGAGCAAAACAAGCATTTTGATTCTTCATGCTGGCAGAAAAATAAAATCATTTAGATGGAAACTTGGAGAACGTTTAGTACAGCTCCAAACTGAGATTTACCTCTTGGGTTATCAACTAAGTACCTACTCTTCCATTTCCATCTGGAAAGAAAGACTGAATCAGAAAGCGCGTCCGTTAAGAAGCCAAATGAAGCTAACTTTTACAAAATATTGTCCATTTTCTCTTATTCCTTTATGTGATTATGTAACTATGAAAGTGCAAGCAGCTCTTATTTACATTTTGGATATATGTCCTTTTGATCTAAGCTCCTTCTTGGATTCTCTACAAGGTCGATTACTCAAAGGAGCTTTACACATGGCATTGTCAATTCCAAATTGTGTGATCAGAACTAAGCCTCATATCAATATCTTGTACAGTGGTATGGCGCTTATTATCGAGTTGTGCAACATTTTTGAATCCTCCAATTGCTTGTATAAAGATCTGCAATGTTTAATGGAAGAAAAATCAGTTGGTTCCATTAATAGGTTTAAAGCCTGTATGCAAGAGGTTCTAGACAGACTGGGTGTATCACATAATGACCTATGCATTCGTCCTGCTTTTGTTAAAAAGAAACTGTTCGAAGAAGATTGGAATCGAAGCATGGACCAATTGAAACAATCTTCTTTGTACTCTGAATATGCCAAATTTCCAAGAGAGTGCATGCCATGTAATCATTATGTTGCTATATTTCCCTGCTCAGTTATTAGAGGGTTGTTCATGCGCTTTAAGATTAACGAATTTTGAACTAAGGAACGATGTCAGCATTGGGCAAGCATGACAACTCATATGCAATCGATGCAATGTAGGTTTCCTCATTGTTCTGAACCACTTGAGACGCTGAAACACTTAGTGCTAGAATGTTCTCATTTTAAAATTGCGTGATCACTTGTATTGATGATATTTGTCAGTGTAGAATTTGTTGATTGCACTGAGTTTTTATGGGATAGACTCATGAACGGTTTACACTACCCATTAATTTTAGTATTAGGAAACTTTTTAAAGATTGTGGAAAAAGAACTTGCTTGTTTTGAATCTGAAGTTGTAATCAGCTGATGCTGTGAAATTAACTCAACTCAAAAGGTATTTTAAATAGTGGGTCCAACAACGGTTGTTGCAAAAGGCGAATTTGGAAGATTACATGAATGTAAAGATGTTTAATACGTTTTAATGCGTTTTGTATGAATTGTGTTTTTAAGATATTTCAAATGTGTTGTTTTTTCTTTTTTTTCTAAAGGTTTATTTTAACCAAATACAAATAATAAAAAAGGTCTGTAGGCCCTGGTTAAGGACCCAAGCATCGATGAAACTCCAGACCTGTACATGTCTTGCGAACCCCTTTAGTACCAGACCTGTGCATGTCTCTCGAACCCCTTTTGCACCTGCCTTACGAGTACTGTACATGTAGTCGCTGTGCATTGCAACTTCTGAGCTACTTCACTTGCTGTACCATACTCTTTTCTCGTGCTTCACATCAGCATAAGTGATTAGCCTAGATATGAGTGGCAAGTTGAATGAGCTTTTCAGAGCTGGGTATTTCATTACAGATATCCTGATTCCTCATGCGGTCTGCCATTTACTGTCACGCTTCAGGCCAAAGAGAATGGACACAAAGAAGAGACGAATTCTCAATGAAGATGAGTAGGTGCTGTGGGGTTCTCTGGAGATGCAGGTGGGATTAGTACGGTGTGCTGTGAGAGGTGGTGATACCCTAGATGACAACCCTCTGTATTTAGGAGGGGATACTCCCATTTTTAGACAAGCATTTTGCAACTTTTTCATACAGTTTTATAGATGTAAACTTTCTTCCTGCTAAACTATCACTCATCCCAATGCAAGCAATTTCGCAAGTTCAGTTCTCCCACTTGCATTCTGAAAATCTTGCTCCTGTCTGATTTATTACATTAGCATGGATGATGTCAAATGTTTTGTGTGCTTTTGCTTGGTTCTGAACACTAGCATTCCCTTTCACTTTCCTTTGTTGTGCGTTTAGGCTCCTGTGTGAGATCATTGACTCCCACCTTCAAGAGAATGCAAAATAACCATTGCCCGTCTCCGTTCTCTGCTGTCCTAGTTTAGAAGGGAGTCACCTACCGTTCTTGGCAAGCTCTGGGTTGAAAATGGCACCTTGTTACATGAGAGCCTATAATTGTCTTGGGATGAGGGCGTGGTAAGTTCTGTTATGTGTTTATGTCAAATATCTTTCTGCTGTACAATTCAGTAGAGCATGCCTCTCCACGGACCCTCATGTGGGTATGTGATACCACCTGATTTCATTGGGATTCCTTCCCATAAATTGTAACCTGAGTGGGTAAAAAAAGCAATCTTGCATTTACAGTCCAGTAATGCTGTTTTTCTTGTTGGTTCTAGTCTGCCACCTAACTTCTGTGACATAAGTCGAGAGAGGTGTGTGTTGCACGCAAAACAGTGGTTAAGACAGGGAGGATTTTGCAGACATGCTGTTCATGATTGAGACATATGTTGCACCTACATGGTTCAGCGGGATGCCATTGTGGCATATAGAGTCCTGTCTAGTAAACCCTAGTTGAAGCACCTGGTAAAAGTCAATGCTCGGGGACATATCCATGCATTTCCCAGACCATATAGTCACAATGGAACAATGTACACAGGCTTTGAAAAGAGCATGTGGTCTAATGGGCGCCGGTCCCACATATCCCACATATCAAAGGTCGCAGCCCCGTGATAACTGAAAGCTCAAGATTATACTCCTTGTATTCATTGAGAGCCGGGGCCGCTTTGCGACTGGATCCCTTCGGAGTCGTCGGACCAAAATCTGATTGAAATGGTCTGGCCACATCTCAAGTGCTAGTATAGCCCATTAGCAAGGCTGAGCTAAAGTGTTTCATCACAACATTTTGATTTGAAGTACTCTCAAGGGACATTAATACAAGGACAACTGCCTTGACTATATACAGTGACAAAATAACATTGGGGGAGCAGATCGAAACATGGTGCCCAGCTGACTGAGGGGTTTGCTCAGCTGATTGTGGGGGTTACCAGGATCAGACCCTGGTTCACACCTGATTGAAGGGACACCAGGTAGGTGCTGAATCGAGGGTCAGGAATGTTATAGGGAATGAAGGGCACTTGTATGCCTATGTGCTTGAAAGGACGTTTATGTCAGACTGCGCCAATGTGGGCTATGGGAAGAGCTTGGAGGGAAATATGTGTAACCCCCATTGATTGACAAGGAGCCACCTGCTGGCAAACTGACAGATTGCATCTCGTAAAGCTGTGTCTGCCATGAAATGGAGTTCAATTTGGGGACAAACACATGTGAAATGAGTTGATGAGATGGCCGTTTCAGCCAATAAAAAGAGCAACATGTACAAATATCGTTCTCAGGTACGGTACGTTTTCAATACAAGTTAACACAATAGCCGCAGACAACCGGCATGAACAATATGCATGGACCATGCATACAATGTGAATAATTGATGGTATGCAATTCAGTCCAATAGGCCCAGGCAAGACACATCACAAAAACGCACAAAAAACACGGACGGAGCATATATGAGGAATTACCATATGCAGAATTATGATACATACACACCCTCACACACCCCACTAAAAGAGCACACACACATCCAGCCAAAAACGTACACACACGTAGCCCCCCACACACATATGCTCCTAATACACATCATTACCGATATGCAGAGCCGACCCCATACATTATGCTAGGGGTGGACCTAGGCATGTATCATATGCTCAGAATATGCATTCACACATAAACACTTAGACCACGCATTTAACACAAGACACATTATTACATGTGTATGCAACATCCATATGCACAGATAACATGAAAAACACACATAAATGATGTGCACAGTCTGTTATCTAGGGACGCACATGGTTGAAATAATGATACACAGACACAATATGGTATCTGAATATACGTCACAAAGATCGTTGACGTTCAGAATGAACGTAGAAATGGATAACATGTATGTTATATGCACACAACATTCATATGTACGCATAACATGCAATAAAAACATGCATTACATTCGGAATGAAAGTAACCATGAAGCACATGCACGGAATGTACATAGACGCACACTCTCTTATACACTGACGCTGGAATACAGACAACACACATACAAATAACACACATTAATACACAAACACACAGTGAACCGCAAAAGCAAAAAAAGATGAATTCATTGATAAAATACATGCTTTCAAAAAGAGTTAAAGTTGCTACCTATAAAAAGATGAAGTGTACAAACAATGGGAATGCTAACATTAAGATACAAAACCCCAGAGCAGCGTTGGTACATTACCATTGGCATTCCCAAAGTTCGTCAACCTTACATTTTGTAATTTTCAGACATCTCCGCGTCTGTGAAAGGCCATTTCCTGAATTTTCTGACTTTTTGGATCTCGTGTCATCACTGCAGACTTTTTTTGATGTTTTTGAATTTTCAGATAGTTCCATTTTTTCATACCTTTATGGGTTTCTGAAAACGGTATTTTCACGTTTTCATTGTGTCTGTGTGTATTTGCCAAATGTTTTGATTGAGGGTCGTTGTGCATATGCCCCAAATTTACATACATTTGGAAAATTTCAAGATTGAACATTTTAGATGTGGCTGATCTGAGTTTCCAATTATATCCTAACATATGGCCCCCATTATAAGTTTCCCGGCATTCTTGCTTTTTTGCCAGTGGGGGCCTGATTTACCGTCAGCTCTTGGCTGTAGGTAGGTCAGTGCACCCCCACCGTCAAACTTGAAGTTTTGCAGTGCAGGAAAAGCAGCAGTCACGGAATTACCGCCACTTTTCCCGTCACTTTTCCAACACCACACCACGTATAATGAGGGGTTATTTTGTACCATTCTATCAATAGTGGAAATTGGTGATTTTTATTCTGCTCTTGAACGATTGAACCATCAAATCCTTCATGGAATCTCACCAAATTTGGAAAGCAAATTCCAATTTTCAGGTCAAATGTAACAGAAGAAACGATTGTTTTTTAGTTTCCTGAGTAGTGTCGTGTTACGTTAACTAGAGCGTCTCTAATGCAACACTGTTACTTAGCTGCAGATACGATCAGGTTTTCCTCCTTTTTCATGTGCAGCACACCCCTGATGCCCCTCACAGGGTTTTTACTGAACGCTGCCTGCACGGGAACAGAGGAACCCTGCAAGGTGGTGGTAATAGATATGTTAGGGTAACAGGACAAGTGGTGAGGCTAACAATTTTAGAATGGTATGAGGATGTAAGAAAGGAAAGATACGGAGGGGGAGTCTGCCCCCACTGTAGTCTCGAGTTGTTCAGTCACTTGTTGGATGTTGTCACATTTCTTCATGTGAGCTCCCTCCTGAATTGAAATTCATTCATTTGCAGCAGGTTTTAGGTCACATATTTACTCATGTGCTTGTACCTTTCTGTTGCAGCAGGTTTTAGGTCACATATTTACTAATGTGCTTGTACCTTTCTGTTGCAGCAGGTTTTAGGTCACATATTTACTCATGTGCTTGTACCTTTCTGTTGCAGCAGGTTTTAGGTCACATATTTACTCATGTGCTTGTACCTTTCTGTTGCAGCAGGTTTTAGGTCACATATTTACTCATGTGCTTGTACCTTTCTGTTGCAGCAGGTTTTAGGTCACATATTTACTCATGTGCTTGTACCTTTCTGTTGCAGCAGGTTTTAGGTCACATATTTACTCATGTGCTTGTACCTTTCTGTTGCAGCAGGTTTTAGGTCACATATTTACTCATGTGCTTATACCTTTCTGTTGCAGCAGGTTTTAGGTCACATATTTACTCATGTGCTTATACCTTTCTGTTGCAGCAGGTTTCATATCACACATTCACTCATGCGCCCAATCACATACATCGTGCCATCTGAATCCCGAACCATGAATTGTTATTCGTTCATGCACTTCTGATTTTGACACATGTATTCATGTGCAGTAACACAACTATTAATCATGTGCTTAGGGTTTAGCATCCACAGTATTAGTATAGCATTAGTCTATTAGTTGTTCAGTTATCTGAAGCCTTAAGGCCGAATCAGTATCCTTCACGCGTATTGTCAGACTGGTGCTGAAATATGGTATTTGCATCCGTCTATTTAGCCCTCAAATCCCAAGGTCAAGAAACAAATAACACAGGGAACAAAGGAGTGTTCACCTGCAGGTTCCGCTGAGCATCCCTCAAACATTCCTGCCTTTTGATTTCACTCATCAAAGAAAAAACAACAACTAGACAAATCAGCGAATAGTAAATAATATAACTACACTTCTCTCTCTATTCCTGATTTTCCTCCAAATGTATGACTTTCTACCCATCATAACTCCATTCTGCTATAAACCATTGGGGAGCATAATCTGGTTAGGTTGTCCCACTCTCCCATTTTTCACCATGTCCCATCTCATTTATTGTTTAAACTCAGTCCTCCAGCTCTCCATTTAAGAAGCTTGCTCACATAACCAATCAAGCATGCGTTGCATTTGTGTTATTATAATAGCATAAAAAACAAGTTCTTTGTTGTCCGTTTTATAGAAATGATCTTGGATTCCTGTTATACAAGGATGTCAATAATACTTCTATGCAAATACGCTTATCTTCAGACAAGTACACATCATGTGTACTATAGAAGTATTTTCCAGTTTCATCTGAGATATTTCCCTATTTCCCTGATAATCTTTGTCAGTCTTTCTGGTGAGTAATGTAGTCTAATCATTTGGTCCAGGACATGCCACTTGCCCGCCCTTCTTACCTACTTATCATGGGCCTTTCCTGTCCGTGCAGCAGACGGATGCAACGGGCAAGCCGTCTTATCACCGGAGGCAGAGCAGAGGCAAGCCCGTCTGTTCCCGTCCATGCCCTGAATGGTTTCTACCTCACACTCTGCCACAAACCTATACAGTAAGTCTCACTCGAGATTATATTTTACAGCACAAATCTTCCCTAGCCTCATTTTAGCCTTTTGCTGAAAAGGCTAAAATGCTTTGTGCATAATACAGCTGACCCCTCTGTGTCCCCTCTCCTCTGGCAATCTTATGCCCTGCTTGTCCTACTCTTGCCACCTCTCCCCCATCTCGCTGAATGCTCACCTGCTGAATGTACTGAAGATGGAGGTCCACGTATGGCCCTCATGACCCCCACACAACTCTCAGCCCGAAGACGGAGAAATTACAGGTACACCTCACGCTTAGCCCCTTCATCGCCCATCGCCAATGTATCGCAGGTGTGAGAAACGTTATTCTCTTAGGCAGCCATTCAAATGATACCCAATCGTTGATATGGAGGAGATGTCATCAATCGAACAAGCAAACTGACCACAGATCGAGATGTCAATGATGTAATCACTGACATCACGACATAGGTGCACTTAGACATGAAGTACATGGGCATCCACTCACGAAGTTAGAAGGACATACATTAGCTTGCTGCATATAGACACGAAACACATGCTTATGACTCACGCAGGTAGATGACAGCCACACTTGCATATCTCTATCCATATTTCTATATCCTTTGCCATAGTTAAACCGCAAGATGCCAAGTATACGTATGCCTAGCTTGCACATACTTGATTGCCACTAACATGGAAAGCCATAAGGACAAATATGAAAGCCATAGGCCCACAGAAGTGAAAGAGGGAGGGAAGACTGACTTTGAACGCATGGAAAGGCAGATAAGATCGCTGCAGCCTGTGGCCTCCAGCACAGACATGGTGCACCCTCAGCCAAGGACGAGTGGAGACAGAAAGTTCCAGTTACCAAGACAATAACCCACCTGCAAGAAATGCAGGCTAAAATCCTCATAATTGCAAGCAGGAGAGCTCCATTTCGTGGTCTCGACACACGTGACGTAGAAGAGCAGGCCCATGCATATTCACTCAAGGTAAACAGAGGAGCTGTTCCCATTGATCCAGAGGTGAAAATATACAAGTGTATCTCAAGAATTAACAACTGAATGCACTCTCTCAGGCTTAGGTGATCAGAGATGGCAACATTAGGGGGAACACACAGCAGCTCCATGCTCATTTGCATTGCCATGAAAGGTACACTCCACCTGGTAACCATCCAGGGTGCCAGGACTATGAGGACACATTCTTCACAATCCAGAGTCACCTCTCACGTGGAGACCTACTATGTTGCAGGAGCCAATAGTCTCCCCACGCCCCTGCAATTTGGCATTGTTACATGTAGAGGTGGTCCCAGGAGGAGCCACCAGATATGGCTACCCAGTAGTAGAACTAACACCTACAGAATGTGTATATGGTTCACCTAATTTGACTAATCTGCACACCCGATAGGTTTCGGGCATGGGACTAGGTTTTGTGACGTCACTCCTGAATAAAATAGGGTGACACACGTTCAGAAGACGAGAGCTCTGGAGAATTTATGGTTTTCTAGTGTGATCCCTGTCATTTTGTTAAATAATGAAGGCGGCAAACTTTGCCCTATGGCTGTGTCTTCCGTTCTTGCGGCAGGGAGTCTTTGATAGGCCCGAGGATCTCTGTGCTGGTAATCAGGTTGACAGCTATAGAGCCCATTTACAAGTGGTAGCTTTCGGCACTAAGCCCACCTCATCCCGCTGCATGCCCGAAGGGCTGCGCGGCAACCCATGAGAACCGACGTCCAAGTCCACGTGTGGGGAAAAGAGAAGAGGATGACAGGAGCAGCTTTTGGAGGGAACTCCTGCCCACTTCCCATGGGATGCCTAGCAGACCGGACGGCAGAGTGGCAGATTGTGGGTGAGTCGGTGTCTGAGGGGCTTCAGTGGACCACAGAGTGTATGTACAGGCTCAGCTATATGGCAAATGTGGGGGGAAGGAAATGTTCTGCTTGATGTTGTATTTGTGTGGTTTCCCGTTTTGTGTAAGGATTACTCGTTCTTTAGGCAGTCAGTTTGGGTGGTTAGCTTAAATGGTCAGCTCAGCTTGCGGATGAAAAAAACATTGAAAAAGAAAAAATTATATTAATGGTTTCCCTGTGAGTTAGGCAATTCAGCTTGGTTCATGGATGATTATGTATGGTTACCTGGGTATAGGTGTTAGCAGAAGAAGCTAGTTTATATCACAGAAGGTGGTTTCCTAGTTTATCTCTTGGGGTTGCATTCCTATATGGCGGCGCTATAGAAGAGGGACAACATGATTTAAGATACTGTGTTTTTTTAATTAATAGCGGTCATACATATTGAAGGGTCAGATACCGAGGGCTTTTTCTCTAGGGATGTCACCCACAAGGTTGCTTAATAGGACTTGAGCTGCATTGGAGGTGCTGGATTTCAGTTGTTGGTTTGTTATGGGAGTTCCTGATCAGTGGTGTGCCCTCTGGTGCGTCCTAAGAAGCACATGAGTGGAGTTGTGGCTTGAGCCTTGAGGGCAGAGGACGCAGTGAGGGCGGTGCGCAGAGCATGCCCGTGTTGATTGTGGTAAGCCGGAGAGGCCATTGAAAAGATTTGTTGCACTGTTACAATTTAGAGAAAAGGTTTTGAGTTTGTGAATTGCAAAATTGTAAGGTAAATTGGATGTGTCGAAATCCCAATTTAAGGTCAAGTAAGTTTTGTCAAGTGTTAAATAACGTGACCAAATGCGGGACACACCCCTTCAACACTTATGTAAGTTCCTCCCGCGGTATAAAGACAGGATACACAAGTATAACACGGCATGAACTTGCAATACCGAGGGCAAGTTGACATGGCCATGGCCCAAAGACGAAAGCTTTTCCAAATGTGTGCAGCAACATGTGACCACTTATTTACATGCAGCCTATAAGGGGTAAGTAAGGGACTGGTCATATTAGAGTTATGTAAAATGTTTCAGGACGAAGAAGGGGACCTAATCCAAAAGCAATGGATGCTGAGCCAATTTGATATGGAAGGCGAACCGCCTTCTGTCCCCCACCTCCTCCTCAAACCGCAGACGTAGGTCCAGTAGCAGAAAGTAAAGGATTTGACCCCATAATGGAGTTGAAAGCAGCGGCGTGCTACACCAATCCCATTTTCAAACCTCTGGCAAATAATGGTGAAGATACACTTAGTTGCGCAAAGCAAGCGAGTAAAAGTGTGCAGGATGCCGGTGGTGAATGTAAGGAGTGCAGCGAGCTGCAAGCGAAATTAAAGGAAAATTATTATGGGAAGGACAGGGTTTAGCGAGGGCCAGGAATCAATAGTTCCAAATGACTGGATAGGCAGACAGATTTTGCTCAAATTGGATGGGAAAGCCACGAGTGAGACAAGACACACAGGGAAGGAAGTACTGGGTAGTAAAGACACTGAGGAGGAAGCCAAGGAATGGGTGGAGATAATGGAGGGAGTGCACAAAAGGGAAAGGGAAGAGAAGGAGGAACATGAGAGGTTGCAAAAGGAGCGAGCGAGGAAAAGGAGAAGAAGACAAAGTGCTAGGGGAGATAGCAAGGATGAAAGCAGAAGAAGAGTCAGAAATGCAATTACAAATAAACAAGGAGAAGAGGAAGGCAGAGGTCAGGTGTTTAAGAGTGCTGATGCATGGAAGAAGAGGAACTGAGACATGAGCGGTAAAGGGAAGAAAGCAGAGAGAGGCACTCTTCGAAGGCAGTGGAGATTAGGGCACACTGGGCAAGTTTAGATGATGAGGGTAGATAGGAGTGCTACTGGGCCCTGTGAGAAACCTGGAGGTATCTCCCTAGGTAGTCCCCAGGGATCTGTCATCCAGGTGGCCAGAACATGGCTATCGCTATTGGATCCAGTTCCTGGGGATGGACCAATGAGGGAGGATAACCTGGATGGGGGGTCCTGGGGGAGTGGGATTGGTTGAGATGGTTGAGATGTGGTATCCCCTTCCTTTAACACCTTTTCCCCATCTTTTTTCGTAGGACGTTCCAAACTACTGCCCCCCCCCCCTTTTCAACATGAACACTTTCGCACAACACCAAGAACAACGGACTAACGCCACAGCCGTTTATCTGACATGTCCCAATACAAGGGTCAGGCAAAGTCAGGCAATTGGCCGAATCACACACATCTGATGGCCCGTTCCGTTGCCCACAGGGATAAAAGGTGGAACCAGAGAGCACAGGATGAGCAAGGCAAGCACGGCAGACAGCACGATGAGACAACTAAGCAGAAGTGGCAGTTCCAATCGAAGGAGAAAGGCGGCAGGAATCGAGAGAGTGGCGAGGAGAGAAATGACCTTGCCCTTTTCGTCCCAGACCCGCAGAACCTTTGTGGGAGAGACCCTAAGAGTGCAAAAAAATATCAGTGTCTTGTAGCAGATGTCAACGGTACACAGGGCAAACCTATGGCGATAAGCAAGAGCGAGGGAAGCTCCCGCGGCCAAGGTACCGGCCTTGACTCCAATGAAGAAGACAAGCCAGGCAGTTCATCACAGCCGGTAAGTCGAGGAGAGAATCGATAAGAACCGGGCCTTGTTGAGAGAAGCGCAAAGTGGAAAGTTTGAACCAAGTTCAGTGAACTGTGTAAAAGAACTGTAAGAATTGTTGAGGGGAGACCAGCTGCAGAGGGAATACAGCACCAGGTGGGTGCTAATTCGAGAGACTCTGGTCGATCCCAATCTGAGCAAAACTACGGGTACCAGAAGGCCGTAGGAGAGTCACTAAAAGAGGTCAAAGTGGTCATACAGGAGGTCTAGTAAAATCCCTGTGCAATTGAAAAACTTTGATCGACAAACTATGAGAAAGCAAGGGAAATTAATCCTGCAGTGAGCAGAAATAAGGAAAGAGAATTCCAAGCAGGACAAGGTCTAAAGTCCCATGACACGGTGTGTTTGGAACTGTTTAAAAAGACATTACAATTTGTGGCATACAATACGAGAAGGGTCAGCACCCAGAAGAGGAGGATCCAGGGGGTGAACCCATCACCCAGTAAACCTTGGAAACAAGCTTTTCATTTGTTAAAGGAACCTTTGGTTTGTTATTCGAAAACATCAGATCCTCGAAGGCATGAGACTTTCAAGTGAAACGAGACTTGGCCTTCGACAGCCCTGATAGCTGAAAGCTTGAGAGCGTGTCCTGTGAGCTGCCATTAGAACTGTCATCTCGTGCTGAGAAGCCCGTGACTGTACTGTGCTCCAAGCTCCAATCTCATCCTGTGTCCAAAACGTGGGGAAGGGAGATGCAAGCTAGCGCATCCTGACATATTATTTGAGAGCACTTCTTTCTTTTCTTAAGTATTATCCCACACCCCTTTTTGTATTCGTTGTGAGGTTTGGCAATAGGTTTCTTAGTATAGGCCCTTTTTTATTTTGACGGCACTAGGACTGCCTTATTTTTCATTTGTTGGTCGACGCGTGCTCCCACCTTAGATATAGGTTTAGATTAGGTGTTTTTCCAACCTGCATACAGCATTCATTATGATCACTTGTGTCTGTCTTACTTGTTGTCACCATGAGTTCCTCACAGTCCTCATTGAGGGGGGAACATGGGAGTACAGATCGAGCTAAGGCAAAGCAGCGGGAAGACCCAATGTTAAGGAGGCTTAGCTTCGAGGAGGAGAGGGAAGGGGACAGTGACAGTAATATTGGGACCACGGGGACAGGCGAGGATCAACGGGGAAGTGGCGATGATGAATGGGGGAGGCCTGAACCCCACTCCAAGGAAGCAAGCCTGGACAGAGACACAATGTGTAGAGGCAGAGAAGACATGGGGAAAGGAGAAGAAGAAATCGAAGGGTGATTGGCGTGTCCCCTGGACAGGTCACACAGTGCATATGACATTACGCCGTATGCGCAGAGGCTCAGTGCCCTACCAGGACAAAAACTGACAGAGAAGGCAAGGGCGCTCACCACTACTAAAGATATTGGGAGACAGGATGGAGAAATGAGACTGACGCAGTTCCCATTACTAGAAAAGGGTTGTGGGCGGCCTCAGTATATTCCGTGGCAGCAGATGGATAAGGAACATTTAAGATGTAAGCTACTTTCGTTGACTGCTGGGGCTGGGAAGTGGATTAATGAGCTCAAAATACTGACGGCAGATATGACACTAGCAGTGGGTGATATGAAGAGTTTACTTTCAGCCATTCTTGGGGAAGTAGCAGACGATGTGTGGCGAAGAGCAGGGTACCCCGAAGTGACAGCACAAAACAAAGCACACAATGGCGCTCCGTTCAATATTTGCTGAATGGCCGTATGGCGACGTCTAAGGGTTCAATACCCAGGCTCCTGGGATATAAGTGTGATTATGGCATGCAAAATGTGTGAGGAGGAAGACCCACTTCAATATATTAAAGAGCGATGGCGTCTCGGGATGAGAGAGCCATGGGACAAAACAGTGGGGTTATTTTACCACATATTATGCCAAAGGTTGCCCAAGCAGGTGCAAAAACAGCTAAAGAAGCTAGTGGGAATGGTGGCTAAGCCGTGGTCCCAAATTCAGCTAAACATAGTGCACTATTATAGGCTAATGCAAGAGAAAGCGAGAAAGAAGTGTGAGGTGAGAAAACAGGAAGAACCAAAGTTAGCGCAGAAGAAATTATCCAAGTATACAATGGAAGGGGTAATGTTAATGAGCGGGGAGGGGGTAGTCACCCAGCAGGCGCAGAACAGACCGCAAATAGCGGGGGGAGGCTTCATAGGAGGAGGGGACATGAATCAGTGCCCACAGGGATGGGGAGGGGCGCCCCGAGGAAGAGGGTTCGGATATTCAATGCAGCAGGGCTCAGAGGGGACCAGCACAGACTGACAGGGGGGTCCCATACAATGTTGGGTGTGTAGGGATAGGGGTAGGATGCACCAAAATGAGGGGATGCAGCACCAACCCACATACCAAACAGAGCAGACTGACTATTATGTCCAGGATCACACGCAAGCGTAGACATATGCACTGCAACAGACTTTCTCACAAGATATGCAAATACAGCCATACCAGCCCCTGACACATGCATCGCAGATGAGGGGACACATGCAGCCATCACAACCAGTGCAGCACTCTCGACACTGCAGACCATTATGGCCATGACACATGCAGACTCCCTGATGCAGACTCCTGTGCGGAAACTGGAGAGACCGACTGTTGTAGGGGGCAATCCATTCCCAGGGACGGAAATGTCATTATACCCACAAAAGGACAGCCCACGGACAGACCTGATGTGTTCAGTCCTATCAGTTACACCCAATCCGAAAGAGGAACCACGTATAGGGGTACAATAGGTGACAAGACTTTTTCCTTTCGCGTAAATTTGGGGGCGACTCGGTCCTATATTAGGGAAGGGAGATACCTGATGTCAGGCATTGCCATGAACATGCAGGTACTCTCTGGGGCGACGGACTTGGTTGCTTTTACTGACAAACTTCCACTTTCTGTAGGAGAACACGACCTGACCATGCCCCTTTTATATTACCGACAGACACCAGTGAACGTAATGGGTAGAGACATGATGAGACAACTTAACATTACCATCTCATTCACAGACCAAGGGATAGTGTGCTCGACAATAGGAATTCATTATATGAACGTGAGGGAGCTCATCCTGGCATATTGCAGGCAGATGGTACAGAGAGGGGTGCCATCAGACATTGAGCTGCTCCAATATGGAGTGGAAGTGTTTGATAGCGTGGCTCCCAGGGGCACAGGGCAGGTTGTTACACACATACCCAATGAGTTATTTAGACCAGAGATTACCCTAAATGAACAAGAAGGAAAGGCGATAGCAATAGAACTCTAGCCAGTTGTAGTGAAGGACAAGAGAATAGTGTTGCATGTTGCATAGGACTGACGACACAGAACGATCATGCTAGACGGTGATTGCAGTGGGGGAGGGATACAGGTTGACTGATGTG
Organism: Ambystoma mexicanum; assembly: GCF_040938575.1. Taxonomy (NCBI): domain Eukaryota; kingdom Metazoa; phylum Chordata; class Amphibia; order Caudata; family Ambystomatidae; genus Ambystoma; species Ambystoma mexicanum. Next base: position 265,811,280 of record NC_090939.1, on the reverse strand, counting down.
ACAGATGAGGAACTGTTTCAAGATGATCGATCAGATCATGAGATGGTGTTTAACGTAAGTATTACATATTGGGTGAGAATACATTACAGGGAAGGGCCACAGAGAATGGCCGTGCTGCAAAAAGCACCACCGCCATTTCTCAAAGAAGACTTGGGGCGAGTACCCAGCATCCTATGGACCACTGGTCCCTACGACGTGGGGTTGCTAAAAGGGATAGGGGCAGTGAAGATAAAGCTGAAACAGGGGCTATTTTACCAAGGGCAAGACAGTATCCCCTGTCAAAGAAAGCAGACAAGGGTATTTATGAGATGATAACCGTGTTAGTGAAACAAGGCATTCTGGTAACCTCAGACTCGTAGTTTAACACTGCTGTGTACCCAGTGAAGAAGGCGACAGGGGGATCGCAGCATTTTATTCATGATTTGCACCCTGTGAACCAAATTGTTGAAGCATAATTTCGGTTAGTTCCTAATCCACTGACAATCCTATGTATCATCCCGATGGAAGCTACCCATTTCACGGTAATAGACTTAAAGAACATCTTCCCAAACCGCTCCATGAAGAGTCACAGGACTTGACCTCATTTCTATATAGAAACCAGAAGTGGAAACACATGAGACTCCCACAGGGGTACTGTGAGTCACCTTCTATCTTCAATAGGGTCCTCCAGATGGATCTTGTAACATACAGATGGGTAGCAACATCATACAATACATATCTGATGTCTTGATTTGTAGCAAGTCAGAGGAACAATGTCGAAATGACTTGGTATACCTATTGACGGTACTGGCAGAAAAGGGTTACAAGGTGGACTAGACGAAATTTCAATATTGCCAGAAGGAAGTGCTATATATTGGACAGTTGATATCGCAGGAAGGCCCAAATGTGACTCCAGAAAAGGTGGAGGCGATCCACAGAATGTCGATGCCAAAGACAGTAAGAGAAATGCAGCAATTATTGCAGGCCCTGGGTCTTTGACTATAGCACATACACGAGACCTTCGCTAAGTGGGGTCAGAGAGGTGCAGAGAGGGGGCGGCAAGTTGTTATGGATACACAAGATGATTTAAGCATTCGAAGAGCTGAAGAAAGCAATATGCACAGCTCCGGTGTTAGGAATCCCAGACTACCATGACAAATTCTATCTGTTCTCACACTCCAACGGAGAAGTGATGACTGCGGTACTCACACAGAAGACTACCCTAGGGCACAGGTCACAGGCTTTTTACAGTGGACGTTTAGACCCAGTAATGAGAGAACATTACCCATGCGAACAGGCTCTGGCTGCTGCTGCATTCGCAGTAGAAAAGTCAGCGAGTATTATGATGGGGTGCAGCACCACGCTTTACATTGAGCATGCCCTCTTCGCAATCCTCGCAAGACCCAAGAGTACATAGACTACACAGAGAGCTTCCGGATATGAAGTAAACATCTCAAAACCAGAAATACAGGTGATAAGGTGCAGAATTGTAAACCCAGCAACGTTCTTAGCTGAACCAGTGGAGGAGGAAACTATGTACACGACTGCACTATATACATGGAACAGTATAACAATATTTCCAAGGTCGGGGAGAAGGCACTTGAGGGGGGAGAAGTACTTTATATTAATGGGTCCTCGATGATAGACCAGGCAACAGGGGAAAGACATACTGGGACGGCAGTGGTGAGGTTGAAGTCAGACAGGACAGCCGGAGTAATAGCAAGCGCAAGATTGCCTGAACATTTTTAAGCACAACCGTAAGAATTGGTGGCTCTCGTAATGGCAATAGAAGCACGCAGGGACCAGAAAGTTTGTGTATTCGGATTCGGCCTATGTGATGTCTACAGTACACTCTGGGCTGCCACGATAGCAGAGGAGGGGCTTCGGACGTGCTGATTGTACACCAGTGCAGCAAGTGCTCCTTTTGGGCAGGCTTATAGATGCACTTCAACTACCAGCAGCCATACTGGTTGTGAAGTTCCAGGGCCACACGAGGGGGCAGGGTCTAGTCTCCTGGGGCAACGGAGCCACAGACGCAGAAGCGAAGCGCGCTGCAGATTTCTCTGAAACAACCGACTTTGATGCCCCAATCGAACACACGTATCCTTGTGTGCAATATGATTCTAAAGCAAGGCTCTAATACTTTGCCAGCCACACAGATAATGGAATTCCAGGGAAGGGCACCTGTGGAGGAAAAGGAATTGTTGGTGAGAAACGCATGTTCAATATCTCCTATGGATGCTTTGTGGCGACAGGAGAGCACAGGCAAGCTAGTAATTCCAGCAGCACTATTGCAGATTGCACTCATGCAATCACACTACCCCACTCATTGCTGTAGGGATGTGTGGTTATGTCCAAATATGATATGATATGATATGGTATTTGTAACGTGCCTATACACAAGTGTTTCAAGGCGCGACGAGGCAGGGAGGGAGGGAAACAAGGGGAAGACAGACAAACGATCCTACTAGGCCAGGTGTCATTCAGATCGCGCAAGTGCAGAGGTAAGGGGAAAAGGAGAAAGTGCAGGGGGAGGAGGTGGGGGGGGAAAGTGCAGTACAAGGTAAGTAGCGTAAAAAACAAAATAATAATAAATAAAAAGGGCCAGCTGGTGCCAAGTGCGAGGTAAGTGCAGAGCAAGTGCTGGGAAGGGGGCTGTAGGGATACAGTGACAGTCCCACAGTGCATGGGGAGCCAAGGAGGCAGTGCAGGTGGAGAGTGGCTGGGCCCTGGACCGAGGTCGCTGAGAGTGGTCCAGATGCAGGTTTAGTGCAGAATTCAGTGGGGAGTTAAGCAGGTTTAGCAGGGGAGAGGGAGAGAGAAGGCAGAAGCGAAGAGGAAGGTTTTGAGGTGCTTCCGGAACCGGAGATGGTTCTCCTCAAGTTTCAGGGAGGCAGGAAGGCTGTTCCAGAGGGAGGCCCCTGCTGCGGAGAGAGATCTACCCCCAGCTCGTTGCTTCAAGAATGGCGGAGCATATAGCCGCGTTCATGGAGAATTGATTTACCTGTTAAAAATGCACAGCTAGTCATACTTTACGTGTAGTGAGAGGAGCCATACCCCACCCAATTGGGCCTTTCCAACACCTCCACATTGACTATGGACACATCACGGCTCCATTCGGGATACAGCACAAATTCTCCTGTGCCTATCACCCGCAAGTGAATGGTATCTTTGATCATCTCAATGGCCTGCTCAAAGATAAACATTGCAAAAATAAAAACCACCTTAAAAAGGGGTGGCTCCATTGTTTGCCCTTACCCTGTTCTCATTGCACAATCATCCCGGATCTGACCACCACTTAACGCCCCGTGAGGCGGTAACTGGGCGACGCATCAGACTCCCACTGGTTCCTCCCACTAGGGCATTGATAAATGCCCATGCCATTTCTGATGTGTTTGGAAATTAAATGCACAAGTATATTGCTTCTTTGATGGCTAGTGCCCCTTTTAGTTCTCACCAACTGCAGGCACTGTGAGACAGGTCAAAGAACAGCAAGGAAGATAACACAGCAGAAACGAACGAGGAACTCTTAAAGCCACCACTAGTTTACCCAGGGGACACTGTTTTGTTGCACAGTTTCATCAGGCCCTGGTATAAATCCAGATTTGAGGGGCTGTACTTCGTTGAACAAGCCACAGATCATGCAGTAAAATTAAGTGGCAAGAAGTTCTGGAACTACATTGAAGACATTAAGGATGTATACTAATTGACCTTTTCACAATTGATCGCAGGAGAATTGACCTTTTCACAATTGATTGTGAAATTAAGGTCAATTAGGACATATATGCGGAGGGAAACCATCCGCAAGCCCCCACTCAATCCAAAAACCACTGCAACCCCCTACCCATTATATTATTTATTACCCCAAACCCACCTCACACATATATATAAAAGAAAAATAAAGGTAAAGGTCAATTGTGCAGAAGGTCAATTAGGACCACTATTATTAGGTCAATTAGGACAAAAGGTCAATTGTAAAAGGTCAATTTGGGTAATACTGACATTAAGCCCTGCCAAGGTGAGACCTCCTCCCACCAGACAAAGGCGATTTGATGCAAGATGAAGAACAAAACAAAGAAGAAGCACCATAACCACCACAGGCTTGGTCCAGGACCAAAGAATTAGGAAAGGACAATATGCACACATAGATAAGGCACACTATCTTTTCTTTACATTAGGCATTCATCGAGAAAGTACAAACTGACCTACAATACATGGTTGCCTATCTGCATATGTCCATTCAAGAGTATTTTATTAGATTTCTGATACAATCGGAAACTGAGCAAATAATTCCTCCTCAATTGTTTTTGCATGCCTTATTGCTTTATCTAGCCCAGACCTATCCGCAGTTGACCCACAGAGACCCATCCATCATTAACTTACTCAGTGATTCTAAAATCCTCATAGTCTGGGAACAATTGTTTTATGCAGCACTCACAGAATATTATAGATGCAGGGCTTAACCTAACACACTAACATCATAATCCTGCATTTTTGTAGACTTTTCAGGTGAGTTTTACAAACCCTCGGAGCAACGCAACAGAATACTCAGTAATCACAAAATGGGAAGCCTAATTCGAAATGTTGTGATAACTTTTTGTGCCTTCTGCTGTCTCATCCGCTTTACCCTCCTTGTATTACGAAGAGTCTTATTTTCACATGCACAAGCCTTGACCCCTACTAACGTGACCCCTATCCATGCTGTTACAGAAGCCATATCTGGGCAGGTGATAAACACTACTAAAGACGTATAGAGACTGAGATGCAGTGCAGACATAGACTTCAGCCAGTAAATTCATATCTTACTGGTTCGGCCCATATTTCCAACAACATGTGGTATAAACACATGGCCAACGTAGGGAAAGAAACCATAGGAGAGAGCTGTTAAGTATGTTCTCTCACCGTACGCCATGAGTGCATCCCAGAAATTCACAGCAGCTGAAGTTCCAACGGCCAGAGCACAATGCCTCATGCATTTATCACTCTGCACCACAAGAGGACGATTCTAAGAGAGACAAGCTACACTAAGGTGGATGTCCAGAAAGACGTTCCCGCTTGGAGACAGTTACATAAAGACTCAAGAAATGATAGACGACTATTGGCCGACCACTGAAGGTCCGTACAAATGAGAAGCAAAGGTAGTGACACAAAGGGAATTACAATGTCCCAATACAGGACAAAGAAACATGGGGGAACGCCAGGATGCTAGGAAAGGCTGCAGATGCCAGTGTATGGACAAGTCTACACAGTTCATGGGTGGAAAGAAGTGGTGGTTGGGAGCAAAGCACATGCGCTCCTAACAGTTCCAGTGGAAATAGAGCAGAAGGAAAATGACAATTGCATAAAGGAATGGGAAGCAAGTGCGAAACCGCTCACATGGGTGAAAAACATAGCAGGGCCCATGCCCATTCTACCACTCGAGGGTACTTCCTTATGTTTTCAGAATGATGGTCCATTAAAAGTTGGAGAAAATAAACAGTGTAAGCAGATCTGAAAGATTCCAGGCATGAAGGTCGGAACTGCAGTGTTTATGGACCACTACTGGACCTGCGGGTCTAAGGCATACATGCAGCTGCCACCCAACAGGGGAGGAACATGCTCACTCGTACAGCTAAACACACCAGCATTGGTAGTGCCCCGCAAAGACATACAACTAGACTGGTTCCCCAAAATGAATGCTTATCAACGGAAGAGATCTGTGGGACTGACCAGAGTGAAGAGAGGGAACTATGCATCATCAAAAATGGAAGCGGCATAAGACGCAATACCACCGGAACACAGATTGTTCAGCAGAACTGAAATGTTCTTTGCGTCCATTGTTCCAAGCAAACACAAATGCTAAATGTCTTCAAATAACACGTTGAATTCACACGATAAATTCAACCATCAAAGGGTTCAATGCCATCAAGGAAGAGCTGAGAGTGGTCAGGTTATTGGCCCTCCAGAACAGATATGTTCTGGACCTTCTCACAGCCATAGAGGGAGGTGTGTGTGCCAAGATCCGGCCTTCTTGCTGCACGTTCCGCCCTGTCCATGATGAAGAAAATCGGACCCTGACAGAGGCCATCACCCAACTATCAGAGCTGCATGCCAAGATGGAGGCAGAAATGAGCACTGTACGAAAGGACGATGACTGGTTATCGTACATTTTCTCCTGGATACCAACATGGATTGCCAATGGACTGAAAGTATTGGTAGGGCATTGATCCTAATGTTATTTGCATTTTGTGTCATTAGGGTAGCCATCACGCAATGGAGAAAGACCACTGAAAAGACCATAGGGGTGAAATTTCTGGTAGATGGAGAGACGGAAGAAGACGAAGAGACAAGGATGCGAAATGCACTGAAATCACAACGGACGCAGTGTCCACTGTTCCCGGCAGGAACGGTGTTCGAGTTTCCATTCAAGACCCGTGACTATTGGGGGAAATGGGTCTGGTGCAATCCTGGTGGAGACTGCAGTTACCTGACCTATTGCTTGGACAGCCATGCAAAGTACCATGGACATCTCTGAGGGATAACAAAGGTTTGTAACACATGGCATCAGAGCTAACCCTTTTCTTGAAAATCAGAATACAGAAAGCCATCTTCCCATTTATCAGTCCACCCAAAGCACCTACAGAAGGCTGCAAAAACTTGTCGAAAGAGGGGGGTCTTGGGCCTTGGAAGCAAGACGACACAGAGCAACACAGGTTCGATCCCCGGGTCTAAGAGCAACGTGCTCGCTCTGGAAGCAAGATGACACAGAGCAACACAGGTTCGATCCCCGGGTCTGCGCTTAGAAACCACTGGATATTAAGCGCGTTATAAATAACCTATCATATAGGTCAATAGTATGTATACAAGTATCCAGAGGAACGCCATCTAGACCCAGTTGTTATGAACAGTGTATTAATCAAGCACATTTTCACCTTCTGCAACTATGCAGATTAATACAGACAATCCTTTCAGGTTGCTTTGAGTGCCTAACTCAAACATAGCAGCTGCTGTACTGATTTGGTGCAGCATGTGGACCCCTAAGCAGTTTTCTGTCTTAAAATCCTCCCAACAGATCAGGACATGGTCACTACTGCACACCTGCTGACTTCTTCTGGTGATGGGGGAAGCATTGTGGAAGAAGCATGGAGAGGAGCATGCCTGGTGGGAGTCTGTAGTGTTGGCTCCCTATCAGCCTCTTGGTGGAGCAATTTAAATTAGGTAGGGAAGCTTCTAAGAGCAAAGTGCGTCCCTCAGTGCAGGATGGAAGCAGGTGTGAACTGGTTCAGGGACTAGAATAAAGATTTGATAAACTGGAACTGACAGCAGTTTCCGGGCATCAGGTATCACCCAGTAAGAAGGAGCTACTGCTGGCGAAGGAGGAGCTGTTACATAGCATGCCACGAATCCAACTTCCACATGCAATGCCAACTATACCTTTGTGTCCGTTATAAGTAGCCCATTGTGCCTTAAATGTCCTCTGCATGTGCCATATTGCATCTTTATACACATTTCCAAACACACAGAGTTAATGTCACATAGGTACGTTTGAATGCCACCACTAGGGTGGGGAAGTCCAAAGTAGCTCCTGGTAGCTTTTAGTGCGAAGCTGCACATGATCTTCAGGACTACAAGCAGAAGCTAAATAGCTCCCAGCTCCCCCCAATTTCAAATGGCACTTCCCAAAGCACTGTCCTCATTGGCTATTATACGCCAAGCTTGTGGACTAACAGGGGTTGAGTTAGTGCACTGGCCAGTTGGTAGCTATAACCAATGTAGTGTCCTATGTTAAAATACACGGGTTGACACACATGTTCCCACCGATTAGAATTCTCTCATTCTGCTTATTTACCAATTCACTACCATGGGAGAGTCGTGTTTTCTCTTCCCCACCCGAGGCAAGTTTGGTGTGGCTCAGGGTGGGGGAGATCCTCTTCAAGTTCCCATTTAGTGTCCCCTAGCACTTGTACGGCACACAGTCAATTCCTGGATCTTACACCTCTGTAGGCAGGCTCGGTTTTACAAGCTCCCCTTCCGGCCCTCAGCAGAAGGGAATCCAGTTTGATATCTGGTTAGTAGCCCCCACAACTGTCGGGAACTCTTGAGCACATGTCAAGGCCATCACACTTCTGCACCATGACGTACTGTCATATCACCAACACACTAGTAGCTGCCTCCATGACAGTTCTGCTGGCCACAGGAAAGCTCTCCTCCATTCTTTTGATAAAACTGTCTAAAAGCATAAATTAATTCCAGTGATCACTATGGCTCACCCATATCTTTTAATGTCCCTACATGTTATCAGTTACGCCTGTGCGTTTTTATTTCCTTGACTTTTCAAACTCTTCCACTTTCCTGCTCTCCTTGATCCCATTTACTTTTCACTGTACAGGTCACAATCTGGCTGCCCCCCAGAGCTGGGTCACCTTTTGCTCTACAGGGACAAGGCTTAGCACTTGAAGACATCTACTGTTTTTATCTGTGCATTGTACAAGACTAAAAACGTAACGTAATTGCATGCCCAGGTACTACACAAACACTTTGACAAGAAAAAGTCCAGAATTACAATTTGTGGAGGTGCTTCACTTTCTTTGTAAACCAGTCCTATTTTGTGTCCAAATCGGACCCTGATATAATACTGATTTTAGTTAAACCGTTTAGTGATTTCATTATAGTTATTATTCAATGAAAACGTCAATCTATAATTCAGTGGTGAATTAACACTTAAGTCTGCATATCTCAAATGTCCTATTTTCGGATCACAACCGTGCCACTGTTTTCAGCAACTGGGTGCGTTGCAGGCAGAAAGATGTCAACCCAAACGCTTATGAGCAACCTAACGAATCCCTCCAACACTTAGCTGTGTATCACCCAAAACAGATTTCTGCTATCGAGGAAACGATCCCAGTTTTTCTGCTAATTATTCCGCCATTATTTTCCTTCAGAAGAGAGGGACGGACAGTGAGTCCGAAATCGTATCCAGAGCGTTTTTTCTCAGCGCAAAATCGGCATGCTTGGTCCCTCCAATGTCCCTGCAAATATTGGGCAAATTGTGCCATTGACCCTGGACTTTTAGCGTGTAGGATAAAGAATTGCCACAAAATGCATCAGAAATGAATTGACAAAAGATGTCAAAAGACTGTGCAGAGGAGATTGACACACATATTCAGCTTCAGAGCGTGGTTGGCAACAGCACCCGTCTTCTGCTTAGTACAGAACGTACCCCGCCCCACTAAACCCCTGCCGCGCTGCCCTCCCGTCTGCTCCGGCACAGAAACCACTTGTAGACTCTCACCAAGGCGAAGCCTGGCAGCTGTGGGAGGGCAAGTGAGCCAAGCTCAGGAATGCCCTGCTTTTCTAACTAGCCCTGGCATTTGGGCTAGTCGCATCCAGTGCTTAATTTGTGATAAAATAAGTGCCAGGGCCCAAAAAATCTTGGCCCCCTAATGCCGGCCCTGGGGCCGGCAAGCTCCACCCACGGTGCCAGCAGCCCGGCTCAGTGCTAGACCTAGATCGGCCCACCACCAGCCCATCACACTGCTGCTGCTCCATGTCACATGTTTGGAGCTGCAGCAACTGCTGGCACAGGCTAGTAGTGGGATGGATGTGCACGTGAATTAACATGTTGGGACATGAATAATATAGATTATTGCATTTTTTAACCCAGGGCTTAAAATCGGATAATATTCACAGCAATTGCTGTTCTGACTATCTAGGTTGTGGCAGACCTATACATAATATGCTTTCCTTCATAAGAAAAATGCACTCTTTTGCTACACGTCTAAGCACAGACTTTTTTGCAAAAAAGGCCAGTCAGACACAGGGTGAGCTTCAACTAATCATATACATATCGCTGATTCACATAGCGTTTCTCAATGGGATTTCCCATCCATTGAGAAACGCTTTTGTGAATCGGGTCCCTAATGTCTGTATGCCATTTCAGAAAATATTGTGACTAAAAGGAAATGATTTCGTGCTCATTTAAAGACAGTGAGCTTGATTTGTAAAGGTTTTTTTCAATGGGAATATCCAATTTAATAGCCTTTTGTAAATCAGGTCCGGCTGTGTCATTTTAGAAGATGAAAACCATGTGCAAATCAGTATTGGTCCTAAACCGCCTTTACTCCACAGCCTTTGACACAGGACATCAAGCAAGTCAAAATATAGTTTGCTCATTGCACATTATCAGTGATAAGTAGTTTGGGATGAAAGACACAACAAGGTTAGTATGGGCACACCTTTACCAATTAGAGTGACATTGCAACACCAAAAAGTGGGGGGTGGAAAGATCCTTTGAGTTCATCATTACCACTGGCATTTGCTCTGGGCAACTTTCCATTACCTTACTTTTAAAACGGATGCACCAATAATTCTGGTTTGCCCAGTTCTGGATAAAAAGAATGCACTGCACAAATCCCAATAGATGAACAGTAACGCAATGACCAGGATAAAAATGAAGACAAAAGCTATACTTCTGCTCTTTCTTTGGCTATCACGCCTTTTATCCGATACCCCTGATCTGGTCATGTAGGTGTATGTCTGCCAAGCAAACAAGAGGTCATACAAGTTAGACTGGAAACAGAATAGGTAACCTTTATGAGGAATCACAGCCCCTATTTAGGACTGGACCGAGGGCCAATGCTGACTTGCAAGCGCTGGACTCCGTTGTAATGGCGCAGATGAACTCTGACATTATGAAAGGGTGCCCTGAGCAATGCCAGTGGTTCAACACCTTCTATCCATCACGTTTGTTTTCATTTTGACAGGAGCAATCCCCAGGCATCCTCCCCAATCTCTCCATTACTTTCTAATGAAAAAGATGTGGTGGGCCTCTGAACGGTTCCTGAGCCACTACGGCCAGGATAACGTGTTGAATATGGAGAGCCTCTTGAGAAGGCGACCTGGCTGTTCAGGAGATGGTTGCCCAATACTTTAGGTCTGCAATTGGATTGGAAGCATGATGGTAGACACCTTCCACTCCAAGCCCGTGGGGTGCTGGGATCCCACTTTTCGAGCACTGCTGGGCATATGGCAGAATGGAGTAGGGAGTACAACTAAGCACAATTCTTCTGAGTTGAAGGCATGGGCAAGTGTCGGAATCCACTCTGCAAATCGGGAAATTGTAAACATTAAGCCTGCCACACGTGTGTTTTGCGGTGCTCAAAGATCAGGGGAAACCCCACTCCCCAGCATTAGTCGGGGATCAAATACAGTGACAACATATCCTGATGAATAGTGATCAAACATTGCAAGCTAACTAGCACTCACATCTATTTCTCATGGTGAAAATATATTCGGTTTATTAACATATTTATTTTTTGCCAAAATGTACTTAAATTATCTTTTAAAACATTTTGCAACACTTAGATTGGCCCTGTGCACTCTACTCGTTCTTCCCCCCAAACCAGCAGAGCGGAATGAGGTTAATTCCGCCCCACATTGGGTAAATTAGTGTTTTCGTGCTGTGTCTCTTAAAGGCTGCCTCAATAAAAACTATCAAAACATGTCATAGGCCTGGTACGTTGATTTGTCAAGGTTTACAAAGTTGTTTGATAAATACATGTCCCTTTATCGTCTGAAACCCAATTTCATGGGAACATGTGTGTCTGTGTGTGAACATGAGCATGCATTCGGAGAAAGTGGGCATGTTCTAGAATGCGTTTACTAGACTGCACCGGCATGCGTAACTCCGCCCTCCGTGCCACCCAACCCCCACGCTCTGTGAACATGAGCACTTATTTTAAAGACAGCGGGCCTGATTTGCGAAGGCTTTTTTCAATGGGAATATATCACATTAAAAAGCCTTTTGTAAATCAGGCACGCGCAATGTACTTGTTCTTCCCCGGGAGCAAACCAACAGAGCAGAATGCATCGGGTACTGCGTCACATAACGGTTGCCGCCTCAGCACTAAACAATCAAAACATATATGCCCCCAAACCTCCATGAATCCCAGCACAGTAGACAGTGACACACGTGCCTAGGCAAGGACACAGTGGGTCCCATTCTGCCTGGGCCAAGGTCCAGCCGGGATTGATTTGTGGGGGTCTCAGGGCCAGGTCAGAGGTGGGGTGGCACTGGCAGACCCAAATGTGGGGGCACGTAAATGTGTCTGAAAGGCAGCCACAGGACCCCGCCCTGCATTGCTAAAGAGACAGTGTACTGCCCACCATGGCTGGGATATGCGGATGTGGTGGCCATTGGATGATCGTAATTTAACTTTTTCTCACATTACTCACCTTCTTTGTGACTCACTAGGCCTTCGCTTGAGCAGGAGCCTGAGCTGCGTGCCGGGAGGGGTAGCAGGAGCCGGTCTGAGCAGAAGAGGACTAGCGCCCGTGCGCACCAACCAGCGCCAGGGTGTGGCCTCAGACTCACTGAGTCTGCGCCCCCCCCTGCCTGGCTCGTACGCACAGACAGTCACGCAGGGGGGCGCACGCTTCACAGTACACAAACACAACTACACACACCATGTTAAAAAAACAGGTGACGCTTCACAGTACACAAACACAACTACACACACCATGTTAAAAAAACAGATGACCCGTGACCTGACTTGCAGGCTGCACGTCGGCACTGCAGGCCATGCAAGAAAGAAAACTTGATTTGGTGACCTTGCGCTACTGCGAGTGTAGGCAGGCAGGCAGCACAGTTTTATATTAGTCAATGAAGGAAGGGAAGGCCCAAAATGAGTGCCGGTGCCCAAAAAAGAGTGCCGGTGTTGTCCACCGGCAAACACTGGCACAACTCGCATCTCTTTGCTCTCCTACTTGTGCTAGCATGGCCTTCAGATGCTAGCAATACCTCCTTACCTCAGAAGTTACCCTCACTTGCATGTACAGTGCTCAGTGCTTCCTAGCTAGTCTCCCGTTATAGAAAACCCTAAATACAAATAGCCTCTGTTGTTGATTGGGTTAAGGGTGCATTGGCTACTATATATTATTGCCAAACTCATATACCTACATACAGAAATCTAGGACTGAATTGCTACATCATCTGGATGGAATCCTCTGTGGACCAATGTAGGGGTTCTGCCCATTTCCACAGCCCAGCCATTTATGCATAAAGAGTGAATATATGTGACTTCCTGCAATGGGAAAACGGGGAGAAACTCTACTTTGGCTCACAGAGAACATCCGGTTAAGGTAGCCCTAGTTTTTGTGTGTGTGTTTATGTGGGTGTGTGTGTGTGTGTGTGTGTGTGTGTGTGTGTGTGTGTGTGTGTGTATTTACATAAGTGCTTCCCTTTCCACATACATTGCAACTTAACCTAACTCTATGTGCAGGATGACCCCAAGTGCTAATACATTCTTCTAATTTGATCTGGAATGTGTTAAAAGTAAAGCTCAGGTGCAGACCGACACAGGAAGAGATAATTGTGCATGCAATTGCCATGTGACTGCATTTCATTTGTTATGCAAATTCATGTACATTGTGGCAGTGCCCTCAACTGTAGACAGGAGCCAAAGGGGTTTTTGCACTGTTTTTACTAGCTCCCTTCCCCTTTTGGCACTGGGAAATGTGGTCCAGCTGTCACATAGTCTGACATGGCAATCCACAATGCACCTTAACACTCTTCACACTTCAGTTTCTACAACCTCACTTCATCTCTGCTTATTATTGAACAGTCGCTTTAATAACAGTTTACTATTTGCATGTAAATCGATGCTCCTTTTCTTATGTCTTTTTCGGAGTATGGTCTACTGAAGGGCCATTCCTTCAAAACCATTCCTACACCACTTCAAAACCATAACAAATGGCAGGAGAATCTATACAAATATAAAGTAACATAACAAAACACAAAACATTTATTTATAATATATATGCACATATATATATATATATATATATATATATATATATATATATATATATTAAGGGGATTGTGGTAGCGGCCATGTAGTTATGGTTAAGTTGCTCAACCCATAGGAAGAGCACTTTTTCGGTGGCTTATAACTTTGCACCCCCGACCTCCGGATGAATCCTCACGAAACATTGCAAATAAAAGTATATGTCCCTGTCAGATTGATTCTGCAAAGTTTGGTGAGGTTTCGTGCAGGGGGCGAAGTTATAGGGGGTCCCAAAATGTGTGGGTTTTCCCATAGATGCAATGGAAAAAGAAATTGCTCACGCCTTCAGCCCAAACCGCTGGATGGATTTTCACCAAATTTGCGGCACAAGCAGCAGCTTGGTCCTGAAAGCATGCTTTTGTAAATTTGGTGTAAATCCGTCCAGTCATTTTGATTAAAATGGACCGAAAGTAGCTAATATAAAAGGTCCACAGACTCTCTTCCCTGTTCACCCATTGATTGGATGGTGAAAAGCGTGAGGTGCATCATATTTTTGGGAAACGCCCGCCATGTTCAATCCGCGAACTGCGCACGTTGTTCGGAAACATTGCAGTAAAAGCATATTAAAAACCACAACATTGCACTTTTGAAACTAATTAAACAATCTCTGGGGAGGTGAGGGATGATGAGGATGAGAAGGGATATGGCCATAAAAAGCCAAAAAAGGAGCGGTTTTTCATCTCCCATGTCTGAGAACGATTTGGGGATAGCCCTGTAAATGTTCGCGAAAATGTCAGATGTTCGGGGGCATCTATACATATCTTTGCATTACAGGGTTGGTGAAAAGCAGTTTTTGCATGTCGTATACCTTTGGTGCCACTCAATGAAACTTTATGAAGTTTTATGATATTATTATAGGGGGGTCCCAAAATATTTGAAAGCCTTTTAAATGGGGTACTGTTTCATGAATCTGCACAAAGGTTTGCAAAAGGATTTAAAACTGAGATTTGAATGTTCTTGAAAAGTTTGGTGGGATTTTGTGAAGAGGGGGCATAATTAGAGGGGGGATTTAACATTTTTAGATGGGTTATAACTTTGTTGCCGTTTGACGAATGTGCACACAAGATTTTAGAAAGAGTATAGACCAAACCTTCAATTTTTCTGCAATGTCTGAATGGATTTTGTCATCTAGGAGTTATATGAGTATTTTATGTACATACATTTTGACACTTGTCAAAAAATAAAACATGGATTGATTTGCAGGAAAGTTGTGAAAGGAGCATTACATTACATTACAGGATATTTATATAGCGTGCTATAGACCCGCAGGCATGAAGGCGCATACAATAAAAAATAGAAGAAGGAGGCGACAGAGGCCTACTCAACAGGTGAGAGTCGTAGGCCAAGAGGATAGAGACTACTCGTAGCTGGTTAAGCATAGACAGCAGAAGCAGCGTAAGAGAAGAGGAAAAGTGTACCTAATTGTCTCAGACAAAAAGGAAGGTTTTAAGAGCCTTCTTGAACTTTACAAGGCACCCAAGATTATGCAAATAGTCTGACAGATTGTTCCGCAGACTGGGTGCCTTAAATGCAAAGGCCTCGTTTTCTGCCTTGGATGTCCTAGCTCTAGGTTGCTCCAAAAGATTTTTTTGAGTCTGACCTTAAGGATCTCATGTATACTTTGTCGGTGATATGACATTGGAGATACAGAGGCATCATCAGCAATCTACACTTAAAGGTTATCACCAACGTTCTGAACTTAATTCTAGATTCCACAGGCAGCCAGTGGAGTCCTCGTCTGGCCTCTGTTACGTGCTTGCGCCTTGTGAGGCCAACTACCACTCTCACAGCCAAATTCTGGACCACCTGCAGTCTCTGTATGACCTTCTTACTGGAGCCCAGCAGAAGGCTACAACAGTAATCCAACTTGGCCCCTATTATTGCACTGGCGATGGTTTCGTCACTTTTTTGGGAGATAAGAGGCCTCAAGTGAGACAGCAGTTTTACATAGTATACTGCTGAAGATACAACGGAGGCCACATGTGCTTTCATATTAAGGGATTGATCCAAAGTAACTCCCAATGTTTTGGTTTTGGGACGTGGATTAATGATGTTGTCCCCAAGCTTAAAGGCTCTGTAGGAGGGTTTTAAAGCCATAAGAGCATGCGGGCTCCCTACCATCATTAGTTTGGTTTTACTCCTGTTGAGTGCAAGGTAGTTATCCAACATCCACTTTTCAATCAGGCTAAAAACTCTGTTAACTTCTAATTCATCCTGTCCATGATTGCCTGTCAATGGAACTACGCATTGGGTTCATCGGCATAGTTTGAAAATACAACACCCTCCTGCTCAAGCATGAAGAAGAAGGGAGCCATGAAAAGGTTATAAATGCATGCCGAAGTACTGGCCCCCTGTGGGACTCTATAGAGGACCGAGATTGGATCTGCTTCCGCTGTTCCGAGCACACATTACTCAGTCGGTGTTCGAGGAAGGAGGCAATCCAGGACACTGCTCGCTCTAAAATATTGGCTACTTCCTTTAGCCTTGTATTTAATATCGTATGATCAATCTAATCAAAGGCCACTGATTGGTCCAATGATATGATCAACAAAAGCTTACATTTATCCATTTGTGATAGTAGCCTAGATTTAAGCTCTAGGAGCAAGGTCTCAGTACAATATAATTTCCTAAAGCCCGATTGATAAGAGTGCAGGATGGTATACTGATTCAGATGTTCTGAAAATTGTTTGTAGGCTACCCTATCCAATATTTTCAAAAGGAAGGTTTTTTTTTAGATAATTTGAAAATTCAAAGGATTATCCCTTGACAGACCTGGCTTCTTGATGATTGGGGTGTGACCATGGTGTGTTTCAGTTCTTTAGGGACAATACCCTCTATTAGTGAGGCATTAACAAAGGAGCAAACTGCTCCAACGATGGAAGGGGAACAAGTCTTTATTATCATTGATGCACATGCATCTTCTCCTCTGCAGTGTGATAGATTCATTTGTTCAATCACTTTTTTTAGTTCTGGTTCACGTACTGGATGAAAATTAAAAATAGGAATATCTGAGCTCCTGATGAAAACTTTGGGGTTACCAGAGTCCAAACATACCTGATTATGTGACTTTTTTTCAAGCATTACAGACCGGATATTAAGTAATTTGTTTTGGAGCCCGTCTTGAATGCGTTGAGACCAATCCTTATCATTTAATTCCGCAAAACCTGATGGAGCCAGTGTATTTTCCTGTTCCTTAAGAACTTTAACCAATTCTTTGGTATCGGATTCGGCATTACTTATGTGAGTGTTATGATAATTTCTTTTCACCAAGAGGATGGCGTTTTTATACTCTCCTACAGCTTTCTTATATTTTTGTAGTGAGTCTGGAGTAGGCTCACGTTTCCATATTTGAAAATTCTTAGAGGAGACAGATTCTAGTCTTCTCAGATCCTCAGAAAACCAACTCTTTTTATTATTAACATCTATGTGTGTCTTTTTTTACTTTAATGGTGCTAGTATTTCAGATATACTGATTAATTCTCTAGTTAGTGCTATGGAAAGGACTTGAAATCATGGTTTTGCAAATGTGTCTGTGTCTTATTTTTAAAAAAGGGTCATAATGTAGGTTCAAGAAATTGAGATATACCAGTGGTGACTGAGGTATGGTGGCCATGGGGAGTGGCCAGATTCTCTGAGTCATGGGCAGTGGCCAGATTCGCGGAGTCATGGCCACAGGCCATGACTCGGATAATCTGGCTACTGGTCATGACCACAAGAGACTGGCAATGGGGTTAAAGTGGGCATGGCCACCAGGGATTGGCTATGTGGTGACGTTTTTCAAAATCGGGATAGGTTTGAATGGAAAAAGACATTCTGTCCTTGGCTAAAATTGTGCCTGTGGCTACAGCCCGAAGTGTTGTACAGGATTGCATCAACAGATTGCCATGACTATCACTGCATAGACTCAGAAACAATGCTGATCAGCAGATCATTATCAAGCACACCGAACCAGGTGCCCAAGTGGTCACCAGGCCACCCCTTGAAATCATTACCTATCCTTATTTGCGACCATAGTCGGACAAGATATTGGGATTGGATGCTGGACTCATTTCCACAACCTTGCAGCAATGACTGACCCACAATCCACATGCCTCGAGAAAGACTCCAGAGACTCGAATTACATGTCGGCTGAGTTCTAACAGTAAATATAGCATCAAGAATGGTTTTGAAGACTGCTATATTACGACAACAGTTACTTATTGAATAACCCAGTGCTGATGTGAACAGGGCTCACTCTCCAATTCCAAACCTAACACTTGAAGAAGGAAGGGCACCTTCACAAAAGAACCCTATCACTAGCAGCAGGGTAATTTGTTTAAAGTACTAGATGAAGTGCTGTGATCTACCCATTCTACCGCCCTGCAATTACTTGATAATCATGTACTCTGATTTGATTATTGGGGTTTACAGCATGGCCGAAACCAAGGTTTGAATGAGAAGAAATGTTTTGCATGCAGCTACAGCCTGAAGTGCTGTACTGAATGACAACGAACCTGCGCGAGGAGCGTCTCAGCAAGGACCTGAAAAGATGCTTTTGAAAATCTGTCCTGTTTTTTTTTTTTTTTTTGAATGTGTGGAAATACAGGTACAAAAAATAGTAATATATCTTGTCTGCCGTGGGCGGTGGCACAAAAAATAGTGATATAAGTTTGCTGCATGGACAATGGGCCTGGCCCTCGGCAAGGACAAATACCTACTTTAATTGACTTATTGGGGCATGCGGCATGGCCGAAGCTGTAGGTTTAAATGTGAAAGAAATTGGCTTGCGACTGCACCCCAGAGTGCTGGACGGGATTGCAGCAAAGTTCCTGGCATGCAGCATGGCTGAAGCCGTAGGTTTAAATGGGAAAATAAAATCTGCTTGCGGCTGCAGCCTGGAGTGCTGGACAGGACTGTAGCAAAGTTGTGCGAGGAGCATCAGCATGGACCTGAAAGGGTGCTTTTGGAAATTTATCCTGTATTTTACTTTTTTGAAATTGTCGAAACGGAAGTACAAAAAATAGTGATGTAACTTTTCTGCCGTGGTCAAAGGGCCTGGCCTTCGGCAAGGACAAATGTCTACTCTGATTTGCCTATCGGGGTATGCCCTGCTGATAACGACTCACATAAGTATGCATTGCAAAAAATATGTTTGTTAAAAGAGGTTTATAGTTCTTTTATAATATTTAAAAGAGGAATTATTAATAACTTATATACAGTGATGTAAAATTATGAAACATATTAACTTATAAAAACATATTCAATTGACAGAAAAAACTCTGTTAAAGGGACGTTACAGTTAAGATGTACCCCACCCTAGGGACTTCTCTGCCCCAGCAGTTAGCTAGTGGCCTCCCACCTTGGGATCCTTTGGCACTTCCCTCCTGGGCTCCCATGAGCACTTGTTTATCCATACTGCCCCTTTTATTTATACAGTTCTGTCACTGGACAATGCATATGTTCATTTATAGTAGCACTATGTACACTATGTTGGTATATGTATGGGAAATGTAGATGCAAATGATTTGTAGAACATTGTTAATTGGCAGTTGGTGGGTGGAAGTTTAATATGTTGATAGGCGATATGTAGAGTTTTTTTAGGTGATTGGTGGATATATGTGTGTGGTTTAAAGCAGGCAATGATGTGTGGTTTAAAGCAGGCAATGAGGGAGTGTTACAAACATAACAGTTAAAAGAGTAGAAGGCCTATTTTGTGTGATCGTGCGCATGTGCAATTCGGTTTTTCTAATAAGGCGTGGGCTAGACAGGGAAATGCAGAGACCGTGGATAGTTATAAACGGAAATGGAGTATGGTGTTTATTGTATACTAGAGAGAAGAATTTTGGACAGAAATTTGTTTCTGTGCTTTTTTCTTTTTCTCTAGTATACAATTGTCCATTATTTTCATTAGCATAGTAGAAAATGCTAAAGGGAATGTTGGAGAATCTTATTGAATCTAACTACTTTACTGAAAAATGTAAAGTAGATGGAGTTCATAAGCTTATTTTTTTAGTTCTATTTTTAAACTGTGAAAGGTGGTTTCTAAAGGAACCTTTTTTTATGTGTTTTTATTATTTCTTTTGCAGGAGAGGCCAGAAGGTAAAGTGGGGAGGGAAATGGGGGAAGGAGCACCAACCACGCATATGGAGGAGCAGGTGGACAGGGGAAGAGTTTGCACGTGTGTTAAATGTAAGCTTCAAAAGCACTTTGAAATTGTTCCCCCTGCAGAGCGGTGTGTTGCAGTACATACAGAGTACGGTTGTTTTCGAAAGATATGGATCAGCAGCCTCTTTTATTGCTTGCAAGGTAGCTGGCGGGATTTTGTGTCCCACAGAGGTAGGCTGTGTGGTTACAGCATTGGTTGAGGAAGATGAGGTAGAGGAAAACAGCCTACTACTTCCTAAGAAAGGAACAGCCATTCTGAGAGCATTGCAGTGGTTGGACTTGGTGTGGTGCCGCATGGAGGTGGTGCCGTATTGTATATTTGTAACACTCCCTCAATGCCGCTTTCAAACAGGCACACATCCATCCACCAATCACTTCCAAAAACTGTGCATAGGACTCTGTGATCGTATTAAGCTTCCACGCACCAACTGCCACTTAGCAATCTTTTAGAAATCTTTTGTATCTGCATTCCCCTTACTTATACAAAAAAAAGTACACAATGCTCCTACGAATGCACATATGTATTGTGCAGTGAGAGAAGTGCATAAATAGAAGGGGCAGTAGAGATGGGCAAGGGCTTATGAGAATCCAGGAGGGAAATTCCAAGGTATGCCAAGGTGGGAAGCCACTGGGTAACTACTGGAGCAGAGGAGTCCCCAGGGTGGGATGCATCCTAACCATAACATCCCTTTAACAAAGTTTTTCCATCAATTTAATAGGTTTTTATATGTGGAAATGTTTCATAGTGTTACATCACTCTATATAAGTTATTCATAATTATTCTTTTCATATATATAAAAGAACTATAAAACTCCTTTAAAAAACATACTTTTCGCAACACTTTCTGTCGTTATCAGCAGCACATGCTGGGGATGGAAATTATCATTAAATTGCGTACGGAATTAGGCTCCACCATGAGCCCAACAGAACCAAACCACCCCTATTATTCACTGCACCTACCCTGCATCCTAGCTCAGTCGCCATCATACCCTAATTATCTAACCAATGGCCAGTACTCATGGCTTGCAGCAATGCCCACTCTCCAAATCCACAGGGCAAAGTCTTCGGCCATGCTGCATTCCCCAATAAGCAAATCAGAATCCAAATTTACATTTACAGAGGGCCAGGCGCACTACCCAGACACCACATATATATTACTTGTTTTTCAACTTACATTACATTTTTGAAAAATAAAACACAAGACATATTTCCAAAAACATGCTTTCAGGTCCTTGCTAATGCTCATCACGCAGGTTGGTTGTAATCTAGTCCACCACTTCAAGCTGTAACCACAAGCAGAATATTTTTTCGAATTCAAACCTACTGCTTCGGCCATGCCGCATGCCCCAATAAGCAAATTACAGTACACATATCTCCTTGCTGATGGCGAGGCTCATTGCTCAGACAGCAATGTTTTATCACTGTGTTGTGTACTTACATTTTACACTTTAAAAACACAGGACATATTTGCAAAACCATGCTTTCCAGTTCTTGTTGACCCTCCTTGAGCATATTTGCTGCAATTCCATCCACAAGCACATTTTTTTCCCTTTCAAACCTATCCCAATTTCGAAAATCTTTACCACATAGCTGGTCCCTGGTGGCCATGCCCTCTTTAACCCCATTCTGGTCCCTCGTGGTCATGGCCAGTAGTCATATTGTCCGGGCAATGGCCTTATGCCATAACAGGGACAATCTGGCCACTACCCAGGGCCCCAGTCACCAAAGTTATATCACTATTTTTTGTACCTACATTATGACACTTTTTAAAAAAGAAAAAACAGACACGTTTGCAAAACCATGCTTTCCAGTACTTGTCAATGCTCCTTACACGAGTTTGCTGCAAATCCGGCCATGTTTTATTTTTAAAAAGTGTCAAAATGTACATACATACAATAGTCTTATGACTTAGCCCCCACTTCACAAAATCCATTCAGATTTTGCACAAACATTCAAGGTTGGGCCTATAATCTTTCTGAAAACTTTTGTCCACATACGGCAAGCAGCAACAAATGTATAAGCCATCTAAAAATGTTCACACCCCCTCGAATTATGCCACGTCTTGACAAATCCCACCAAACTTTCCAAAAACATTTATATCTAGATCTAAAATCTGTGTGCAAACTTTTGTGCAGATTAGTCAAATGGCACCAAATGTATAAGCCTTTACAATATTTTGGGACCCCCCCTTGAATTTTGTTCCCTCTTGACAAAACAGCAAAACTATTCACAGTCAGGTCTAGAATACAATTCCAAAATTTCATGCAGTTTTATTCAGTGGCACCAAAGTTATAAGCCATCCAAAACCTGCTTTTCACCAACCCAGTAATGCAGAAATAGGCATAGTTGTCCCAGAGCATCTAAGATGTTCGCTGACATCACAGGACTGTCCCGGACTGTTCACAGACATCGAGAAGGAAAACCACCCGTTTTTTGGCCTTTTTAAGGCCAAATCGCATCCCTTCCTCATCACCCTTCACCTCCCCAGAGATTGTTTGGATAGTTTGACAAGTGCAATACTGTGTTTTTTTAATATGTTTTACTGCGCTGTCCGCGGACATCGGCCGCTATGCGCGAATCCAACATGGTGGCCGTTTTCCAAAAATCTGACACACCTCATGTTTTTTATTGACCAATCAGCGGGCACATCTGATGTCCGTGGACATCACGCTGCCCTCTGGGCCAATCGAAGGTCCGTCCGTGGACCCAACAGGGAAGCGAGTCTACGGACCAAACCCAGATATCACTTATTGATTTTTACCTCCTTTTTGGCTGTTTTAAAAAAAGATAATGCACGGATTTACACCAAATTTACAAAAGCGTGCTTTCGGGACCAACCCGCTACTCCTGCCACAAATTTGGTGAAAATCCGTCCAGCGGTTTGGGCTGCAGGCATGAGCACATTTTTTTTCTGTTGCATCTATGGGAAAACCCACACATTTTGGTACCCTCCTATCACTTTGCCCTCCCTGCACGAAACCTCACCAAACTTCTTAGGATCAATCTGACTGGGCCATATACTTTTATTGCAAGATTTCGTGAGGATTTATCGGGGGGGGGGGGCAAGTTATAAGCCGCCCAAAAAGTGCTCTTCCTATGGGTTGAGCAACTTAACCATAACTACATGGCCGCTACCACAATCCCCTTAATATATATATATATATATATATATATATATATATATGTGCATATATATTATAAATAAATGTTTTGTGTTTTGTTATGTTACTTTATATTTGTATAGATTCTCCTGCCATTTGTTATGGTTTTGAAGTGGTGTAGGAATGGTTTTGAAGGAATGGCCCTTCAGTAGACCATACTCCGAAAAAGACAAGAAAAGGAGCATCGATTTACATGCAAATAGTAAACTGTTATTAAAGCAACTGTTCAATAATAAGCAGAGATGAAGTGAGGTTGTAGAAACTGAAGTGTGAAGAGTGTTAAGGTGCATTGTGGATTGCCATGTCAGACTATGTGACAGCTGGACCACATTTCCCAGTGCCAAAAGGGGAAGGGAGCTAGTAAAAACAGTGCAAAAACCCCTTTGGCTCCTGTCTACAGTTGAGGGCACTGCCACAATGTACATGAATTTGCATAACAAATGAAATGCAGTCACATGGTAATTGCATGCACAATTATCTCTTCCTGTGTCGGTCTGCACCTGAGCTTTACTTTTAACACATTCCAGATCAAATTGGAAGAATGTATTAGCACTTGTGGTCATCCTGCACATACAGTTAGGTTAAGTTGCAATGTATGTGGAAAGGGAAGCACTTATGTAAATACACACACACACACACACACACACAAACACACACATAAACACACACACAAAAACTAGGGCTACCTTAACCGGATGTTCTCTGTGAGCCAAAGTAGAGTTTCTCCCCGCAAGTTATAAGCCGCCCAAAAAGTGCTCTTCCTATGGGTTGATCAACTTAACCATAACTACACGGCCGCTACCACAAGAACTGTAAAATATATATATATATATATATATATATATATATATATATATATATATATATATATATATATATATATATATATATATATATATATATATTTTTTTTTTTTTTTTTTTTTTTCAATGAAAAAACTTCAGTTACTGATCAGTTAAGGTAAAACCTTATTGCAACAAACCCCTGCAATTCAACGCATTGGGGAACTCCGGACTGGCTTTACTCGGCACGTTCCCGTTGACCTACCCTATCTCCCCTATATCCCCCAGAATGGCATTTTCTATGGTGTTGTGAATCCCTTTTCTTCTAATAAATATGCCCTCGTGGGCTTTGCAACGAGAACGCGCTGAGTTAAGTCCGTCCCGAGTTCCACAATGCATTGAATTTCAGGGGTTTTGTTGCAATATATTTTTATCTTAACTGATCATTAACTAAAGATTTTTATTGAATTTCAACGGTTTTGTTATTCCATAGATTTTTTTCTGCACCACTGCCCATGGTCTTCGGCCATGCCCACAGCATATTTTGGAACACTACGACACTATTAACCATGGCCTTTGGCCATGGCCAGTGGGCACGGCCTTTGGCAGTGTCCACTCTCCTTTTTAGAACACTACCAGACCACTAACCATGTCCTTCAGCCATGGCCAGTACTGTCTTTTTAAATAACTACCTCGTCACTAACAAATATAGGGCTGAGCCATTGCGCATGGTCTAAGAAAATTAAAAGAATGTATCTCCAGTATACCTTGAGCAAAAGTAATTTATTACAAATTAGTCACAATGTCGCCTGAATCATATAAACACAAATATTGCAACCGCTTGATTTTTTTCATTGAATTTCAAGGGTTTTGTTATTACATAGATTTTTTTTTCTGCACCACGAGCCATGGCCTTTGGCCATGACCACTACATATTTTAGAACACTACCAAACTATTAACCATGGCCTTTGGCCAGGTCCAGTACTGTCCTTTTTCAAACACTACCAGACCACTAGCCATGGCCAGTACTGTATTTTTTTAAATCACTACCTGGTCACTAGTCTTGGCCTTGGCCATATCCACTGGTAACATCTTCCAGTCGTGCTCACTGTATTGTTTAAATCACTCTCTTGTTAATAGCCATGGCCTTCAGCCGTGCCCACTGTCCATTTTAGAATACTACCAGACCACCAGCCAAAGCCTCCTGCCATGGCCAGTGGACATGGCCTTTGGCCGTGACCACTATATATTTTTCCAAACACTAACCATGTGGCAGTGCCTACTGTATATTTTAAAACCCAAATGGGCCACTTCGGTCGTGCACACTGTATATGATGCCCACTCAGCCATACCCACTCTGTACTTTGACACACTGTCGTGTCACTGGCCGTGGCCTTTGCCCACGACCAGTGATTTTTCACCCCCAACATCACAGTAGCTGTAAAAATATATAATTTTTAAAAAACGTTTTTTCTATAACTGCGGGTACAGAACTACAGATGCCCTTGGTTTTCTGTAATCATTATACCCGCGATTAACAGGAAAAGTGACGAAAAACAAAATGCTTCCCTGCCCTCCCAGACTCTCACCAAATGTCCCCTTTCTGTGTGCCTGCTCACCCAATCCCTGATGGCCTCCTCACCTCCCCTGCCCACTCCCATTCCCCCACAACACTCGTCGTTTCTGTGATGCAGTTTCAGTTGAAATGTCGGCTAGCCGCGGTTACGCCCCAGGTTGTAATCGAGGGTATGCAGCAAATGTTTGAGTTATGTGTTGCATACTTGGTCCCTAGCACCCCTCTAGCCTGATGGCCTTCCCTCTGCATGCTTTTTGATCTGCCAATGGCTTTTTTCTGCATGTTATTTTCCAAAACCCTCAGTTATAACCTGGGGTGTGACCGCGTCTATCTGTCACATCGAGGAGAAAAAAAGATGCTGGCTGTTTCATTTGTATAAACACCCGGATACTTAAGGTTTCCGAGCATATATAGCTATCTATTCTGGAGAAGGGGGAATCCCCTTCTCCATCAAATAATTAAAAAACTGGACAAAATAACCCCAAACCACAAAAGGATTGCGAGTCAACGCTTCTTGCCCAAGTTGTTTCGGAACTGGTCCAAATCCATCCAGCGGGTTGGGCTGTGCGGTCCGGCAAAAATTTACTCTTTATGTGTATGGAAAAATTAATGGGGAGTAGGCAGAAACTGTGTTTTTTTTCTTAATATCTTTTTTATTTTTTTCATTAATCTTTCCCAAAATGTGCAGTCTAGGGGGCTCACGTGTACAAAATTGTCTGCAAAATGTGTACACGAGGGCCCCCAGACTGCACATTTTGTAAAACATTAATCGTCCGTTTAATATAGTCAATTCTGTAATATGAAATACAACTTTATTGTGAAATCCATTTGCCAAGCCCACACATCAACACTTTTTATGAGATTTTATAGAAGCACTGGAAGCAGAAATATGGCCAATTATGGGAAAGTTTAATGTTTTTCCAAAAATATTAGATTTTTGCAGTTTTAGTGCGTAAAATAAAATAATGCATTTACTAGTTTGTTGCTTTCGTCGTTTTTATTTAGTGGTGCAGAACAAGCCACGGAAAACTGAAGGTTGCAGGCTAGAAAACAAACAAACCAATAGAAATGCCCTTTTTACAGCTCAGTATTGACGCTACTGTCAAAGTAAGGTAGAAAACAAGTTTGTTACACTGTCCGTTGAGCTTAAAATTCGCGACTTCTTTGCTATTTCTCGGTATTCGCTATTATTTTGGGCTGATTGTGTAATTTAAGCAAACTTGGGTCCCAAAGTTTCTTCTTCGCTGTGTTTCTTTATTCATTTTTCGGGCTGCGGTTGTTGTAAAGCCTTGCTGACACCTTTTCACCCTGCAGAGGGATTCAGGCGAGGAAGCCTCAACGCTCATTAGGTGACTTTAACGCCAGGTGCATGCCACGCGAGTGCCAGCATTCCCTTTGACTCCTCCCCCTCATACGAGGGGGTAAGTGCCATGGGTCAGTTGGGGAGGAACAGGGCGCCCCGGCTTGGGGGATAGCCCCCAAAAAAGGACCAAAATCATGCGGCAAACCGAGTTTCTTGCGGGTGACCCTCCCACATCAGTCCGTAAGTCAGGCAGAGGCTGGGTGTTGGGGGTCGCCTGCCATGTCCATCCGGCAGGCGCCCCCGGGGTGCTGCTTCCTCACAGCACCAAACAGGCCCAGCGCCTGTGGGAGTTTGGGGCCTGCCATGTCCATCCGGCAGGCCCCGTGGCACTAGGGGACATCAGCGCCATCGGGGTGGGGGCACAGCCTGCCAGGGTCCTGACCATGCGGACCTCGGCCACCGTCCTGGCACGAGGGTCCCATGGCAACAGGGCCTGCAGGCCTGTACCTCCCACATGTAGGCCTGCGGCCTACATCATCAATGAGACACGGACTCAGACCAACCTTCCACGGAGTCTGCAGCCATTCTGTCTCACGTGCCTGCAGGGGCTCCTTTTATTAGCTTGGGCCATGACACAGTCATGGCCCATCTTAAAGGGGCAATACAAGTGGGAGGGACACATCCCCTTAAAGGGGCAATACACGCAGGAGGGTCACCCATCACACTCCTCCTTTTTCATAACAATAAACAAATGTTGCTGAGGCATACATGCATCCCCCTGTTACAGAACGACAAACTACTAACCAATTCTACACACACTCAATGGGTGACAGTCGAGCTCAGTGAGCTGCCGGAAAAATGCCGGCAGTTCTCCCAGTTTACAAAACCCTTTATTAACCTGGGGTTCGGAACAGCAAATGCCGGAACAATACCATGATTGGCGGCTGGCACCACATGCACACCCTGCAACTGCGGGACCACAGCTTCACATCATAGTTCTTTCCTGCGAGCACTTGAAACATGTAGTTAATATGCAGGTTCACAACATCAAAGCACACAAGATTACTGAGTCCTCCTTGCGCAATTGCAGGACCACAGACCAGTTCGCCCTTCATCAGCGTCGGTTCAGGAGTCACTTCCAGAGGCCAGGTCCATTGATGGCATAATTCACGGCCGGCAAGACCGCACCTGGCAGGTGGTGCCAGGGGCCACATCGGCATAGGTCCTTGATGTTGTGGGCAACTCGTGCATGAGTCACTTCCCCCAGATCCAAGTCCCTTGAGGGTACAGAGCACAGCCGGCAAAGCCGCACCTGGCGGATCCCAGGGGCCACATCGGCCTAGTCCCCTGTTGTTCAGAGCAGGGTTATGAAACGCCGGTCGCGGGGCGTCCATGCTGCTCCTGAAGCTGTTGATGGGAGGCGTTGCGGGATGGTGCTGTAGGTCAGGACAAGAGGTGACAGGATATCACTTACCCCCCCTTGCCCGCAGTGCTCCCTCAGGCCGGAGTGTCCGCTTCCTCCCGGGGTGCCAGAGGGCGACAAGCACTCCTGATGAGCTGCAACCCATGCCCTCCCCGCTGCACGACTTCATGGTGTTGGTTCGGTCAGACACTAGTTGTTGGCCGAACTCGGGGAGAGGGCCGGAGGTACCGCCCCCAAACCCACGTTGGCCTGGTCTAACGATGGTATGGCAGGGAGGGCGACACCAGTGGCCGGCAGTCCAGGAACCTTGGTGGCTAGATGTCGAGGCCACCTGTGGGATAGGCAGGGTGGCTGTAAATTCCAAAGAGCATGAGGGTGGAAGTCCCACATTGGCCACGGGGTGGCCACAGTTGGTGTTGGGTCCGTGCCACACTCCGTTAGCATAGGGCTGCCTTTTATCTTCTCTGCTCCTCAGGTTGGTCCGGGCTGCAAACAAAACCCCGAGACATTTCCATTCCAAACAGCGGATGCTGCGGGGTTTGGGCCAGCTCCCTCTTCGCAGCCCCGGCAATGCCGCCAGGGTTTGCAGGCTGGCTACCTCCCTGGCTTTCCCCGCCGGGCCCAGGATTGTGCTGGGGCGGCTGCCGGTGTTCACTTCGCTCCTACCAGAGCACGGCAGTAGCACTTCGAATCGGGTCACCTTCTTCATGACACTGCTGCAGGGCCCGGGATCAGGCTGGGCCTCATTTCACTTCCTGTCTGCTCTGATGACAGGAGCACGCAGTCTTTACTGCCGGTAGCCCAGGATCACATAAGGGGGGCCACCAGCACCCATGGCGAGAGCAAACGTGGGGCCTCTATCCTTTGCCTCAGTCTGGAGCCTGCATCACTCAAACCGCCCAGCGTCCCGGGATTTCACACGGCCGCTCTCATTCCATCTCTGTTGCGGTGGACACCGTGTAGGTGTGCAGGGCCACTCCCTTCCTGGTCGCACGAGCACCCTCATTGCAGAGGGCCGCGGCCAGGTAGGATCGCAGACAGGGCCCCTCTGCCCCCTCTGTTTCAGGGCACCTCCACTGCTCGCTTGGTTGCGGCATCAGCCGTTTCGTTTCTTTGCGGCTCAGGGGGCGGGACCAGCACAGCTTCTCCTTGTTTCGCTTGTGGAACGCCGCCAGGGCACGATGGTACAGCTTCTCCTTGTTTCGCTTGTGGAACGCCGCCGGGGCACGATGAGGGTTCCTGGAACGCCGCCGGGGCACGATGAGGGTTCCTGTTGGCACAACTTTTGCTACTGGAGCACCTCCCTTCTTTCCAGCAGATAGCCCCAGATTGCGGTATGGGAGGGGCAAGTCTTTCCCTCTGCTCTGGTGGAGGTGCTTGAGCAGGAGGCGCACACCCGAGGTGTAATCCAGGTGTTCTTTTTCATTCGGCGGGGTTTGCCGCGTTAGGCAGGTTGCCTCCTGCCTCCACAACCTGGAGAGGCACGCTGGTGCAGGCCGTCTCACGCCCCTTCCCACGGCGAGTCCACCCCCTCCAGTCTTCTTGTTCGCCATGGCCGACCTGCCGGCCTCCTCCATGCATGCAGCGGGTGCTGCAGGGAGCTGCTCGTTGGGCCCCACACGCACTGCGGGGCCTCCAGGCGGATCCCCACTCCGGCCGCACGAGCGCCCTCTTTTCCGAGGACCGCGGCCAGGGGAACAGGACCGCCAGTAGGGCGCGGGGATGGCCCGCTCCCTCTTCTCCATCCGGGGACCGGGGTAGCATAACTCCTCGGTGTGCAGCGGATGCCGCCAGGGAGGGGAGTGTCACTCTCACTCCTTCACTTCTTCGTGGCGGATGCCACAGGGGCTGCAGGCTGGCTCCTCCCCTGGCCACACGAGCACCCTCGTTGCCGAGGGCCGCGGCCGGGGAGGACCCACTGTACCACTGAGCCCGCTGTCTTCCAGCAGGCATCCACTCCCTTCTTTTTTCTCTTTCTCGGTTGATGTTGGGCCCGCCTCCCATGGGGGATGGGGTGCCGCGTCAGCTGTTTTGTACGCGGCGGATGCCGCCGCTTCGTGCGGGGGCAGCCCCTCCCTGCCGCGGCCAGGGATCTTGATGCGGCCGACGCCGCCCTCTTCATTGTGGCGGCCGAAGCTGCAGGCATTTCTCCCTTGCCTTGCGGATTGCGGGTGGGGGAGGGGCAGCGCCCCCACGTCGCGGCTACCGCCGCAGATACTTTCGGGGAGACAGCATCTCCCCCCCCCTTCATGGGGGGGCAGACCCTCCTCCGAATGCGGCCGACGCCGCTCGCGGTTCGGGGCCGCCTCAGCTGTACGGCGGCCCCCTTCCAGCTGACACCTTCACGGCTCGCGCCGCCTCTTCTTTCCTCGGGACAATGAGGTGGGGCAGCTCACTCGGCCACCGCCGCACATTCCCCTCCACACGGGGTGGAGGCAACAGCTCCTCCTCCCGGGGCCACCTCTCATTGTTATGGGACTGCCTTGCGTCTCCCTCGGGAGACGGGCCGGTAGCTCACCGTCCTTATTTCCCTTTTCGCGGGAGGGGCCGCCAGCTCCTCTGCGGCCGACGCCGCTTCTCCTTGCGTGCGGCTAGCACCGCACTGCGAACCGGGGCACCAGGCGGCCCGGGCCCACACATCCGGGGCCCTGGGCCCCCCAGCTCCTCCATACCTCAGGCGGCCGACGCCGCTATGGGCTCCAGCCCTCGTCGCCATTGTTGGGGGTCGCCTGCCATGTCCATCCGGCAGGCGCCCCCGGGGTGCTGCTTCCTCACAGCACCAAACAGGCCCAGCGCCTGTGGGAGTTTGGGGCCTGCCATGTCCATCCGGCAGGCCCCGTGGCACTAGGGGACATCACCGCCATCGGGGTGGGGGCACAGCCTGCCAGGGTCCTGACCATGCGGACCTCGGCCACCGCCCTGGCACGAGGGTCCCATGGCAACAGGGCCTGCAGGCCTGTACCTCCCACATGTAGGCCTGCGGCATACATCATCAATGAGACACGGACTCAGACCAACCTTCCACGGAGTCTGCAGCCGTTCTGTCTCACGTGCCTGCAGGGGCTCCTTTTATTAGCTTGGGCCATGACACAGTCATGGCCCATCTTAAAGGGGCAATACACGTGGGAGGGACACATCCCCTTAAAGGGGCAATACACGCAGGAGGGTCACCCATCACACTGGGGGTGGCATTCTGCTCTCTTGGGTGATGCAAATGATTGACAGATCGAGGGAGAACCCTTAACGTGGCATGAACGCATCTTGCGTGTTTACGGAAGTGGCGGGGCGGCGCCAGCCTCACAAATGTCTGACAAGGGGCAGTAACAGATCCAAATGCATGTCCAGTACGTCCAAATCGATGCATCATTATTTATTAGTTGGACATGGCACAATTGGTACGGGGGATTTTGTGGCGTAAATTGTGTCGCCAGAAAACGCTTGCAGCATTTAACTGAACTGGAGTTTGGGGTGGGGGCGGAGGAATTGTCATCGGACAGGCACAACAGAAGAAAGCTTCAATGGGCAAAGTAAACCAAACGTATTTACTTCTGAAAGGAAATGAGCTGCGGGGAAAGGCAGCCGAGAGAAGAGACCGGCCCGGATTCCATCGCCCTTAAGCAGAAAACATTTACAAAAAGTACCATAAACTTTATAGTGACCAAAGAGTTAACTTGCATTTTGAAACCTCCTCTCAGTATCCATTCTCGTCCCTGCCGGAAAAAAACTCAATTTCCAGACATCAAATCAAGGAAACCCTGTTGCCTGTCAGGGAACACAATATCGGGCCATTAATATGTTAATAAGTCCGGAGGGTGACAGGTGGCCTAGTAGACAGCTCAATTAAGCTGCTCATTAAACACACGCTAACGAACAGCCCAGGCAGGGCCCGAACAACACTTTTCTGTAATGACGTGATGTCAGAGCGAACAAATGAGGCAAACTAACAAAAACATTACAGCAGTGACAGACGCCGCTAATAAGGGGCTCTTGCACGACACCAGCCCTCAAATCAATGAGCAACAGGATCAAAAAACTCGACCCGCCATTCTCAGGGGAGCCAACACTGCGAGAGTTTTCCGGACGGGATTTCGAAACAAAAATTATCACAGAATATTTCAAATTATTGGTTGGGAGAGGGGGGTGCAGGGGAGAACTGGGTGAGGGGTTACAGGTTAAAAACGGCTTCCATGCTAAAGATGATAAAATGCGGCCTTGCCCCCCCCAACAATACGAATGCAAATTCGTTTTTAAGGGCCTCGTCACTCTAAAAATTGATGGGCGGCTTCAGTTTTTTCAAGGCCCTGGGTTAGAATGATTTCTCCGCCCGGCCTCCCCGCATGGTGGAAGGTCACCTTTCTACTCTGGGAGCACATAGGCAACTTTTTTGAGTGAAGACCCCGGTTATTAGTTGTTTTCAGACAAGTAACCAGCAGCAGCTGGGAGAGGATTCAGTTATGCTGATGGCCCTCTCTCTCTCCCTCTCTCTGCTGTTTATTCAAGTATCAAGCTATGTGCCACCGAGATGACATTTGAATCCCCCAGGGTGCTAAACTAATAGGCGGGTTGACCATTAAGAGGTCATGACCCCAGCTCTTATCTTTGGTGCAGGCCCGTGTAAAGTTGGCAATTGATACCACAGTCTGCCCCACTGGGGGCACCTTCCTAGAAGCCTGGAACTGGCGGAATAAACTGCGATGCGACTTCCACTTGCCATGAAAAACATCCTTGAAGCAAAGCGCCTCATGCTCATGAAACCACTTCTTGAAGCTACGGGGTTACTGCGTTGGAATTTTAGTGTGATCATTAATCACTTAATGATCACAGTCCATACAATAGTTGTATTAACACATTTAGCACAGTGATATGAGCTTTAATATGCTAAGAAGGGGAGAACAATTCTTGCCACTTTGACTGGGCAGGATAATAAGAGGTTAATTATACCACCTCGGATACATTCGTTTCTACGTAGCCCTGAACAATTTGACTCATCCTACCAATATACTCCCTCACAGAAATTCCCTGGAAAGTTGTTGTGGTGTCTTGCCAGCTCTATCAGATAAGCTGCCCAGTGGGGGGGAGGCGGAGGAGGGTGATGTCATTGTGAGCATGATGTCAATGTGGAATGTCGGCAGTCAGGATTTTGAGGATGGCTGGTGGTGACCAGTAGATATTCCTGGCCAGTTCCTGTCGGATTGTGGGGTCCAACTGAATAAAGTACTTACCCACTTTCTTCTGCGTCCTAGTCAGATTAACATTGTAAACAAGCAGGTCAGTTTGCAAACCCGCCGGGGCCCTGCACTGTCCCCGGGCCCCATTGGGACCTGGAGCAGACTGCCTAAGAAGACCCCAGGGGTTGTTCAGTATTTAAATCAGGCGATACACCCTGGTCTAAGTCTAGTATGCAGCGCACAGCTGAAATGCGTATTTTATTATGTCTATAGGTTCAATATTTTGAGCAATATACCACTCATATCACACCCCTTTTCAAATACCCCAGGTCCCAGTGGACCAGGAATCAGGCTGCTTGGTAAAGGTAATATTTATTTATTGATTTAAAATTAAAATCAAACATATACTTTTAATAGGGAGCAGCAATCACCAATGTGGTGACAATAACAGATTAAAAGGTCTGAAATGCATTTAAATCCACTCTTTAGCAACACAAATATAAAACACCAGAGAAAACAACACTTTTGGCTTGTTTGGAAAGATAGCACTTAAGTTAGGATTTCCCCCTGCAATATTCCTCAACCCAAAAATAAACAATTCTAGATAGATATAGGGAAGAAGCAGGTAATCAGGAATAGAAAACAGAATTTGAATCCAGCCTTCCCTCTCCAAACAAGAGACAAAACGGATTTGAAATCTTATACTTTTAAAATGACATTCGGAAATGGCTGTGTAAAACAATGAATGTGTGCTAAATCCTTAAATCCGTACAAATTTCTATGGGAGCAACATGGGAAAGATACTAACAATCATGAGCTATAGTATGAGCAAAAGTAAACACTTTGAATCTGAATGCAAGGTTGAAAATAATTTAGAACAAAATTCACACATGTAAAACTTTGCAAAATTGCAGATTCCCACCTAAAATTAACCAAACGGTTTTGAAGAAAAACTGGTGAAATACACTGTTTTGGAGTGCAATTATTGGGTTGGGGTGTAACTATAGGTCTTAGGTACACTCTGGAATTGAAATGAGGTCTCTAGCTAAACTGAAGAAGATATGCAATGTTGAATGGGAGGCGTTTTTAGAAAAATCGGGTGGTGAAAACAGAAAAGAAACTTAGTTTGGAGAAGAAAATATTTACTATAGTTTTACTCTCGGACTAGAGCATTCCGGCTAGAATACCAAGGAGGGACAAAGTAAGCTCTGGAGTTGATTCATGACTTCAACACCAAATCCCCAGTAAAAGCCCCGGCAGAACCAATCGGATCACTCGAAGTAGGATGGATAACTTAAGATTTACACAAGATAAAAATGACTAAAGAAATGGTGCTTAGCAAGATAAATCGAGGACAGCATGGCAATAAGGATTCTGACAAAGTTTACAAGTTATTAAGGTAAGGATAGGATGGTTTAGAGATGGGGATAGGACAAGGCAAGGCAAGGTATGCTATGGTTTGCTATGAATCCTATTAATACTTACAGTCCACTTTAATTTAGGATTTTGGACCGTCAATAGTTCTGGTCATCACACGGATCGGGTATAACCAATGACAGCTGGTCAAACTGGGCGGAAGAGGATCAGGTGGGAGGTTCTGGTCAATGGACTGCACTGGACTGGCCCTTCTGATGACTGGAGATCAGTGGGATGGCGAGTTTTCAGCAGGCCTGCATTTAGTTGCAGCAAGCCAGACTGGATCAGGATGCTTCCCTTGGGTTTTGGGATTTTTAGAATTTGGGGCCTAGCTGAAAAGGAGTTCAGCAATGCATAGGCATTGGCTTTGCAATGAATATCTGGAATCAGGATCAAGTAGGATGAAGAATTCAGGAACAGGACGCCACGCAGGAAATCAGGAAGAAAGTCAGGAACCAGTATGTGTGTGTGCTGTCAGGTTCCCTTATTTATCATGCCAAATGACATCACTAATGTATATGGCAGGGGCAGGCTTACTGTCCACACCCATAATGCTAGGATTGGGTAAGAGCATAGTTTCCGCCTTGCTCTTCACTGATTGGATCACAGAACAGGATATCATGTCTATGGTGTTACTTTTACAATGTCTAGAAACCTCCCCTAGCTCTTAGAACCAAAATCTAATTTTACCACAAATACATATTTATACAGTGATAACCTCTGAGAAAATCAGATACACAGGTTACATATTTTGTGGGTCATATTTTAATCCAAACCACAAGTCTGTGGGACCTGATTTAGCCTTTCTGCTACATTTTGGCAATTTTAACCATGAAAGATTTGGCCTGAAATTTGCCAACTTTGTACACAGATGTGCATTTACCCCTGGAATGTGTGTACAATATGTTAAGATCACAATATCAATACTTTCCCGACAATCTGTTATTCTTTACAACTTCTGTTCCTTATGCAGTAGTGAGTTCTACCAAGTCTTCACAGAAAAAGCATAACATTGGGCCTCATTACAGGTCGGGCAGTCCGAAATTAACAGTGGCGGTAAACCCGCCGCCACTGTTAATTCCGGACCGCCGGATCCCGTGTCCTGCAGGCGGGAGATGATCTTCCCGCCAGGTCTGACCTGGCGGGTTGAACACCTCCCGCCTGCTGGCGGACGTGGAAACACCGGCACCATCACGAGATGGTGCCGGTGTTTCCACTTCCCCATTCCCATTAAGTCCTATGGGACTCAATGGGAATGGGGATTTACCGAATTCCGCCTCCGGAATTCCCGGGAAACCAGGGCTGTAATGCCCTGTTAATTCCGGGAGTCACGGAGGCGGAATGGTAATACGAGTCCGGCGGTAACCAGGTGGTTTTACCGCCTGGTTACCGCCGGACTTGTAATGAGGCCCATTAGATTTAAAACTACCAACTTTCATATTTTTCCTCATTGTGGCTGGAAAGTTAAATGTCTTGAAAGTACAGTTACAAAATAGGCTTTTTAAAACCTACAGGAAGTCTGTTGTCACTTATCAGGTTTTTTTTTCTTTTCCCCATCTGCAAGCAAATGTCAATTCCTTTGAAGCAGGATGAGGGGCCTCTCTTTTGACTGAAGTTTCCTGCCCCTCACACTTGACAGGTGAGAGTCTTAATCTGCTATTGTCTCAGCCTGGAGCAAAGACGAATGTCTGATGACGACTTGGGAAGTCCCATTGTCTTGGGTATTCAAAGCCTCCAAGCTAGCTATTAGCCTTTCCTGTGCTAGCAGTTTATGAGGTGTCACCCTTTCTCAGGGTTAGCACTGGCAGTGCAAGTTATTTTTGTTGTTGTATAGTTTACCAACTTATCCTGGGTTTAGCTTTTATTTTCTCATTTTAAATCTTTACTTGCAACCTATGGAATTAAAACAGTTTATAGAGTACTTTTACCAGCAAGAAATATTTTTACATTTCCAAATGAGCATGCCTTTACACAACAATGTAGTTTTAAATGGTCGATTTTGCTCTTCATTCAGGAAAAAGCACATTTAACTCCTTTCTTTAAATTTGGTTTTCATCTGCAGCAAATACACACTTTGTACAGCTCTAGTTCTTTCCTTGAGTGCTGGAGTTGTTTGCAGCATGGATACATGTATCAGGCACCTGTTTAGACTCTTTCTCTTACAGCTGATTCTTTAGATACACTTGCAA
Organism: Ambystoma mexicanum; assembly: GCF_040938575.1. NCBI lineage: Eukaryota > Metazoa > Chordata > Amphibia > Caudata > Ambystomatidae > Ambystoma > Ambystoma mexicanum. The sequence continues at coordinate 265,774,315 of NC_090939.1, read as the reverse complement.
AGTTTTAGCCGCGTTTCCCATGTAAAATGAAAACACAGTCCCTGGTTGCTTTTCCACAGATACGTTTGACAGGAGCTGTCATTCAAATGAGGCTCGGTTCCTCTGAGACCCAATGGATGATCCTGGGCATTGCAGGGCCCTTTAATCACAGTGATTCAGGAGAAATTGATGAATTTAGCACCAAGCAGCACTTTTAAGATTCGGAAAGTGTCATTTTAAAGAGGCATTTTGGGTTTTCAGCACAATAATGCTGCCTCTTTCACTCCACTCTATGTTAAATGTTGCAGAGCACACTGGCACATCCCTGCAGTAGGTACTCTGTTTCACCCCACCTGAAATGGGGTGGCAGGGTGGTGCAGCCATTTTCTGATTGTTACAAACACGCAGTTTAGAGATCTTGGCGCACACAGGAGTCAGCACGGCCATTTCGTGGTGTTTCTTGCACCAATGCAGTAAAGTGATGTAGCATAGCACAGCTGAGTGGGTCAAAATATCCCACAGGGTGCAGAAACAGCCATTGATGCAACACTGCATGTGGAGTCCTGTTGTCCTCGTACTCTGCCAGTCCATCTGTGGAGCACCTCCTGGAGTATCAGTGACTGCCCAAGCAGCTGAGATTGAGGAGCAGGGGGCAGAGGCATGGATCGGCAGAGAGACAAAGTCAGCAGGGCCGCAAGTCGAAGGTTGTGTCCTTGTCTGACAGAATGCTATCTGTGAGCACAGATAATCTGAATTTTAATTTTTTTTATCAATAAAATGATGCAGGTAACTGTCTCTGAAATTAGGTCTGCTGAGACTCCCTTTTTATAATTCTAAAGGCTAGAAACACATTGTGCAGTGAGGCTTTTCCTTAACTCACACAGATAACATATCATTGAATCGCTGTGGCAGCAAAGGGATAGGAGCTGCTGGTCAAGCTGGCACTGCTACCAGCACGCAGAGAAGAAAATCACTTGGCTCAAGAAAAAGGCTTCAGCCTCCCTAACCACTGAATAACAGTATGGCTGAAATGGCAGAGTGGTAGAATGGTTACCTCCCACATAAACAACCCCAGTTCAATTCCCCACTAAAAATACTGTGGGTGAACTGAGTCTAAATTACTGAAATAACATCTACAACACCATGGGGAAATAAAATAAAACCTTCTTTGATGACACAAGAGGAACACAGAGAGCCATACCTATCATTTACCCAGGAGGAGCAAATCAGATAAACTGAAGCGGAGCTCTTATATAGGAGAGTTAATTGGAATTCTTAATTGATCCAACTGTTATTCGAACTAACCAATAGGAGAAGATCTACCCGGGTACTATATGACGTAAGCACTACTTCTACCAATGGTGAAGCTGGACAGTTCATCCAATCAGTAGTCGGCTAAGGGGAGAAAGGACTGAATGAAAAGGAGTTCCAGCTCAAGTGCAAGTTGTCTCAGTTGATGAATGGTTCCATGTCTTGCTGGTTAAGGGACACCTGCGGAGAAGAAGCAGGGGAAAGGAGGCTACCTTGTGCCTGGTAGCTACCCTGCTATGGTGAAGAGGGAAACCTGAGAGAACCCAGAGGGTGGGAGGCCTGCACCCCCCTGATCAAGGAGCCCAGAGAAGATGGAAGAAAGGCAGGCTGTGCTAGCCTGTGGAAGGGGCCTAACGTTCTGTGGGCAGCCTGACTAATCCTGGGGGCAAGCAGTGAGAAGGGGTGAGCCCAGTACGGAGGAGTCACTTAAGAGACTCATCCCCTTTGTTAACCTAAATGAGTGAAGATACCCCAAGAGAGTGGGTCAAGAATCAAGAGACCCCCCAACCCCAGAAGAGGGGGGGAATGAAGACGCCCTGCAACAGGGATACAAAAGAGAAATTCTTTGAGTTGAGTGAAAGATTGGGTGAAGCTCTGGAGGCTCCGGGGTGGGGTAAACAAGTGAAAATGGCACCCTGCAGTGTCAAGATAAAGAAAGACTGAAATACCGCAAGTAGGATTTTATTTGGAACTACATTTGAAACATTTAGCCATTTCAGTGGCGCCTGAAGAACTTTATATCGAGGCGAGAAAACCTGGAACAGAAGCAGCAATCAAGCATCTTTTTAGTTGTTAAACTCTTTAGAATTATGTGTGCTAGTTTTGCTATACATGTGGTAGGCTAGTATTTAGGCTAGCAACTTTGTGATTTGAATTCATATTGACAAGAATATCTTTCCTTTGACCCTTTGAGTTTTAGAAAAGGAAACTTAACACTTTGAGTTCAATTGTATTATTTTAGTTTATTTTCTTTGAAGCTGTCACACTAATTGTAAAAGAATATAATAACAATCTATGAACATGGCGTCTCTGAGTTCTACTTCTGGTTTCCCACAACACCTATAGCTTTGCTGAGCTTGTCAACTGACCCCTCTCCACTGCATTGTGGCTTGACAACATGGCATTCACAAAGTGACGTGCATTCCTGCCAGCAACTCTTGGAACCAAACATCCAGTACGTCAGGATCTACATTTAACTATGATCAATTCTGAATCACAATTAAGTTATATAATTGTGTGCCCCAGGATCTGGTAGCAGGTGACAAATCTAAATATTAGCAATAGATTGCTATTGCATGGTGATCTCTGGGACTCCAAGGCTATAGTGGCTATAACCTAGTTATGTCATTTTACTACCAGCTTGGTTTGTAGTGACCCTTCTGATCAGCAACTCCTGTGTTTTCACTGACTGGGACTGAGTTTCTCCCAAAACAAACCATTTATGCTTTGTCCCAGCAAAATTCTCTGTAATCACTGGAAAAGGTTGTCACCTCTCAAATAGGCACAAACTTCCACCATGGTGCAGGGAGACGCCCAGTGCTTCAAGGGCAAACTCTGCCAGGCCAAAGTAAGTCCAACCAGGTTGTTAACTACCAGAGAGCCATTGATGTAGGCAGACAGAGGAAGGGGGCTGAGTAGAGTAGCCCATGATAGGGTTTTCCAGTTAAAGCAGTTGGAGAGAGATCCACCATCTTGGTGTTTCCTAGGACTCCCAAACTTCCTGTCCCCTACATGTTTTCTGCAGACAAATGCACTCTGTGTATGACATCACCAGGCAAGAAGATACTGAAACTGTGGCCTGGATAGGACCCCTTGCAGAAGTCTAGAAGGGAACCAATCTGCTATGGCTGGTTGTTTGTACAATGGGATATGAGGTCCTTAGTTCATTCATCTTTGCACACTTGAAGAAGGATTAATCTGAAACCTAGTTGGGCGTACAGGCTGCTCCAAAGTCCTATTCCGTAGTGGTGAAGTCCAGGATTTCTAGGAAAGAGGTATGCTCTTTCCCCTTAACAAGGCAAAATTTGGGTGACAAGCAGTTAGACAATGTCTACTTGCAACCATAGTCCTTCTCATTGGAGGTAGCAGCCCCTACCAGTGCTCTCCAGAACCTTCCTGGGAATGGCAGTACAAGGACTACCCTTATCCTTGGAGAATCTGAACAGGGTTTCCCAGCAACCAAGAACCAAGGAAGGGACTCCTGGCTCTCTCAGCATCTCAGAAGTGATTCAACAATGGTTTGAGCACCTTCAATTCCACCCAACCTGCTGCAAGGGAGCCGGCAGAAGTCATCTTTGACTTCAACTGCCTCACTTATCTCCAGGCTTCATTCCACTGTCTCCACATCCAAGATTAGCATCGTCTAGTGCCCCGAACTCAACACTGCCTGGTTGGTTACCAGCCTCTTAACCCCTGAGCAATCGTCACTGAAATCCACTGCAATACTAATACGCTATATTGAGCCAATCAAACCTCAAGCCAACAAAGGTAAGTCTTTGCTACTTCAGACCTGAGGCTGCCAAGAGTTTCAGACATGATACTGCCTGCTGTTGTGTAGTGTTTGCAACCTGCAAACCATCACCAATGCCGGACCTCACTGCATCATTGAATCCAGTTGACTGTGCTCCCTCACTGACTCAAGCCCCGCTCAGTTAAGAAAGTGCCCATACTCTGGTTAAACACAGAAAAGCCTGCAAACCAAGAGTAAACATACTGGTAGTGGTCACGTCTCCCTGGCCTGCTTCAGAAGACCATAGTAGCTCAAAAGGCCCCACTCTTCCCTTTTTTTAAAGAGTAATCTGTAACCATCCTGCACAACAACCACTTGGTAAATAGCGCTAGAGCCTGCTAGGTGCGTTTTGGAGGGATTTATATTTGTTTTTACTATGATTTCTAGTCTTTTTTTCGAGCTGGTTTGCTCCTATAGTGCCCTGTCTTTGTGGTCTAGTTCTTTGTTTCTGGTTTTCTTCCTTTCCCCTTTCTACCCCATAGCAATTGGTTGTGGCAGTCAGGTGTCCCTGTCCCTCTGTCTTTGCAGCCTTCTCTTACTGCTTTCCTCTGACTTTCCTGATAGTAATCTGTAGCCATCCTGCACTGCAATCACTTGGTAAGGAGTGTTAGGGCCTGCTTGGTGCCTTTAGGAGGGATTTATGTGTTTTTACTTTGATTTACAATCCGTTTTTTGCCTGTTTGGTGTCTTTTGGAGGGATGTATATGTGGTTTCCTTTTGGTTTTCAATCTGTTTTTTGAGCTGGCCTGCTCCCAGTGTACCCTGTCTTTGTGGTCTAGTCCTTTCTTTGTTTCTGGATTGCTTCCTTTCTTCTCCCATCCTCCATTTCTTAAGCACCGCTCCTGGGGCAGCTTTGCCCGGGCAGCCTGCAAAGGGCACAGGTTAAGGGCGTCTTCCCCAGGACGCTTCCACCATCCCTGTATGCCTGTTTGTCTGGCACCCTAGCCCTGCCAGGTGCTCGCTATCCATCTACAACTACTTCCAGGTAATGGATGCCTTCATTGAATCTTATTATTGTGCCACACCTGCATAGTGCTTCCCAATGTGTTCCAACAGGGGGCTTGTTACCTTAAATCTCACCACTTTTTGCATTACACCCACCAGGGTGTCCCAAAAGTGGTACCCAATTTTTTATTATGACGCTGCGTGGGTTGCACCACATTTAAGTTTTGCCACTGCATAAGTTTGTTAATGCCGTTTTCGAATTTAGTAACACTAGAATTGAACTGAATTGGTTAACACTGCTTTTGAATTTAGACACACTAGAATTGTACTGAGTTAGTTAACGCTGCCCTTGAATGTAACCACCCTGAATTGCAACCCTCTGTGCTTCCTGCCCACGTGCCCACTCTCTTCCTGATAGGCTCTTGCTCCAGGAAGCACAGCATTTAGCAGAGAGCCCGAGGGCAGCCTTGCCTTGGCAGCCGGCAAAGGGCAAAAGGCAAAGGACACCCCCCCACTCCCCAGGGCACATCTTTCGCCTGCAACAATCAATAAGGTGACAGGATCGTGGAGAACAGCCAGCGCTGTATTTCTGAAATCGTGTCCCTACATTATTGTGACCATTTAACATAACTGTGGTGCTACCATCCTGTTGAACCCAAGTGATCTCTGTAATTTGCCACTGCTTTAAAATGTGCGGCGCCCTGACGTCAGCCATCGTATTGAATCAAGGTGCCTTTTAATTTAGCATTGCATTAGAATATAGCTTTTGTTTAGAATTTAGCTGGATATTTGAGTTAGCTACTGCTTTTTAATGTAGCGAGACATTTGAGTTAGCCACTGTTTGTAAAGTTAACTGTGCATTCTAGAGTGTAGCCATTGTATTGAACCCAGGGGAATTTTAGAGTGTAGCCATTGTTTTGAATTTAGGTGAATATTAGAAGGCAGCCAACGTAATGAATCTAGGTGAATTTTAAAGTGTAGCCAATGCATCGAAATCTGTTGCATTATACAGTGTAGCCAATGAATTATGTAGGTGCATTTTATATAGCCAATGTGTAGAATGTAGCCGCGCTTTGAATTCAATCCCTTCTAAATTCAGCTGCCTCTATGCAACCAAGAAACCAGCCAGAACACACTGGTACATATCGCACTCATGCTTATGGAAACTAGCCAAAGGCACGGCTACCCACCCGCACGCATCTGCTATTATACACTACTCCAAGACACATTGCACAACACTTCTGCCTTAAGAATGCAGCTATCTCCTATGATAAGACTCCGGTCTAACTGCACACATAGTGACGCATTCTAATCTCCTCTGATGAATTTTACGTACCTGGGCTTCTTTCCCCCCGAAGATGTTCAACCTACAGCGCGTTGAGACCTTACCAATGGTGAAAGGCATTATACAAATGACAATTACAACACAATACATCTCCAGTGACTTTGACAGTGCTGATGACAATATTGCTTGTGCACTCCTGTCTTCAAACCCAGAGTGCCCTTTTATTTCAAAGTCTGCATTCTTTGTGTTTTCCCTTAGAGGGGTGGGTCACTAGTGTTTTTATTAGTTGTCTGTTCTTTATAGTGTAATGTAAAGTATTATATTCTCATAGAATGTTGGTTGGACATTCTTTAATTTTGGTATCACAGTACAGTTGTTATTTGGTCTGCTTTTGTACCAGGTCACACCCCACCTGCAGCACACAGCCTGACTGCGGCCTATGCTACCCCAAGAGTCAAAGGAAGTTTACCTGTTGGGTTGTATCTGTTTAATCTTTATGATTGGGATGACTGCTGGATGAGTAATAGTGTGGGGATGAGTAGGAGTTTTATTTATCACATATCCCTGTACTCCTTCAGAGAAGTAGTAATTTTGCCACCTCCCCCACCCCCTGTGTTCTCTGTGCCCATTCAGTGGGTACTGCTCATGGGAAGGATAAACATGGTGCCCTATGCTAATCTTTGGGCAAGCACTGAGGGAGATTTAGTTGCAGAGAGAGGACTTGACAAAAGAGAGGCCCGGAATGCCTCTAAATCAATCCCCACCAGCACCATAAATTGGTTGCCACACTAGAGTAGGCCTCCTTAGATATTGGGCCGTGTGTAAATAGTTTCTAACCCACAGTCTTCTTACCAGTGGGGATGAAAAAAAGCTTTTCTTACTTCTGCATCCTTGTCATCTTAACGTTGGTGACCTTGTACCCTAACAGGGACAGGGTTAAAGTATGAAGAATCTGCTACACATTCCCTGTTTTCTTGCCACCTCATGGAGATTCACCAGGCCCCTGGGAGGACCTCTTCATGATCTGCTTGGATGTGTGCTCATATAACTGTTTGCCAGACCCAGAACCAATGTCGGAGGCAGGAGTAAGGCCTGTTTGTGGCTGGTGAGGCGGTGAACATGTAGGATTGCTCAGTGAAAAAACTTGAGGAAAGCAAAGAAAAAAGGCAGGAAAACACACACAGCTGGTGATTCTAGGGTTTTCACTTTTACTTGCAAAAAAGTGGAGGAATATTGTGGGCAGAGAATGTTTTGGAGTGCAAGAGTCTAAGGTTACAGCAAAAGCATAGACAATGTTGCAGATGACTTAAGAGCATTTTTGGCTAAATGTAATGTCACGGGAGTCATGGACTAATAAGGTACAAGAGCATGATGAAGCCGTCCAACAAGAAGATCCAGGAAAGACTGTGTTTGGCAAAGAACCAGACATTTTAAAATACACCAATTATTGAAAAGGGGTGGAAATCACATTGAAATGTGTGACTTGAAGTAATTCAACAGGTGAGATCTAGAAAGGTAGAAGACAAGGGGAAAATGGTATGTTACCAGTATGTGCATCCCGTCCCTATTGCACCATCACAAGAGGGTCCGATGGTGAAAGGGGTATACAAGAAATATAACAAGCAACATTTTGGTGGGGTATGCAAAGCTGGTGATAAGCAGGAGAACAAGGGTGTGACGAATTGAGGGAATTCGTCCCTTCTCCCCTAGGGGGAGCCCACCCCTTGTGAGACTAGAGAATTGAGTTGCTCTGCAACCTCCTCGCTATGGGTTGAGGCATGTGGGACCTCAATGAGAGAAACCCTCCCTTTGGGGACAAGGACTTCCGTTCCAGTGAGGAACTCCCTGATGGCCTCCAAGTGGTGGCATATATGGATTTATACAATATACCAAACTATTATTAAACTCCTAAAGATAATATGAAGTTATATTATGAATGGCAAGACATGGAAGATATCCCTGTAAATTCAAGTGTCTAATGGACTGCAACAAGGAAGCTGAAAATGGATGCATGATCAACAAGTAAGAGAGAAGAGGCTGAGAAAGGGCAACAACCAAAGAGATGCAAGGAAAGCTCCCTGTGCCTAATGGAGTGAAAGGAGGTGGGGCTGTGGGAGAACGCAGTACAAACGTGCAACATAGCCAATCCAGCATGGATCCAGAAACGCTGAGCAACAGGCGTGCAACAGTGGAAGAAAGCCAATCAAGGCGGAGGAGAAAGAGTGGTGGTGTGACCACGAAATCAGAGTGGTGGGCAGTCTGCCCGTACAACAGAGCAAAGCCCATCCAGGGGGGGTAAGCAGCTCCCAGTCTGAGTCACAATCCTTGTGATGTCCCAAAGACAGGAATGGCACATCCAGGAAGGAGACGCTATGGAAAGCAAGCCGTGGAGCGGCAACGGGCCGGAAAGAGAATCCAAGGGTCATCAGGTACTGCCGATGTTGCCCCGGAACTCAGAAGGTAAAACGGGGAATGGGAATATCGACAAGCCAAGCAGGACTCATTATAAGTTAATAGAAACTCGTCTCAGTACTAATGAGAAAACTATTGGAAATAATCCAGTGAAACAGAACTGTTTGAATGAAATAAGAAGAAATATGAAAACCATAGAGTGGCAAAGAAATCAAATTGGAGGCTTATATTTGAGGTATATTTGGGAAAAAGGGAAGCCCAGCCATGTCTCGAAGATGAGAAAGAGAGAACAAGAAAGAGAGATATTTGGGGAGAACAAACATGTGAAGCCAGGAAACCTAAACTCATACATGATACTGCAGCTTGTGAATGGGGAAATTGTAATTGGAACTTGAGATACTATAAAAAAGAGAAATAGAGTGTAACAGAGATTCAGGAACCCAGAAATGTGGAGAAAAGAAATGCAAATAGACTTAAGCTAACCAGGAAGAATAGGGACAAGGGACATACCAGTCCCCTAAAAGAAGTGCAAAACATGATACAGTGGATGACAATAGGCTATTTGCATATGGTGTATTGAATAGAGCAAGGCAAGTGAGACCAGGAAGAATAAGGAGAAGGGAATTGTTAACCCCTTAATAGAACTGCAGAACCTGATATAGTGAATGACAAGAGACTATTTGTATATGCTATATTGAATGGAGTAAGAGAAGATAAAACATTTGACAAAACACAAGCAGCAGAAGAAGGGAGTAATTCACCTGACCTTAGTTATGATACTGGTAGGGTCAGATAGCTTAGATTTGGACAGAGGACGGTTTTGTTTTTGGACATTCATCCTGACTGCGCACCTTAGCTATTAAGGTCAGCAGGGAACACCCCATAGTTATAGGGGGAGAGAGGCTTTATTTTACTTAAAAAAAACTTCACAGTAAGAACATGCCTTTACCACACCCATGTTCTTCTGATCCTCCACAAGGGGAAGACATATTTAAGTAATGTGGGGGAGTAATGTGTGGGTGGATGCTGGCTCAAAATAATGTAGCCAGGTGAACTTATAAATATAGGTAAGAAATATAGGTCCCTCAGATTGCTCAGGTCGAGTCACTAGGGCAAGCTGCATCTAGAATTGAACCAGTGACACAGGAGTAAGTGCAAGCAGTAAACATGGGTCACTAAAGAGGCGATGGGACTGTGTTCTAAGGTGTTCACAATCTGCATTGCCCAGTTTAAGGGGTTTTAAGCATAAAATAATTCTGAAACAAAATTTGGTGTCTTTTGTTCATAAAGTGTATATGGGAGCATTTGCAATGAAGGACAAGCTAGGGTTAGAGTTAGGTAGGTTCTGCAAATAGAGTGTAGTGACCCTCAGACCGGCTGAACAAATTCAGATGTGCATTGATTTAAGGGCTGTTATCAAGGCAATGTGGGCAGATCGCCATCCAATCCCAAACATTAATGAGATATTACCTACAATGTGTAAGACAAGTTGGTAACACCAGATAGTACGCACTGAGAGTCAAGACCCTTGGCCATGCTTGTTACCCCATTAGGGGCATACGGTTATAAGCACATGCCATTTGGTTTGCTTCTGCTTCAGTAATTTTCCAGTAGATAATGGTACATTTGAATGAAATCTTGATTTAAGCTGAGTCCGTAGTGAGCATGATGCATTATTTCATATTGTGAAAAAACCTTTCATCAGTAGGCATGATGTGTGTATTTAAAAATGGCAAATTAAGATCATTCTATAAGATCTGAAAAGGAGGTGTCGAAGTTGAGCAACATTTCGGGATCGAAATGGAGATGCTTGTGCAAAGAAACACTGAAGAAAATGCAAAGTCATTTTACACTTGTAAAGATGTTGTCCCGCAAGTAGACAAAGTAATCCTGAGGCTGGCTACGTAGTGAATAGATTGCGGCGATGCACCAATGTATATACATAGAAATATATTTAGAATCTGGATGTTACACAATGCACTTTAGCAAACTTGAACCCAGTCAATGGAAAGGGCTTGAGTGTGGCACGGTTGGAAAATAGCTGATGGCAAAGGAGAATTCAAGAAAGGCTGGCTGGCCACCGTGATCCTGGTTGTCTGTTAAGAAGTTACATGAACATGAGAAAGAAACAAGCCTCTGTTTGAGGTGGAATTAAAAAACACTGAGGCATCAAGAGTTCATCATGTAATAGTATTATATGCAACAAAGAGCTCGAAAATGTGGTCTTCAGTCACATGGTCAGAGCGAAACAGAATGTGGGTCGACCGAAACCAGAAGATAAGACCATGCTACACTCCCTTTTATTCTCAGGCACAGAGAGCTTCTACAAGGCCAAGTTCAAAGCCTAATTGAATGGCAGACCGCAGGAGTGAAGATAGATGTTGGGCTAATTGGGTGGGGAGGCATGACCAAGCCGACCCTACCAGCACCTAGGGTAACCAGCTTGCGTGCTGCTAGCAAGTGGAATATTCCAGAAGGTTACAAGCGTGCCAACCAATTATAGAGGGCCATGTACCAAGGAGCCCTATAGTTTGTGTAGCCAATAGATCGTTGTGTATTTTGTGACGATGAAGATGATTTACACTAGAGGAGGGCTTAGTTGTTCACCTGATCTTAAAGACCCAATCACAACCCCTGTCAGTATGGAATGTATACCTAGATGTTCCCTTTAAGCCTATCACAACCCCGAGTAGGTTTTTTTAGTTTGCCACGTAGTGAGACGTCAATGATGAAAAATGTTTACTATATAAGAATGTTTATTCATGTAACACGTTGAGAGATCGTATTGCGCAACTTCCATTGATGTCCGTTGTAACTCCCTGTTTTAGATAATTGCTAATAAAACAGTCGTAAGTTTTGCCAACTTCCTGAGTCGGTTTGATTATTGATGTATGAGTAAGTTCTGCATCCCCATCCATCTCTAAGTATCGCTACCTCATCTTAAAGGGCTCCAGGGTTCACATGGTAGCAGAAGTAGGATGGTTAAAGACCCATCGACCCAGGAGGCTTTTAAGGGTCTTGGAATGTCAGATGTCATCTGCCATTTAGCTGGAGGACCGCAAGGCTTCCTGTGGATATTGACTGAAAAAGTTCTTGCAAGACATAAAGAGATAGGTGGGGTGGGTCCCTCTTTCACAAAATCCCCTCCTGGTTCCTACGGGGAGCTGAGCAGACCGAAAGAGACGGTGGCTGGTTGAGAAGGAGACGATCGCGAGGGTCAGGAGCTGAAAAGCGAATGGTGGGTAGATTGAGAAAGGTGGCCAACAATGAATGAGCATTGTGTGGGGAAAATTATAATGGGAAGAAAGTAACAGAGGGTTGGTGGGGTACTTAGTTAATGACGAAGAGCGTCACATAGAGATATATATGACGAGGAGCGTCACAGATTAAGCCCATAATCCTACATTCAAGGAATGTTTAGAAGGAGTTATTTCAAAATCCAAGTGGATACATAGGCAACAAGCGAACAAGATTTGCTAAAGGGAATAACTCTCACCCCCCTCTGGGTATTTTTAGGGGCAAGAACAGCAGCGAGGAGCGCTGAGAAGAAATATATGTTGGGGCCGGCCAGTTTTTTTGTTTGTTTATTGTATGTACTTTATGTGTAAAGGAAACAATGAGATGTCGAAGAGCGACAAGTGATAGATTATGTTAAAAGGAATGAGAGTAAAATATTTATTTATTTAGTCATTGATGGTATTGACTGAATAGGTATTGAAGTAAAGTGAGACATAGAGGTTTGGAGCAGCGACGATTGGTGCACGCTCATATTTATTGGTTTCCTGAGAAGTATTTTTGTGTAAAATAACGGTAAGTATTGACAGTCGATTTGAGACTTGCCACAATGGAGGATGTTACTCCGCTTATGCACCTATGCAAACAGCTGCCAAAACACAATATAGTGCAGAATGGATTAAGGGCACGGCTGATAAAATGTTCATGCCATGGCCACAAAGGGATCACTGTCAAAAGGAGTTTTGCAACATATGACCACATACTTGCACGCTGTGTATATGGGAAAGAAATTGGAGAAAAGGTTAGCTAGCCTAGAGCTTTGGTAAATGTATCAGGAGGAATGGGAAGACCCGCCTCGTGAAGACTGGATGCTTAACCAGTGTAAAGAGGGGGGTGTTGAGCCTTCTGCTCCCCCTACTGCACCTGCAGTAAATGGCAATAGAACAAAAGATGAATGATTGAATCCATTAATGGAGCTTAAAGCAGTGACAGGATATAGTCATCCGATACATGAACCACCTGCTTATAGCAGTGATAAGAGCCGAGAGAGAATGCCAGAAAAGGATGTGATCTCTAAAGTCTTCCAGGACAAAGAGAAAAATGAACGGCCAAATGTGACTCTGGATATAGAACGGAAAATTAAGAGATGGAAAGGAGAAAAAGACAAAGCTGACGAGATAGCGCTCATACAGAACGAATAGATGGGTGGTCAGATATTGCTCAAACTAGATGGGAAAGCATTGAGGAAGTAAGGCAAAGGCAAGATCAAGATGAGCAAGATAAAAAACACAGGGAACGAGAGAAACTATTGAAAGAAGTTGAGTGTAAAATAAAAGACGAGAACAGATGTATCAGGAAGAACAGTTAAGAAAGGAAGAAAGAGTGGAAGAGCAAAGAACATATGATAACAGGCAAATAGAAATCGAAGAATGAGGTAGGCTATAGAAGAAAAGAGAACAGAAATTAAGAGCTAAAGAATGCAAAGACGCAGAGACGAAGATGTGCGTAGGGCAAATGAAAGGAGAGAAGTGAAAAAACAGGAAGAAGAGAGGGTTAGAGAAGAAGCAAGGAAATAAAGGGCATTTGATGAGGAAATTGAACGAAGAGAAGACAGAGGGCACGTGACATTGATCGCATCGAGAAAGAATGAATGGAACTGGGTCCAGTAGTATTATGGGAAGACATAGAGGAGTTTTTCCCGTCGCAAGAAGTGATACCTGGACCCTCTAGTGTAAACCTAGAGGAGAATTATGAGATAGGAAGTATCAGAGACAGAATCGAGAAGGCTTATAGGAGATGAGGACAAAAAGTGAATTGAGAAACAGAGGGAAAGACAATCGATCTGAAATTGCCCAGTCACAAGGCAAGGAGGGAGGCCTGTTTAGTCTTGAGCATAGAGCCCTGTCTTTGGACAGGCTGACTCTAAACAGAGACAAGAAAGAAGACAGCCATACAAGTTGGGGACAAGATATGTCAGATGAAGACAAGGAAACCTTCCGTGAGGATGAGGGTGTTGGTGCATGCGGTCCCGAGGGATGTTTACAGATTGATGAAGAAGTGAGGTGGTTGGATTTAGACCAGCCTAAAGAAATGACTCCAGAGCCTATGGTGTACCCAAAGCAACCTAAAAGGTGATCTCGTAGTGAGAGGGGGGAATCACCACCATATGTAAGCAGACTGAGGTCATTACCAGGAAGAAGGCGATCAGGAACCATTGTCCCTACTATGGATAGGCAGAAGATGGGAGCCGATTGCGATTTTGGGATTTCGAAAATTCCCCTTGATAGAAAAAGGAGGGGCCAGACCGCAGTATATCCCATGGCCCCAAATGGATAAGGATAATTTAAGAGGCAAATTGCCCAGTTTAACAGTGAGGTGGGGAAATGGATCTATGAATTAGAAAAAATGACACGAGGAAATACTTTAGCTATAGGGGACTTCAAGGGTCTCTGAGCAGCTATCCTTGGGGAAAGGGCTGACGACATTTGGACGAAAGCAGGATACTCAAGTGTCACAGCACAGGGCACAACATATGATGGAGCACCGTTTAATAATTGTAGAGCGGCAGTCTGGAAAGCGCTTAGAGTAGAATATCTTGATACGTCAGATATGGGTGCAATTATGGCACGTAAGATGCAGGAAGGCAAAGATCTGCTTGCTACATTCATAACTTTCAGGAACAGTGCTGTTTGGAAACTCGAGAGCCTTGGGGGAAATCAATACCTGTATTTTATCATATTTTCTGTCAGGGATTGCCAGAACAGGTACAGAGACAGTTCAAGAAGCTGGTGGGTATGGAAGCAAAGTCATGGCCAGAAAGATAACTGACCATTGTGCACCATTGCCAATTGTCAGGAGGAAAATCGAAAGCAGGAAGATGCTAGGAAGCTCGAGGAAGCTAAGCTAGTTCAGAAGAAACTGTCAAAATATGCTATACAAGGGGCAGTGTGACCAGTGGAGAGGGGATGGAGACACAGCAAAAAGCAGGGGTGCCGCAGGTGAATAATCAGCGAATGGAACAGTTATGATGGCAGTACTTACGCAGAGAGCCACGTTGGGGTACAAGCCCTTAGCATATTATAGTGGGATTTTGGACCCAGTAATGAGGGGTTACATCCCATGTGAACAATCTTTGGTAGCCGCCGCGTTCGCCATTGAGAGGTCTGCTAGCATAGTAATGGGGTGTTCCATGACGTTGTTTGTTGAACATGCACTATTTGCTGTTTTGGAAAAACCCAAAATACTCTGACATCTCAAAGAGCTTCTTCTTATGAGGGGGTCACATCGAATCCAGCGATTAAAATAGTAAGATGTAAAACAGTGAACCCTGCCACGTTTGTAGCTGAACCACTGGCAGAGGACGAGCAAGCACATGATTGCTCACATTATGAGGAATTTTATAATGAGATCCCAAGGGTGAAAGAAAACGCTTTGGCAGCTGGGGATATTCTTTTTATTAATCTTTAATGATCGATCAAATTGATGGGTAAAGACATTCAGGTGCTGCTGTAATAAGGCACAGAGCTGATGGGGAATTTGAAGTAATATGTGCAAGACTACCATCTCACTTTTCAGCACAGGGTGCAGAATTAGTGGTGCTAATTGTCGTGCTCGAGAAAAACGCATACCAGGAAGTAACCATGTACAGTCACTCTGCCTATATAACGTCAACAGTACACGCAGGGCTAGCATGTTTGAAATGGAGGGGCTACCTCCAGCAGGCGGCAATCCAGTGGAACACGCTGCTTTATTGGAAAGACTTATTAAAGCACTACAACTCCCAGTAGTCATCACAATAGTAAAGTGCGCAGAAATCGACCTGCAATAAATTGGCTGATACATGAAATATGCAAGCAGATTCGTTCACTGCCTGACACATCTCTTTGAACGCATGGATGGGTCTATAGAGTGAATATATTCACAATTTACTGGCGTTGATCTTTTACTATTTGCTGGAAGCACATCCTCATTTGGTTTGGCAAAAATACGACTCTTTTGTATTCATTCAGAATCCTATCAATCGTCCTGCAATCAACCAGCTGCTTGTGGAGCTTTTGGAGCAAATTCAGCAGTTGCCAGAATATTTAATGAGATTGTCTGATGAAAAATAATTTTTTCCTTTCTTAAAAGTAATCCCAGGCAATATGGGCAACATTGATGGTAACAATAATGTTGCAAACAACAAGAGAGCACCACGACGTGCAAGAAGCTGTTACTGTATAAAATTGACATATTGGTATATGATATACACATGCATTATGTTCATTGTCATTCTTCTCTCTCTCATGATACATACTGTCTATTGTGTAGATCCAAAGAGGGCAGTAGTGTCTGTAAATCTTCCTATGCAACAAGAAGGTACAGATTTGGCAATTCTAAGGCAACCAAGGCGTTATGTGATTGTGCCAACACCAGTAGCTCGTATAAAAGCACCCAGCTCTGTCACAAATGTTTCTGTTGGTCCCATTGAAATGATGTCCTTTTTTAACAGGCTCTATGGTCATATGATAAAAAAGAGGCCTAAGAGAAGTACAAGGGAGGATGATCATGATTTGAATGATTATCTAGACAGCACAGTACATTTGAGGAACAACATGTGGTATTAGAACATGAAAGAGTTGGGAAGGAGTACCCTGAGGAGGAATGCTATGTGTGTGCACTCCTGTCTTATAGTATGGGGAAGTTTAAGATATTCATAAACAGTGTGCTGCCTGGACATCTATTTCAATGGCTATCTCACATTGCACTCTGCCGAGCAAGAGGTCAGTTAATTGGCTGAACAGCCTCTTTAGTAGGGGCAATATAATGGACATCTCCAGACGAAGATGATTATGTTCAAGATACGAAGACAAGAGCAAGAGCCCACACCAGAAATCATGTGATAAGTGTCATGATGCCTACCTCCAAGGAGCCAGGTCCGACCCAGCAACCCCAGAGGCAGGCATCATTTTCCCCAGGGGAGTGCCAGCGGGCCCAAGCTGGGGCCCTTTGGACACAGTCCTGGCGCCTTAGGCGCCAGGCTCATGTTGGACCTCTGTCCTGGCGCCTTAGGCGCCAGGCTCATAAAGCTAGACATGTGTGCAAGTGTTTTAATGTGCACTTACCTGATGCAGACCATGCTGCCACATCCAGACCCTCTTGAGGCCTGAATGGAACCACTTTACCTGTGGGACTACTTTCCACCCGGGTGTGGTCGGGGAAGGATACATACCTAATCGGAGGAAGGATACACACTTGGAACTTCTTCCAAAGCTATTTAAACCACACCCGATCAGCAACTCACGCTTTGCGTTGTTCTGCTCCTCGCAGCTGGACGCTCACCGTGCCAGCTCCTGCATCTGGACCTCAGCCACGCCTGTCAGTATCCTGGGTCTCCTGCAAAGGGAGACAAAAGACCTTACCTGCTAAATCAGCACCACAGAGACATCACACCGACGATCCTGAAAAGGAAGACATCATTTTAAAAGCATTTCGCTACGATCGCTGCAATGCTGCATTTCACTCACCTTTCCTGGACGCCACCATCTTCAGCAGCGATCATCCGGATCCACAGCCACTTCCCAGAGCCTAGAGAGAAAGACAAGAACAAGGTGAGAGAAGGAAGGGAATAGGAAAATCTCAGTTTCCTTCTAAGTCTTACCTGTTGGGTCATTCCCATTTCATTTCGGGTCTTGCCGCTTCCAGGCATCCGGACCCCGGCCCCTATGGGGAAAAAAGACAAAGACATTGAATGAGCGAATGCAAAGACATTACCCGAGCGCTCATCCAGAACTTACCTGTCATTTACTGGAACTGCACGTTTCACTTCGGGTCGGCGCCATATCTCCGGCATTCCGAACCCCGGCCCCTAAGGGGAAAAAGACAATGAACATTATTCTTAAGCTTGGACTTTCGAACTTGCAACAGAACTTTTACAGAGCCTTACCTGAATAGTCAAGCTTACCTGAACTCCCATCAATCCTCAATCCAGTGAAGTAACTGAGTTTCAACGCGCCCCTGCATCAGAAGCAGGATGGAGAGCTCATCCTTCCTGACCCTAAGGTGAGACTTCACGGGGAATCGTGGAAGGGTATCGTGGAGGGTTGGAAGAGAGTGGGAGGCTTGAGCATAACTCAGTCAGTAGGTAATACTCCCTTTTCACGCACAGGGGAATATTCCTGCGAGCCGGAGAAGCCAGAGTAGAGGGGGCCCTTCCTGTCCATCTTCAGAGTCCTGCGCTTCACCATTGAAGAAGCAATAGCACTCGAAACCAGACCTGCGCCTCCGTGGGAATCAGGTGAGCGTTACAGAACGCGAAGCCTACCCACAATTTCCCACCCGGGCGATATGGAGACTTCCGAGACTGACCAGCTGGCCCAGCATTTGGGGGAATTACGGGCGGAGGTGCACTCAGCCCGCCAGGAGACTAACGCTCTCAAAAGAGAACTGATCTTATCCAAGGAAAGAACAGATGACCTAGCCAAAAGGTTATTACAGGCCCAGGCAGGGCACACTCCTTTACCTAGTTCCGGAGACATTTCCACATCAATGGGTTTGAGTAACCCGGTACAAATTAATCTACCTGGACACATGCCTTTGGCCCTGCCTGAACGTTTTGCGGGGGATCCCAAGAAATATGCCGTCTTTATGAACCAATGTCGTTTACACTTTCTATGCAGACCTGGAGCCTTCCCTAACGATCAGACCAAGGTAGCGTTTATACTATCTTACCTCAGTGGCAGTGCTGCCGATTGGTCTATTCCATTGGTAAATCAGGATGATCCCATTCTCCAGAATTTTCAGGGCTTCCAGGCCAGCATGGAAAGATTGTTCGCTCGACACTCTCAAGGACAGGTCCTTGATAACAAACTGCTATCCTTACGACAAGGTAATCAGGATCTTCTGTCCTACATTGCCACCTTTAACAGACTGGTTGTGGAAACTGGATGGCCAGAGAACAAAATGATCACATTGTTTCATCGAGGCCTGCGTGGAGAGCTTAAGGATGTTCTAGCTCAGATAGTAAACCCACCCCAGGTCTGCGCAGACTACATAGACTTGGTGGTTCAACTTGATCACAGACTTCAAAATAGAAAAGCAGATCGGTTCAAGTATGAAAACCGAGTACCGATCAAAACCCACGCTAACTCCAAGTGTACCGACGTATCTGAACCTATGCAAATCGGTGGTGTTAAAGGACCATTAACGCAGAAAGAACGAGAGAGAAGGCGGCAAATGCAACTTTGTCTGTATTGCGGTACTTCCGGTCACTTTCTTCGAAATTGTCCAGTTAAACCACTTAAGAAGGTGTTTGGAGCTACTGATAACGAATTATTGACACCTGATTCGGGAAACGACCTAGCCCGACAAGCGTAGGGGTCCGCTTGCCGAGCTTGAAAACTAACTCTTTGACCTCACATTTTGTCATGCCAATGGTGCTCGTGGACCCAAAACAGCCTCAGCATTGCATAAAAGCATACATCGACAGTGGAGCTATTGGAAATTACATAGACCGTGAATTGGCTTCCAGGATTAAGCTTCCTCTCCGCCCGAAAGTAACCCAAGATGTCATTACTACAGTAGATGGAACCGAAATAGCCTCAGGGCCTGTAACGCATTCCACTGTTGAAGTGACTCTGGTGGGTCAGGATGGACATCGGGAAGCAATCGTGTTTGATGTGATCAAGGCTCCACAATTTCAAGTAATTCTTGGAATTCCTTGGTTGGAAACACATAATCCCAGAATTGACTGGCGAGCAAAGAAGATAAGTTTTCCTGATTGTGAACCAACTTGTTATCCAAGAAATCCAGCTATGGGTCTAGCCTCAGCAACTTCCACCCCTGTACAGCTACCGTCAGAATACCAAGAATGGCAAGACGTTTTTCAGAAAGAACAGGCTAACACGTTACCTCCCCATCGGTCTTATGATTGCCAAATCGATCTGGTACCCAATGCTCAACTACTTTGTAGTAGGATTTATGCTCTTACGGAACCTGAGAACCTGCATTTGCGTCAGTATTTAGATCAGTACCTAGCCAATGGTTTTATTCGCCCGTCCAAGTCTCCTGTCTCTTCAGCTCTGTTCTTCGTGCCGAAAAAAGAAGGTGACCTTAGAACGTGTATAGACTATCGCGCCCTAAATCAAATAACGATTAAGAATCGTTATCCTCTGCCCTTGATCCCTGAGCTTATCGAACAGGTAAAAGAGGCTTGTGTGTACACTAAGTTAGATCTCCGAGGAGCTTATCACCTGGTGCGCATAAAAGAAGGTGACGAATGGAAGACTGCATTCCGCACCAAATTTGGGCTCTTCGAATATCAGGTGATGCCCTTCGGGTTGTGCAATGCACCTGCCGCCTTTCAGTACTTTATGAATGATGTTCTTCGGGAACTTATCGATGTCTGTGTCATTGTTTACATTGACGACATCCTGGTGTACTCTTCTTCAGAATCTGATCACAGAAAATATGTTAGGGCAGTTCTTGAGAAATTGCGCCAGCACAGACTATTTGCAAAACTCGAAAAATGCGTTTTTCATACCACAGAAGTTGAGTTTCTCGGATTCATCCTGACACCTCAAGGAGTCCGAATGGACTCGCAAAAGGTGGACGCCATCCTCAAATGGCCATCTCCTAGCTCGGT
This sequence comes from Ambystoma mexicanum, assembly GCF_040938575.1. Taxonomy (NCBI): domain Eukaryota; kingdom Metazoa; phylum Chordata; class Amphibia; order Caudata; family Ambystomatidae; genus Ambystoma; species Ambystoma mexicanum. The sequence continues at coordinate 265,754,017 of NC_090939.1, read as the reverse complement.
GAAGGGAGTTCAGAGCATGCTCGGCTTTGCCAATTTCTATCGAAGATTCATCCTAGAATTTTCCCGAACAGTCCAACCCATCACCGCTCTCCTAAAGAAAAACAAACGCTTCGAATGGACTCTTGAGGCCGAACAAGCCTTCCAGGACCTGAAAACCAAATTCACCTCTGCACCTGTATTGAAACACCCGCACCCAGATCTCCCGTACTTAGTGGAAACCGATGCATCCAGTTCGGCCATGGGAGCTGTCCTGTCGCAAAGAGACCCAAAAACTAACCAACTACACCCAGTGGCCTTTTGGTCCAGAAAATGTTCACCTCCTGAAATCAACTACGCAATTACCGATAAAGAGTTACTGGCCATCAAATCTGCTTTCAAGGCTTGGCGTCACTACCTTCTCGGGGCAAGACACACCATTACCGTAATTACGGACCACAGAAACTTACAGTATTTAAAGGCGGCCAAAGCTCAATCTTCACGACAACTCCGATGGGCTCTATTCTTTGCGGAATTTGATTTTGTAATTACCTATCGCCCTGGCTGCAAGAATGTAAAAGCGGACGCCTTATCCCAGATTGGCATGGAAGAACCTAATTCGAGCTTAGAACCTGTGCCCATCATACCTGAGCAAAGAATCTTAGGCTTAACTTCATTGCAAACTATTGAGGACATCCAAACACAAGTGAAACAACTTCTAGACTCTTCAGCCTTATTGGAATGGAGTCAGAAGGGTCCTCATTACACTGTTAAGGATGACTTACCCTACTTCCAGGAGCAGTTGTTTCTGCCAAGTAAAGAATTGCAAGAACTTGTTATTGCCCATCATCATGAATCTTTAATGGAAGGACACCCTGGTATCGCTAAAACTGAGGAAAAAATCAAACGTCACTTCTGGTGGCCTTCTTGGAGAAAAGACATAAAGTCTTTTGTTCTGTCTTGTGGAATTTGCGCCCAAAACAAGGCTCAAAGGAAAAGGCCAGCCGGCCTACTTCAACCCTTGGATATTCCACCGGCACCTTGGCACACCCTGTCAATGGACTTTATAACCGACCTGCCTCCTTGTGCTGGTTACAACACAATCCTTGTAATTGTGGACCTATTCACCGAAATGGCTCACTTTATCCCTTTAAAGGGTTTGCCTTCTGCTTCCACCTTGGCCAAGGAATTCCTGGAGAATATAGTTCGCATACATGGTTTCCCTTCCATATTAGTCTCGGATCGTGGAAGTCAATTTATCTCCCATTTTTGGAAGTGTTGCCAACTAGCACAAATAGATGTGCGGTTATCCACCAGCCACCACCCCCAGACCGACGGACAGACCGAGAGAACCAATCAGACTCTCAAGCAATATCTTCGGTGCATGTTACACCAATCCGAGTTAAATTGGAAAGACATAATTTGGATCGCAGAATATGCATACAACAATTCAGTGCATTCTGGAACCGGACAAACCCCCTTTTATACTTTGTATGGTCACCATCCTCGGACCTCTGACCTAGATCCACCTCTGACCCTGGAAATGCCCGCAGTGAATCATCTGCATTCCACAATAACCCGAGCCTTCAAAGAAGCTGCCACTCATTTACAGCAAGCCAAGAAAAAGTATAAAGAAAACGCTGATTTGCATCGAAGTAAAACTCCTCCATACCAAGTAGGAGACCAGGTATGGCTAGCAACTAAACATTTATCCCTCAAGGGCCCGTGAACCTTCAATCCCAGATTCATAGGACCTTATCCCATCAAGGCTATAATCAACCCAGTGGCCTTTAATCTGGATCTACCGTCCAACATGCGTATTCATCCAGTTTTTCATGCATCACTTTTGAAGCCCGTACAACCAGGAACCCGATTGTCCAAGCCTCCAGATCCAGTTCAAATTGAAGGGGAATTAGAATTCGAAGTTAAAGACATTTTAGACTCCAAGGTGGTAAAGTCGAAACTCTTCTATCTTGTTGACTGGAAGGGATAGGGACCTCAGGAGAGATCATGGGAGCCTAGTAACCATGTCCACGCACCTCGATTAGTACAAAGGTTTCACCGGAGATTTCCGAACAAGCCAAAACCCCCGGAGGGAAGAACCTTGGGAGGGGCCTTGAGGGGGGGTACTGTCATGATGCCTACCTCCAAGGAGCCAGGTCCGACCCAGCAACCCCAGAGGCAGGCATCATTTTCCCCAGGGGAGTGCCAGCGGGCCCAAGCTGGGGCCCTTTGGACACAGTCCTGGCGCCTTAGGCGCCAGGCTCATGTTGGACCTCGGTCCTGGCGCCTTAGGCGCCAGGCTCATAAAGCTAGACATGTGTGCAAGTGTTTTAATGTGCACTTACCTGATGCAGACCATGCTGCCACATCCAGGCCCTCTTGAGGCCTGAATGGAACTACTTTACCTATGGGACTACTTTCCACTCGGGTGTGGTCGGGGAAGGATACATACCTAATCGGAGGAAGGATACACACTTGGAACTTCTTCCAAAGCTATTTAAACCACACCCGATCAGCAACTCACGCTTCGCGTTGTTCTGCTCCTCGCAGCTGGACGCTCACCGTGTCAGCTCCTGCATCTGGACCTCAGCCACGCCTGTCAGTATCCTGGGTCTCCTGCAAAGGGAGACAAAAGACCTTACCTGCTAAATCAGCACCACAGAGACATCACACCGACGATCCTGAAAAGGAAGACATCATTTTAAAAGCATTTCGCTACGATCGCTGCAGCGCTGCATTTCACTCACCTTTCCTGGACACCACCATCTTCAGCAGCGATCATCCGGATCCAGAGCCACTTCCCAGAGCCTAGAGAGAAAGACAAGAACAAGGTGAGAGAAGGAAGGGAATAGGAAAAGCTCAGTTTCCTTCTAAGTCTTACCTGTTGGGTAATTCCCATTTCATTTCGGGTCTTGCCGCTTCCAGGCATCCGGACCCCGGCCCCTATGGGGAAAAAAGACAAAGACATTGAATGAGCGAATGCAAAGACATTACCCGAGCGCTCATCCAGAACTTACCTGTCATTTACTGGAACTGCACGTTTCACTTTGGGTCGGCGCCATATCTCCGGCATTCCGAACCCCGGCCCCTAAGGGGAAAAAGACAATGAACATTATTCTTAAGCTTGGACTTTCGAACTTGCAACAGAACTTTTACAGAGCCTTACCTGAATAGTCAAGCTTACCTGAACTCCCATCAATCCTCAATCCAGTGAAGTAACTGAGTTTCAACGCGCCCCTGCATCAGAAGCAGGATGGAGAGCTCATCCTTCCTGACCCTAAGGTGAGACTTCACGGGGAATCGTGGAAGGGTATCGTGGAGGGTTGGAAGAGAGTGGGAGGCTTGAGCATAACTCAGTCAGTAGGTAATACTCCCTTTTCACGCACAGGGGAATATTCCTGCGAGCCGGAGAAGCCAGAGTAGAGGGGGCCCTTTCTGTCCATCTTCAGAGTCCCGCGCTTCACCATTGAAGAAGCATCAGCACTCGAAACCAGACCTGCGCCTCCGTGGGAATCAGGTGAGCGTTACAATAAGATACAAACAGCCTGGAGTGAAAGGGGCTGGAATCAGAGGGGAAGTGAACAGAAGACTTGAGAGTCCAATTATATCTGTAGACGAAATTTGAAGATGGAAGAACAGTGGCCAAATGCAGATTTGGGGATCAGTACTTTCTCCAGATGGATGGGAAGAAGGAGTGGTGATCTACACAGCGTGGGTAGTAATTGGATTCTACAACCCGACCATTGACATTGTGGAGAATGAATGCAAACCTTTATGGCCAAGACTTGCTAAACTACTGACATGGGTTGAAGACAAAGGAGTGCCCTTGCAGCTAATGCCTCTGGATAGTGCAAAGCTACGTTTCAGAAACAATGGCACAAGAAAAGTTTTTAAAGAACCAGAATTGTGGTTGAATCTTTGACGTACCAGGAATGAGCATTGGAAGGGCAGTGATAATGGATCACTACTGGGCTTGTGGATCCAGAGCTTATATGAAGTTGCCTAGAAGTTGGCGAGGACTATGTTCTTTAGTGAACGTTCATGTTCCAGCATTGCTAATTCCTAAAAGTGACTTGCACATTGGTGACTTTCCAAAAGCAGATGCTCACCTGAGGAAGAAGAGATCTGTTGAGTTCCTGAATCAAATGAAGAGAGAGAACTATTTCTCAGCCAAGTCAATAGAAGCCTTGATTCCATTCCATATGCACACAGATTGTTTAGTAAGACTTCATATATATTCCTGATAATCTTCATGCCGAGGATCCAGGTGGATGCAAACACCAAGTGGTTACAGATAACCAGATGGGAATTATTGCAGACGATCAATACTATATATAAAGGGATTTAATGCTATCAAGGAGGAGCTGAGAGCTATACGACTGATGACTCTTCGGAACAGATACGTCCTGGACATGATTACAGCTATGGATGGAGTTGTTTGTGCCAAAATTGGAGAATCATGTTACACATTCATACCTTCTCATGATGACGAAAATGGCTCCTTGACAGAGGTCATGATGAAGCTACACATCCAGATGATAGACAAAGTTGAAAACATTGCTGATGACAGTTGGTCTGGATCAATAGTCTCATGGGCTCCACAATGGATGGCAGATATGTTCACGTTCCGTGGAGCCCTGATAGTGATGGTATTGCTTGGATTTTGTGTGATCAGGATAATAATCTCACAATGCAAGAAGGCTGCAAAGAAAGCTGTAGGAATGAAGATCATGATTGATGTTGAATCAGGATAGAAAACTAAAGAGCTCACTTATGAAGAAATCATACACTACGTGAAGGCCAGCATTCATGCACCTGAGGGAACAAAGTTCTTGTACCCAAAGAACCACAAGTATGTGGGAAAATGGATCTACTGCAGTCCAAGTGGACAACGCATGCTTATGTCTTGGAGTACTGATGAGCATGTGAAGTCAGCAGGATGCCTGAAAGGAGTCATAATGATATGGGTTCCAAAGAAACATTTCTTCAGACAAGGATGTCTAGATGTGAATGTTCAGGAGAGAGTGGTTGATGAATCACCCAGAGGGGGGAGTTTAGAGGTAGAGCCATGTACTCCCACCCAAAGCTCCTCCCCATGCTGCCTATATGTTCGGAGCCAGAATGTGAGACACGTGCAGTACCAGTGAAAATACCTATACGGAAAAGAATCTTGGAAGTAAGGTTCCCATTGAGGAAGCCATACATGTATTCACAACAATATGATGGCCATTTGAATGAAATCCCGGAGGAAGTGTGAAAACTGAGCAAAAGAGAAGATTGGTGACATCATGCAGAGCAGAGCTGACACACCTAGAAAAGAGACAAGAAGCTGAAGACCATAGACATACTATAAGGCTCTAAAGAGGAGGTGTCAAAGATTAGCAACATTTCGGGCTTGAGAAGAAGATGCTCATGCTACAGAAATAATGAAGATATCAAGTAATTTTACAAATTGTACAGATGCAGTAATGCAAGTAGACAAAGTATTCTTAAAGGCTGGCTATGTAGTGAATAGATTGTGGCAATGCGCCAACGTATATGTATAGGAATGTATGGACTATGGATGATTCCAAAACACACTTTAGCATAGCAGGATCCCGTGAGCATAAAGGCTTTTCAGTGTGTCGCAGTTGGAAAGCAATTTAATTACAGAGGTGAATCGAAGAAAGACTTGGCTGGCCCAGCACCAGGAAGTCAAGGCTACCGTGAGCCTGGATGTTTGAGCAGTAGTTACACGACGTGTGAAAAGAACAAAACTCCTGTCTTAGGTGAGGAGCAAGAACATTGAAGACGTTAGAGGTTCTTCATTTAATAGTATTTTAAATGCAGAAAGACTCTAAAACATGGTCTGCAGTCATGTGGATGGATGAAAATAGAGAATCCAAGTGATTTGACCGAATGAAAAATTATCGAGGCTGAAATATCCGAAAACAAAGTGCTTGAATGACCAAAAGTTCGAACACTTTGTTTTCGGACATTTCAGCCCCAATAATTAGTTAAAACACACATTCTCTCACACACACACACAACACACCCATAACACCCCCCCACACTCCCAGCATACCCCCACCCACACCACCAACATAAAGAAACCCCACTTACCTTCACCTTCACACTGGTTCCTGCAGCGCCAGTTCCCTTTCACTTCTGTGATTGGGAACTGGCGCTGCAGGGTCCTTTTCTTTTCTTGTTTTTTTTTTTTTTTACGGACGGCTGCAGGGGTGTCCCCCGCATCCCCCGCTCACTATACCATAAAGCATAGTGAGCGGGGAAATGCGGGGGACACTCCCGCAGCCCCCGTTTTTTTTTGGTTTTTTTCACGGACGGCTGCAGGGGTGTCCACCGCAGCCCCCGCTCACTATACCATAAAGTATAGTAAGCGGGGCAATGTGAGGGACACCCCAGTAGCCCCCGTTTTTTTTTTAATGCTACCACCAGAGGATCGAACTTTTGGTGTTCGATCCTTTGGTGGTAGCATTTTTAGAACTTTTGGTCGTTTTGACCTTTTTTTTCCGGTCATTTCGACCTAAACCAAAAATAGATACTGGGATGAGCTGTATCGAAACCAAGAGACAGAGTATGCCTATTCTCCCTCTTATTCTCCAGAGCAGAGAACATTTCCAAGGCCACTGTTCAAAGGGCTAATTGACTGGCAAAAGGCAAGAGTGATGATAGATGACAGGCTAATTGGTGGGAAGCTATGGTTATGACCAGCCCACCAGCTTCTGGATGCCAGCCTGCATGCTGCTTGTGTGTGTGTAATATTACAGAGGGGTACAATGGTGCCAACCAATTATAGAGGGCCACGTAATAGAGAGCCCTATAGTTTGTTTAACCAATGGGATGTTGTGTATTTGATGACATTCGCAGAAACCTGCACTAGAGGAGGGCTTAGTGGTCGCACCTGACAGTAGAGACCCAATCATCATCCCTGACATGTATGGAACGTACACCTAGATGTTCCCTGTAAGCCAATCACTTTTCCAAGTAGGTTTTTGTAGTTTGCCACGTAGGTTGACGTCAATGATGTTGAGGTTTTAGTATATAAGCTACATTTTTTATGAAATGTGTTGAGTGAGAAGATCGAGCAAGTTTGTTGATGTTCATTCTAACTCCCTGTTTTAGATAATTGAGACAGACATATTTTGCCAACTTCCTGAGCCACTTTGATTATTGATGTTTGAGAATATTCTGCATCCCCATCTATCTAAAAGTATTGTTACCTCGTCTTAAAGGGCTTGTGTTGGATATACAAGTTCACTAACTAGTGAAGCAAACAAATCTCCACAAATCCCCACCAGAGCATATTATGACCTCCGGACCCAGGGGTTATTCTGCCCTGTGATGCGGGCACAAGCTGTGCCATCGATTGCAGGCATACAAGTCTTACACACCCACCGTCAGGTGTCACATGTGCCTTTGGGTTAGCCTTGGAATCAGGGGATCAGGAATCAGGGGAGAGAAAGGGACACACCAGCTGTGGAGCAGAGAGAGCGGGAGAGAGAGGGGCAGACAGAGGGGGAGAGAGATAGAGAGAAAAGAGAGAGACAGAAAGGGAGATTGAGGATCAAGGAGGACTTTGGCTGGTGGGTAAATGAGGACAGAGTTGGGGCTGTTAGAGTGAATGAGGGCTGAGAGAAAGGGGTGAAGAGAGAAAGACAGAAGGACAGCGAAAGAAGGCAGTAGGGGGAGAGAGCCTGGTGGGCACACTGATGGAAAAATACCACAGGTTGGGGGTGAACAAGGACAATAGTGGGTGAGGGTGAAGGTCAGACTGCGAAACCAAGGCCACCTGCTAAAGGGGACTTCTCAGCTTCTCATCACCAAAACAACATGGTCAGCACACCATGGCATGCAACTCAGAAAAAGACTCATGACCTCAAAATGCACTCAAATAATGCTGCGCCACCCCCACTCCAGACTCCGTACCACCCGCCATTGGACACGACAGTTCATGGACAAGCCATCACTCCCAAACTGTTGCTTCCACCTCAAACAGATCACACCCTGGACAAGCCGTTCCCAGGAACGGGCGGTTATCATAGGGTGCAGTGCAAACACTTACAGGGACAACGGATGAACAGAAGCTGTGAGGAGTGGATGATGTTTCACATGCATGTGCACACAATGTACAGACACATACAGTGCAGTCACTCACAGTGCTAGATTTGAACAACGAGTGATGGAAACAAAAGTCATGCAATACATTGAAGATAACAGAACATACAGAAAAACAACAATAGACAAGAATTTACCTCTATGGGGGAACACAGCTAAAGAATGTCAGGGGTCCACATGTGCAAATTAATACAAACCCAGATGGTCCAGGTGTGCTAAACAGGTCCTGTGGAGTGCAGGGAGACAAAGTGGCATGTCAAATTCAAGTTGACTGGTGAGAAGGGATTGCATGGAGCAGTATAGAGCCTGATGTGAGTCATCTGTAGTGTCGTCAGGCTATGAGTCAGTGTTGGATGGAGTCAAGTCACATCTCGTGGAGGGCCCAGTTGTTTATGCAAATGGCCATGAAGGTAATGTGTGTTGGACAAGGGGAAGCCAGTGGAGCACACAGAGTGCATGAGTCATGTTCACCCTGGGAGTGCGTGCTAGGATGCGGCAGGCTGCGTTGTTCAAGATCTGTAGTAGCTTACTGAGATGAGAGGCAGGGCTGTACACATAAATGGAATAAGAGTAATCTAGACAGGAGAGGATAATGGCCAACATTGACGTGAATCTGTGAGGGTAGGATAGCCAAAAGAAGGACTATATAAAAATGTGGTGGTGTAGATGTCAAGATCTACAAGCAGTGCCCATGTAGTGACAGAGTGTTCACTCATAATCTATGGTGCATCACAGTTGCTTCACAGAGCTGAATTCAGTGGGAGTGTGGACTAGGGATCACAGCCAGGGGGTGGTTTGGTGGATGGTTGCAGTGTCACTGCAAACATGATTCTGCTACCAACAGTATACATGAGGAGATGGCTTGCTGCCAGGTAGTGATTTCAGATCTGCGTTTCCTGAGGCAAGGTCATGATGGGGAGAAGCTGAGGTTATGGTGATCTGTGAATGATGCGTGTGTAAGCCGTGTAGTTGGCAGGACAGGTCATGTGAGAGGATAAGGGTGTGGAGTGGGCTCAGGCACAGGTTGACGAGTAGGGTGGACAGGGAGTACACCTGTAATACCCTGTAGGAGACATGGGGGAGAGGAGAAATGTGGTAGGAAGTAGACTTGAGAACGGTCAGCGATGCAAGAGGTGAGTCTCAGGTTGAGGATGCTGTAGTTGAATGTGTCAAAGACTGCCAATGGATCAAAGGGGATGAGTCCAACATGGTCTCCTAAATCTGCTGTCCTTTGCGGAAGTGCAACCAGAAGCCCAATGCACATTCATGGATGATCAAGGGGACATACACACATAGACATGTGGATAAACTCACATCTGGATTGACATTTACCATCCTAAAATCCCATGACCCATGCAAAGCCTAAGTGTGCCACTGCATCCCAATATTGTGGTGCACACTTAACCAGCCATTGGCATGATTGATAGTCCACAACCTTACCTGCCAGAAGGGCTGTCCTGATGTAATTCCCTCATCACCTCCACCGAACACTGTTCCTCTGCATTTGTGAATGGAGGGCCAGTATCCAGTAGAGGGCAAGAGGACTAGGGAGGTGAAAGGGTGCTGGGTGGACCTCTCGTGGAGTGCAGTCACTGGTTGTGTCAGGATCCCTGCAACACATGGGACATTGCATTTCATCAGCTATAGGAGTAAATCATGCAGACTGCACATATAAACAACAATGTTTAGTGTGATCTTCACCTGAATGTGTGATACTGTTGTAGTCAAGTGAACTATGACAGTTGACACCACTTGCATGGCTGCATGTCCATTCCTTAAGGCTGCAAGAGGGCAACACATCTCTCAAGGTTCTAATGAAAACAATCAAAATCTGTCCATCTTGGAGAGGGGTGCTAAAAACACAAATACGATTATCCTGGACAGGGGTGCAAAAAGTTCAATGTGTCCATCCCGAAAAGGGGTGTAGAAAAGAATAAAAGGTGTCCATCACCAGACAGGCACAGAAAATGCTTGTCTTGGACAGGAGGAAAAACATGCCCACTTTGGGGGGAGGGTGTGTGTCCATGTCCACATGAGTGCATAGAAAAATGTCAACACCAAAATAAAATATCCCCTCCATGGTCTCATGGACATTAGGACACAGGTCGTTGAGGTGACGTGGGTGGACTGGGACTACCATCCTGTGATGGATCCTCAGGTGGTGGCAGGGTTGTGGTGCATCCTGTCCACGCAGTGCCAAAGCCTGGTCTCCATTGGCTAGGACTACCTGTAATGCAGATGCATGCACCAGCACCCCAATGGCACTGAGGTCATGATGAACTTCCTCCCGAGTGGCCACGGAGTATGCATGCGCGCTTATTCGTGATGCATCAATTTGCTGGGATAGCGTCTGCCTCAAGGCGTCCTTCTCCTCGTGGAGCTGGGACCTTGTAGCTGGAAGTTCATCATGCAGTGAAGCCCTGAAGCTCTCCATCTCTTGTCCCCGGCAATCTCATGCAACATGTTGCCATGTTGGATGGCCGCAAGTAGCATCTACTGCACCCACTCAGTCATTCCGGCATACACACATCCACCACGTGTGCGGGGCCAATGCCAGTGGGGTGCCAAGGTCCAGGCCCATCGCAGTGTAACCCCTGTCCTTGGCTACAGGTCTGCATCCCTCCATTGGACATCAGTCCCTGAATCTTATCCCAACTCATGTGAAGGTGATCTTGCAGCCGTAACCACCGTACATGTGGGGATTTCCACTGACCGGACCTGTGTACCATGGCTCACCTTCTCCAATTCAACGGCTCAATCCAGATGGCACATTTGGGTACCCAACATGTCCCTCACTATGTCCTCCACATCTGGTTCAGCATCCTCACTTGCAGAGTCAGAAGAGTCGAAAACCCAGTTGAGGATTGCCTGCAGCACTTGTGGATGTTCATGGCGTACAACACCACAACCTCAACAGGTGGTCTTTCATATGACCACCTCCTCTTCCTCCTCCTCCTCCTCTGCATCCGGTGCACCATCACCTGCACATAGACAGAGAGCAACATTTCGAGGGATAAGTACCTTGACGAACATGCATATGTGCATTACAATGCATACAGACACAAAATGGCCAGGTACACATACATCACAAATTGTGACTGGGCACACTGTGAGCTGTACATCACAGATGAATGGCATTCGCTGACATGCGCAGTCATGGCTGGGCATATCAGGCAGTGCAACATGGCATGGTCTGTGGGTGCAAGGGTACATACATACACCCAGACATGAGTGGCAGTGATGCACATTAGTGGAGGGATGGAGATCCGTGCATCATCATTGATCCCATACCCAGCTCACACATTTTCCTGAGGCAACATGTGGAAGTGTGACCTGCACACCTCAGGCCCCAATTTTCATGCAGCATATATTTTGCCATGATATCCCCATAAACTATTGCAACATTACCCCCCACCTCCTGCAAACTACGTGGCTGGTCACAGTGACATGCCTTACATACATGTGTGAGGAGACTGCAACATGGAACAGACAAAGGCACACTTGCATGGCCACTGAACCATTGACCCTACCTATGTGCACTGTACTACACAGAATATCTATTGGCCATCCACATGTTGTCCCATCAGGAAGAAACCCCTATGTGTCTTTGCACAGACATTGTTGCTAATTTATGGCCACCGGCCGCCAGGGCCAGGTAATGGGTGACTGTGAAAAGATGCACACAATTCTGTGATACTGAGTGAGTCATGATTGTCACACCCAATGGATTATACACATGAAAAACACTGCGAATGTGTAAAGTCACTTGTGTGTTGCATGCCATTGCCACACGTATAAGCTGCACCGTATCATAGTCCATGCAGAGGTTGTGTCTACCCGGGGAGGAGAGCTCAAAGTGCACTGGGGTGGTCACAGGAAGGTACAGATCCAGACAGCTGGCTCTGACTACACCGCTGGTAAAAAATCATGCATACTCGAGTAGCCAATTAAGGAGTGCATATTGAGAACACAGCTACTGAGATGCTCTTGCTCTTGATGCACACACCCTCCGGCCTACCCCCTGCCCTACTGTCTAGCTCATGCCCTTACTGTAGAAAGAGGCTTTACATTGTGAACAATTCATGACTGATGGCCGACGTAACAAGCTTTTGCTTTCAAAACCCAGGGATAAGTATAGAACATGGGGCATTTTCATTCTTTAGGCTAGCACAAAGCATCGGTGCTGACCAAATCTGCACATAATTTCAAGAAAAATAACATGACACACAGAAATAGATACAAACAATGTACCTCATGCCCATGTCTTGCCAATTCACACATGGAAACTTTTCATGAATATCACTTCATTGCTACATATGGCGCAGGCCCAAGAAGGTTCACTGTGATATCATTGCTGAACTGCTCTAGTGGATGCATTGGGACATGGTTTACATGCATCCACTTGCCATCAATATACTCTACATCCTCTCAACAACCACTGCCAGATGGCTCCTCAGTGTGGCTTTGCACCTTGATTAGGACAACAGCGTCCATTGTGTCACCGTGCAGAACATAGTACATGTAAAATCAATGCTGTGATATGTGTGCAGCAATGATTAGTGTGCTGGCTGAATCACCACCCTGTTTGTCAATGGCTCCATGTGCTGCCCAATATGTAATGGCATAAATTAATGTTTCTGTCGGATGTGTCACATCAGTGCCGACCCCAGATCTACCAGCACCCTGTGTGAGATTTCCCCTGGGCGTGGACCCCCTGCTTTTCGCCCAGCACAAATCATGAATAGGCAGTGTCACTTTCCATTGTGTGAGCTGGCAGCGCCCATGGCCAAGTGTGTGAAAATCATTGCTGGACTAAATGTGAGCATCAGGCAAAATTAAATGTATGCCAATGCACAGAGCACATGCTAGAAATTGATCACTTTGCTTCATGATGCTTTTTCAATAAACCGAATTGCACTAAATATAATACTAACGTAAATATAACATAGTAATGGCCACGGTGTCATGTAAAGTGTCAGTCAATGACAGTCTATAAGTGAGTGACTGACAGTCATTGATTGACGCTTTACATGACACTCTCATGTAAAGGGCGCTGCCAGCTCACTCAATGTAAAGTGACACTTTACATTGTGTGTGCTGGCTGCGCCCTATATTTGCGGTTGTCCTGTGTGACCACACAACCTGATCGTCACTTTAGCCAGCTCTGTGCCACTTGTCCATACAATAGTATACTAGGAATGTAAACATATGTAGATAGAACGAGTGTGCCATACTCTCTCTACACTTAAACACATAATTATATAATTTCTAATTGTTCTTTTATAACATGCTTAATACCAATGAGTGGTTTCTAAGCACGGTATCAGGATTCGAACCTGTGTTGCGCTGCGTTGTTCCAAGACAAATGCATTGCACCTGAGCTATCGTTCCTTACGAATCAATCACAGAAGTTCCCTCACATTGAACCTCCACTGGGCTAAACATCCTCACTAATCTGCCACACCATGATATTCACTGGCTGCAGGCCAGCACTAAGAAGAGATGCTAATGCCAGCTCTGTCAGACAAAGCATGGTCCTGCTCCTTTGTGCAGGAATTACCCCATGCGCAATGGCGAGGAGGCAGTGGCTGGGGAAATGTGGACCCCATATGACATATTAGAAGCCGGTTTTGTCCAAAATGCTTCATTTGCTCATTAATGGTCAGGCTAATGTTAGTAAGTGGAACAATCATTCCCTACATGTGTACCTCCTGTTTGGGTGTTTCTTGTGGGACATATGTTCCTGTCCATGAACATTAGTCACTAAAGCTGTTTCTGTATTGGTGAATTGGCATGCTCAGACTGGGACCCAGCCCATCCTCATCTGCAACGGCCGTGAAACAAGGAGCAACACAGCCCTCATACCCCATCTGAGTGGCTGATGATAATAATTTGAGTGTTGTGAACAGTGATGTGAGCACCAAGCCATGTGTCTGTCATGTATTCACTGATTCACACATATGATCTTTTCTTCATGTCCTGGTAAATCAGATATAGAGCTCCCTGATCATCATTTCAATTCCCAATGGACGTTGATTGGATGCAAAGCAGACAGGAACACTCATTGATGCTATTCATCCCCTTATACTTTCTCATATGATTGTCATGAGACAGAACAATAGGAGTGTGCCAGACTGTCCACCTTAGAATGACGACCCTCTATCAGCAAATATTTCGTATGGTTGGTCTAGTGTCACACCTTGCGATATCCAAGTGAGGTTGTTTGAACATAATGTCTGTAACACAGAGCAGTGGTCTGTGGGCACTTAGACCCTGACAGGCTGGTCACACTGCAGTGCATCAGTACAGGCAGCTTGGAGATGCATTCAGGCCAGGCTTTCCCCAAGAGAAGGTGACAGAAGAACCATGCACTTGAACACCAACAGCTGTGTTTCCACATCATATATTGTTTGTAAAGTACTTCATGTACAATGCAAAGTGACTGGCCCAATTATCTTATCAATGAGTCATTGATATGAGGATGCTTTTTTTCATGACACAGAGGTGTGGCTTGGGGCTGATGTGTGCCAGTCAGAGGGGCACATTCTAGGGTTTTGCACTGGGCACCAAGTTGGCTAGAAATTGCCCTGCATACAAGTACTGGCACAGCTGTGAAGAAAAGCAGACATTGATGTGTACTGTGACACCAACATGTACCACGCATGGAAACCACACAACCACCTACCAGAACACAGGTCATGCGACAGAAGTGAACACTGTAGCAAACATGCATTGGCCATGGAAGCCTGCCAACTGCAGCCAACTGTACTACAACACATACATGGGCATGTCATCCATAATTGTTTACACAGATGATGCACAGAAATGCCACTCACCAGATGTGTCCACATCGGCGTCCATGCTTCCCATGCCTTGCACCTTCTCACTGCTGATGAGTTCACTTGCGGCCTATTCGAATGTAGTGAGCACCTCCTCCTCTGGTGGGCCCCCTCAAGTAGCCTAGGCAGACAAAGGTTTGTCACTCAGCTTCTGCTTGGTCCTTTGAACAAAGTCGTTCATCCGCATGTGTGCCTCTTTAGCAGTGCGCCTCTCCACACCACAGGCGTTAATTAGGTCTGCAACCTCCTGCCATTTTTCTATTCGTAGGGTGGGAATATGGGTGCTTTCTGCCGAGGGGTAGAGGTCAACTCCTCATCTGTGAAGCACTTCTTCCACGGCAGACCCTTATCGTTTGCCTGTGCCTGATCTTGGGGTGATGCCTCTTCCTGCTCTGCAGGGTATCCCCTCTTGGCCCTAGTGGCCTTGGTAGTGCTGGGCCACTTCTAGGCCTCACACCATGCCCACATCCAGGTGCAGGGTCACCAGTGGTCTGAGGCATAACACGTCCTCCTGGTACTGGGCCACATGTGTCCTCACCACGTCCCTGTCTTCTCCCTTTCGCTTTTGGGGGCTTGCCACTCATGGTGTAGGCAAAAAAAAAAGCACCTACTTAAATATCTCAAAAAAGGAAAATGAAAAAGTTTACGTGATGCACTACATAGATGAGTGGTATTGCAAGGCTCCAAGGCAACCCCAAAACAAAAAAATGCATATGCGATACTCATAAAGCTTCCAAAAACAGAAAAAATGTGGTACGTGATATACAGAGGCACCGCAAAAGCCAATAAATGCATAGGCAATACTCAGTAACCTTCCAAACAATACCCAGAGTCATCCCAAAACCCCCAAAATGCAAACACGATACACAGAAAGCCTCACAATGAAAGATATTACATGAGCACATGCGCAGAGACAACCCCCAAAAAGACAAATGCAGTATGCGTTACATGAAGGAAACAGCTTGCGTAACACCCCCAAATGCGTGTCATCGACACTCATCCCTCCATCTTTGTACTTTCTTGCGCACAACCAGTGATGTGCATCGCACCTCTTAACTATCCTCATCATTACCATGTACGTGTAAGCCGCATAGGCGTGCTGCTTGCAGTGCATAGCATGTAACTTGCATGCTAAGGGCCTTTACTCTGTTATCTGCTGTCTCAGATGGAAGGCATGCACCGGAGTTCCTCCTGCCTCTGTGCCATTGAATTTGCCTCCTCCTGCCCTCTGTTGCCTCCAGTACTCCACATCTGCTGCTGCCTGATAGAGTGTAAGTGCCTGCCGCCAACCAGCACTGCCTTAGAGTGCCAGCTGTTCAGCCATTGCCTGTTCTCCTGTGTGTGGCAACTTGGGACTTTCACCAGTCCCTACCACCTCCACAGCACATATATAGCGCACTGCTAAACCACACCCACCTTGGGAGTTGCCATGTCTGCACCATTTTCCTCATCTACTGAGACCGGCACCCCATGTCAGTGTGGCAGAGGACTGCCAACTTCACCACCACTGAATTTGGCATCCTGGTGGATCGGCTACTGGGTAATCATGGCACCCTCTTCAACCCAGCAATACTGCTGGGACACGACAGATGTCAACAGATCTGGGAAGTGATCACCACTGCCATCCACGTGGAGGGGGTGGCAGTACATTCACTCAAGACCATAAAGAAGTGATGGCAGGACCTCAAGATCCAGAGCCATACAAAGGCAGTGGCAGCCCTCATGATGGAGCCCACCATGGAGGTGCAGCACGCAGTCTGCCACCAGATGTCACCTATTCACGAGAGGTTCTACCCAGAACTTCACTCCCAGATTTGCTAGTGGAAATGCCGCCTCGAAGCTGCTGGTGTGTACCTATGTGGTGCACTGCTCTACAGGGTATGTGTGTCATGCATGGTGTTATGCTTGATTTAAAATGGCGCTGGTGCGCAATGCATTCTGGGAGCGCTCGGAGCCATGATGGATATTTACTTCATGCTGCCGTGAAACGCTGCACACGTTTTGCTGAGTGTTAGATTCACAGTGCTGAGACAAACATGCTTTTCAGACCTGGTATGCGGTCAAGGCCATTTCTGCTGGGAAAGCTAACGTTGTTATGGCTTGATACTGTTCTCTGTGGAGCGTGTTTTTAGAGAAGGGAGGCACTGCGCTTCTTGGGGGGAAGCTCTCGATTGACCAAGCTGGCAACCGACGGCTGTTCCTCAATTGCGCAAGTGCAATTGCCAGAATGTTCGAGAATTGACTCCCCTTTGTGGAGTGTGTATATATGCGGAAGCCCGGAGGTGGTCAGGTGGGACTTCAGCCGGAGAAAGGACACTTACGTCCGGCACTCCTGTGAGTTGTGGTGCTCTCGGCCTGGCTGTTCCCGGGGTCTTCCAGCCGCTTCTGGACGAGATGAGGAATCCTGTTACGCTCACGGTGATGTATTTCCTTTTGACTTCTTTACTTCTTCTGTGATCTATGTCCCTATTATTTTTTGTGAGTTATTTCTATGTACTTTTAAGCTTTGAATAAATAGCCATAAAGAGCTGATTTATCTTCTAAGAGTGCGTGGCTGTGAGTTATTGTGTCTGTCTACAATTCAAAGTATTTGCTCTATAATTGCATTGATGATTTATGGTTGTTCCGTGCACTTTTGGGGAGAGCAGTACATTTTTGGCATCACGAACAGGATGCTTGTGATGAGTTGTTCCGAGCATTCAAGAATCTGTTGAAACGTAGATAGATAAGTGAAGTTTTTGAATAGTGAAGGTTTTTTTTTGCTCTTTTGTAAGTGTTTGAGTGCCTGTGGGAGTGATTGCAGTGTGGAGAAGAAAATATATAGGCTCAACAAGGTTTTGTTTTGTTTACAAGAATGAGTAGTTTGTTCAGGAAGAAGAACGTAACCGCTGGCGGTGACTGTTCTGATGTTGTTATTCCAGGCTGGACTAAGAGTCCGTATGATAAGTTGCCTCAGGCTTGGGCATGTGGTGCCGGTTTAAGTGAAACCTGGGATCAAGGATTGGGAGATGCCGATCCGGCTGATGTAATGGCGTGCTTGCAACAAGTTCCAGTAGAATGTGACAAAGAAGGTGCGGAATTAGGTAGGCGAGGTTGGGTTCTTTTGCATGCTTATAGGAAAATACATCAAATGAAGGTGGAAATGAAAAATGAGGTTTTGCGATCAGAGAGAGAGCTAGCTGCAGAACGGCAGACTGCATTAATGCAGCAGATTCAAATGAAACTGTTTAAAGATAAGGCCAACACATATCAGGCGGTGGCCGAGAGGGCAGCAGTCAGAGTAGCTCGGTATAAGTATAAGAAAAGATGGGGAGGGGTCAACAAAAGAGAGGTGGCAACGGTAATCGCTACCGCTGGTGTCGACTGGGATCCAGATAAGTGGGATGGTGATATTTTTGATTCGACCAGTCTAGAAAGTAGTTCTGCAGATGAGTCTGACCCCAAACCAGAGGTGAAGCAGAAAACAGTGGCGGCTAAGCCCGTTAGAAGACGGCGAGCCGGACCACACCCGCAGAATCCTGCGGGTGGTATGGTGGATTTAACTACTTTTGAGGATTACACACAACAGGAGGTTGGGAAAATTATTACCTGCTTGAGACAAAAATCAGGGGAAGCTTTATTGACATGGATGGTGAGATTGCTAGATGGGGGGGGCGGCAGGGTTGTTGGTAGATTCTACTGATTCACCTCGTTTTTTACCCCTGTCAATTGACACTAATGTACAGGACAAACATGGTTTTCAGACCTGGTATGCAGTCAAGGCCATTTCTGCTGGGAAAGCTAACGTTGTTATGGCTTGCTACTGTTCTCCGTGGAGCGTGTTTTTAGAGAAGGGAGGCACTGCACTTCTTGGGGGGGAAGCTCTCGATTGACCCAGTTGGCAACCGACGGCTGTTCCTCAACTGCGCAAGTGCAATTTCCAGAATGTTCGAGAATTGACTCCCCTTTGTGGAGTGTGTATATATGCGGAAAGCCCGGAGGTGGTCAGGTGAGACTCCAGCCCTCCTGTGAGCTGTGGTGCTCTCGGCCTGGCTGTTCCCGGTGTCTTCCAGCCGCTTCTGGACGAGATGAGGAATCCTGTTACGCTCACGGTGATGTATTTCCTTTTGACTTCTTTACTTCTTCTGTGATCTATGTCCCTATTATTTTTTTTGAGTTATTTCTATGTACTTTTAAGCTTTGAATAAATAGCCATAAAGAGCTGATTTATCTTCTAAGAGTGCGTGGCTGTGAGTTATTGTGTCTGCAAGTATTTGCTCTATAATTGCATTGATGATTTATGGTTGTTCCGTGCACTTTTGGGGAGAGCAGTACACATGGGCATGCATGATTGCAGGTACCCCCTTCTGTATACAGCATGTGTGTTGCAGTGATCCACAGCAGCATGCAGCCTCCTGCCGATTCTGTGCGTATGTGATGGCAGACATATGTTGATTGGACATGTGTTGGTATATGCACTGTTTGTCCTTGGTGACTTGGTGCACTTGTGCACATGCAATGTAAGTTTTTGAGAACAAGTGCTGAGACAGTTTGGATGCCGTGATACAATGTTGTGGCCATGTGAGGGACATGCATGTAGGGCATCCCTATCTGTTGCACATCTGCAAGTGACGCCATCCACACACATCCGCTGAGAGTGACACACGTGCATGGATAACTGCGAATGTCATGTTAGTGCATTGACCTCTCATGGACGGGGTTGTGATGTTTCATCCCACTGCATATGAAGCCAGAGTTGACGTGTAATCATGCCATATGTTTTACTGGGGCAAGCAGTATAAGCGCTTGTTCCTCAGAAATGTGTACCTGTACATGTTGCATGCTTACAGATTAAGCTGTCAGGGATGAATGTTGCTAAATGTAATTGGGTGGACAGGTCCCAGGTGCGCCTCGAATGGCCTGGCTTCATGTCACACTTGTGTCACTTTGGCATTGGTATTGTGCCATTGCATTTTTTTTAAATTAATTTATTTGTGGCCTTACAACAATGTTCTGGGTTGATATGTGCGTGTGTCATGACTGTGAGTGATCATTCTCCCTACACTTGTATGTCAGAATTCATGCTGATGGCATGGGCTTGCACGTTTGTGTGTGTGTGTGTGTGTGTTGCTGGTTGACCCATGCTGACTGAATGCTACTGTTAATGTTGTGTATGCCACACATGCATTGGCACTGATGACTGATGTCAATGTTCTTTATTCCATTTTCCACAGTCTGCAGGCCGTGAAGAGGGCCGAAGCCTTGCTGCGGAACGCAAGGACAGGGGCCAGGGCAACAGACCCAGATGCACACCCCAGCTAGTCTCGATTGATGCCACATTTCCTGAGGTTGAATTGGCTGAGGGAGCACCAGTACCATCAGGCAAGGCTGCTGATCGTAAATCCTGTAAGGGATTTCAATCAGGCACACACCAAGGTCTCGCCTAGCATGTAGTGCGCAAATGAAACCCTTATTTATTTTTGTCTATAAGTTCAATATTCTAAATGGTATACCACTCATATAACACCCTTCTCAAAATACCCCCCAGGTCACACTGAACCAGGAATCAGGCTAGTTGGCAAAGGTAAAGATGTATTTATTTATTTAATATTCAAATCACACATAGGTTTACTATAGTTAGGTATATGGGGCAGCAATCACCCAAAGGATGACAATACAATTCGGAAATATAAGTCAAGCAATTTAATTCACTTATAAGGAGGCAAAATAGAAAACTCAGGGAAAAAAGAACAGTCTTGTTTTGCACACAGATAGTGTTTAAGTTAATGTTCCCCCTGCAAAGTTTTGTTTAAATACAAATGAGAAATCCTACACCAATGTGAGTAATCAGCAGGTTTTCGAGAATGAAATACAATGTGTAGAGTTATAGGCAATCCTCCCTCCCACACAAGAGAGAAAACTTTATTTTGGCAAATGACACTTTGAAATGACAGTTGAAAATGGCTTGGTGAAATACTGCAAAATGTTCAAAAATGCTAAAATTGAGACACATTTTAAAGAAAGCAAAACTAATCAGGTCCTAACAAGCATGGGCTATAATATGCACCACAATATACACTTCAGATCATGATGGGATGGAAAAAGCAATTTGAAATGGGCAAAAGACACGTGTACTTCGGCTGAAATAGCAAATTTGCGGCAAACTTTTACTATGCGATATTGAATAAAAATGGGTCAACGGCTTTTAGTTGTGAAGATAGCTAAGGATGTTGGGTATCAGTGGGAGTTTCTATCTTTAAAACTGAGGGAGTCATAGAGGTTTTAGTGAGAGGTGTTTTTCAAAAATAAAGACGCAAATTTGGACAAGGACTTCAGTTTAAAACCAGAAAATATGGATTATACTTTTACTCCCGACAAGAGCATTCCAACTAGACAACCAGGTTGGGACGAATTAAGCTCTGAGACTGATTCATGACTTCAGTAACAGATCCCCAAAGCCTTCCCCAGCGGAACCAGTCCAAACACTCGAAGTGGGATTTATGGATAAGAGTTACACAAATAAAAATTACTATGAAAATGACGCTTTAGCAAATAGACAGGATAGGATAGCACTAAAGATTTGGACACTGTTACTGGTTATGAAAGTAATGATAGTTCAGAGATTAGGGTGGAACAAGATAATGCAAGGTATACAATAGTTCTCTAGTGTCCTGTTAATACTCACAATCCAATGGGATTTAAGATTTTGGACCGTCAAAGTTCTGGTCAATTGTATCGGGTCTATCAGGGAAGGACAGCACATCAGCTAGGCCGGTCGCCAGAACTGCACGGAATCTGCACTTCTTGTCTCTGGATATTTCAGATCAGCGGGATGGCAAGTTCAGCAGGCAAGCATTTATGGTAGCAAGCCAGATATTTTCAGGATGCTTTCCCCCACCACAGCGCTTCACTGGGTTGTGAGGTTTAGTTGAGGATTGAGGCCTAGCTGAAAATGTTTCAGCTACTGCTTGGCCTGGTGGTTGGCATCTGGATCTAGAAGGATGTTGAAGGTTGGATGTTTAATGCTGGATCAAAATGCTTTGCTGGAATCAGAAGAGAGAGTGTGTGTCATATGTGTTGTCAGATGTCCCTATTTATCCTGTCAAATGACATCACCAAATGGTTGTATGGGCTGGCTTAACTAAACTTGCCCCTATGAAATGGGATTGGATCAGAGCCTCATCTCCGCCTTGCATCCGGATGATTGGATCAAAGACAGATGATATCAGGTTTGATTTTTACAATACTTAGAAACCTCCCCTAGCCACTAGCTTCAAAATCAAATTTTGTCCTAGATACATATTTATACATGTGTAACCTCTACAAAAATCACATACAAGGATTACATATTTCATGGAGTATCTGTTCATCAAAATCCTACAGCTGTGAGACCTTGTTTCGCCTTTCTGCAGCATTTTGTCCATTTCGCCATGAAGACATTTTCCAAAATTTCATAAAATTTCCACAAATATGTGCGTTTACCATAAGAATGTGTGTGCAAAGTTTAACAATTCTAGCATAAATACAGTTCCCATAAACCACATATATTGCCATTCCTGTCCAGCATATGCTACACAGTTCCATCAAGTTTTCAACTATAGGGCCAAAAATTAGATTAACAAATCTGCCCATTTTATATTTTTCAGCACTTCTGATAGCGAGTTATAAGTCTCAAAAAAATGTCATTACATATTCTTTAGCAGCAAATGGTCAGCCTTTTGTCTGTCTCTGGAGGCAAGGAGCAGACCCAACCTTTGGGATTTCCTTCTGCAAGCATAGTTTATGACCTCTTCACACGTCCATTTCCTGGCCTGGAGAATCTGCCATTGTTCAGTCCCTGGCAGCAGACACAAGTCTGGCATACCCTACAATTATCATGCGTCAGTGAGCATCTGCTGAGAGAAATCCTCTCCCCTTGGGCGGAAACCTGTTTGTCACCCTCTTGCAGGCCTGGCCAGCCTAGGTTAATTCTTAATTTCTTGACCTGAAATCCAGCATAAAACAAACTTGTTGCATCACATAGCATATATAATTTACATTCTTGATTTAACCTGTGAGATCAAAACAACTGAGATCCATGTTCCTTTCAGCAACAGTCATTTTATATTTGCTAATCCGGCAGACCTTTAGTTTAGACAACCTTAAAGTTTAATCAGGAGAGCCCATTTGACAGGGGCTGTCACTCACAGGTAGCCCACTGTGGCTGCACACAGATTTTTGACAGGAGTTGTCATTCACGATTCACAGGCAATCCAGTTTTGCTGAGAAGGTGTTTTGCTTGTAACATTTTTGGACTTTGTACATTCACAGTGCTTCATTTGATTAAATGAATTTTAGTGCCCAGCAAAGTTTTGAGCATTGGAAAATGTTATGTACATCCATTTTGAAATTTCAGCAGCAAAGTAAATGTCATTTACAGGCACATTTTTGAGTTTCACTTGCAAAGCGCTGCTTCTCCCTCTGCACTCTGTCTACTTGTCATGGAGCCCACTTGCACTTTTTCTGCAGCGTGTGCTCTGTTCCACCACACATGCATCATGAGTGGCAGGTTGTGCAGCCATCTTTTTGTGTGTTGAAAAACGCGGTTTTGGAGGTTTCGGCGCGCACAAGGGTTTTTCCGCCATTTCACTGTTTCTCACACCATAGATAGCAGAGTGAGGCCGCATAGTATGCAGAGTGGGTCAATACATCCCACAGTCCCAGGAGGTGATAGTGGTGGGGGACAAATCAGCAGCTGTGGGACAGGGTGCAGAGACACAGGGGCCATTGAGGATGGATGGCTCTCTGGAATCATCTGGGGTGAAGGAGGAGGAGGAGGTGGAGGGGGCGCAATTGCAGTCCAGCCCACGGGGTCTGGTGGGGCATCCAGGAGGGTGTTCAGACAGCACCCTTCGCCCAGAGACATGAGGATGTGCAGTCCACCAGGGAGGTTTCTGCACAACCTCCTGTCTCTGGGCCATCTGCTGCAGCAGTGACCACCTTTGTGGATGCCTCCACCCAGACTGAGGCCCTCCTTGAGACTGAGGTGGCCAGCCGAGATGTGGTGCAGACCCTGGTGGCTGCTCTCGTGAAGTGGAAGTCATCGATTCATGAGTCTGTTTCAGCCACCCATGAGGAACTGTCTCAGCATCACAAGTCAATAAGTCGCTTCCTGGGACAGCTGGCAACTGCACTGCTCTTGGGTGGTCTCTGTGCATTGGCGCATACAGTTGCCCCCTCCTTCACTTCCTCCTCTGAGCCGCAGTCATCCTCCAGGGTGCCTTCCATGCTACATACCACCACGGCCCCTGTGCCCAAATCCCACCCACACCATCTGGTCTGGTTGTGCCTACATCCCTGCCTGTGGTGGAAGTCCCAATAATGCCACATGAGGTGGTCACTGTGCCTGCACAGGCACCGACACAGCAACAGGCAGCGGAGGGACATCTGGCACTTCAGGCCAGTGCATGTACTGTGCCCCCTCGACAAGTATCATGCAGTCAGAGGGGGTACCTGTACAGCTTATGCTCTGCCAGGTGGCAGCAGATCAGGAATGTGAGGATCCAGTTTTTACAGGGCCATTCAACCCCAAAAATCAGGTCTCAAGAGATTCATTCTCAGCCATAATTCTCTGCAGTCAGCTATCCCTAGAAATAAATGTACGTTTGTGCAAGAAAGAGACATCTGGGCAGCTGACTGGGAGTGCATATTTTTAATCACTGCTTCTTACAGCTGAAAAAGGAAATGTGTCAAATTTGTACTGCATATACCATGGGTTTTATACAATGGCAACAGATTATGCAATAATGGCATGCTAATATGAACCTTATATTTCAATAGGTTCTGATTGGCCATTTTACTTAAAGGTCACTTGATTTACATTGGACATAAACACTTCCCGAACATGTGACCTACCTTTATGCTAAGTAACATGACTAGTTAGTTTCCCAATTTCTGAATCATCTGACATATGTTGCAACCTTAAAACTGGATAAATAAAGTTGAGCAAATTACACATTTACTTTCCAGACTTCTAGTACATTCTGTCCAAGACATAATAAGCTGTCTGGTTTTCTGTTTGTTAATTTCCCTATCTTATCTTTTCCAACTGTATGCCAGTTTCATTTTATGAGTCACAACATTGAAAATCACATAATCTGTTATTAAATGCTGCCGTATTGTCTTCAGCTGTCTTCCGCTGCTCTCACTCAACCTTGGCTGGAGCTCAACCATTTATCTGGGGTTTTTCCAATGTTAGACATGCGTCTAAAACAGAAGAAAATGGCAGTCTTTGACACATCATGAAGTAATTTGGTCTTTCTGACAATATAACCCTCAAGAGTACAAAAGGACAGATTGAGGTGAGTATTGTCCGAAAATGAGTACACCCTGGTACACCGCTGGCTGCAAGGAAAAAGGAAATGATGGTTAGCCGAGAAGACACACCAGATTGTAGCAATGCCTGACAGTATCAATACTCACTAACAAAGCATTAATGATGTCAAGGAATTTGGCAAAAGATGGAAGGTGTACTCCTAGAACAATAACCAACAATAGTAAGCTTGTAATCAATAAAGGGCAGTAATATTTACTAGAGTTCAAATGCCAATCTTACCATAGGTCAATGGAGCGATGTTTCGTTGAGAACGTTCTGATGTCCTGTTGGCAGAGGAGTTGTGCGACAAAGGTGGAAGTCCAACAACAGGTCCTGTTACAGACTATTCCCGATGGAACGAGGACGCCTGTTAGAGTTCTGAATCCACCTATCACCCGACGAAACGAGGATGCCTGAAACCAAAGTCTCATATCCAAACAAGTTCAAAGTTAGTCCATGGAAGAGTTCTGTGAATGCAAGGTAACAGAATGAGGGTGAGACAGAGGCAATCCAAATGGAAATCCGAAGTCGAAATTCAGAAATGCAGAATAATGACCGGGCAGGAGAGAGCGAGCAGTCCGTTGAGCATTCAGGGTCAAAGTACCATAGAATCGAAAAAAGGTCAAGGAATTAAGAAGTAGAATCATCCAAATGCAAAGGAGGGTCGTGAAATACAATAACACGGAGGGTGAACAACAATAAACGCCACTTGAAACAAGATTCAGAAGCAGCATTCTGAATGCGAGGCAGAGTCTTAAAGGTATCAGCTGACTCGACGTATTAAATCTCGCCGTGCGTGAACCAATAGGCGTCTATGGATAGGCTGTCAATGTTTCCATGACAACCCCCAGCGTTCCTGGAACAAAACGCAATGCGTAGGGGTTTTACTGCATGCACGGGAGTGAGAATGTGATGGATTCCTGACACCCAACTCTGTGTTTCTGTGACTTAAGGCCTTTATTAATTTGCAAGGCAAACTGTAGAGTCAATTTTAAGATAATGGACATCTGCTTTGGCCACATTTGTTTTGTCAGGGACTGTATTTGAACACTACCAGTTTTCTGCTGTCTAATATCTATTGAGTGTGAGTAACATCTTCCATATCTAAACACAGTGTGACCTAATGTCTGTGTTGCCCTATAATAAGTACATGCAGCTATATGATGTCATAGGTAAAATGACATCACTTCTGTCAACCTTGGTCCACACCATTTTTATCCTCACTGTTTCTGTTTATGGTATGGATAATACAGCTTTCTGACTGCACAGTTCTTCTCATATTTGCACTATTGGACCAGGGTGCTGGACAGAGCCCCTAAATGGCATAGTCACCTGTCCGTGACCAGGGAGTGGGGGTGAGGCTATTCCTCTGCATTCCGCCCTCTTGTTGACATATTCAACCACAATTCAACCACATATCTATTGTTTCCCCTCCCCTGCATGCAATGTACCTATGCATACCTATCTCAGTCACCCCCTCAAACGAATTCTCTATTCCAACTTGGGAGGTATCACGGAAGACACTTCTTAAAAACCAGTAGTGTCTCGAGCCATATTGTATTCTCCTAATCTGTTGTATATGTATCCTTTTTTTGTCAAAGGCGTGGCATATTTTGCCCTCTTTTATTTTTTGTGTACATGTATGCACCCCGGACAATGACATTGTTTACTTCCATCTTGTGCCCACTCCTGTTTCCCAATTAAACATTAATTTGCATGCACAGTGAGTGATTCTGCCACTACGAGAATTGGGAGATATCGTTAATCTAAATTTATATATTTTTTTTCTGAGGCGACCCGCCATCTCATTCATATTTTATTATTATTGTTTCTCCTTTTTTCTTCTTTTTTCCAGTAGTTAGTAAGTTATTACTCTTCCCCACCCCATAACATTTCATCTGTCCCCATCCCATTTGCCATCTGTTTGGAGTCCATTTGCTGGTCATCATCTCGCTTAACTTCTGTTAGATCATCTTCTATCTGTTCTCTTTTATTATCCATTTTGATCTTTCATCAGTTCATTATTGTTTTTTTCCCTCTGCTTTGCAGCAAGTTCAGGACCCCCTTAATTCATACAAGGGCCATGCTATAGAACACATTGTTTTCTTGAATAAAATAGTCAATCAAGGAGTCATAAGGATGGGGGAGTCCATAAAGAGGATTGTTTCATCTTCTCATTTTCTTCAATTCAACAGCAATGAGCATCTGGCTGGTATTCCTTGTCCATCTGAAATATAAAAAACTGAGTTTCTTGAAAAAGAGTGCATTTTATTATCTGCACTTCCTCCTAAAGCTTACAAATTACTACTTCAATGCTCTTATTTCTCTAAAATATTACTCCTGCCTCCTAAAATACTTGCTAAAAATGTCTTCTTCTTTAATTTAACTGAATGGCTGCTTCTCCTCCCTCTTGTGTATACCTTAGTATCACCTGTGTTTATCTATGCCTACACCTAGGTGTGCCTATAACCTAGGACCAGAAAGCACACACATATGTTGTTTTGCCTTCAATTGCCCCACCCTTTTCATAGTTTCACACCTCATTGTGTCCTTCTTAGTGCCGTGCTAAATGCTATCTCCAAACTCCTCTTTTAATTGAAAAGGGAAACATTTCTCCTTAATTCTTGGTAGAAGTTATTTAGAAATGGTTGTCATGTTTTACACTAGTGGGATTAAATTGTCCCCTTCTTTATAATAAAAGCCAAAACAGACAACATGACAAATCCAACAACAAAAACAACACAAAAGGAACTGATTTCTTCTTCAGCCGCTCTTCTTTCTTCTTGGCGCATACATGAAAGATTGTCCATTTACTTCCTACAGAAAACAAATAAAGGCAAACGTCATGGTAAGCTAACAAAGAGAACTGTACCTCCCTAAACTAGGCCTTTCTTCCTTCTTCTGCACGAAGGGTGGCAGCCTTGTCACGTGTGTATTTCCTTAAAATGATGTTGCTGGGGTCATCTCTTTATATCCATGGCCAGGTAGAACGCAAACTCATTTTTTAAGTAGAAACGATGATGCACTTTGCCTTATCTTTTTTGGAAATGTTGTTGGCAGGCCTGCTTTTAGCACTCTTTGTTTTGTGGAAAAATGTTCTTTGTACTCTTGTTTTAGTAATCCTTCCAATAGCGTAGGACCGCGTTTTCTCCTTTCCTTGCTGTGTTTATTCTGGTGAGATATAATTAACACTTTTGTCGCTCTCCCAACTTTACCCATGCCGCTGAACATGAGCGCGTGTCCTATTTAAGTGCATCCAAGTGTGGCATATATGCATAAAATGTTTGCCTAGCACTTTATTTTCATATCCTAATATTCCTTTGTTACTTTATCCACAAAAATCATATATCAAACAATTTACACTATTTTATATTACCATTATCATGAAAGGGTTACTCCACCTTCTTACATACAAAGGTCTTCTATTCCTTCTTCACCAAAAATGGCCATACTTATGTACATGTACTATTCATTACCTACACCTGCTACACTATACTTGGGAAAAAAATGATATCAGTTTGAAACCACTGTATCCCTCACAATCTTTCACTTGTACTCAGCGCTTTAAGTGGGGTAAAAAATCGAGGGACGGACCCTCATTTGGGGGCATGACTTGTGGGATGGACATGGCCTAAAAAGTGTACAAACCATAGTAAGGTATGCAAACAAATATCTAAATGCATGTAAGCATTTATATATTTGTATGCATACCTTACTATGGTTTTTGTACTATGCATGCCATCTTTTATAAATAAAGAAATATGTTACATATTTATATGTTTACATAAGATGGCTTCAAAAGTACACAAACCATAGTAAGGCATGCATATAAATTCATAAATGCTTACATTTATATATTTGTTTGCGTGCCTTACTATGGTTTGTGTACTTTAAGATGGCTTGAAAAGTACACAAATCATAGTAAGGTACGTGCACAAATATATAACACATATATTTGTGTGCATACCTTATGGTTTGCATACTTTTAAAGCCTTTTTTAAACAGAAATATTTCTATGTTTATAAAAGATGGCTTGAAAAGTACACAATTCAACCTATCTTTTGTAAAGCTTTGACGACGGACAAAGTCTCAGGCATCTTTGTCCGTCGGCAAACCTTAAAGGACCAAAAACCTTCTAAATACCTGGAAAAGGTCTTGCCCTGGCCCACTTAAGCACTGCTTGTACTCACCTGGGTCCTCTTTCTTCTAATAATGATTAATGAGGAGATCTGAATACCTCTTGTGTCCATAGGTACCTACCTTTTCTCACTCTATTTAGCCACTAGAACTTACCTTTTCTCATAATATTTCTTCCAATTGTATCACTATACTCCCCTAAGGTCATATAAACATTACTCCTGTGTTCCAAAAATGACACCTTTTTATCTATAGTACAAATCAACATTTTTACATAAACACACACATATATATAAACAAGGTTGCCAAACTAGTGCTCTGCCTATCTTGTAGCTGGTGCTAGGGAAAGACATTTTAGCAAGATTCCTTCGTATACAAAAATACCCATGTTTACAGTGGGTTGTAACACTACAAAAAACCCTCTGAACAAACATGTTACAAAATTTCCCTTGCAAACATGACCATGCCACCTTCTATGAAAAACCTGTTTTTATTGAATCATAAAAACGTGCAACCAACAGTGCATTATAGCATTAAAGGCAGGCATAAATAAAAAAAGCCTCATGGCATACAGGTAAATGGACACTCACCCCCCCCAGGGTGGAAGTCGTCACGCGTTCCGCTTGAAAACAACAAGCTTCCTCAGGCTGATTATAATCCACATTCGTGAAACACATACACATTTAAAAACAGAAAGAAAGCTGGTGCAAGCATTAGACTCCTCCCCTCTCCCTCATAATTTCCAATCATGTGATCAAAGATTTCAACATCCAAAGCTTGACGAATCAATCCGCCATATTGGAACAGCCAAATGGCTATATGTAGTAGTTTAATGCCAATTACTAAATTCATGAAATTCAAGTCTATAAGATCTGCAGGAGATCGGGGTGAGCTTTCTGCTCATCGCCACTTTTCTTTCCTTTTGTTAAATTTAATCAAATTAATTTTGTGTTCAAGGGCACCAATGCACTATTTAATATGATGATAGAGTTTTGCATCTCATGACAAAACCTCCATCATTACGCACCAAGGCTCGAGTGTTTGATAGAAGCAGAGCGTGCAGTGACACGGGTTCCTCTTACAATCAATACCAAAGCATAATGCAAAATCCAACTTCCATCTAGCAGTTAGACTTGTTCAATGTGTGCATGCGGATTGGCAAAAAGCCTTTGAACAGCATGAAATCACTTTACCAATGATTAAGTGCTGATTCACTTAATAAATCTAAATAACCGCATATAGTCACAGAATCACGTGGTGTTAGTGTGCATTGCAGTATCAAACAAAGAAATATCACGTGTGGAGACAACCAATAATGTGGTTGAACATCACATAAAGGCACTAGATATTAATATGCAAAATGGCAGATAGCAGCAAGTTCATATGAAACCATGAGTTAAAAAGGCATAGTGCCAAACAACAGCATAAAATAAGCATGTTTGTCAAGTAGTGAGGCATATTAACCTGCACAGTATCAAAATTAGGCTCAGTTAAAGGTCTAACAAATCGCACGTATTACTTACAAGGCAGCATTATCAGAAAAGTGCAAATGCATATTATGATAAATAGCAAACTTAAAATCATAAGGATGCTTATCATATATATCAAGTGACTGTGTCCCAAATGTTCCACTGAAATGAGAGACAATCACATGTTGCAGCACGATATCAATGTGCAAAAAGGCAATTTTCACCAAATAAGCAGCATGTTAGAAAAGTGCTAGTGGATTATGATCCTAATAAAGCAGCATTGTCAGAAAAGTGCAAGTGCATATTATGATAAACAACATATTTAGACTTATTTTTAGGACATTGCTTTGAGAAATATGGGGGTGATGTTAAGGAGATGTCATTTTTAGGTTTAGCTCATGTTCCCCAACAGAAGAGATGGGAAACAGAGAACTCAAACTGCGGCAATTAGATCCATCACTAATTTGTATATTTGACACCTTGAGACCAAATGGTCTCAACATTGATCCAGACATGTTTTTTTTTTTTACAATAAGTCTGTCAGAATATCATTTTAAGAAATTGATAGTATTTCATTGAATATGTAGTTTACAACATAATTCACTAGCCCTTTATTATCATGCTGCCCAACTGGTGAATGCTGCTATTAGCTTTTTTGCACATTAATATTGTGCTGGGTCATGTAACTATATTTCTTTGTAGTGTAACAATTGGGATACATCCATCTGTGATAAATATGATCAGCACCTTTGAAAGTCTAAACATGGTGTTTATCATAATATGCACTTGCACTTTTCTGACAATGCTGCCTTATTAGGATCATTATGCACTAGCACTTTTCTAACATGCTGCTTATTTGGTGAAAATTGCCTTTTTGCATTTTTTGCAAACCTTCTTATCTTATGCTGTTGGTTGGCACTAGGCCTTTTTAACTCATGGTTTCAATATGAACTAGATGCTATCTGCCGTTTTGCATATTGATATCTAGTGGCTTTATGTGATGTTCAACCACATTATTGGTTGTCTCCACACGTGATATTGCTTTGTTTGATACTGCAATGCACACTCACACCACGTGATTCTTTGACTACATATGGGTTATTTAGATTTATTAATTGCATCAGCACTTTATCATTGGTAACGTGATTTCATGCTGTTCAATGGCTTTTTGCTGATCCGCGTGTAGACATTGATCAAGTCTAACTGCCAGATGGAAGTTGGATTTTGCATTATGTTTTGGCATTGATTGTAAGAGGAACCTGTGTCGCTGCACGCTCTGCTTCTATCGAACACTCGAGCCTTGAGGCGCAATGATGGGGGTTTTGTCATGAGTGGCAAAACTCTATCACAGTATTCAATAGTGCATTGGTGCACTTGAACACAAAATTAATTTGATAAAATTTAACAAAAGATTAAAGAAAAGTGCCGATGAGCAGAAAACTCACCCCCGATCTCCTGCAGATCTTATAGACTTGAATTTCCTGAATTTAGTAGTTGGCATTAAGCTACATCTTGTAGCCATTTGGCTGTTCCAATATGGCTGATTGATTCATCTATCTTTGGATGTTGAAATCTTTGATCACATGATCGTAAATTACGAGGGAGAAGGGAGGAGTCTAATGCTCGCACCAGCTTTCTTTCTGTTTTTAAATGTGTATGTGTTTCACGAACGTAGATTGTTAGCCTGAGGAAGCTTGTTGTTTTCAAGCGGAACGCGTGGCGACTTCCACCCTGGGGGGGGGAGGTGAGTGTCCATTTACCTGTATGCCATGAGGCTAGTCTTGTTATTTATGCCTGCCTTTAATGCTATAATGCACTGTTGGTTGCACTTTTTATGATTCAATAAAAACTGGTCTTTCATAGACGGTGGCATGGTCATGTGTGAAAGGCAAATTTTGTAACATGTTTGTTCAGAGGTTTTTTTTTGTAGTGTTACAACCCACTGTAAGCATGTGTATTTTTGTGCGTATATATATATATATATATATATATATATATATATATATATATATATATATATATATATATATATCCTAGCCCGCAGTGGCGGCTGTGTAGTTATGGTTAAGTTGCTAAACCCATAGGAAGAGCACTTTTTGGGTGGCTTATAACTTCACTCCCCCTAGAGGAACACTCACCAAACCTTGCAAAACAAGTATATGGCCCACTCTGAATCATTCTGCAAAGTCTGGTGAGGGTTGGTCCAGGGGGGGGCAAAGTTATAGGGGGCTCCCAAAATTTCTTTTTTTCCCATAGACTGCATGGAGAAAAAATGTCTGTTGCGCCTACAACCCAAACCACCTGAGGGATTTTCACCAAATTTGCAGCAGGAGTGGTGGCTTGGTCCCAAAAACGTGCTTTTGTAAAGTTGGTGAAAATCCATCAAGTAGTTTTTTTAAAATGACCAAAATGTAGGTCTCAAAAAAGGAGTGATATCTAAGTCTGCTCTGCGGACACACTTCCCTGTTGGCTCTGCGGACAGGACACTGATTGGATAATTGGCTTGCATCATGTCCGCGGACACACGACATGCTCTCTGATTGGCTAAGATGAGGTGTGAGGTACGTCAAATTGTTTCGATGAGCCCGCCATATTGGATGCGTGGACATGCGCTGGAAGTTAGCATAAATCCAATTTTGGGGAGTGTGTTGGTGTGTATGAGTGCTTGGAGTGGATGGGGGAGTAAGAGAGGGGTCAAATGCTGTATTTGTTTAGGTGGGAGAAGGCAGTGATGTTTCCGCAATCACTGCGGTTGTCCGCGGACATACTAGACACTGGGCGCACTACTGGCTATTTCAGTTTAGTATGATGTTGGTTTTGGGTCGTTAGAAGAGCATTGGGTGTGTGGGATATATTAACTCACTCAGATGTGCTTTACCACATCACTTTGCTGCATTGGTGCAAGAAACAGCAAAATGGCTGCACTAACTCCTGTGCACGCCAGGATCTCAAAATTGGGTTTTTACAACCACCAAAGAAAATGGCTGCATCACCCTGCCACACACATTTCAGGTGTAGAGGAACAGAATACACACCGCAAGAGTGTACCAGTGTGCTCTGCAACATTTAACATGGAATTAAGTAAATAGGCAGCATTGTCTTGCTGAAAAACCCCAAATTTCCCTTTCAAAATGAAACTTTTTCACTCTTTGTAAAAGCTGCATTGATGCTAATGCCATCCATTCATTTTGAAACCACTGTGATTAATAAACCCTCCCAGACCCAGGAGAAGTCCTTGTGCTCAGCCAAACCGGGCCTAAATCTGAATTGACAAGCCCTGTCAAACCAACTCTGAAAAAAATCAACCAGAGGCTTTGTATTCATTTTACACGGGAAACGTGTTCATTGCAAAAGTATCTAAAAATCAGCTGTTCAGAGACAGACTCTAAATAGCTCAGCCATGTCTGTTGAAATGTATCCATGCTGCACAACAACTCCAGCATTCAAGGACATAACCATAGCTGCATGGCAGTGTGTGAATTTGCTGGAGATGAAAATCGAATTTAGAAGAAAGAAATGTTAGCAGTTTTTAAACACATGTGGTAAAATTGGCTTTGTTGACTGAAGAAAAATGGCCTATTTTAAAGGAAATTATTGAGTGAAGGCCTGCTTATTTAGCAATGTAAAAGGATTATGTGGCTGGTGATAATACATACATAGGCTATTTTGATTCCTCATGTTTGTTTAATTCAAGACTTAAAATGAGAGAATAAAAGTTAAAACACATAGGCTGAGTTTGCAAGCTCTCAAGAAATACCAGTTGTTCAAGTTCCAGCCTTGTAACTTCCATCAGGAAGAGAGGCACACCATGAACTTCCAGGACACCAAAAGTGCTAATTGCCAGCCTGAAAAACTTTAAATGGACCAGGACAAAGAAACTTCACAAGCTCATCAGACATTCATCTGTGCCCCAGGCTGGGACAATAGCAGTCTTGGGACACTCACATGTCAAGTGTGAAGGGCAATACAATCTTCAATTAAGAGAGAGGCCCCCCATCCTGCTTGGAGAAACTGCCAGTTGGTGTTAGCTGGGAAGAACAAAATGACAATGACTCCCATTTGTCTTAAAACTATCTTATTAGAAACTTTACAAAGACTTATATCTCAGCTGTCAAAATTGGTAAAAATGTGGAATTGTCACAGCGTAAAAGTGGAATTGTGGGCTATGTTTGAAAACTTGGTAGAATGTCGTGACACACTCTGGACAGAATTGGCGATATATGTTGTATTACCAGAAAAGCATCCATGTTGCAAATGTCAAATTGTGTACATGCATCCCTGGTGACATACTACATGTATGCCTGCTGCAAACCTGCCATCCCGCTGATGCCCTATCTTATGCAGTAACCAGAAGTGCTTCCCGGTATCCAGTCCATGCCCGCTGATTTTGTCTGGCTGTCCTGTGTTAGACCAGATCCGTGTGGTGATCCAGAGTGCTGACTGTCCCAAATCCAAATTAAAAGTGGACTGTGAGTATCAATAGGAACCATAGAACCATAGCATAACTTGCCTTGCCTTGTCCTATCCCAAGCTCTAAACCATCCTATCCTCACCTTAATAACTTGTAACCTTGTCAGAATCCTCATTGCAACCCTGTCATTGTTTTCTAGTGCAAGCGCTATCTATTTAGTCATTCTTGTAATTTAAATCCTAAGCTATCAATCCTTTTTCGAGTGATCGGACCGGTTCCGGCAGGGCGGGCGCTGGGGAACTAGAGTTGAACTCATGAATCAACCCAGGAGCTTATTGTGTCCTTCTTTGTTATTCTAGCCTGAATGCTCTAGTATAGAGTAAAACTATTCTTGTCCAAATTGATTTTCTTTTCTGTTTTCACTACTCGATTTTTCTCAAAATGCCTCTTGCATATCTCCCTCAGTTTAATAGCTAGAGACTTCATTTCACTTCCTGAGTGTACCTAAGATCTATAGCTACACCCCAACCCAAAGTCCGCACTTCAAATCAGTGAATTTCACCCGTTTTAATCAAAACCCATTTGGTTAATTTCAGGCGGAATGAGCATTTTTGCAAAGTTTTACACATGTTATTTTTACTATCAATTGTTTTAAACCTTCCATTCATTTTCGAATTGTATGCTTTGCTCAATCTATTGCTTATAATTTCCTGTAACTTTCCAGTGTTGCTCCCGTAGAGAATTGTACTTAGTTAAGGATTTTTGCACACATTCATTGTTTTATTCAGACATTTCCGAGTGTCATTTTAACACTGCAAGGGTTTCAAATCCGTTTTTCTCTCTTGTTTGGGAAGGAAAGGTTGGATTTGAATTTGGTTTCTTATTCCTCATTCCTGATTACCTGCTGCACCATTATATCTATTTAGAATCACTTATTTGTCAGCTGAGGAATATTGCAGGGTGAAATCCTAACTTGAGTGCTATCTTTCCCAAAATTCAAAAGTGTCTCTATTCTCTGGTGTTTTCAATCTGTGTTGCTAAAGGATTAATTTAAGTGCATTGCCTACATTCCTATTGTATTATCACCACATTGGTGATTGCTGCCCCATATTAAAAAGTGTTGATTTCTTTGAATTATAAATAAATATTGCCTTTACCAACCAGCCTGGTTCTTGGTCCATCGTGACCCGGGGTATTTGAGTAAGGGTTGTGATATGAGAGGTGTATCTCTCAAATATTGAACCTACATATATATAACGAAATAGGCATTTCAGTTGTGCGCTGCATACTACGCTGAGACCAGAGTTTATTGCCTGATTTGTATTGAAGAGGTGTGTCACAACTACCGCAGCACAACACACCCATTTTACCAAAGATTTTGACTGTGGTCTGTGGGCTGCTTAGGGGATATGTTTTTAAAAATGTGCGTACTGATTGGTAGTAGTGTAATAGTGTTTATAGGATAGTGAGATGCATTTTGTCTTGTATTTATTGGTGAGGTGTTCGTTTGCATGGCTGTGTTATGTTGTGGTGGTGGTGAGTTTAATTATTATATACTTAGTGTTTCTTTTAGTGAGGCTGTATGAAGAGTTTTGGCCATGCCATGCAGTCAAGATTGTAGTGTTTGGCAAAAAGCGCTGCAGCATAAGATACCCATGGAAGCAAACATTTTGAATTGTGGTGTATGGTCAGGTGTTTCCTTAAATGGGTGTGTTATGCTATAGTGTTTGTGAGTCCAATCATTATATACTTACTGTTTGACTTTTTGTGTTTGTAGGCAGTTTTTTTCCTGCAAATTACCAAGAGTGGTCCTGGGCGTCCCTCTGCTAGACATTAGTCCTGGTTACGAGAGACTTACCCAGAGTCTTCATCTCACTATCTTCCACAGAGAAGAAATGTTCCAAACATATCAGTCTTTGTCCTGCCCTGGGCCCGTCCAGCTCCAACCTACCGATGAGGTCCAACTAGAACGAATCACGTTTCTGGGCTTGCTGTTGGTACTCTTGTTCAGAGTACAATTGCCTAGCTTTTCGGTGCTGGACTGCCCCGGGGCAAGGCAAAGACTGATATGATTGGGATATTTCTCCTGTGCGAAAGGTAATGAACTAAGGATTATGGGTAAGGCACTTGAACCCAGGTCTAATGTCTAGCAGAGAGACTCCCAGGAACCCCCTTGTTTTTTGCATATTTAAGTAACTTTGGGTCCTACCCTAAGTTACTAGGGAAATCCAGACGTGGATCCCTTACTATTCTTAGAGAGGCACAGTTCCACCCTACTGATGAGGTCCAACCAGACCGAAACACGTGTCTGGGGTTGCTGTTTGTACTCATGTTCATAGGAGAATTGACTAGCATTTCGGTGCTGTAGTGCCCCTGAGCAGGAGAAATACTGATATCATTGGGATATTTCTCCTCTGTGAAAGATAGTGAACTAAAAATTCTGGGTAAGGCTCTCGCACCGAGGACTCATGTCTGGCAGAGAGACTCCCAGAACCCCCCTTGTGTTTTGCATATTTAAGTAACTTTAGGTCTCACCCTAATTTACCAGGGGAATCCAGACGTGGACCCCTTGCTTAATATTCTTAGAGAGGCACAGCTCCACGCTACTAATAAGGTACAACCAAACCGAAACACGTGTCTGGGGTTGCTGTTGGTACTCTTGTTCAGAGGTGAATTGCCTTACATTTCGGTGCTGGACTGCCCCTGGGCAGGACAAAGACTGTTATGATTAGGATATTTCTCCTCTGTGAAAGATAGTGAGCTAAAGAATCTGGCTAAGGCTCTCGTACCCAGGACTAATGTCTGGCAGAGAGACTCCCAGGAACCCCCTTGTTTTTTGCAGTTTTTTCATGACATGTAGTTGGAGCAGACATTT
Organism: Ambystoma mexicanum; assembly: GCF_040938575.1. Lineage (NCBI taxonomy): Eukaryota > Metazoa > Chordata > Amphibia > Caudata > Ambystomatidae > Ambystoma > Ambystoma mexicanum. The sequence goes on along the minus strand of NC_090939.1, from coordinate 265,715,856 downwards.
TCTTTTCGATCACTGTGATAAAAGAAAAAAACACATGTTAGTGTAGGTAGTTTATAATGAGTATTGCATTGCATAGCAGACATTTCTGTATTTTGTAGACCCTCATAGTTAGCACTTTAGAAGTACTATAGTGTACTGTCCAATTTGCTCAGTTCCTGTGTTTTTTGATTAAATCATTGGGTGTGTGGGAAAACAATCCATGCTGGATTAAAAAAAAACCTTTCTACATTGTGGTACAATACATTTCTTTAATTGAGTTTAGTAGGAGGAATTGAATATGTGTATGATTTTTGATTTGAAGTGGTGGTAGTATTGTTGCAATTAGATAGCAGTTGGTGTATTTTATTTGTTTATTTCTTTTCCCATTTTAGTGGTATTCATCTATCTGTTGGCTTGTTGCAGATTGTTGGGGCTCTTAGATACCTGTTGGCATATTGTAACTGTTCATTTCTTGTTTCATTTTAATAGTATTCTTTTATTTGTTTGCATGTTGCAGAATCTTGCAGAATCTTGGGGCAGTTAGGTACCTGTTGGTGTTTTCTAACTGGTCATAGTTTTGAAGTTTTTGTTTAAGTTCATACCCAGATTAGTTAGTACATTTTGGGTTTAAGAATATTAAGTAAATGTTTACAAGATTTGCTTTTAATCTCTGTTTTACAGTAATGTTAGTATCAATACATTTGACCATCCACAATTCTTTTTTATATATGTAGTGTAGTGACCTGCATTGGTTGTGGCTCCATCTGCATTATAACATAAAAGCATTAGTATTACGTATTTACTATGTGTCTGTATTTGTAAGGTGGCAAGACACCCACACCGTTCATCTCGCTAGTGACGCAAAGTGGGATACTGCAAACACACGTGTGCAAATTATAGGCCTCTAATATTTATTTGGGTCAGGGGACTGCGGTCTGGCTGGAGGGGTTTGCAGGAGGGCTTGGTCAAACATTTTCGTACAAGCACATTTTGTCAGGGCTTGAGACTTGCCCCTTGCGAAGAATGTTTACGTGATTTGCTGTGTGAAGAGGAGATGGGCTGAGCTGACAGGTGGTGTGGCCTGGCTGTGGGAGTCGCTGGGAGAGTGTGAAGTTCTCCAGTGGAACAAAGTAAATGCGTAGAAATGGCACTCGCATTGGTGAATGGTAGCAAACAAATCGTATCTTTTTAAAAAATATTTCTAATGCCATTGTGGTTTGAAGGGCTGTTGGCTCCCATTATGAGTGAAGGTCAGCGCCGTTGAATTTTCGCTTCTGAACTCAGCAAACCCACGCATCATACACAGTATAAGGTTCAATTGTTTTTTGACCTTGAAACAAAGGGAGGATTGCAAAAGGAATGCAAGAAGGGAGGGATGTAACACTGTCAAATATGAAAAGGTTCACCATTCCAAAACTGGACAAAGGAACATGTAATTTCATTTTATGAAAATTTGTTGACCTGAACGGAGTGTCTGCGTTACGCCGAGAGAATGGAAATGGCAAATATCATGTAAGTTTTACTTTCGATGATTTTATGGACCAACGAGTCAACTTATCATTCGCTGGCCGTTATTGCTGGCTTATATTGTACTCGGTTGTTATTTGTGTCATATTGCAACAACACGCAAATACAACTTGTGTGTGTACTTGCCTTTGTCTCGGACACATGGGCAGTCCAGGATCGAGATGCATGTACTCCACTAGTGGGTTGCCCCAGGTTCCACAAACGTGTAATCCAACGCTAATATTTAATTAAAATTCCGTCCATGTGTTCTTCTTGCCTTTACTTTGCTCTCTGATTGTAGCGTCAGCGTTTGCATCCCATTTCGAGCTGAACATACTGGAAAGCAGTAATAGGGTGACCAACTTTGTCAGATCCTTTTGCCCGACACAAGGTGGTGATGATGTCACAGCATCATTTACCGGCCAGAATCAATGCATTGTACCCGCAGCTGCTGATGTAATTGGCCTGCAGGCCTGTCCCGTCAGCAGATGCGGTGTAATGCAATGAAATAGGACTCTTATTTACAGATTAGCTGCCACTTGCCAGCCACTGTTATTCCCATACGCGGGAAATGTATGTATATGACCCCCTCCCCGCTACTATTATAGGAAATATAAATACTTACGTTTCCCGTGAATGGGAATAACAGTGACTGGCAAGTGGCAGCTATATGTGAGACAGCGCCCTGCAGCGGCCGGTCCCAGCCCCCAGCATGTCTAATTTTTACTCCTGAAATTGTGCTCGAACAGAGCAAGTCGGGAAACCTGTGTCCCGCAGAGCCACTCAGCAAACTCTGGGACACAGGCCCCAATTGCGGGACAATACCGCAAATTACGGGACAGTTGGCCACCCTAAGCACTAAACTTTGAAGTAAATTGAAGACTACTTTTCACGTTGTTTTCTCTGTGTTCCGATTGTTTCACGTCCGTGTTCATCATTAGTTTTAACACAGGGTCAAATTAATGGGTAAAATGATAAACTGTACTAAAGATCGGCAACCGAGATACATTTCTGTTATCATTTTTAAACAGCAACATCCTGCCTTTCTGCAATCGTCATCGATTCCAGATACCAACTGCCAGGTTTTTCAACCAGCAGCTGCAAATACACGTGAATAGCTGGATAACAATGACTCTTTTTTGAGACGATCGCCACGGGCCAATATGCCCTAACGCGCTACCAGTGATAAGGAGCAACCTGGCATCCTTACGGTGGCCTAGTGCCAAGCTGATGGCAAAGCCTTGCGATTCACAGTACGTCCAATGTGCTTTTTATACCCAAAAGGAACACCGTATGATTCACGATAAACATTTGTGGATCGAGAACGAAGAAAAGAATTACCCATTTGCTTGAATATGGCAATCACCGGATGTTCTCGTAGCGTTTATTGTGAAATAAAAGTATTTTAAAAATTGTACAGTTTTGCTATTTCCTTTAAAAGTATGGCTTTAGATTCAAAATGGGGACGCGCTGTGTTGTGAGATGATGTGTGTTGATATTCCAGGTTCTGCGTCAACTAACGTTATCACGTAGATGATGACTGGGCGCGTTTGGCTACGTTGCCCAGTAACGTCCTGGAGATAGGAAGAGAATATCACTAGGTTTCGTGATGTCAGCCTCAGGGGCGGGGCATATGAATTAGTGTGGCCAGGGCAGTCCACCTTGTGCGATGCAGCAACAGATAAGTTTATCACAAGATGGCTGCGCCCTGCTGCCTGATTTCGCATGTGTAAAAAAAGAGGAAAACTATGGTAAGGTGCTTAGGAAATGTTTGTACGCTTCATCAACATATGCTTAGAAACACATGCTCGAACCCTCCGGACAATAATATTTCTGAGTACACTATTCCTTTAATAGATCAATTTTTTGCTCCATTTGTTGTAGATGATTTTCTATGGTCTCTTTTTCTGTATTAAATATATATATATATATATATATATATATATATATATATATATATATATTCAGTAAAAAAACTTTGTTGAAGGGACATTATGGTTAAGTTGCGCTACTAAAAACCTATGAAATTCAGTGAAAAAAACATTAAAGGGACGTCATGGTTCCAAGTAAAACCAAAAAACTTTGAAATTTACCAGTTATTGTAAGCTAACCAACCATAACTCGCGCCACCACTGTGCACTGCTAAGGCTAACACCCAGGACATCAAAGATGACATCACAAATGTCATTGATGACATCACTGATGACATCAGATGTGCATTTAGTTTTCATGCACAGCCTCCACAAGGGAGTGTCATTATAATGTTGACAGAAAAGTATCAGAGATCATTGAAGAACTATCATATGCCAAATAGTTCATTAAGCAATGCATTGCTATAAATACCATTGCGTTACTGAGTTCTTTCAACACATGAACAAACTCATGAAGAAACGTCGGCATTGTCTGCAGCATGCGCCATACAGGTGCAATATTCAAAATCTTCCCATGTTGGATAGTAAAATGATTAATGCTTTCATTTCATTATTTTGCATACTGTGAAACATAAGTACCTATCAATGCTTCACTTACTGCATAATTGTACTACTACACACAAAGCATAAAGAGACCAAATGCATACAAATAGAAGCATATAGAGTGAAAGTAAAGTAAGAAAAAAAACTGCAGTATTACCATAAAGTGTTCATAACCTAACTAATTAACTTCATGCACAGAGAAGATTCCTGTGTTTTAGGATTCCTCCTTTTCCTAGGTGTATGTTTCATATGATGAGACTGTACCCTAAGGAAAGTAGTGTAGGAACATATGAGAAGGGTAAGGTCTTCAAATATAGTACAAGTAACTTTTTTAATTCCTGACAGACAATGAAGAAAGCCACCTGGCCTAGATATGTCAGTGAACAAAAAAAGAGGGAGCCAGACATGTGATGTCAGATGTCATCAATGACATTTGTGATGTCATCTTTGGTGTACTGGTTGTTAGTCCTAGCAGTGCACAGTGGTGGCATGGGTTATGGTCACTCAATTTACCATAACTGGCGAATTTCAGGGTTTTTTCGCTTTTACTTGGAACCATAACGTCCCTTTAACAACGTTTTTTTCAATGAATTTCATAGATTTCTAGTAGCACAACTTAACCATAACGTCCCTTTAACAAAGTTTGTTTCACTGAATATATATACATGCATATATATGTATATATATAGAACATAATGTTCTTGTTCCTTACTTTCATACATTGCTCTGTGCACTGACAGGAGTTCTTTCATTATGTTTTTCCTCATAATCCCTCATTCTTGGCCCTCACAGTTGCATGTGACTGTGTGTTCTTTATGTCTTGTAATGCCTCCCCTATAATTTAAAAAATGCTCCAAATATACTACAAAAATAATATGCACTCTATATTCTCTTATATTGTGTTAGCACGACATGGGGTTACTGTTACTTAGGTTGGCGCTATACTTGCATTGTAGAAATATTGTCTAGTATTTTGGGGGCATATACATGTTCAGTGTGTTTATATGTCGCTCCCCCCTCTTTATGGCCATACCATGAACAAAAACTCTAACCTAATTATCCCTATATTTTTCCAAATCTTGTGCATGGTGTCCTCTATTTTCCACATATCCAAGTTCCTTTCCGCTTCACTCCTTCTAATGAACCAATCATCCTAAGTACTAGTGATCCATAACATGCTCAGTACTTGGGCCAAATCCTCCTTATTTTTGTTTGGAAACGCAAACTGCTGAATACACTTCTATTTAGCAAGCCTTTGTTTGTTAAATTAATCTATTACTGTTCTTTACCAAGAGCCATCACTGTTCTTCAGTTGTATTCCCTCGTTCATTTTTGCAGTTCCTAGTTTACTTGCACTCATTGGTTCTTCTTCCTCATCCATGGATGTTTTTTTTATCTAAATAAAATCTCTATGGGTAATCTTAACAATCTACCCTTTATTCTTAAGGGTGTGTGCTTCATATGAAATACTTATTTGGTCTAATGGCACACCCCTTTATATTTCCAGGCCTTAAAATATGAATGTGACTTCTTGTGTATTTACATAATTAATCCCTAAAACAGTGCATTTTATCCCTGGTCACTTACTGAAATCTATCCCCAATATATCTGTCAATGTGTTACAAAAAATGCAATAATGCTATAAAGAGATCATGCTCGCCTATCCTATAATGTATATAACTTCAGTCTTTATGCTTGTGAGAGTGCTCCCTCTCATTACTATTACTTCGCCCCCATTTTGAATATAAATGTTTTTGTCAGTGTATGTGCATTTGATGGTGGTACTGCAAAAGTGCTTATAATCTTATTATTTCCTGCTGTACTCATATAAATATTTGCTGTGCCTAATCTGGTGTCACTTTTTATTACATTAACCTGCTCTGTTGTATAATTTGCATTTATAATTGTATTTTTATTCTCGGCACATGCTTGTCATGATGTGTGATCTTGGACATATTATTTCAATGATTCTGTGCTATGCAGTTGGGGAGATGCTGTCCCCCCTCTTTCTGTCCACACAGGCACCAATATTCTCTCGGTTTGGTTATTTGTAGCACTCTCCTGTGGCTTCATTTCAATCTCTATCTCACTCTTGCTTTTCCATTCCCCTTTTCCAAATAACGTTTCAACAATGTTCCTAAACTTTAAAAATTGTTTCTTTCCATTTCTCAACATGCCTCTCTCTATGTGATTACCGTATGCGTTCTTATACTATATGCCTTTTAAAGATGCCCCATCTATTACTAATAAAGATACCTGCAATGCTTAAATGGGATTTAAAAAGTCAGGGATGCTCTGGTGTGTGCTAATACAATTTCTTTCATCAGGTCCTTTAAAAAAAAGAAGTTTCTGGCGTAGCTCCAAAAAATCCAAAATAACTCAATAAACCTTAAAATGGGAAGTGGCTTGTGTAATTTTAAGAAAGTGATCTAATGGGACCAATCTAATCCATATGTGGGTAATGAAATGGGATCAAATTTTGGTGTGAAAAATGTGCTCCAAGTATGGTTACTCATACATAACCTTTTGGCCAAAACAAGAAATATTCCAAAAATATACACCCTCACTAAATCAAAAAACAAGGGCTTACACACCCCACAATCCCGTGTTTTCCAATCAAATGCTCCCCAAGCACATCACTTCAACATAAGTTGTACAAAAAATATAAAATTCTTGTTTTTGTTCAACACCTATCCAATCTCAGATTTTTTCAGCTGGTGTTGTTAAATCAAACTAAAACTAACATCCTCTACTCACAAAAAAACCATTACTACTGATATATCTCATAAAAATCCTACAAAATGAATATCAATTTGATGAGTCCTGGCTCTTACATACTTTTTCAATGAGAGTGGTACCGAGCCCGTGCTTCATTTAAAGCTCTGTATTAAAAATAAATTGTTTCAAATATATGATCACAATCATTCTAATATTTTCTTTACTAACAATGTCAGTCCAAAATCGCTTTGCTACTATCTACAGCATATTATTTTAATTCTAAAAAATGAAAAATTACAAATCTTAAAACCTGTCTTTATTCGCAATCTATACTAATTATATGCATGCTCACATATATATCATCTCTCCTCCTTCTCATTCTTTTTAATTGAAATCATGTATACACACATTTTCTTATGCCTCAGATCACACCTCTTAAAAAGATTCATTTCTTTCATTTTTTATTTCCAATCGAAATTGGCACTCACGTGTGTGTGTGTGTGTGTGTGTGTGTGTGTGTGTGTGTGTGTGTGTGTGTGTGTGTGTGTGTGTGTGTGTGTGTGTGTGTGTGTGTGTGTGTGTGTGTGTGTGTGTGTGTGTGTGTGTGCACGACTTTCCAAATATTACTGCAAATCATTCAATCCACAAAAAACATATTATTTCCAAAATACTTGCAAAACAGCTCAATCGGCCTTACTGGCATCTCTAACACAAATCTCCCAACCAAACTCTTTTGCACTTTAAATACAGACTACCGCAATTAATATGGAAAACTGAGTAACCAATACCTTAATCAGTAGGCTACCTTGGCCCTGATATTTTTCTGCCCCCCCCCCCCCTTCGTGTCTTCTACTAAAGACTGTTAGCTGTTATCTTATTCTGCCAGAGAAGCAAAGGAATGTTTATCTCTTCTTGCCAAGGTAATAAATTGTGGTGCGCTTTAACTGAAATGTTTGCAGAGCAAAAACTCCTCCATTTTTAGCTTAAATACATTATAGAATATATACATTCTTTTAGGCCTAAATAAAATGGACTTAAAAAACCTTTGTTTATTAGCTCAGAACTATTAAAAAATGAATGCTTTGCTTACCTTTCAATCAACCCAATCCATATTCAGGCCTTTGGTTTTCTGAAACTGCCTTTTTACTAATCAAAGGAATGCTGCTCTGTTTTTTGGTTGTAAATACAGCCGACAACCAAATGCAGGCTGTCTGTTTCTATAGTGCACACATGAGACGTACATAGCAGAAAACATTTTATTTTTGCCTTTCTGCTTAACACAGCTATTATTTAATTATAGCATGAAAAAACTACTCTATCTTTCAAATTTGTTTCATCTGTAATTTAAGTTTATAAAAAAATACAAAACCAAACGTTTACCTATGTTATTAATTTAAAACTGTCTTCACTGATCAGAAAAGGTGACCTGTTTCTATAGCAAAGTTATGTCAAAAAACTGCATTTGCTTTGTTAAAAAGTAATAATAAGAATCCCTTAGCTCATGAAAAGAAAAAAAAGAGTTTCCTTTGAACTCAACAGACAACAAATGATGTATCACACCCATCACAACTTATAACATGAGTTAGTCTTCATGGACACACAATAAAACATATGACATAACAAATATTCAAACAATGTTTTAATTAAAAAGCCAATTGGCCTTTTCTCCATTTATAAGCGGTAAAATGAAATTCAGTTTCATTCACTGCATACACTTAACACTAAATAAAATATCTTTACTATCACAGCTTAAACCCCAACAAAAATATATTCCATCTTAACATTCATTACTCCATTTTGGAGTTTGAAAACTCACTCTTTATCTTGGCTCTTGCCTCAGGTATCTCTAGAAATGACCCCAATTGGAGTGTGGTTTGTGCCCTTGAGTTCTCTTGAAACTTGTAACTGAGGTATCCTTTCCTTAGAGAAATCTTTATTGCACTTTCTAATTTATATATCTAAATAATACAAAAAGCTTCCCTTTACTTCCCATTTCTTATAAATGATATACAATGCAATCTTCATTCCCATATCTATGTTCCCTGCACAATGTATACATTATGATAAGGCTTCCTTTCTGCTCAGACAGGGACATGCTCTGAAACATGGGGTCAACTGCAGTTTATCCTTACCTCTCATCTGTTTCCTGCAAATTCCCTGTGTGAGTCAGTGCAGGGGAACCTGGGTTCTTGCCATCTTTGAAGTCTTAAGAAGGTCCCTTTCTGGTCACCAAATGTAAAGAGATTAATTATCGGCCATAATTCTCTGCAGTCAGCCATTCCTGGAAATAAATATACTTTTATGCAAGGAAGAGACATCTGGGCAGCAGGCTGTGAGTACATGTTTTTAATCACTGCTTCTTGCAGCTGAAAAAAGAAATATCTCAACTTTGTACTACATACACCATGGGTTTTATACAATGGCAACAGATTATGCAATAATGTTATGATAATATGAACCTTATATTTCAATGTGCTTTGATTGGCCATTTTACTTAAAGGTCAAACATCACTTGATTTCCATCGGACATAGACACTTCCTGAACACATGAATTTTATGCTAATTAACATGACCAGGTTGTTTCCCAATTTCTGAATCATCTGACATATGTTGCAATCTTAGAACTGGACAAAAACAAGTTTAGCAAATGCCGCATTTACTTTTCAGACTTCTAGTACATTCTGTCCAAGACATAAATAAACTGTGGTTTTCTATTGGTTAATTTCCCAATCTTATCTTGTCTAACTGTATGCCAGTTTCGTTTTATGAGTCACACCACTGAAAATCACATATTCTGCTATTAAATGCTGCCAAATTGTCTGCACCTGTCTTCAGCTGCTCTCGGTCAATCTTGGCTGGGGCTCATCCATTTATCTGGGATTTTCCCAACACTGTGTTTCTGTGATTCTAAATACTTGTAAACTCATATCACACTTAAATCCTTTATTTATTTGCAAGGCAAACTGTAGCGTCCATTTTAAGATAATGGACGTCTGTTCTGGTAACATTTGTTTTGTAAAAGCATGTATTTAAGCACAACCAGTTGTCTGATGTCTAATATCTATTGAGTGTGAGTAACATCCTCCATATCCAAACATAGTGTGGCCTAATGTCTGTGTTACCCTATTAAAAAAATACATGTTTACCCTGTCTCTTATGCAGCTATATGATGTCATAGATGAAATAGTATCACTTCTGTCATTCTTGGTCCACACCATTCTTATGCTCACTGTTTCTGTTTAAGGTATGGATAATACAATTCTTCTCATATTTGCACTATTGGACCAGGGTGCTGGACACGGCCCCCAAATGGCATAGTCACCTGTCCGTTACCAGAGAGCGGGGGGAGGGGCTGTTGCTCTACACAGGCAACACATGGAAAACATCTGGCAAGAGGAAAGGAGGCAAATGCTGTGCATCAGAGCACAGTATGGGAGGAAACGGAAAGTGGAGAGTCAGCGGGCTAGGGTGGCAACCATTGCCAGGACCAGGGCAGAGGTGTTAGAGAGACAAACTATGGGGTGGGCAGCCATCCTGGAGGGTGCTTGCAGGGTTGCAGAGATGGAGGAGAGGTGGATGGTTGTCATAAAGCGTGGGCGGTGCAAGGCAATGGCGGCATGGTCGGGGCTGTCTCATGTAGCAGATGTCATCTCTGCCCTTACTGTAGGTGCATTGGGTGTGACAGGATGACATCTGCAAGAGGAAAGTGTAAGGAGACAAGAAAAGGACCACATGCTCCAACAGCCATTGCCCCTCAGAAATTACAGCCCCAGCAGCCCGGGAGCTGATTGATGGAACTATCAGGCACACAGGGCCTGCAAACTCATGGGCCAACGCCCAAGCCAACACCCATGCCAGCGCGCATGCGCGGAGGGTCAATCGCGC